>NC_141691.1:232634822-233234822 GCF_964263255.1 Lissotriton vulgaris | reverse complement strand
AGTTTAGCTGCTTATTTGTGTGGTATAATTGAGAGATTACACCAGAACAACTATGCACAAGGTAAATGCAGCACGCTTGGTGAAGTAACTGAACCCTTTTCTGTCAAGCAAGGTGTAAGATAAGGCTGTGCATTGGCTCCCATCTTTTTTACTCTTTTTGTAAATGATGTAGTTGTTTTTTTAATTACTTGCGACAATAATGCCCCTAGACTAGCGGGCTTGAGGGTCCCGGCTCTTATGTTTGCCGATGATACTCTTTGATTGTCAAAGTCACCTACGGGACTTCAGAGAATACTTGACCATTTTAGCAGGTTCTGTGTAAAGAGGGGTTTCAAAATTAACATGAACAAAACCAAATATATGGTTTTTAATCCATTTATTACCACATGCTCAAACCCCACCCTAGATGGTGTTCCCCTTGAATAAGGATATCCAAAAAGATTAGTCCGTGATGCATATAAAAGAGCCAGGTTCTTCGACAGACAACATCTCTTGATACCCAGAATCAAAGAACCAAATCCCAAACTAGTCTTTGTGACAAGACACTCTACAATGAATGCCAAACTCCAACAAATAATTTATAATAATTGGCACATTCTTAACGCTACGAAAGCAAAGGAAAACCAGCTGCCCAAACCTGTTTTTGCATACAGAAAAAATAAAAATCTCAAAGATCTAGTTGTTCGGTCCAGAATGGAACCAATAAACAACCTCCCCACCCAACGTTCTCTCACTGGCATGACCCCGGTAATAGGCAATTTCAAATGCCTTTCTTGCACTGCTTGTAACTCTGCTATTGAGACCAAAGAATGGACATTCAACAAAAAATCCCTACGATCCCAAACACTTATCAACTGTAAAACTACAAATGTAGTATACTTATTGGTATGCCCTTGCGGCATGGGATACGTAGGTGAAACAGCTCGCATGATGTCTACACGCTTGTCTGAACATAGATCGGCCATACGCACAGGCAAACTACAAGCACCATTAGTTAAACACTACACTGAAGCAAAACATGATTCCAATGACATACGCTGGTTTATCCTAGAAAAAATACGCAAATCATCAGGTACTTTTAGCACACAAGTACGCAAATGCAGAGAAGTCTTCTGGATTTTTACTCTGGATACATATGCCAAAGGATTAAATAATGAGATACCCTGGGACCAGGTTATCAAATATAATTATGGCTGAATGAGTCCTCCCCTTCTCCTACAGACTGTCGCCGGTCTATGAAACATAACTCTCAAAATTTACATTACTCAACTCCGCCACATTCATCTTATGCAGCATCAGCTATTAAATAGCATTCTTTCTTTTTCCTTTCCGCCCCCCCCCCCTTCTTTCCATATCGGTCTGTCATCCTTGACACCCGTTCATATTTTACAATAACATTACTCGTTATCAAATTCATTCTAGTTCATACAACCATACCACATATACGGAACTATGAAACATGTATGCCTTTGCCGTTTTGTCGAAGACATCTAACTAGTTCCAAGATGTCCGACGTCAAACACCCAAACATCTGACGTTTCGGACCTTCGTCCTTTTTTCCTTTCTATCACCCTTTTGAGGAAACGTCCCTTCCGGTGTAACATAATGCGCCCAAAGTGAACTTAAATACACCTCCCTCTAACGCTCACGGCCGACCGGGACCCTCCCTGCAGATGCCACACAGAACCCACCATTGGATCGCCTCCAGTACCGACGGAAAAGGTATTTATCGGTCCCCCACCCTCGCTATACTTTGCCCTGGACGCGTAAAGGCTTTAGTAGATTAAATACAACTTTGTCCTGTCCCTTCTAGAATTCGGCGCAACGGACCTTTAACCTCCTTCTGCAACATAAGGCACCAGTTGGCGAACTTAAATACACCTCCATATAACGCTCTGGCCAACCGTAATTTATTCTAGTGACGTCATATAGAATCCACTATTGGAGCGCTCACAAGACCGCCGAAAAAGGTATTGATTTATTTCCTATCCCCACTGTACCCTGCTCTAGAAGTTAGAAGGTATTTACAAACCTAACGCTACTTTACCCTGTCTTCCCCCAGAATCGGGTGTAGCGGACCTCAAACCCAGGCCACTTCCTTTTATCTGCATACCAAACAACCAACACAGAAACTCCGATATTGGCGCACAAGGTACCGTTAGAGTTTAAATCTCCCTAACGTCCGCCCTCCACTACCCACAGCTTACTAGTTTATCTAGGTGCTCACTTTGCACTACCGTGCTCTATTGGCGAATAATCCTCTTTTGGTCTGCAGATACCATTGAATATAGAAGGTTTCCGACATTCTTCTTCCGAATCTACTCCCTTTCTGGACACCACCATTGGAACACCCAACACTACTAACGGACAGGTACCTCATTTGCATAAAAAGCGAGATAATAGAGGGATTGTTCCTTTCCACATATCTTTTTCGTAATTTTTCATCTTAACTCCAACGGTTCCTGTCCCCTCACTCTAGGACCCAACAAAACCTCAGCCTCAAGATCGAACCAGGCAGATTCCAATTCACATATAAGGTATATCAATGTATTTACATTTGTACAGGTTAAAGCCACCTTTATGTCACAACTCTAGGACTACTGCACCCTTATCTCATCTCTATCATTCACTCCCCCCCCCCTTCGCCCCCCCTTCCCCCTTCTCCCTCATTCCTCCCCTACCCATACCCTACCCGGACCCCCCCTTGCCCGCCCATTTAGCACCCATCTGTGCCTTCATCTGTCTCCACTTCCAAAAAGGGCTTGTTAAAATGGTGAACTAGTTACAGGAAATGCAACTCCATAGGATTGTATTATAGCGTCTTTTATGTAAATAGATGTAAAGTTGTAGATATGTATAAATGTATATATAACAGTGATGCATCTTCATGGTCCACCTCAATATGATTGCAGTACAGCATCCTATGTATGTACATATATGTGCGTAACTGTAGATATGTACAAATGTAATTGAGATAGTGAGGCATCACTGTGCTCTACGTCCACTCACCACACACTTGTAAATATTGTATATAGATAGACACTGTTAAGGTTTTCACCTTGTATAAACTCTAACTGTATAGGACAATAGACTGACATTTTTAAAACTTGTACAGACAGACACTGATATATATTTTTGTATCTCTTTGTTTATATATTTCCCTATATAGGGCAACTGGAAACAGTCATGGCTTCCTGATGAAGGCTCACAGCCGAAACGCGCGTAGTACACTGTAACCTAGAGCCATGTTTTAAAATATTCTCTGTAATGCACTTTAAAAATCCATAAATTGGAATTTACAGAATGCAATGTATGTAGAAAGTTGTTCACATACCCAAAAATCATTGTAACTTTTCCTTTTAAAACCTATCATGATTAAATAAAGAATGAATATTTTTGTACCCAAATTTTGGTTTAGATACATTTTCTAGTGTCCATTGTCAGTCTAAGTCCACATTTCAACCTGTTCCTAATTTACCGTATTTTCAATTGTTCCCCTTGAATAAGTACACCTCTTTGAATATTTGGGGATCACCATAGATGAAAACCTGCACTGGGCACTTCACATTGCAAAAAAGAAAGTTAAAACTGGAGCAACAAAGTGGGGGACAGTTGAAGCTGCATAAGCTACTGTAGATTTGTAACACTAGTCCTTCGGTTGATACTTCCAAGGCACTTGTGACTGCCTTCTATGTTGCAGATATAAGTGGGCACAAAAATCAAAAATTCCTGGTAATGGCGGAAAATCGGTTCATGAGGCAGCTTCTGTGTCTACAGGCCAGCACTCCATTAGTACCGCTGAGGTTAGATCTGGGCCATAGGCCAAATTCTGATAAGATTGTACTTCACCCGCTAATATTCTGGAGACATCTATGGGCTACTCCCGAACTCTTGCTTTATCGAAATGAGCTGGAGGAAATTCTTAGACATCCGATTGTGAAAAAATTCTGGATTAAATTTGCCAAAGACTCCCTTGTGGGATTGGGCTTGGCCAATCTTTGGAATGATCCAGCGGGTTGTTGCACTTTAATCACGGCAAAGAAGTTAAAAACTAAATTTGAAATGTATAAATGTAATAACTTTTTAAAGCAAGCACAAGGCACTTTATCTTCTTCGTTTTTAGTGGCCAAGGATTATGACCAGTTTGAAAACTTTTGCAAAGAAATAGAAACAAATTTAGCAAAAAAATTGCATGTCCAATACAGACATGAAAACCTACCGTAAGTGAGAAAAAGCAAGGACCCCCTGGGTAGCAGTATTGTCCAGACTCCTAGGGCAGGGTAATAACCTATGTGGAAAAAAATCCTAGGCAATCAGAAAGGTAAGTGACCAATTTGTCTAGAAACCAGTGGTGAAAAGAACAATCGAATGTGAGTATATATTAAAATTATATGTTTAATCAGCATAAATAAAAATCATATAGAGACTCCACAAAAGTCAAACTATATGATAAGATAAAAATATAATTCATAAAGCAACATCAACAGGTTATGTCAGCAATAAGTACATAGCATATAAATCATACACGTTACAATTAAAACAATTCATACAAAGTTATCATAAATATCAAAAGTGCTGAAAAAATATGTATTAAAACTCGACGCACGTTTCGGCTGAAAGAACGCCTTCCTCAGGAGTCACTGTTGAAAACTCTGGAAATACATTTACAAGAAAGACATATATCAGATCACTGATTTAGTATTACATAATTTATATATTTACATAACTGTGCATAAAAAAATACAAAAAGGAAACATATAATAATACAGCAGGTTCACATTACATACATCAAATTCGAAAGTCTTCACTTCCTATCAGGTCTAGACTGAGAATTTGGTCACTTATGTCTAATGATAGATAAATGTTTTCAAAAATAATTGTACAGTACTTAGCTAGCAGGCGTATTAATCATGGTTCATATATTGGGTACAATATAATTGCTTCGTTCAGAATTTGTCCAACGGTCCATTAGTGACAATTTTCCCGTCAGAGACACTGTTAAATGCTCATCCTGGAAATCCTGTAATAACATAATAACAGGTGAATCCTTTGAACACAATGGTTGCCACACCACTGCCAATGATATGTGGAACTGCAAAACGGCCAACTGTGTCTATTTTATTCTATGTCCCTGCCAACTTGGCTATGTTGGTGAAACTTCTAGACCGATACAAACTAGACTTACGGAACATCGATCAGCCATCCGCACCAACAAGAATTTGGCACCTCTAGTCAAACATTTCGTAGAAAACCACCATGGCCCTGATGATTTCAAATGGCGCATCTTAGAAAAAATAAGACTCCCAGCAGTCTCCCTGCTCCTCTGTGTCCGGGTTTCCATGGGGTAATGTTCGGAATACCCTCTCGTTCCGGTTTTATTCTGACTCTGTCTACGTTAACCCGGAAGTTCATTTCAGACGCTAGCCGAGCAATTTATCATTTTCGGCAGTAATTTTAGTGTCTTATTCTCGATACATTTACTCAAGATATATTATAAAATTGTTCGAAAATGTTTACAAACATTTAAAAATTCACGTCTACGAAAAAGTACAGCGTCGTTACTGACCCGGAAGTATTTTCTGTTTATTTGACTATATTGTATTTTACCGATTTACATCTCTATTTTAAACGATGAATTGTGATCAAATAATCTATTTCTGTTTGGAAGACGATAACGTGGTCTAGATTTTATAAATTGAAAAAGTCGACCGTCTTGTGATATCAAAACCGGAACGAGAGGGTATTCCGAACATTACCCCATGGAAACCCGGACACAGAGGAGCAGGGAGACCGTATCACCCTAACAAGGTATGTGAATTTAACAAACGCTTCACGTGTCCCCACCCGTATTGCCTAGTTGGAAGTTTTAAAAATGCCGCTTATCAAGCGGAAGCTTCACAATGCCGGTTGATATTCAAAACTCTGGGCAGAGTCTTTAAACGCTCCGTAATTCCGCAACCTCTTAAAAAAGCTTAAGGGTTTTGATAGTACTCCAAATAACTACCTGCATAACTGCATAAGATGTCAGCACGAGTGGTTTATATAAAAATACTACAAGGGTCATGTTGTTGTATAACGAGTAAAACTATTAGAACAAGTGAAAAGAAAACATTTTTTAAGTCTTGCCACTAAAAATGAACGTGGAAATAGTGAGTATAATAGCAATACCATCACTATCAGTTTTACGGAAGAAATAGATACACGTAAACCTTAGAAAACGGGCAGGCGCTAAATTTAAAACGTCTGACAATACTTTGTAATACTGAGATATCTGCACACTGGACTAATGCCTTGCAAAATAAATTAATCCAACAGGCAAGAGAGACCGTCTCCCTAAATATTCATCCTGCGAGATTTCCGCCGCAGATTGAACAGAATAGAAAGAAAAATTCTTCTTTTCTGGTGAGTATGGAAAACTCAAAGAAAAATTAGGAAGGTCTGAGTCATTAATAATTAGTCGGGAGAAACAACACAATGTTTTGGTTTACCCCCTTTTTTTAGTGATTCCAATTGAAAAAAGGAGTCTATAATGCCATACTGGACAACAACCACAATATCAAATACCGGGGGCTCCTCTGTGCCGATATAAGAAAGAAAGCAACCCAAACAAGGTAAAGGCAAAAGAAACAGCTGAGTGTAAATTAAATTACTAATCCCTAAAAATTGGGAAATAATCGTATTAAATACAAGCATTATCCTTTTTCTTTAATGCCCACAAAAGGTCTTGCTTCATTTTAAAGATTCTCATCAAACCGAGACAATACTAAAACAGAAAGTCTTGTCATCAATGAAGTCTTCAATCTTAAGGTACTAAAAGGGTATGAAAGTCATGGCAATGTTACTTTGCGCTATAAGAAATGCGCTGAAAGAAAATAGTGATAGTTTCTTTTTGATGAATATACGGGGTGGAGACAGTGCTAATGAATGGGTGTGGAATTAGTTAAAATGGTAATCTTACATGTTGATGTACAGGATTAGGTATCTAAAACAATGTTGTTCTATTTCTAGACTTGATGTTACCTTAGTCAAAACGTCCTGAAGAAGGTGCTACCATTTAACAACCACCGAAACGCTGCGTCGACTGTTGTTTTTTGACTGTTTTACGATTATGTATATTGTTTTCTGATGATGAAATGCATTGTTTTTAATGTTTTTAATTTAGAGTGTAACCCTGTAGAGGGAGGTACCTAAATAAATTGCACTATATATATTTTTTATATACACCTTAGTTTTATCTCCCTTTTTCCTGTGTCACCCATTGGTACTAATGTCATATGTACTTTATAGAAATTCTGATTTGTAATTGGTCCCCCCCGCAATCCATACATTACACAGTTCATACACAGTAAACATACTGGTCCGACCAAATTGACCAATAACACACCACAGGGTCCCACGATGTTTTTCTTTGCAAGTTTGAATAGAGGCATTTTTTCCAGTACCACTAAAGCCTCAAACTTCATGTTGATAGTTACTAAAGGAGACAGACCCAAAAATCTTCATCGGTCTATTTGTGCCTTTCTTGGATGAGAATGGAACCCTGACCTGGTTCTCCAGAGAGAGCAATTTTCAAAGACTCATATTTCATGAGGGGTCTGTAATTTAGTCCACAATGCATCATATGCCCCTCTGCTATCAGGGAGGCCACCTTGGACACAAAGCAATGGCCTCAAGTTGTGAAAAGGCTTCTTCTAGCTTCCAGTCAGATCCACTGACAAACACGTATTTCCAAATTGTGTGCTGGTTTTGGGTACGTTACCTCGCACTTATACAGAAATTCACTGTGTCTTAAATTAATTTAGGGTTATTTATATGCACTCAACAATATAGAGCTTGTTTAATGTTCCTAACAAGAGTTAACAAAATAGGTTTAAGACAAATATTTTATACTTTAAGCTTGCTTGTGCAAACTATGGCTTCTAAACTCAAGTTTTGCAAGTGGGGAAGCATCCTACTTATCAAGTTTTACACACCAAGCGGCTGTTGATAATACTTGATAAATGCTTGCTGTCAACTGACAAGAGTGTAAATGTCTGCTATTTTAATCGCAGAAATTGCTCTGCATATGCTTCTTAAACACAGGTCTTTCCTTTACTGTCACATGGCTTTCTAAGACTGTGTTGTAGTTTTGCTCCAGATGTAAGTGAGGGAAACATCTCCTGCCAACTTACTTCTGCAATTTGATCACTGCACTGCAATATATTCGTATTTAACAGCTGGCTTGCCAAAGGGTCAAATATGCCACTAAAGTGACTTTTTATTTTTAAGAAAGGATGCATGAAGTTACCAAGCCCCGTCCGCCCAGAGGACAAAACAGCCGAGTTTCAGTGAAAATACTGAGGTAATCATGCAAAAAGGATGGATTCCCTACATTGCCATTTCCAGTTGTCCCTTTTCCGACATTGTAAACATTTCCCCTCGTACAGACTGTTATTCAGCCTGTAGTGCCACCTCACAGTGTGTTATTGATGGAGCTGCTAAATGCCCCCTTCATTCTGTTTGTTACCACAGGGGTTTTGATGGGATATTAACTCCCACAAGGATAGCATTGGTTGCAGAGAAGAGCTGCAGGCGAGGCCCTGCACCAGGCACTTGGGGGTGTGATTTAGGCAAGCTTTGCTTTTTTGCAGTTTTATACAGCGAACACTTGGCTAAAGGGAATTACATCACTTTACATGAGAACCAGATTAGGTTACACTCTTTTAGGCAGGGAGAGTTCAAATGATGTGCCCATAATCACCGGAAGCAGAGGATGTTGTGCTGAGGCTGGGACTTGCACCTGGTTCCTAAATTCCAAATTTGGCAACTGTTAGAAATTGGATTTCTGGTTGGCTAGGACATACAACTAAGCCAGGCAGAAACCACCACTCTAGTCAGGGCAAGGGAGTTATGCGCTGAAGGTAACCCCTGCTCACCCCCTTTGGTAGCTTGGCAGAGCAGTCAGTTTTATCCCAGAGGCAATGTGTAAAGCGTTTGTACAACACACACACACACACAGCAGCACCACACTAGGCACAACGCAAAATAAACTCCACACAAGGTTATATAAAAATAGCCTTTTATTACTCAGAAAACACATCAGAGCATAATTACAAATGTACACTGTGCCACCTGGCACTAGGTAATACTTTACAGGGGATTATATACAGGACAGGGCCAATCGGGCCACTGTCAGAACCATGACAACAGGTAAGTAATGACACAACCAGTAACCACTGGTATAGGCCCTTAGTAAAAACCTATTATGCATAAATCCCATTACGTTAAGCATAAACCACATTAGGCATTAATCACATTAGATCAACAGTGCACAATAGTAGCACTACCAAGGTGTATACATCACCTTAGGGCCTTGCACCCCACCGGAACACAAGGTGAACCCAGGCCAACTGGCCTTCCTCGGGGGCCTTTCTTGGGTTTCCCCGCAATGCCCTCTGTCCCTCTGTCCACAAAAGTCAGGGCTCTATGAGTATGTGGCTGTCGTCTGCCACCAGGCTGCCACTGCAGCAGGGTAAAGGCCCAACAGGCTGGTACCAGAAATGGGGGAGTGAGGGTGCATCTCACCCTTATCTCTCCTGAAAACAAAATGCCCCCAACATTACAGCTGCCGCGATCTGGCGGTACAGCTGTGTGCACATCACTTGGCACCAACAGTGCCTTGTGTGCCCCACTCACCAGGGCTCTTCCAGTGTGGCTAACAGGCACCAACTAGGTGAACTCTCAGCCCCACTCACCGGGACTTCTCTTGACTCTTCCGGTCTCCTTGGTGGCACAAGCAGAACTTCAGCAGGAAGCCAGCGGGGCTCCGTCTCCCAAATGTGACATGCAGGGCTCCTCTTCAGCACAGAGAACCCTGCCTACCATCAGGTGTCCACACGCTTGATGTCCTGCCTTTCTCCTCGACCAGTAACTGGGCCGGACTCCTGCAGGGAGCCTGCGAGGCTCTGTCTCCTCTTATGGCAACAAGGGGTCCCTCAGTACGGAGTGGGGTCTCCGTCAATCCCCTCTTCTTTCCAGGCAACACGTGAGGCTCCCACCAGCAGACGGTGGCTCCGCCCTCCTCCAGGCACAATCTTGCATGACGCCCGGTGGCCACGTCCATTCTGATTGGTCTGCCGTGCTTGGCGCGGCACCATCCACAACCAAGCAGAGCCCGCCTGACTTCCTGGATGCCGCGATTTCACTGAACGAAAAGTCTCAGTCGATTTTGCTGTTTTCGGGCTACAGTGCTCGCCGCTCTGGGGCTGATTGAGGCCACTCCTTCGGCTCAAACACTAGCCCCACGCAACCCTGCTCTGCCATACTATAACTATAACATGTTTTGTTTACTAATAATTGCACCACACAACATTATTAGCATCTAGTGGAAGATTGTCTATGTGCTTTTACTAACCGTAATCCGCTTGCACTAAAATGGCTGCTGCTACGCGGGATTTCTTACTGCGCATGCGTCTGTCATACTCACGTGGGATCACTGACATAATATCGTCGACCACAATATCGAGTTGCAAAAATATTGGCAATATAATATCGACTACCATTATATCGACATCCAATACTTATTTAAGAACCGACAAAAATATCGACTACTAATTATCGAATATAATAATTATCGACAACAATATTATCGAAAGACAAAATATAGAATAAACAAATATTGTGTATTACAAAATTAAACAGTACACAACAAAAATATCCACACAAAATATATAGATAACACTAATATAAAAAATTATGGAATATCGACTCAATAAAAAATAGCTAAAACGTTTTAAATACAATCCAACTATATATTTTAAATAAATAATATACTCCACAATAGATATAACACAAAGAATAAACATTTTTTACAACACATACAAGAAAATTATAAATTTTTTACATTTATCATCCAAACATTGCAGTGAATTTATAAATAAACTGCATAATTTTAACAAATATGTGCAAAGTATTATTACATACATTTTAAAAATAAGAAAAACAAACCTGATTTACTGCAAAAGTATTAAGTAAATAGCATTTCCACAACACCAAACATATCAATTAAATTAAAAAAAATTCAAAACAAGCAATGAAAAGCTCCCATTCTTAAATCATCCAATCAAATGAAGTAACTAATCAAATACACACTATAAAAAGATTACTTTGCTACTGCTATTTCCTGCTTCTAACTCTAAAGAAAGAAGAAGGTGACACTCTGACCAACTGTTTTCTGAGAAAACTACTTTTCCAGACAAGACTCCTACAGAAATAATTAAAGTAAGTTAAACTAATTTTTAAATAAAAGTAAAGTAGTAAGCTAAAAGTGTAACTATTTCTCAAAACAGTTAAAATAACATTGTTTTTACCTTTTACATTTCTGCTACAGACATCTCCAAACACAGCAATAAAAGTTGAACTGATTATATACTACAAAATTCTTATTGTAAGTATTTCAAAATGTTTTGTAACACACCAACTGCATTAATTGAACCCAAATTTCTAAAACACATTTAATATTTATTCTATCTTCTTAACAGAATTTTCGAAGACATCCAACAAATTACTCCAATAAAGCTAAAGACTACACAAAATAAAATAGTAAGTATATTTTCTAAATTAGTTAAAAACCCTAAAATGCTAACTACAAGACAGCTTCCCCCTAGAAATCGCTCAAAATGTAATAAAATAATAGATTAACTAATTATTTTCATTTTCTACCAACAGAAATATAACAAGGAAATACAAGAAAAAGCTTGAAAACACCTTCTCAACATTTCAAATTACAACAAAGAACAAATGTAAGTATAATCATTGAAATATGAATGCATATAAAACATGTATAGCAGTATTTAAACTTAAAATATATTTCTTTCTAACCTTTCCTAGCACTACAAATAGAAACATGACTGAAGGTGCAGAGTTTGTGATGTCGCAGAAAAACAATCTTTTACTATGTTATATGTGGTATTTATACCCAAGAAAAACAGTCAGGACGCAAAGTATTTTGGAAATGTAGCAAATATTACTCTAGTAAATGTTGTGGTAGGGTTACAACAGAAGAAGCTAATGTACTATCTACCAAAGAACACAATCACCCCCCTAATATAACTGAAATGGAGGTCAGGGATGCCCTTGAAAGCATAAAAGAAGCAAGTACACGGACCGACAAACCAACAACCCAAATACTAAAAGAGGAACTCTTAAAAGTTCCTCAACATGTTTCTGGCCAACTACCCTCAATTGACTCCCTAAAACGCACAATTGCAAGATAAAAAAGAGTCACAACAACTACTCAACCTAACCCTAAAACGTTAGAAGAAGTTGTTATTGCCCCTGAACTGAGTATAACACATAATAAGGAACCATTCTTACTATTTGACAACAAATGCCCTACCAACTGAATTATAATGTTTGGTACTGCTAACAATCTAAGAAAATTACAAGAGTGCCAACATTGGATGATGGATGGGACTTTTAAAACATGTCCTAAACCATTTTACCAACTATACAGCATACATGGATTGTACCATCATTCTAACATCCCTTTTATTTACTGCTTGTTGACCAACAATCAACAAAATACTTACACAGAAGTCCTAATCACAATAAAACAGGAAACAAATAATTATTTTCCGCAGAAAATAAATATTGATTTCGAACTAGCTATGATCAATAGTATAGTAAAAACTTTTCCAAACACAGCAATACAAGGTTGCTATTATCATTTTAATCAAAGCATTTGGAGACATCTCCAAAAATCTATATTAAGCATACAATATGCTACAGACAGCACCTTTGCATACAAAATAAAAAAAATAATAGCCCTATCATATGTCCCTGTTACAGACGTAGCAGAACATTATAACATCCTAATCAATAGCCCATATTACAAAAAATATGAGGAAAAACTAGCACCACTCCTAGATTATTTCGAGGATACATGGGTGGGAAGGCTACATAGATCAGGACACAGACGCCAACCTAAATTTCACATAGCTTGGTGGAATGTATATTTAAGTATACTGAATCAAGAAGCTAAAACTAACAACAGTGTAGAATGATGGCGCAATGCATTTCAAGCTACCACTAGCAGAGGAAAACCCACTGTCCAAAAACTAATAGAAGCTTTACAAAAAAAACAGAGCTACCAAGAGCTACGTATACAACAATCAGTAACACAAGTAGGACCAAAACTAACTAAACAAACAAAACAAATGTTTAGACTACTCCAAAGCCAAGTCACCCTATATCCTTCTACAATAAGCCTAGACTATCTATCCTTAATAGCCAAAAGCCTACTGTGAATTATCTACACACAAATAACAATACTCTCATTTATTTAATAAAATTGTGATAAGTAGCATAAAATTTTTATATCATAATAAATATTCCATAATTGTCTAACATATTTATGTACCAAAAAAAGAATTGTAGACAATTAAGCAATATTTGATATGATATAAAATATAACAATAATAATAACAATCACATTTCCCACCCAAATGAAAATAAAATTAAATAACTTACAATTCATGTTGCAGAAGAATACGTAATCCAACCACTTGCAATCCGTGTACTCCACTGTTAATCCATTACAAATACCGATACCCTTAAAAACCCGAAAAATAGTCAAAAAGAGTAAAAATCGCTCCATGAAACCACGAGGAAAGGAGAGAGAGTATAAAAATAATACTTTAATAAAGTAATACAATCTCTTCTCCAAAAAAAAACGGCATCCTTCTCCGGAACGAAATGGCGAAATCCCGTAACCTGTAAAAAATATCGAAAACAAAACCACCCACACAAAGCCCCCAAACATTTCCAAATATACATAAACATTACTATAAAACATTAAAATACACATATTTTTACATTAAACTCAGACAATACACAAGTCCTCAAACACTCACAACACCTCCGTAAAAGCCAAGTAAAACCTAAAACATACCAAAGCTACAACTAAACACACACAATAACACTACACTCCTCCAAAATACACTCAAACACTACTAATTTATAACATATAATAGTTACTATTCACCTTACCTTTCACAACGCCACGCACCATCCAACCGCGAGCTTCTCCAGTCCTGAATGAAGCAAAATAAGCTTACGCGGTTAAAAAAAAGTCCCATTTAAACACTAATAGAAACGTAAACATATTAAATACAATGTTCTAAGTAAAAATAAAATATATTACTAGACTTATAATTTTATAAATTTTTTTCTACCACTTATAAAAATAATCTTACAATAAATCTCCTTAGCAAATTATTAATAAATAATAATAACATATTATTATTTATTATTAATACTTAATGTAATATATTTACATTGTAATAATTACATATAACAAATAAAACTTCAGTTTATATATTATTTGCATTTATGTTTTATTTTTAAACTTACTATACAAATATGTAACATTTGTAAACTAATATTAATAATAAATAATAAATATTATTTATTCTTATTATTAATCCTATTTATGTATATATATTGTAAATAAATACAAATCCGAATTTACACTTCAGTTATTATGTTCAAAATATGTTAATGTTATTTGTTAAAATATTTCATAATTAATGTACATTTGTAAATTAATAATAATATTTATTA
Source organism: Lissotriton vulgaris (assembly GCF_964263255.1). Lineage (NCBI taxonomy): Eukaryota > Metazoa > Chordata > Amphibia > Caudata > Salamandridae > Lissotriton > Lissotriton vulgaris. The sequence goes on along the minus strand of NC_141691.1, from coordinate 233,220,221 downwards.
TACTATGTTAATTATTATTAATAATAATTGTATATATGTATGTAAATAATTAAAAAATACATATCAAACATTGTATGCAACTGTATACATTATTTACTATTTTATATTGTTTTAACAAATTAATTTTATTTAAAAACTTAGTATATACTTAATGTTCATTAATTACAAATATTAATTTTTATTAAAACATTGTATTTAATATGTATAAATGATATACAAAATATATTTAGCATGTAAATGTAGCAAATATATACTTACCTGTTTATTATTTTCTGTTCATGTAAATATTCGAAATATTTAATTAATAAAATTAATATATTATATATTAACATTATTAATTCAATATTTAATTAAAATGTAAGAAAATGTTTTTTAAAAAAGAATAAAAATTTGTAAACTGTTGATAAACTTTATAACAAATCTGAAACAACACTGTATATAATTTTTCAATAAAACTGTTAAAAAGATTTTTTTTAGAAATGTAAAACATTTATGAATATAAATAAATGTAATGTATTACATTCAATTTACCTAATTGTTTTTAAAAAAGAGTACTTAATTTTTACAATGTACTGTACATATTATAAATACAATCTGCCAATATAAAATTTCAAAAACTGCATATCTATTTATTTTACAAATAAGAATAAAATGTTATATTTAAATTGTGATTATTATAATAATATTTATATATTTACATCTACCTTTTTCCATTAGTAATATTTATTCTACAATTATAATACTACCTCAGATTTTTTTACATTACTTTTCTGATTTAATTTTCTAACATATATAACTTACTATTCCCACTCCATTTTAATAACAGTTAAGTAAGGTTCTGTACATTGGCCCAATATAATTCACTATTCCAAATCCAGTCTGATAAAAGTCTGGGAAGGTGCTGGACAATGATCCTATTTAATTTACTATTACCACTCCAGTCAGATAAAAGTCTGGAAAGTTGCTGGACACTAGCCCAATTTAATTTACTATTCCAACTCCAATAAGATTAAACCCAGGGAAGGGGCTGGACAGTGACCCAATATAATTTACTACTCCAACTCCACTCAGGTGAAAAACAGGGAAGGTGCTGGACACTAACCATATAAAATTTACTATTCCAACTCCAGTCAGGAGAAAAACAGGGAAGGTGCTGGACACTGACCATATACAATTTACTATTCCAACTCCAGTCAGATGAAACTCAGGGAAGGTGCTGGACACTGACCATATACAATGTACTATTCCAACTCCAGTCAGATGAAACTCAGGGAAGGTGCTGGACAGTGACCCAATATAATTTACTATTCCTACTCCAGTCAGGTGAAAACAGGGTAGGTGGTAGACACTGACCATATACAATTTACTACTCCATCTCCAGTCAGATGAAACTCAGGGAAGGTGCTGGACAGTGACCCAATATAATTTACTATTCCTACTCCAGTCAGGTGAAAAACAGGGTAGGTGGTGGACACTGACCACATACAATTTACTATTCCAACTCCAGTCAGATGAAACTCAGGGAAGGTGCTGGACACTGACCCAATATAATTTACTTTTCCAACTCCAGTCAGGTGAAAAACAGGGAAGGTGGTGGACACGGACCATATACAATTTACTATTCCAACTCCAGTCAGATGAAACTCAGGGAAGGTGCTGGACAGTGACCCAATATAATTTACTATTCCAACTCCAGTCAGGTGAAAAACAGGGAAGGTGGTGGACACTGACCATATACAATTTACTATTCCAACTCCAGTCAGATGAAACTCAGGGAAGGTGCTGGACAGTGACCCATTATAATTTACTATTCCAACTCCAGTCAGGTTAAAAACAGGGAAGGTGGTGGACACTGACCATATACAATTTACTATTCCAACTCCAGTCAGATGAAACTCAGGGAAGGTGCTGGACAGTGACCCGATATAATTTACTATTCCAACTCCAGTCAGGTGAAAAACAGGGAAGGTGGTGGACACTGACCATATACAATTTACTATTCCAACTCCAGTCAGATGAAACTCAGGGAAGGTGCTGGACAGTGACCCATTATAATTTACTATTCCAACTCCAGTCAGGTGAAAAACAGGGAAGGTGGTGGACACTGACCACATACAATTTACCATTCCAACTCCAGTCAGATGAAACTCAGGGAAGGTGCTGGACAGTGGCCCAATATAATTTACTATTCCTACTCCAGTCATGTGAAAAACAGGGAAGGTGGTGGACACTGACCATATACAATTTACTATTGCAACACCAATCAGATGAAACTCAGGGAAGGTGCTGGACAGTGACCCAATATGATTTACTATTCCAACTCCAGTCAGGTGAAAAATAGGGAAGGTGGTGGAGCCTGACCATATACAATTTACTATTCCAACTCCAGTCAGATGAAACTCAGGGAAGATGCTGGACAGTGACCCAATATCATTTACTATTCCAACTCCAGTCAGGTGAAAAACAGGGAAGGGCTGGACATTAACCATATCCAATTTACTATTCCAACTCAAGTGTGGTGAAAAACAGGGAAGGTGGTGGACACTGACCATATAAAATGTACTATTCCAACTCCAGTAAGAATACATTCAGCGAAGGTGCTGGATAATAATCACATGAACTTTAATAATCCTAATACCATAATTTTTAATTTAAAAAAAAGTATTTACGTCTCACTCTATATCTCATAACACATATTAAACAAACCTCACAATGATATATTATATAACTGAATTATAAAATGTTATTAAATTTTTTAACATTCCTAAATATTTTTCTATATTTTTATAAATTACTAAAATTATTTTGCTTTTTTAATTAATAATTTAAAATTTGTATTTCAATTTTTTGTTCTTCTAATAATTATTGTTTGATTTTTAAAAAAAAATATTTATGAATTTTTTTTAAAAAATTCAATATTTTTATTTTTTTAAATTATCAATAAATGTCAATGATTTCACTATAAAATATATATTGTAAAGGTGAATAATCACCATTAAACACAATTAACACCATATATATATATATTTTATTTAAAAAATTCAACATTTAAATTTAAAATGTTTGTTTTGCATATAATTAAATGTTTTATTTTTTACATAATATAAAAAAATTATATACATAGTTTGAAATGATCCCCACCCTTATCCCTTATTAACCCAACATCTTGCTCCTAAAATAACATAATAAAATATTAAAATGTATAGAATTTTTTAAAAAAAAACTTTTTTTAAAACACTCCCCACCCTTATCCCCTAATTACCCAACATCCCGCTCCTAAAATAACATAATTCATTTTTTAAAAAACAAACTACAAACTACACGATATTTTTGATTCAATATTTTTTACTTCGATATTTACTTAATGAAAACTATAACGATATTTTTAACATCGATATAATTTCATTCGATATTTCTCTACCATCGATATTTTTGACTCAATATTTAGTCCATTCGATATTTTGAAGTCAATATTATGCCCAGTTACCACTCACGTGACATGACGTACTACCTTGCTTGGAGGAAAATTTTTGCTTCTGCACACTAGAACTAAGATGGCTGCTTTGTGTTGCAGCATGCATGAAGTTTGCACCACTGCTTTTGCTAAGCTGTTTTTTTTGCCTAAACACTTAACGCAATAGTTAAAATAAAGTAATGGGAATAGAGTAGAGATAAGTGATATACAGTGCATTAATTTATTCTGTGTTCTAAAACTGTTTCTTTTCTATTCTTGCATGTACCACAGTTTGGGCCTTGGATGTGCTATTACCCCATTTTGAAACCCATACCGCGCATGTCAAAACTCCAAGAAAGAACTCAAGTCATTTGTCATTGATCTGGAGCTAAACCTTTATCATGCTAGAAGATGCACCTGAGAAGTTAACCTGATGACCCCAAGCGGAAGACAAACTGTTAACTTTTTATTTTCTATTAGAACATTCAATGTTGTGTGGAATAAAAGTGCATGGGAAAATAAATTGATGGGCGGGAATGCTAATTTAAATATTCAGAAGAAAAGTTTCATGCTGGTATGGTGTGATGACCTCTCCTCGTCCTTTGTCCAATCAAAATTGGGGATCTTTACACTTGCAACATTGGGGGGTGGTACACTGCCCTGGAAAATAGTATACCTAGAGTAGGCTTAGCTAGTTAATTTGTCCGACTTGTCTGAATAGCTGACCTGTCACTAACTCAATGAACTCAATAGGTGATCGAGAGCAGAGGTGCTGGCGGAGCACTCTTATCTTATCTTATCTTATCTTATCTTATCTTATCTTATCTTATCTTATCTTAAAGGGGTTTTATATAGCGCTCTGTCACCATACGTTTCCTGGCGCTGATTGGGTGCTGAGAGGTGTGGAGGAGGGGAACTAGCCAGACTGTGTGAAAAGACTGGTCTTCAGGAGTTTTCTGAATTACAGAAGGGAGTTGGAAGATTTGAGTGAAAGGGACAGCAGGTTCCAGAGTTTGGGAGCCAAATTTGCAAATCTGCAGCCACCAAATGTTTTGAGCTTGATTGGGGGTGCAGCTAAGAGTTGGCGATGAGAAGACCGTAAGTTGCGTGCTGGACAGTAGGGAGTGATTAAGGATTAAGGAAGGCGGGAGAAGTTCCAAACACAGCTTTAAATGTCAGGCAGACGATCTTAAACGCAGCCCTCTGCTCGACCGGCAGCCAATGGAGTTTGCAGAGTAATGCTTTCGCAGACTGCCATTTCGGGGTTTTATAGGCCAGTCTCGCCACCTGGTTCTGCGCAATTTGGAACCTGTGGAGAAGATATTTGGGTACACCTTGGTACAGAGAGTTAGAAAAATCCAGGCGGGAGAGCACCAGGGCAACCAGAACTTGTATCAGGGCCTCAGGAGTGAGGAGATGGGAAACGTTCCTGATTTTTCTTAGCTGAAACATGCAAGATGACACAACAGCACCCACCTGAGGCTTGAGGGAGAGCTCTGTATCAATGATGACCCCAATACTCTTTGCTGACTTTGCCGGAACAGGCGGGGAGCTAAGCTCCACCAGCCAGAACTGTGGGCCCCAATGAGTGGGGCTGTTACCCGGGAGGATTAGCTCTGTTTTCCCCGGGTTCAGCTTGAGCTGGTTAAGGTTCATCCATTGCTGGATGTGTAACATAGCCGTTTGACAGTCGAAGGCTGCATTAGGAGTGTTTAGGGGAAAAATAATTTGCAAGTCATCTGTATAGTTGAAGACGCTAATGTCCCACCTCTTCAAAGAATGGATGAGCGGTTGGAGATAAAGATTGAAGAGCAGAGGGGACAGAGATGATCCCTGGGGCACTCCGCAGATGGATAATTCCTTAGTGGCCATGAAAGGGCCTAGACGTAACGCCTGGGTTTTGCCCGCCAAGAAAGATATGATCCAGGCAAGGGCCAGGCCCCGAATGCCAGCCTGTTCGACACGGTCGAGAAGGATGTTATGGTCCACCGTGTCGAACGCCACCGACAAGTCTAATAAGACGAGCGCCTGAGGAGACCCTTTGTTGGCATTGCCCCTTAGAGAATCCATAACTGCTCTGTCAGAAGATTCGATAACCCAATCGGGGTTCGGGAGTTGGGGTGCTGGTGAAGCACTCTGTCCGAGGATTTGCCGACCCAAACAGGGTTCAACTGTTATCTGCAGGGAGGGTCCAAAGCAGGTGTTGGCCCTTTAGCTGCGGATGCCGGTTCTAGACGGAGGTGGTCCTGTCCTGATCTCATTTGGTCCGTACCTGTCCTGATTCTGAGCTGCACCTGTTCTATCCTCGCTGGCACCTACATTTCCGGGGTTTCTGTCTTTTATCCCAGCCCGTGGCCAGGGTTGGTCTTCACTCCATTCTAGGTAAATATTTAATGTGGGCATGTTAACGTACGTCTTCCTTCCCTATCCCCTTCCTTTGTTTCAATGCCAAAATTAAATTCTATATCTGCTTTGCATATTATTGTTCTCATTAGCATTCTCATAATTGAAAGAATCTTGGTTAAAAGTGTATTGAACTGTAACATTTGAGAATTTACATAGATAAAAGGTTAAACTTTTCCTGAGTCTGTGGTTATTTGAAAGTAAAGAATAAATGAAATGTTATTATTACACCTATTATTCTAACATCCCTTAATCCCTTAGGTCCCCATTGGTAAGTCTATGGTATAGGACCTAATAGGTTACATTTATAAATTTGGTAGAGTATAGAGGTAACCTGCTCAAGAGTAAATGATTAATGTGTTTATGGGCCCAGGTGAGTATTTGGTAAAAGTAGTGTTTTCACCCCTCCGCTCTATCACTGGGGCAATCAAGTACACCATTGTCCTCACCATGAAAAGGCATTCCTTAGCAAGAAAGATATGAACTGCTTCTATGCAAAACTATTTCTGATCATCGATCACATGCTGAATATATTTCATTACAGTGTGCTTAACTCATGAATCCATCTTGATAAGAATTTAAGAAAATGGCGGGCCTAACTAGCAGTCTAAAAGTGTCATTGCTGAAATAGGCGAGGGCTTATGTCATATAGGGTTTCTGTAGCACATGGGGGAAGGTGTTAGGGCTGCCTCTTTCACCAATTCCCCACTATGCATGCCCATCACTCAAATCTTGGAACAGATTCTCTGTCACTTTCAGAATAAAATGATCTCTGGCATGTTGCCCATTACTTTGTACAAGAATACCCTCATCTGTAATGTGGAGAGTGTGGCTCACTGGTTAGAAGCGGGCATACTCTGAAGCAGAGATCAGGCCCAGGACCAGGGTTCAATTCCCGACGTGGTAGGGTCTCATGCTCAATGTCCGCGGACTCGATAATTCTCCCCTCAGCGCCTACTCTAATCATGGGTCCCACGCTGCAACTCTGGGCAATAGCTTGCTTAATCTCCACAATGGCCCCAACAACACTAGGATGCCTGGCTTCACCTTGGGGGTGCCCAGGAGGGGCATCTCACAGGGAGAGCCAGGAATGGTTATACAGCGCCGGGACGTCCCGTTGCGGGGCATCTGTGCGCTTTACAAGTGTACTACATTTACATTTATAATGCTAGGAAGGAAAGTTAACCTCCAAACCTCTTTTATAAATGAAGGCAGTCATAATTGTTATGTGGTGGGCCTCTCACTCCTGGGCCCGAGAGCTATTGCACCTGCTTCAGTAATCAATCAATCAATCCATTTGTAGAGCGCACTACTCACCCGTGAGGGTCTCAAGGCACTGTGAGAGGGGTGGGGGTGCTGCTACTGCTCGAATAGCCAGGTCTTGAGAAGTCTCTTGAAGGTAAGCAGCAGGTCCTGGGTCTGTCAGAGGCGGATGGAGATGGTGTTCCAAGTCTTGGCTGTGAGGTGGGAGAATGATCTGCAGTCGCTCGTCGGATGCGGTGGCGGTGGCGAGGGTGAGGTCAGTGGAGCCAAGCTGGCAGTTAGGGGTGTAGAAGGTGAGTCGTTTGTTGCGGTACGCAGGTCCGGTGTTGTGGAGTGCTTTGTGAGCATGCGTGGAGAGCTTATAGGTACTCCTATTGTTGACAGGGTGCCAGTGCAAGTCTTTCAGGTGGGCTGCGATGTGGCTGTGGCGCCGGATGTCGAGGATGAGATGTGCAGAGGCGTTCTGTATGTGTTGTAGTCGTTGCTGGAGTTTTGACTGAGGTTCCCGTGTAGAGGGCATTGCCGTAGTCCAGTCTGCTGCTGATGAGGGCCTGGGTGACCGCCCTTCTGCGTCTGGTGGGGATCCATTTGTAGATCTTGCTGCACATACCGAGGGTGTTGACGCAGGAGGAGGAGACAGCGTTTACTTGCTGGGTCATTGACAATGAGGAGTCCAGGATGACCCCCAGGTTGCGTGCGTGGTTGGTGGGCATCAGTGAATCTCTCAGCATGGCCGGCCACCATGAGTCGTCCCATGCGTCCCATGGATCCGATGATGAGGACCTTCGTCTTATCCGAGTTCAGTTTCAGCCGGCTGTTCCTCATCCATTTGGCGATGGCCTTTATTCCTTCATGGAGGTTGGATTTTGCGGTGGTGGGGGTCTTGGTGAGGGAAAGGATCAGCTGGGTGTGGTCAGCGTATGAGATGATGTTGAGGTTGTGTGATCGGATGATTTTGGCGAGCAGTGCCATGTAGACGTTGAAGAGTGTCGGGCTGAGGGACGATCCTTGAAGTACGCTGCAGATCATCTTGGTGTCTTTAGATCGGAAAGGAGGGAGGCGGACACTCTGGGTTCTGTCGGTGAGGAAGGAGGTGGTCCAGTCCAGGGCTTTGTTGTGGATCCCAGCGTTGTGGAGGTGTGTGCGTAGGGTGTGGTGGCAGACTGTGTCAAAGGCGGCTGAAAAGTCCAGGAGGATGAGGGCCGCAGTTTCTCCATTGTCCAGCAGGGCCCTGATGTCATCGGTGGCGGCAATGAGGGCTGTTTCGGTGCTGTGGTTGGTGCAGAATCCGTATTGGGACGTCCAGGGTGTTGTCCTCTTTGAGGAAGGAGGCCAGTTGCCTGTTGACGATCTTCTCAATGACTTTCGCCAGCAAAGGAAGTAAGGAGATGGGCCAGAAGTTCTTTAGGTCTTTGGGGTCCGCCTTGGGTTTCTTGAGTAGGGCGTTGATCTCGGCGTGCTTCCAGCTCTATGGGGAGGTGGCGGTCTTGAAGGAGTTATTGATGATCTTGTAGAGATGGGGTGCGATGGTGGAACTTGCTTTGTTGAAGATGTGGTGTGGGCAGGGGTCAGATGGTGAGCCAGTGTGAATGGAGTTCATGATTTTGATGGTGTTGTCATCGTTGACGCGGGTCCATGAGAGCAGGGGGCCGTTGTGGCTGGGGGGGTGAGTCTGAGGTGTCGGCATCTGTCGGGGTGGCCTGGTTGTTGAAGCTGTTGTGGATGTCTGCGATCTTGGCCTGGAAGAAGGTGGCTAGGGAGTTTCAGAGGTCTTGCAAAGGCGGGATGTCGTTGGAGTTTGAGCTGGGGTTGGAGAGTTCCTTCACGATGTTGAAGAGTTCTTTGCTGTTATGTGCATTGTTGTCAATGTGTTCTTTGAAGGAGGTCCTTTTTGCGGCTGAAATGAGTTGGTGGTGTCTGCTGATGGCGCTCTTGTAAGCTGCATTGCTGTCTGGTGTCTGTTCGTGGTGCCACTTCTTCTCAAGTCTTCAGCAGGCCTGCTTGGATGCCTGAAGGTCGGCGGTGAACCAGATGGCTTTTCTCTCGGTGCGTGTGTTTGAGGATTTCTTGATCGGGGTGAGAGTGTTGGCGCAGTCGTTGATCCATTGCCTGAGGTTGTGGGCGTCGTCGGCGTCGGTGGTGTCAGTTGGTGGGTTTCGGGCAAGGGCGGTGATTAGCTGGTCTTCAGTGACTTTGCTCCAGCTGTGGCGGGGGCCCGTTGTGTGTGGCGGTGCGCTGTGGGCTTCTTGAAGGTGAAGTGGACGCAGCGGTGGTTGGTCCAGTGGCATTCGGTGGTGTGACTCAAGGTGACGTGGTTGCTGGAGGAGAAGATGGGGTCGAGCATGTGTCCGGCAGAGTGGGTGGGAGTCATGACAAGCTGTTTGAGTCCGAGGTTGGTGAGGTTGTCGAGCAGGATGGTGGAGTTGCTGTTGTTGGTGTTCCCGAGGTGGAAGTTCAGGTCTCCCAGGTGGATGTAGCCCGTGGATGCAAGGGTGTGTGTGCTGACGAAGTCGGCGATGGAGTCGCTAAACTGCGGCCAGGGTCTGGGGTCTGTAGATGAGGGTTCCTCTGAGGGTGGCGTTGGGGTCAATGTGGATCTGGAAGTACAGGTGTTCGGTGGTGCTGAGGGTGTCGTCCGTGCTGTTTGAAATGATGAGGGTGTTTCTGGTGACGATGGTGATTCCTCCTCCTGTTCCAATTGTGCGGTCCCTGCGGGTGATCTTGTAACTGCCAGGGATGGCTATGGCGATGTCGGGTGGGGTTCATCCAGGTTTCCGTCAGGAAGGTGACGTCCGTGGAGGAGGAGTTGAGTAGGTCCCAGAGTTTGATGGTGTGTTTGCGGGCGGAGGGGGTGTTGAGTAGTATGCATCAGAGGTAGTTGTGTCCTACCCCGGTGAACATGGTGGTGGCTTGGAGGCTTGTGTAGCTGCAGTTCTGGCAGGAGAAGGGTCCTTGGGTGTGCTTTGGGATGACCCGGAAGCAGGGTTGTGATCGGGCAGTGTTGAGTGTGTGGAGGGTGCTGGCGTCGTAGTGACGTCGGGTGTCATGGCATTCCCGGGGCCAGGGGGTCTGGCACTGGTTGTGGTCCAGGCGCGGACAGGCGCAGATGGGCTTGCCTTAGGCACGCCTTCGAATGCCTTGCAAAGTGTCAGTCTTCTCTGTCCCATATTGAAAACATGGGCCTCCATCTAGCCCCATTCCCCCACTCTGTCATCTCTTTGAGGCCAAAGCTAATGTGTCTTCCCTGCTTCAATTTCCCTTCTCGTGGGTCATTGGTCCGGGGCCCAAAGCAATAGTGGCAAAACAATTTGCACTGGGCCCTAGAGTAAGCAAGAAAAGATAGTAAAATTACACCAACTGGGTTTTAGTTGATGCCTCACACCCCTCCTTACACCACTGCATCTGCAGCACAAATGATACCTACTACTTTGCCCACTCTCTCCACTGGCCTATCACTCCTAGACATGATCCCTAAAGCAGGTTGTCTGCCCCTTTTTACAAAAAAGGGGGAGTAAATCCCATATCTCACTGCCTGTTGCTTTGGACTTGTTCTCTGTGCAGCAAGGGTAACCTGGGCCCTAATGCTTACAAGCAAAAATAGAGTTCCCACCCACCATATTGCTAGTAGTGCAGCCACAATTGGTGTGCACTTAGTTATTTCCCCTACACCTGCTGAGGAAGAAACATGCCTTCTCAACAGGGTACCTGCAAATTGAAAGAAATGTAAATGTTTGCTATTGGTTAATCACCAGCTGTAAAGGTTGTTTGGAACAAAGTTAATGCTTTAATTTATGAAGTCACTATTCTTCTTGAGAGGATGTATGGATGTAACATTTTGAAAAGGTTCCTTTTAATGGACTTATAAAAACATTTGCACAAGGTACAGTGTAATTACCTATTTCCACAATGTATTCTTTGAAAGCACTTGTTTTATCTTAAATGCTTAATCATTCTGTGGCGGCCCATCTTATACTCAGGACCCCTGAAACTATGCAATTGTGCGGCTGCAGCATTTTCCACTCAATTATGAATTCATATTTTGACAAAAAGTTGTGTTTCTAGCTCAATCGGACCAAAAGTTACTAAAAAGGCAACAACACATGTTGCCACGCAGCGGAAGGCCCATCTCAAAGGTTGACTGTCAGTTTTCTGTGCTTATTGCTGAATTTGGGTATTAATCTGGCACTAATGAGGTGAAACATTTGCCCACACAGTGTTAGCATGTGTACTGTAAAACTGATAATATAATGAAGTATCTCTATCACAAAAAGTGCAGCAGCATATGTTGACTTTTTTTAGCCGCATAATTTAGTCAGCCCTGCCACATAATTTGATCCTTTCCATTGCATAATTCCAGCAGCCATTTAAAGAACGACTTGCATATTCACAGTGCTTTGTGTAACAGGTCAGAACTTCATAGCATCATAAATGCACAGGTATTGATTCAGCACTGTGCCAACCAGGATTCTGACTCTCTGGGCACACAAAACAGACAAGTGTGGTAGGCCTGGGTGGATTTCGTCTAGACTCCCTACGTGGAGCTCTGTGAAGTGGCAAAAAAACTCTGCCACAATACGTGGAGTTCCTCAATCGGGTGAACTTCACTTGTCCTGCCCGTTGGTGTTTTGTTTCCACCATACAGCAAAGCAAATTGCATTTTTGGGTAGAAATATTATGCGAGTTGCACCACGCGGTGCGCATGGGCGCTGCCATCTTGTTTCTCACTCAGTTTATGGTTCTGGGACCTACTTTCTCATCCTTCCTCAATCTTTGTAATCCTTGTCTTATGAAACTTGTTTCCAGTCTTTTTTGTTTATTATCGTACCCTTTGTCTTTCTGAGTGTGAATATTAAATTTTTTCTACTTTTTTGTGAGTTTTCTACTTTATTTTTTCACTTTACTTCCTTCCTAATTCTTTTTTACCTACCTTTCTACTAATTCTTGTTTCTGCATTTTTTCTCTCCTCCCTCCCCAGTACCATGGAAGATAAGAGTGCCTTGAAAAGGCCTGCAACAAGGAGCCGCCTTCCTTGTGGAAGGCAGCACCTGGAAGGGGTGCAGACCCATGCCTTTTTTTCTAAGGTGACGGTGGCAGCGCTGTCTTTTTATGTCCAGCTTTATTTCCCCTCTATCCTGGCAGCAGGAGGCAGGCCTGGGTCTGGGTACGGGCGCCATGAGCACTAGCAGTGCTGGGCAAGGGTACGCAGGAAAGTGTATCGCTGCTCTGGGGTCTGGCGCACCCATAATCAGCTGATGCACTGGTGGTCCGACATCCTTGACTGAGAGCAGGACCTGCTGGACCTGCTAGGGGTTGAGGTCGTGGGGATGGTGAGTAGCTCATTATTAATATAATTACTACTTGTGTGTTCTATGCTATTGCTAATATTTTTCCCCAAATAGCAAGCATGCCGCTCACATGCAGGTAAGTTAAGGTTACAAATATTATGTGATCGTTATTCTAGACAGGTGCTTGGTGTTACCTAACCGTACTTGTTGGCGCTCGCTTGGGCTGATTATGGAAGAAGTTATACAGAGACTTCTTTGTCCTGTCACTAAGATAGTGGTAGTTAGTATTAGTAATTTAGCGGCACACATCCTCTCACTTCAGTTCTTTGAGCTTTTTTTGTAGCTCGTGCAGTGGCAAGAAACCAATTTGTTATATGCATGCGTCCATCTACACATTTAAAGAAAAAATGAAGACTTAGTGAAAGGGGGTTGAGATTGTGAATAAGATGAGAAGAAGCAAACATCATTCATTGCAATTTATTAGTAATTCCAAAATCTAGTATACTGAATTTGGAATAGGGCTAGTAGGTTTAGGAGATTTGGAATAGAATATGATGGTCCACAGCACTACTGCTAGTCGATTAAGAAAATTCAATGGTATTGTGACTGTCTTTACCTGTCGAAAAATATTTTTGGAGAGATTATTTATTTACCTCCTGTCTTTTTTGTGTTTATGTCTTACATCAGCAGCCAGGGGCAAGAAGAGGTCTGAGGCGGGTGAGGAAGCTGGAGGTGTCTCTCAGTTCCAACATTCCTTGATCGATGGCTCTGCTGGCCTTAGTAAGCCATCCTGTTAACATTAATATTTATACCCCTAACTTTTACGGCTCCTTACTTTGAATTATTTCTACCCATTTCCTAATTTTTTTCCAAATACTCTTCGATCTATCCATTTCTAAATTCTTGTTGTTTCTGCATTATCCTATTTACTTATTTTCTACATACCTAGTGTCTGTACTTTACTTCAAACTGTCTCAGTACTAGCCTGTCGTAGCTTCCTTTCTTCTGCTTTGTCAGTCAGCTTTTTCTCTCCCCCTTATATTATATTTTGTGGACTGCCTAGTGTTGGTAATGTAAGACTCAGATAACCTATTGGTCATGTACTACTATTATTCTGCTGTGCAGATTGCATGCCTAAGTAAGGTATTCCACTCATGTTTGTTGAAATGAGACAGATTTCTTTTACTTTCTCAGGCTCAATCAGTAAAATGAGGGGTGGTGTAACTGGCATTTAAAAAATGTGCAATGATTTTTTAGCTGCACCGACCACCAGTCTTGAGGCCAGCAGTGACGGCGCAAGCCAGTCAGCAGATGCAGCAGCTTTAGGGATTGAGGTAGTTGTGGGCAGTGGTAAGTTATAGTGCTTGCTTATTGACAATTAATCATATACTCTCTGCAAGGGTGTACTGTACGGTTGACTTGTGAACAGTTGAACACACCACTTTTTACTTAGCATATGCAGTGGGAGTTGAGTTGAGTAACTAATGCCCTGTACTATATTCAACTCAGCAGAGAAAGTAAGATGAAGACCTCTACTTATGATAGGTTTATGGAAAAGGGATAGAAGGATAGAAGGAGATAGGACAGGTAAATTGTAATATGATTGGAAGAGATGAATGCATGGGTGAATGGATGCATGTACTATAAGTGGCTGATAGGATGCATGGGTGGGTGAAGTATGGATGAAAGTGTATACAAGTGAATGGATGCCTGCCTGGGTGGGTGAACGTGTATGGGTGAAAGGATGCCTGCCTGGTGGGTGAAAATGAATCCTCCAGTGGGTTTTATGGGTGAATGTATGCATGGGTGGATAAATAACAAATGTATGTTGGTGAAAGGTTTGTTGAGACTGAGAGCAGTGTTTGGATGGGTGGATATATAGATGGATATATAGATGTATGGATGGTTTCCAATGGTAAAGACTGGATTGAGAGAATGTAAAACTTAAATGTTGAGTAGCAAAGCCAAGGGTGAAGAATACAAATACTAGAAGAACATTGCAATGATAAATGGAACATTCCATGGGAAGAAGAATACACAGGGAATAGGGTGCTCCTCTGTAATGGCATTATTCTCACCTTTACTTGTTGGTTTTTATCAAGGTTTTTCATTGAAATGGCTGAGGTGGTATTTCAGACTATTCCCTTGACTTACAATAGTTTTCAAGCCCAACATATATTATGTACCCTTCCTACCCACCCATCATCAATCACCTCCCTCCCTACCCATGGCATTTTCCCAGTGACACCTATGAGTGACCTCTCGGATGCATGGTTACATCAGTGGCACTTCATTGTTGGCTGTGGAATGTGCGTCTGCCTCAGTTAATATGTAGACCCATTTACAAATTTCACAACATTTCCCTTTACTCCCAGAGTGAACTCTGTCATTTCCTGATATATATAACTTCATTCCTAAATTCCATCTGTCCCGGCCTTCTTAAAATTTTGAAAAAAACATTCTGTGCATGCACCACTTTTCCCTGGCAAAGTGATATATTTTATCATTGCTTCCATAAAGGATTATGTCAGTTCAAAATTTCCCCTTTCAATAATTGCCGAACAAAGTGACGCAGCAGTACTAGCAAAAACTTAGGCACTGGATGATAATGATGATCAGTGAAACATCTACCTATCCGGCCTAATCCCTCTATTTACCTGCAGTAGACAAAGTTAATAATTCTTTTCTTTACTGCCAAGCAAATATATTTTGTTGGAAAAAAGTAATGTCAAATGTGGTGACGGAAGGTGAGGTCAAGGAGTAAAGTGGGGCTAAGAGTATATACCTTTGCATTTTGAAGATGGGGTAGTCTGTGATGAACTAGCTAAATACAATATCCTGTTCCTTAATCCTTTCCCTGTACTGTAGTGAATTGCTTTTCCAACGGGCAAACATAATTATTTTTATATAGTACCTCATGTGACGTGTATCATTCATAGTAATTATTCATCTGCCTTGTAGTCAGGGTGAAATTGAGGCATTTAGCAGAGCATGATAGGGTGAAATTGAGGCATTTAACAGAGCATGGTCATTATAGGAATAAAATAATTGTCTAGTATAGCTTTCCCACCTGCAGATAGTAGCAAAGTAACGTGACATGAGTATGTCTAGGGCGCCAGCTGAGCTAGCATGCCTACATTAATTTAGCAAGAAAGAGAAGAATACTTGTAAACTCCATAGTGGAAAATGCCTGAAACTCTAATCACATCAAAATCAAATGGCCCGCAGATACCAGCAAATTTACTGCTACTGTGCCACCACATAATTTTTTGTGTTTTGCTCGGAGCTTTGTTTAAAATTGTCTTTTATCTTTCTGGATATACCTGCTGCTGCTGATCCAATACCTAACAGGCAGGAGATAGCTGCGTGGACCCAGCAGAGGAAACTCGAGGCCATCAGTACCAGTTGCGGGTGGTCTTGGAGGAGTAGAGGCAACAGCTGGAGATGCCCGGGACCCTTGCCAGGCACCACTGTCTCCAGTACACCGTCACCACGGTTCAAAGGCTGCCACCCGCCGCCAATCCACCACTGCTGCTCTCCCCTATTTCAGTGCATTTCAGTAACACAATATGCAGAGGCTGGAGCACCTGGAAGCCAAAAGGAACACATGGAAGCATTGGTGAGGCACATTAATAAGCTCTTTGGCCACCATTTATACCCTCTTTTGCCCCTTTTTAAATTATTTTTTTGGTGGGTGGTACCTGTTGTGGGGATAGGGTGGGGATGTGGGAGTTGGGGCATTTTGGGGATTTTATTTATGGACAATTTTGTTTTTGAACTTGAACACTACTTGCGACATTGGTTGGGGTTATGGAGAGGGGTGGGTCACTTGTGCGTTTACTAGTTTATATTTGTATGGGGAATACATTTTTTATATTTTTACATTATGATTCAAATCTTTTTTGGGGGTTACTGTTTTACTTTGCACAGCTGACTTTGCCGCAGCCAGTTTTTAAAATCTGCTGATAGTGTAACAGTAAAATAATTAGGTTGTACCCTTCCGTGTCCTACTACACTCTCCTCCTAGACTCTGCAGTCTGCAACTATGATAACTCCTAAGGACTCGGAGGGGGTGGGGTTGTGAATTTCCATTGTGTATAGAACACTTGCAGTTCACCAATTAATCAACCACAGTTCTCTTACCTGATTAGGTGAAGCAAGGGCTGCATGGTTTCCCAAGGTGCCTTGGTGGTGGTAATAGTAGCAGAATGCTAGCGTACTAACAGTGATGGCATTAGAAGCGAGGTCCCACTCCCTCCTAGGCAAACATGAACTGTAGGAGAAGGACTGCTCATTGGAGGGAACTAAACACATTGAAATAAAAACGGAGTTAATGCTGTTGTTATATGCAAGCTTTAAAAAAAACGTAGGCAGTCACCATAGACCAGAATACTACTGCACAAGAAGAGAGACAATAGAGAAAATATGATAAGCAATGCTAGATTGAATTAATCAGAACTTTGGTGAGCTAGTAAAAGTTACATAATGAAGTCGACTCGAGGTGCGAAGTGGAGAAGCGTAACCTTTGACGCAATACAGTACCTGAATGGTGATGCTGGCAATGATGTTCATCTAAAAAAAATATTGAACAGTGTGCGTGGGTGACTGATATAATATTGCCAGTGTGGGCTGTACTAAGAGCTGAAGATCCTCGCTCTGCACTGAATTGGTGTTGCTTTCACCACATCCGCCCCACCAAGTGTGTGATGAAATAATGGTGTACATTTTTAAGTCCCACCACAATAAATCACACAGCCCGGGGTAAAAAGGGTTCAGGGTTTGATGAATTAATGGGAATGGGGATTTGGGGAAAGGTTTGACAAAGACAAACACTACACAAGGACAGCATTCATCTTGGCAATGAGCAGCCAACCATAATAAATCTGTTATGGGAGTAAAAGGAAACGAAGAAATGATGAGTACAGGTAAACCAAACCAAATTGTCTATCTACCCTCAGAGAGACCCAAGTTACATTATATAGCTAAATGTTCTGTGGTACGGTCCTTTGAAAGATAGAAAATATATTAAATTATCTGTAGGAGTCAAGTAAACAACACATTATAGTTCTTATGATTGCTAAAGAAAAAATGATACTGTATTGCCAAATTGAGAGTTGGATCTGCATTCCTCTTTGACTGCCCATCAATCGTGGGTGCCTGGGGGAGGTGGTTCGCTAAGGTAAGCGTGAGTGTGTTATGTTGGTTTTCCAGTATGACGCAGAGTAAGAGGGCCAGTAGATTGAAAAACAAAAATGATATTGAAGAATCGAGAAGAAAGAAGTTAAACTGCATAAGGAGTGCACCAAGAAGACTTGGAGGCAGCACAAGAGAGACGAGAAGAATAGTCCTGTTTGCACTTATTCATTTTATACTTGGTGTGCGAAGAATTAGAAGAGGGCAATTTTAAACAACCAAAAGTCACAGAAATAGTGGCTGCATGTAGCTATCGGTATCAGGCTGATCAAACTCAGAACTGTCATGATCATCAATTCATCATCATGAATAATCCCTGGTAGATGTGGTGGAGTGGGACTAAGCAGAGGTCCACGGAGTTGGGAACAAACTCCGTGGAACTCCGCTCCTCTCTGCTCCGCTCCGCCACCCACCTATTAAAATTTTAATAGTACTTAATTAAAAACCCCAAAAATAAAGATTTACCTATATTGCCAGCGTCCCCGGGCGACCCTCCTCCTCTTCCTTGCTGTCTCCTACTTGGAACACAGAGTAGGCAAATCTCTGCACACTCTACTGGCAGAGCAGAGTTGTTGGCCCGGGCTTAATCTTGAATCATAACAATAATATGTAGCCTAATAGCGCATGCATAATGTGATTATCATTCTGGACTAAATGTCTGTCTCCAATTACCTTCAACAGGTCACCCACCAAACCACCACTTAGCTTCAAATTTGAGCCAGACACCACTGAGCACACACACACCCAGCAACATTGCATTTTCTCAATCAAGTAAAACCAACGCACCACTGTTACCATTCACCTCCACTACACAGAGTTGTGTAGGGCTATTGTTTAACTTTAGGCTACTTTAAACTCATCACCAGATCGGTTGGTTTCAGTTGAGTTGAAAACATCCTCATTCTGGTGGCAGTTCTCTAAGAAGTCATGCCCATGTCCTGAGTCATTCCATCATCTCTGATCCTCCTGATTCCGTGTAAGGTGTCCAACTCCGTACCAACTGTGTCCTGACTCTAATGCAATAGATCGAACTGTAGTACAATTTTGCTGTTGCACGACAAGAGAAATATAGTCATTTTTGTGTGTTGACTAGACACTGTGACAATAGGACTAGCAGCACCGAGTACACGCTCAGCAGAGACACTGGCTACCGGGCAGGCCAGAGAGTTTATTGCCAGCCTGCTAAGCACTGGCCATTGGTGCATCTTCCCATACCAATACACTAATGGCTTTTGATCATGGTTGACCTCTGTTTGGTCATCCAGATAGGCCTGGACCATCTGCTGAATGGTCATTGGTGCACCACCTTGCTCCACCACCTTGCTCGACCTCTTGCTCGACCTCTTTTGCCTTCGTCTCTGAACTGGACTTAAGCCCTGCCAGAAGAAACCACGCAGTTGCGGATTTTGGGGCTGATGCTCCAGTTCTTTTAGTTGATGGTGTTCTTATGTTGGTTTTGGCTGCTGTGAGCCAACATCACTGCCCTTAGGCTCTGAACTTGAAGGCTGCCATGCCAGACCTGTGCTCTGGAGGAATTGGCCTCTAATTACCTGCTGTTCTTTTTCTAGCTCACTGGCTTGCTCAACTATCCATGTTTTGTAGTCTCCAATATCACCATCTGAAAAAGGAATGAAAGTGCACAATCATTGTTTGTACTGTGGATCAAGAATTGTGGAACAGATGTAAAGTTTGGATGACACAATGTCTCTTTTGCACTCTTGTATTAATAGATAAGCGAAGGATTAAGCTCTCCAGAAAGTTATATGCATTTTTTTCTTCTAAACCAGTGTATATTGCAGACACGTCCTTTGGCTGTGGGGATAGCATGGCCCATGGAACTGTCCTCCTTGCTGACTTCCAGTGTGAACACCTCAAAAGGAAGCTGCATCTCTGTCAGGCACTTGACAAGGCCCCATTGGTCATCTCAATTATCATGCCTTTCACAGTTGCATCCCCTCTTTGCTTGACATATTAATTGATCAGTTTGTACTGCTCAAACAGGCGTTCAAGCATGCAATAAGCTGAGTTCCAATGTGTTGGCACCTCCTGTATGAGGGCTTTAACGGGCATTCTAGTATCACACTGAATGACCCTCACCTGTTTTCGGTCATTAAATGAATGGTTATACTGAGTGCAGATACTTCTGAAGGTGGAAAGTAAGTTGCTTCCTTAGTCTTCTTTTTTGAGAAAGTTCTGTACAATGATGTTGATGTAGTGCACCAAACACAGGACCCTGAAATAGTCACCATCGGCCATGACTTTAATTATATTACTGCATTGCCTGCGGCAAAAAATCCAATGTTAAGCCCTCATGGTTAAAGCCATTTAAAGACCTTGTTGTTAAAGTCTTCCAAAATGTTTGCAGCTGTATGGGATTTCTCCATGACGAACATGGCTAGGGGTGCATGCTTCTGACCACCATTACAAATCTCTGCAGTGCCAACACCTGCAGATGCCTTTGCTCTAGCCCCCACAAAAGAGATCCAGGGGGATATGAACAAGGAAGTGGAGGAGAGAGGCGTTAGCCTTCCTGGCTTAACGCCTCTCTCCACTTCTGGAATGCAAGGCTGAACTATATTTACAAGAATGTGGTGCAGCCTTGCGTTTCCCCTGTGATGGCGCTAAGTTTAGCAACTTAGCGCCTATACAGGCATCCGTGCACCAGAGTGCAAGGGTGTCTGCATACAGGGGAGGATTGTTTATGTGTAGGAAGGTTTCTCTTCCTGCACATACACAATCCTAGAAATGCCTCTCTATTACACACATAAAAGTGACAAAATTGTATTTTTTTAAAAAGTTTGTTTATGTACAGGAAGGAGCAATTTCCTATAGATAAACACACAATGGCATTTGCGTTTTCCATGTGCACAAGGCAGCACACATTAAAAAACCAAACACAAGGAAAATAATGTATTTCTCCTCATTTCCCCAACTTAAGACCAGGTTTTCCCTGGTCTTAATTTTGGCTCTGCCTCCTATGTATGCCACCCTTGTACATAGGGGCAGCATTCAAAATGAATAGGTGTTGCGGTGAAATGCCCTTCGCAATACCCACTGCCCACCCCTTTCACGGTAAGTTAGTGTGAAAGTGGGCCTTGTGTACCAGGCAGCGTAAAGCTACGTAAAGAGGCTTAAAGCTTCCTTGCACATAAGGCGCAGCCCCTATGACTACCAAAACATCACCTATAGTGATGTAGTGGCGGCGATAGGGGCTTGTACATATGCCTCCCAGTGTGCAGTGATACACATCCAATTAGACGCTTGGCAACTGGTCCACATGTCTGTGGTCAGGTGAATACTGTGAACAGCACTCTGCTGCAAAGCTTGTTCAAACAATTCCAGCACATCGTGATGCAGCGCTGGAACAGCAATTCTGGCGAAATAGGATCGACAGGGAACCTTCCATTTTAGCAGATGATTGAGAAAACCTACCACTTCCAGAAAAGAAAAAGGAAGTAGGCCCACCATTTTAGCCAACTCTGTGTTGTACAAACGTGCCGTTGGGTGGTTGCTTTCAAATTGCACTTCCAGCCTAAACATGCCAGAAATAGTAGCCTTGATTTATTTCTTTTTTGGTGCCACTGATTGGTGACAGGTTACTTCTTGAGAGCAGGCAGTGGTAGGCTCAATATGCGTATCAGCGAGGCAGTCAGTGTACTCTCTTGCCTTGGTTTCTTGACCCGAATCTTGTGCCTTTGCAATGTTGCTGCTGTGGGCGATACTACTGCACTGCTGTGGAGAGGACTGGTTTGCGTAATGAAAATATCTTCCTCTTCATAACCTTTCACTGTGATCGGATTGACCTCCCTGCTTGACTGTCTTTCATCCCCTTTCACCAACAACACTTGCAGTTTTTTGCCCGCTAAGGTGCGCCTCTCAAGGGATTGTATGGTGCTTTCTCAAATCGGTTGCTTGGCTCCAGCTACTATAGTTTGAGCCAAGCATACCCCGGCTGATACTTGCTCCGCAAAGGGCACATATGGCAATGTTCACCTCCCTCTTGCTAACTGAAAAGAAGTCCCAAACTGGGGAGCTCAACTTTGTGACACTGGTGCCACTGTCAATGTCAGATGAACTGGAGGTGGGATGGCGTTTTGACGTTTGACTCAGCAGTACCTACTGAGTTGGTTGTGGATGTAGGTCGGTGCAGAGACTTTGCAAATATGGCAGCTGCTTGTGGTGGTGGTTGTATTCTGTGATACCACTGCCACTTCCCTCCAAGCAAGTTGGGATGGGGTAATGTCACTCTCCACAGGGTCTTGGATAACATTCATGATGATTGACTCATTGTCAGTCTACTCTTCTGCATCTTCCTCTATAACTCTAAAGCTTTCGGGAACCTTACTTTTTCCCTAGCCTCATCTCATGGCATGTCTCACTCTCAGACTAAGACAGGATCCAAGTTGTATCCAGTTCATCAGAAGGGGGGCTTGAAGAACAAGATGATGCACCACTAACCCTCCTTTTCTAGCTTGGATCTGGAAGAAAATGGATCTTCTGATAGAGTGCTTCCTTTACTTCCTCAGCATGAAGCTCAATCTCTTGAACTGCTCCTACTTCAGGAGGAACTACTGTGGGATGCGTCTGTTGTTGTTGTCCAATTCTCTGAGTTTCCTGCAATGATTGGGTACTACGATAGAGATAAGTCAGTTTTTCAACATCACTGCTCGTCGGTGTTGCTGTGATTAGACTGGCAGTCTGTATGACAGACATAGGTTTTGGCCTAGATTGGGGTGGGTCCACTGATGGGTGTTGCTCCTAGCTTGCTCCTCAGAGGCCGGTGTGGCAGCCACAGTTTTTTCTCCCAAAAATATCAGGGTCAACATACCTCCACAAGCTCCTTTTTCTCACTGCCCACTTTCTTGGTAGCACCCATCTTGAAATTGTCAGCAGTGGTACTTAGCTTCACACAAGATGTAGAGATGTCTGTGTGATGTGTAGGTCAGGCTTCAGATCATGGGCAGACCTTCTGTCTGGCAGTACTGTGGGTGAAGTTGTCAATCTTATGCACCTAAAAGAAAAGAAGCAAGAAGAGCATCAGTGAAACGTGGCATTGTTGCAGTTCAATTAGTAGTACAAACACAATATCATTTAGTGTGGTCACTGGTTACTCATGATTAATGTTGGACTTGGCCCTTATGGCAGGTTCACCCCTAATCTTTTTGCTTTTAATATGTGATCTGTGTTAGTGATTTTTGGTCTCTGCGCACTTTTTCCCTGTGTCCCAGAGTAAAGTGCGTGCGTGTAGTAAGACTGGCCTGCCCTCCCATAGGAATGCATGGGGAATGTCTGTGTCCCTGGTAGTTCCTGATGCGTGGGGAGTGCAGGCTCGAGTTTGGTATGTGCAGACTCGTGTGATTGAATGCTTCGCAGTGATATATGTGGCATGAATGTGTCTTGTGTTGAAATGCCACTTCTAGAGTTGGCATATTAGTGTAAAATGTGCCTGGCGTGTAATTGGCTGGAGCTGGCTGGTGAGCATGGCTCCAGGAAGTCTGGATGGGTCTGCCCAGTGGTGAGTGTGGAGATTAGCATGCTGATAGCTGGGGAGGAGTGCACCTGGTTCCTGAATAGGGCTGGGTTTTCCACACACAATACTGGCTCCACCCCCTGTGGTGTGACTGATGACCCTAGCCCTGCTAGTGAATAGAGTGAGGGGCTGAGCACATCAAGGGTGCTCCAAAACCAGCTGCGACTGGTTTCTCCCGCCACCCTGTGACAAAGACAAAGGATTTACAGTATAAGAAGGGGCTGTGTCCCCTTACATTGGGTTCTGTTCTCTTCCAGGATCCTGAGGGGGCTGCTGCTGTTGCTGGGGCCAGGAGGACAGCCACTTGGATTGTCTCCCTGCCTGGAGACCCAGTGAGCTGGCTCTGGGCCCAGCCTTTCCCCCCTGCCTGCCTAGGAAGACTTTTTGCTGGACTCTTTGCCTCTAAAACGCATGGGAGCGCTTTTACTTTCCTCATAACGCTGGGGAGCGCTTTTATTATCCTCTAGCACTGGGAGTGCTTTATTTACCTGTAAGCGCCTTGGCGTGCTGAAATTGCCCTAGCGCTCAGAAGCGCTTTATTTTTACTCTAGCGGCTACCCACGCCGCATTTGCCCCGCGTCCTTGCCACCCTGTTGCGTTCTCATCTAGGACCCTGATCGATACTGTGACCTTATGCCCCTATACGGCTATAATCCCCTTATACCCCAATATTGGCATAACCGATCAAATGCAATATTCAGAAACTCGTCTCTGGCCTCACACGAACAGAGCCACATTTCAGAATCGCTTCCTCTGCAACTTCCTTTGCAGCTAATTAGTGCAATGACATAGCAGAAGTTACTATCTAAGATTCCTAGATTAACACTCCGAGTTCTTCAACAAGATAAAAACTCAGCAACCTGGGAAAGCCCCGCTTGCTATGTTTTGATTAGTAATAGAACTCTAATGAGCACTGATAGACGATCACTTCCTAGTGACATCTTTATTGACGTCTTATGTCCAAAAACGTACGTCAAACAAGGCACCTTCCAGGTATAAATATTACCAACATTGCCTTAAGCAAACGCTGAAGTTGCTGCTGTTATGCTGATGATAGCATCGCTGCTATCACTACTGCTATCGCTGCTAACGATCGAACGATGGTGTGGTGAACTTAGGAGCTGAACAGCCGTCCCCTGCAAGAGCCCAGCAGATGCAAGCTGCCCACGGACGCTGCCCCTCCTCTTCCTCGACGCGCTGAGAGAGACGCTGTCTTTTCTCCTGCAGAGAAATCCAGCTCCAGCGTTTCTTGCCTACTCTTGCGAGTGACTGGGATATCGAGTTCCCTGAAAGAGATACCAGACCTCCATCATTCTATTCCAGAGGTATGGTGTTGACTAAACCCTTAGAGAGAATTCTTGAAGCAAACCTTGGCAAAACCAACTTAACTAAAGTTACTTACTTACTCCCCTCCCAAGTATTAGGCTTAGGTCAGGTACACTGGGGTAGGCGTAGTTAGAAACACCAGTTGAGTATTTTAGCCTAATGTATATATGAATGTATATATGTTTTATTCATTTTAAACCATTGTATGGCTAAGAAACCATATCAATGCTTTTACAGTATTATTTCGCAATACTCCTTTTACTGTACGTACTTTTTATAATTACAAGTCTTGCAATTGTGGCAATTCATTTCTCTTGTATGAGAAGAAAGACTGTTCAATAAATGTTACCTTTTATTGAAAACGCCCGTCTCTCTATTCTCTGCATATTGTGAAAGTAATCTGCACAACCGCTGACTGAGTAAAATAACTGTCTATTGTTTCACACGACCCTAGAGATTGACTCTTATCTGAGGAGCAAAGTTGTCATGTTGCACGGTTGTTGGAAAACGGAATCCCTTCTTGTCTGTACCAAGGAAGCTGATCACTTCCTATTCAGAGAAGAAAGTTTCCAGTGACCTCTGAGCTAGTTGGTAACAAACCCAATTAAGTTTAGCATAGTCAGTAGAGGCCTGGAAGATCCGCACTTCTACGTCGATACTACTGTTTATGTTATTCCAATGCGCAGGGCCTATTGGGAAAATAGGAACTACACTACAGCCCGTGTTATTATATTTAACAAGGGAGCCTACCCCTCGGTTAATTATCCCCCAGCCTACAAGTGCCTGAAACGGGCCGCCGCGCTGCCCGTGATGACCCGGAAGTGTGTGGCCGGCCGGCCAATCCCAGCGCGGCCCGGCCGGAAGTCCCGCCCTGCAGCCGCAGAGCGAGAAGGAGCCTGCAGCGGCTGGCCTGTCTTCAGCGAGGCCCCGGAGAGTAGGAGCCTCGCCCGCTGCACCAGCACTGCCTAGAGGAGCCCCCGCTACAGGAAGCCGGTGAGTGGGGCAGCAGAGGAGAAGGGAGGGGCGCCGGGACACATTATCGGTGTCCGTCCCCCCCCCCTGTAGCGCGATCCCGTGCTCGTTGTGCTTGTGAAGCCACAAGGGCTTCAGGGGCATTTCTTTACTGAGCCATGAGGGCTCCGGGGGCAGCTTGAAGAGATCGATTCCCCCGGGAGGGACTCCAACCGTAGTGACGGGCCCAGAGAGGCTCCAGGCGGTCCCCGTGTGTTGGCGAGCCCTGAGAGAGGCTCGTGGGGGCATTGTTTGTTTTGAGCCCTGAAGACTCCACCACCAGCGACCGCATTCTTGTAGAGAGCCTGAGAGGCTCCACCGATCCCGGGGGCAGCTTGTTTTCTTTTCGAGCCCCGAGAGGCTCCACCCGCCATATTTGTTTAGAGCCGGTCAAGGCTCAGGGGGCATATCTTTGTGTTCGAGTCCAGAAAGGCTCACAGCGCCATTTGTTCTTTCGAGCCCCGAGAGGCTCCAGGCGCCACCTTATTGTTTGACGAGCCCAGTGAGGCTCGAAGTGCCATTTTGTTTGTTTAGAGCCCAGTGAGGCTCTTGAGACACAGTTAGTTGGTCAGAGCCCCGAGGCTCCCACGCTGTATTTCGCCCCACCATTGTTCTTGAGCCCACGAGGCTCCAACATTGGCATCATCAATGTTTACAACTGCCCAGCACTTTGTGGGCAGTTGCCACATTTAGGTTTGTGTTCTTGGCTGACTGCGCAGCCTGCCCTGACATTTTGGACTAAGGGCATTTCAGCCCTTGCAAGGCCAGTTGCCCTGAGGGACAGTTCTAGTGTTGTGCCATGTGCACCTTGCACAATTTATGATTTACTTGCTAATGTGATTTCCTGCGCAATTGTTTTTACCTTTGCTAAATGTGACCTGCTTAGGTGATTGTTTTATGTTTCTTTACCTTTGCTAAATGTGACCTGCTTAGGTGATTGTTTTTATGTTTGTATAGGTCCTGATAATAAGGTCCTAGTATCCTGCGTGATTTTCCCAAGGTGGTTAGGGTTGCGTAGGAGGTATTTACTCTTTACCAGTGATTACTGGTTGTGTTCTACATTTACTATTTTGGTGCTACAGTCATTATATGTCTATGTGCTAAGTGTTATACCTACAAGTATTATTACTCCTACAAAGTGCTAATTACAACAAGTGCTAATTCTAAAAGTGCCTACCCCTGACAGTGGTCCATGTGGCCCTGTCCTGGACATAATCCCCTGTAAATTCTGCCCATGACTGTTGGTACATTGTAAAATGTGTGTTTATCTAATGTGTTTTTGCTATAATACAAAGGCTATTTTTTATATAACCTTGTGTGGAGTTTTCTTTGTGGTGGGCCTTGGGTGTTGCTGCTGGGTGCGCGCGCAAACGCTTTACACATCGCCTCCGAGATTAACCTTGCTGTTCGCGTCACGTTACCTAGAGGGTGAGCAGGGGTTATCTTGGTGTGTAACTCCCTTGCCCTGACTTTGAAATGGTGATCTCTGACTGACTTGGGCGCGAGCCTTGGCCAGCCGGGGGTCCAGTTTCTAACAATTAATAATTAACAATACAGTGTATCCATTCATAAAAAAATCATACCAACATAAACTTTCATGGTGACTGACTGTACACTCAGGAAGGATATGAAAGTGCAACAACAACAGATGTAACTGTTTGCTTTATGTGCGTCGCTTGGGATGTGGCTCTCAGGGAGGTGCAGCTGACAAATGACAATGGAATAATCCTTATACAATGAATGCTGTTGTACACCTATGGCAGACATCAGGTTGATTAATTGATGCC
The DNA here is from genome assembly GCF_964263255.1 of Lissotriton vulgaris. Taxonomy (NCBI): domain Eukaryota; kingdom Metazoa; phylum Chordata; class Amphibia; order Caudata; family Salamandridae; genus Lissotriton; species Lissotriton vulgaris. The sequence continues at coordinate 233,192,969 of NC_141691.1, read as the reverse complement.
AAATGTAGTAAAAATGGTCTGCAAAAAAACTAAAAAAATATATATTTAAAAGAATGAAAAAAAATACAAAAATTAAATAATATATATATATTTACCAATTTATTTAAAAACAGTTTTTGGAAAAAAATGTAAAGAAAAAAAGTATAAATAAGTGAAGTTATCCTCAAAGATATATTAATAATTTATTAAATTACTATCGCATGCTCAACCATCCATGCAAGCCTATGGCAAAGGGCCACACTGGCTGGACTCACAACATGGCTGCCAGCCAGTGCCACATGGTCATGAACAACAACACTGAGCAGGAAGGCATTGGGAAAAAAGAGAAGACATGCATGTCTACGGGAAAAGCACACTGGCTGCCTACACAAAATACCCCTGACAACATAGTCACAACAACCAGCAAGAAGATATGGTCGCAGCAAAGAAGACAAGCAGACCCATGGCGAAAGCACGCTGGCTGGCTACACAAATTGGCCACCAGCCACATAGTCTCTGTCATGATTCTGCAACATCAGATTCCTGGTGCACCTTGTCTGGCACCTGTTTTCTGTTCCTATTGTCTTTGCCAATGATTGTTGTAACTTTGCTACTTGTCTGTGCCAATGCTTGTTGCAGACTATGTTATTATCAAGGCCTTTTGTCCCTTCTCAGCTCCAGTAGTTTACCTGTGAGCTGGAATCAGGAAGCTAATAGGGACCACACCCTGTTCTAGAAGCTTCTTCCTGAGCCCTTTTAAATAGGGGCCGCACCCTGTTCTCATTGCTGGTTATTGAGAACCCTGAGCTTGAGCAGCAGCTGTTCCAGTTCTCTGGTTGCTGAAAGAAGATTCAGTTGCAGCAAGAAGACTTCTGCTTTCTTTTCCCAGGTTGTAGATCCTCTGTCCGCTACAATCAGGTAGGATCGTTCCTTTCTTAACCAACAGCATTGTGAAAGGAACTTCGTGCCATTTTTGTTATTTTGCATTTTGAAAGAAAGTTGCATATCGCGCTGAAGTGCTTTTGAGCATTTACATGTTTGGTCATTTTGGCACTGTTGTACATCGCACTGAAGCGCTCTTTAGTCATTTGAATGTTTGGCAACTTTTGCACTGTTGTACATCGCGCTGAAGCGCACTTTAGTCATTTGCATGGTTGGTAATTTTGGCACTGTTTTACATGTTTGGTGATTTTGGCCTTTTTGTACATCGCGCTGAGGCGCTCTTTGGTCATTTACATGTTTGGTGATTTTGGCAACTTGGCACATCGCTCTGAAATGCTCTTTTGACATTTACATATTGATGACTCTGGCATTTTGGGAACTTCGCGCTGAAGCGCTCCTTGGGGCATTTGCATACCTGATGACTTTGGTATTGTGTCACATCGTGCTGAAGCGCTTCCTGGACATTTGCATATTTTGAACTCTGATACATAGTGCTGAAGTGCTCCCTTGGGCGTTAATCTTCCTCATTAGCATATGTAACGTGTTGTGTATTACAAAAAGGTTGTTGGGAGTACCACAGTAGTTAAAGCACATCATTACAGAAACATTGTATCTAAAAGCCAAGTGGCTCTTTATATGAATGTGTGCTTCATTTTGAAACATGGTTGTATAGCCATAACATTGTATCCTTGAGAATTATAGGAACAGAAATTGTCAGTGAGGCCTGAGAAGACATACACAACGATTGTCCTATGCATAACCTGCTTTTCTTTTACAGGTATGTTGTCATTGCTTAACCCATGTTAAATATAGGCAAAGAGTTTATGAAGCACGAAAGGAAAGTTAAGCAAGGACAACGCCTCTTTCCAGGTTTTTCCTCACCACAGTACCCATCCAAATTCCCTTCCCCCGTCTAGCTGCTTTGAAACTCAGTGCAGTTAAGCTTGAGTCAAGGCTGCTGGAAGGCGGGCTTCTTTAGGGTACTGCTCCTGAGGAACCCAGTGGAATTCTACCAGTTCCGACAGTTACAATGGGAGGCAGGAAGGTGGGGCCTCGAAAACAACGAACACATGCAGGCCAATGGACACTGACTTTATAAAAATGGACCCTGGCAACATGGCAGGTGGAACAAAGGCAAATGTTGGCCTGTGGTAAACATACACAAACACACACACACACACTCACCGGCCAGACAAAGGAGGCATGGTAAAACAGAGAACACAGCAATGTCAAAAACGAAAATTGAGAGGGCTAAAAATGTTTTCAACAACACACATCCTCCAAAGGCATTAACCCACTTATATACTGTTTGCAGGAAAAAAGAAAACGTGAAATACCCTAAAAAATGTTTATTTTAATCCAATACCATCCATGCCCTAAAAGCTGTTGCAATCCAACAGACAACACAGAAACAGTTGCTTCATGCTTCCATGAATAGTACTTGGTCTTATGGCTGGAAGGCCTATTGGCAGACTAGGCCACGTAGTGGATTAAAAGAATACTGCACATGTATTAAAAATTAGAAAACATGGAGAAAATGCACTAAACTGTGCAACATTTTTCCGGTACAAAATAAGAAAAATTACATGCAAAACAACAACAACAACAGCAAGGAGTCATTGCCACAAACAAAGAACAAATGCAAGGCTACAGCAAAAACACTCTGACTGTGCATGCAAAATAGCCACCAGCCACATCGTCACAACAAGAAGCAGGAGGCCTGGAAAACAACAAAGAACATATGCAGGCCCTTCGGGAAAGCACACTGGCTGGCTACACAAAATGGCGGTAAGCCACACAGTCTCAAAAAACAAGCCAGAAGGCATGGGAACAAGCTAGGAAGAACATATGCAGGCCTATGGGGAAAACACACTGGCTGGCTATACAAAATGGCTGCAAGCCACATGGTCACAACAAGAGGCAAGAGGCCTGGAAAACAAAGAACACTTGCAGGCCTATGGACACTGACTATACAAAATGGCCCCTGGTCGCATAGCATATGGAACATAGGCAAATGGTGGCCTAAAGCAAACACACACACAGGCCAGGCAAAGGAGGCATCGTAAAACAGAGAAAACAGCAGTAATTCAGCAATGCCAAAACTAAAATGAACAGTGCTAAAACATTTACAACAACCCACATCCTCCAAAGGCATTATCCAACCTATACGCTGTTTGAAAGAAAAAAAACAAACGTGAAATACCACAAAAAACATATTTTACATTTCAATCCAAATCCATCCATGACTTAAATGATATTTCAAATTGAAATGACACTGCAGAAAGAGTTGTTTCATGCACCCATGACTAGCACTGGGCCTACTGGCTGGAAGGCCAATTTGCAGACTAGTCAACATAGTGAATTAAATCAATATTGCAAATGTATTAAAAACATTGACAAATGTAGGAAACTGCAACATTTTTCTTTTATAACAAAAGGTAAATTACTTATAAAGAAATAACCAGGCCTCTATTGAAACTACAGGCCACCCATCACAGTACATTTTAAAAATCGATTAAAAGTACAAATAAATCCAGGTGCATGGCCCCAAGCAAACAAACAATATCAGATTTTCAATTTACTTGTGAAATATCAAATACAAAGTCCTTAAATCCAATGGCATATGCACCAGACACAAAAAGCGATCCTTCCAGCTCTAAATCCAAATAAAAAGTGATCAGGAGATGGACAAAGCACTAGGAGTAGTCTGCTGGACAGAAACAGGAAGTTGGAGACTCTGGGGCACCCCCTTCAAGTTAGAAAAAAAGTTTTAAAGGAAAAGGAAACTCTCCTCACAACCAAGGCCAAACGTCCATTTGAGGATGTTTTTGACTCCAAATCGTCATTTTGGGAAGATTGAAGAGAGAATCTTCCCCAGATTGCAGCTGCGGTAGAACCTGGGCGTTCAAGATTGGGTATGGCAGAAAACATCCACTAGAAGTCACTGGTGTGCCTGAATGACGTGGTAGCGGCCGTAAAATCTTGCGGGATCATGCAACCTGCTTGCAAATCTCGTGGCAACTGCGAACAGCTCTAAAACTCATGTGGATGATCGAAAGGATATTTCAAGTGCGCTAAAAAAAACTCTGCTCCATTACGGAGTGCGGAGTTTATCGGCAACTTCGTGTTCTCCACGAATTCCGCAAACTCCACAAGAGTAGCTGAGTTTGACGCCAAAATCGCATTTGCAGTGATGGCAATAATGAATTGAGGTTTGATAACATAAAAGAAAGTGTTCACAATGATTTGTTTAATTTGCAATTATTTTTCATTTACAGTATGTGCCTTCTTTTATATGCAGGCAGTTAAATGTGAAAAAAAAAATACTTACAGAAAATTATGTTCTTTTCTTTTTACCATGTCTTTGACTCCGCCACCACTGCCACTGCGCTAGAATTCACAGTTGTCATAATTTTATATGCCCTTTCCCTGTTGGATGTAAATGAAGACAGCCTGGAAAAGTGATAAATAAAGTAAATCGCACTTCCAGTCCATCTTCATTTACAAGTATTTACAAAGGCATTGACGCACTACCTTGGAACAAAGGCAGCCTCCCCCCTCCCCCCAAGGCGGCACACGTCACAGTTTGAAGACCTCTGTTCTAAAAAGTCAAAGAGAATGGCATGTAAATATTTTGAGTGTTTATTTAACACTAACATAAATCATAAAAAATGGAAAGCTATTATTGTAAAGATACATAAAACATTAGTGTACTGCAATTTTAGAAATATAAACATAATGCAAATACCTAGCTTTTTATTGAGGCTCACTGGAGCATGCATTTGATTTTCTGGCAAACTGCACAAATCTGATCGAGTTCTCGGGCAGGTCACTCATCTGATCAGAATGGTGCTCCCTGGAATTAAAAAATAACCCCAACAGTGACTAAAACCAAAGGGTTCATGTATTCTTGCCTTCTAGAAATATGAGAATTATCATTGGAACATATCTCACCAGGCATCATGGACACACAGTATGAGAAATTGCATGAGATAATGAAAAGAATGGTGCATGGACTGTACATGCGGCAAAGCAAAGCTGCCTGCTGTTAGACCTGGCATCCTTGGTGTGGTTTTTATCCTAATCCATGCCCTTCAGGCCTTCGATTTTGTTTTTGCTGGCCATAGGACCCTGCACACTTTCCCACTGCTAACCAGTGCTAAATTGCTTGTGCTCTTACCTTAAAAAAATATGATGAAATTGACTTATACCCAATTGGCATATTTAATCTGCTTGTAAGTCCCTAGTAAAGTGGCACTGCCTGTGCTCAGGGCATGTAAACTAAATGCTACTTTTGGGGCTTCAGCACTGATTGTGCCACCCATTTAAGTAGCACTTTAAACATCTCTCAGGCTTTCCTTGCAGCCAATGTGTGTAGTTTTAAACTGCCAGGTCTAACTGGCAAAATAAACTTTTTGCGATTCCCAAAATGTTCTTATCAATACATTCAAGACACCTCTAAGGTAGGCCCTGGACAGCCCAGAGGACAGTGTGTAGTGTATTTAGAAAGTTCAACATGTATGTTTACAAATCCTGGGTGTGAAATACTCCTAAATTCATTTTCACTATGATGAGGCCTACCTCTCTCATAGGATAACATTGGGTTAACTTATTACATGTAATATATTATAACGTTTGATTAGGAACAGGTGAACCTTTCATGTTGACTGTCTGAGAAATTGCAATTTAAATCCTCTTTAATGGTAAAGTTGGATTTTAAACCCTTTGCCAGGCCCAAAACTTATTTTTTTATTACATGTAAGCCACCCCTAGCGTAGACCCTGGACAGCCCAGAGGGCTTGGTGCAATGTATTTAAAAAGTAGAAAATGCACTTGATCCAGAATTCAGAAACTAACACCTTTTATCATCTGGACCCAATTCAATACCCCACAATTCCTTGTACGCTAAGTGAGTTTAAACCAAACTTACCAATTTATTCATCCTATTTTTTTTTGGGGGGGGGGAGTTTTATATAGCGTGAACTAGACCCGATACATCGGGTATCAGAGCGCTTTACATGAGCACCAGTTTCGTTACAGATGGACACATTGGTTTTTGTTAGACACAGGAATATTAAGTGATTTGCCCAGCATCCAGGATGTTGAGCGTGGTTGTCCGTGACTTGAACGCTTTTCCCCAGCTTCGAGGTTGACCACTCTAACTGTAAGGCTACACCCTCTCCTCTTTTATCCTTTCCTTGGCAATTAATATTTTATAGATACTTAGGGTTTGGCAAAATAATATCAGAATTTCAACATAAGAATAATCATTTCATATATCTAGATCAATGACACTAATAATGACAAACCCTTTGAAAGTTTTAAAGACGTTATCTAAATAATTGTGAATTGCTCATCAAGTACAATACTTCTCGAATCAAAGGTAATCACACAAAAAACATTAGCAAATAGACATCAATGGTACATCCCAAAGTCAGTGCAATGCGTAAGTGGATAGGCGTAGAGACAAAAGAATAAAAGACATTTGCAAAATAATTTTATGCAAATTCCAAATATCATACTAACCAATCTTACGAGGTTCTAGAATACTGAAAAGCTACCCTCCGGTTATTAGAGTAAACTAGGCCCCTCAAGAAGAGTTAATGAGCAATGTCAGAGTCAAGATCAGCAGAACAACAGCCAGCCCATAGAATTAGGAAACAGAAACACAGCTCTCTCCTCAAACAAAGTAAAAAAACATCCCACTCACTTTCTATTACTAGTTATACTCTAAACTAACTAAAGGTCCAACCCTCATTTTGTCACCTCACATGGATTTATTAGTTTTCATTGGTCAAAATAGGGGGTGTACAGTTACACCACTCTTAACGTGTCCAGCTTAAAAAATGTCCTATTGTTCTAACTTTGCACACTGTAATCTATTTCAGAATAGGAAACTCTAGCATCTGGCTTCCGTGTTTCGCTGGTGTCTCCATCTCACTCATGTATCTTCTTTTTGGTACATATGTCCTCATGCTCTGCTCAGCAAGGACGCTTTATTTCTTTTTTTATCAGTTTACTCTTTGCCAACCTTGACCATCATCAGGAAATTGCGAAGGACACATCACATTTTCTTTCTCCCTTCTATTCTAATACTCCATGTTAATTCTAAGAAAACTCTTGGGCCTTTTCTGCAGGGCAGTAAGTACACTTCGAGGGAAAAAAAATACAAGTGTTATTTATCATTTTATGAAGCTCCATTTTTAAATGCTTTTTTAAATGCCTTTATTTGCTTTCTTTTCTATGCGCTTCTTATTTATTTTCTATTTGTTAGTGAAAAATAAACCTTCAATCTTTTCATGTGCATTTGCGGCCCACTCTTAACACTCCTAGCAAACGCTAGCGCAATTTTCATTTTACCCCTTTCAGTTTTGCACAGTTAGTTTTCCACAACATTTGGTTACCGAGTCACAGGTTGAGGAGTTCAATCCGAGCAGAGTTTATTTCACAAAAACCCTGCTCTATCATACTTTTAAGTTATACATGGCAAAGCTGTGAAAAACTCTTAAATCCTTTATTCACTACTGCAAGGCCTACCTCTCCCACAGGATAATATTGGAGTTACCTCATTACATTTTATAAGTGTAATTTCCAGATGGGAACAGGTTGTAGTGTAGCTCCTATAGTCCCAACAGGCTCTGCGCATTTGAATAATATATCCTATAGATTTGACGTGGGACTGAGGTCAATTAGATCTCTATCGAATATACTAAACTTAATTGTGTGTGTGTCAGCTAACTCAGAGGTCCCTAGAAACTTTCTCGAAGAAACAGGAAGGGATTAGTTTCCGACAACCGCATAAACATGACCACTTTGTTTCCTAAGAATAAGAATATATCTCTCAGAGTCGAGGAAACAATAGATAAGTATTTTGCTCAGTCAATCGTGCATGCTTCGTTTCTACAGAGTTGCGGAGAAATAGTAAGACAGGCTTTTTCAATAAAAAGGGTTTATTGAACAGTCTTCTCTCGCATGCAAGAGAGGTGAACTGCTACAATCGTTATACAGACTGCAAAGTATAATGCGTACAGCATAAACAGTAATATGAAATAATACTGTAAGAGGATTGTATGGTTTCTAAGCCATATAAAAATACATACATTAATAACATTGACTAAAATACTCAACTAGTGCTTCTAAAATAGGCATACCCCAATGTTCCTAACCTAAGTCTAGTATGAGGGAAAAAGTAAGTATTGTGCAGCACAGGTTTAGTTTTTGCCACAAATCTACCAAAGGTTTCTCTACGTTCTACTCAGCTCCATACCTTGTTAGAATGAAGGAGGTCTGGTATATCTGTCTCAGGACTCCATTTCCCAACACCCCATAAGTGGAACCGGAAACACTGGAGCTGGATTCTCAGCAGGAGAAGGGCAGCTTCCTGAACAGTGCATCAGCTGGAGAGTCGGCTGCCTTCTTCACTTGCTGTAGCGAGCTGTGTCGGGCAAGTAGGTCTTCGAACTGCTCTGAACCACTGTATCTTGCTAGAGCAAGTGAAGGTATATTTATACCTTGAAGGTGTTTTGGAATGCCATAGTTTGACGTAAAGTTGGGCATATGAACGTCAGGAAAGAACCCCTAGGGAATAGTTGTTCTTTGTAAAGTAACTGAGTTCTTGGACAACTCAATATTCAGGCAAGGGGAAGTCCCTGACCGCTTAAGCTTGTTTTCCAAGATGTCGTTGTAACGTTTGGTACGGGTGGAAGTAGCCATGCCTGTATTTGGGTAGCATGGGCTATGCCTAAATAAGGGCTTGATTTCTATGCTTATGTAAGGCCAATGTGAATGATACCTATATAAGGGCATGATTCGGGAAAATTCACTCGGAGCTTAAAGCGCCACAAAACACCCACTGCACTTTCTTATGTACAACATTACTAAGTTCTAAACCCATACAAACATTTCTAAACATGTTGGGTTAAAACCCACCCAAAATACATAAAAATGCATTGGTACTGGTTGTACACGAAAAGAATTTGTGCTGTACGCATTTAAAGCAATGTTTAAAAGCATATAGATGACATTTGAAAATGCTATCCGAATGAATCACGAAAATAAATTTATGAAATGGCTCTTAATTACAGAAGAAAAAGTTGAGACCATTCCATGGCAGATTATATAAACCGTTTGAGTGTGGACAAGGTCAAGTATTGTCTCTTGGAAGTTTTCAAAGAATTCTAGTTCTCTATGAATAGTTCTACTTTAAGCAGATTACTTTATGCCAAAAACAAATATGAAAAAATACAAATTTAGTTTGATCAAAGAGAAAAAAATAGAGTTCCAAAGGTAGGACTTTGTTTTGAAAAAATGAAGGTCGAATTCAGAGTCTCTCAGAACACTGCGTGCCAAATCAAAAGTAGGAGTTATTGTTTGGTGAAAACATCACATCTTCTAAATCTGTAAAGAATTTGTCTACAATTGTAGGTGAAAGTTGGATTACCTCGCACATAGATGTGAAGCATCGCCGTCAGCGATGGTCGCATTAGCAATGTTCGAATTGGATGGTACCTGTGTGCCGCTTTTCTCTCGTACCTCACCAACAGCATTTTGCGTCTGTAAGATGTCAATGAATGCCGTCATCAGAATTGGTAGCCGCTTGGGGCAACACTAGTCCAAAGTATCAACATCCTTTGGCAGGACTGATGGGAGTGTGAGACAGATATCTAACACGCATTCTTCTCCACATAGCAGTCATTGTAGAACAGGTAAGATGCAATCTTGCCAGATTGGTCTGAATGACATAAACCATGTGGTATTCAATTCTCTTAAATGAGTTAATCCCAAAATTTGGACTATGTGCTCACGACACTTCATCGCCAGTAGAGTATTTTCAACGGTGATCTGGGTGTCTGCTATGGATTGGCTTGCCATATCAAAGCAGTAGGAGCAAAAATAGTATCCCTGCAGCGAGTCCCAAAATGAGAGGCAATCCGCCAAACACAGAGTGCACGATGTTTGGAAAGATTCCTAGGACTGCTTCAAAAGGTGCTAACAGTCCCGAAAAAATGATCTTAAATACATGTACAATACAACTCGTATCAGACATGTTTAAGGTACGACCTAACATTTCTGAGAAATCTACAGGGTGATTTGTAGTTAATAGGGAGTGTATCTCTGCAGAAGTCCTTGCGCCTTGCATATCATAGGTCTCTTTGGCCGAGGTCAGTGGCACAGTTTTCTGTAAAAGAATGGCTTTCATTCTGCTTAAAGTTCAGTGAAGGCCATAACGGTGACTCCCGGTCTGTCTTGGTTTTTAGAAACAATACTTGCATACTGCAAGTGACCCTGGCTGACACAGTTACGAGAAAAGCTAAACCTGGCAACATGCCACAGAAGCTGTGATCATTCAAAATAATGTAACTCCCATTAGAACTATACCTAACAATTGGATCAATCACTGCAGCTGGTGAGCCTTGCAGGATAAGTTGTTAGGGGAACCAACGCAGGCCCAGTATAAATTAATACCCTGACAAAGGAGAGAACCGCTTAGTGCGTTTTCATAATTTTTAACACTAAGAAACACTTATTTCCCCCCACTCCAACATTTGTGTGTGTATGGTAATTACTAGTATGTCTTGATGTATTCTTTACCCAATCTTTCATATATGCCTGCTGGTATATGTTTTAAGCAATACTGAAAATGGAAAATTGTAACAGGCAGAGTGGTTGTTCTGTGTATTATCCATTTCATTGCTGGCTTTTCAGCGACAGTAAATGGCAATCTTTCCAGTTTTTCAATGCTCAGCACTGTATAGTCTGCTCCCCTCTATGCCAGTTTGATATGCTTATCAGTGAGATTGAATTCTGAAAACAGTGACATGGTATTGATTAAACGCCAAGACACATAGCCCGAACAAAGGTTTTCTAACGTCCAGTCTAATAGCATTATAGAACGTAATTGCGACTGACCATGTTGCAACATGGCCAAGTACTGTTCCATTATGTCTATGGCAGAGGATACTATGCTGTCCAAAGAATATATCCAGGACGACAGAGTTGTTAGCCCATTGTCAACTATAGAGAGAGAATTCTCTAAATTAATACAATCAATTTCTCGTATTCGTTCTGCAGTCTCTGCTTGGTTAATCTTCCATGCTTCATTATAAGCAGCATATATACCGGCGTATATAAACATTTATGACACAATTTAGTAGGTCCTTGTAAGAAGTTCCTCAGATCAGCGCCATATTTAAGTAAAGATAAGTGTTGTTTTACTTCCTTTAGTGTAGTCTTGTGTAGCTATTCAAGGCACAGTTTCCCTACACTGTATGTTGTTACAGTTCCTGGATGCTGTCACTGAACATATCTTGGATCAGGCCTAGTGAATGTGAACGCTTGTGTCTTATTCAGGAATCTATCTTGACAGTTGTTTGTGTCTGTGGGCCAAATTAAGTTTTTTTCCAATTTGGATCTGTTCTGTTGTGAAGCAAAACAGTATGTGCGTCAACCACCCCCTCTGAAGGGTTACTGCTATCAGGCGTCGGTGTAGGTATTGATGGGTTGTTTAAATCTTTTATAGTGGCTAACCCAAGACAAGATGTCAGTTGGAAAGTGTCATTCAAAAACATTATTTGTTCTGGAATGATGCAGGCTGTAAATAAAGCTTCTAAACCCTGCACCTGCCAGCCTTTTGTGCCCCAGACAGTTTTTGTCTCAATGTTGTCTTTCCAAGAGTTAAAACCTAACGAAGACCGCTGAGCATAAAAGTCAGCAGAATAAATTTGCTTGGGATTTGTCAACATACTTTTCATTCCTGTCCTATTAACATTTATAAAGTAAAATGATTCTGGATTTGAAACATTAAAACCTGAAAAGTATGGTCATTTTCTATAAAATGTTTTTGAGCTGCCCTTTGGTGACGTTGGACAATGTTCCCATTGGTTATATTTTAATACATTTCTAGGATTTGCAGATTTGTGCAAGAAAAGATGACCATAGAGGTTATAACAATACATTTGTTTATAATCTGATGAACCTTCTAAGTATTCATGATTTGTAAATGCAGCAGACATTTCTAAGTCTGACCTCATATTATTAACAGTCTCGAAGTCCCAATCATCAGAAAGGGTACTAGATGAAACAAAATCATTCAAGGAAACCTTGAACTGGTGTAGAATCTTCAACAGCTCCGCTGGACCGAAAAGTTCATAATCAGTTCTGTCCCAAGCTATACCACCAGGTATAGGAATGGCTGTGATGTTTACTGATGACAAGTTTCTTTGTTCACAATGGGATGATTTGTGTGGCTTGAGGAGTAAGTTGATGTTCTTACTTGCTGTGTCCTTTTTAACATATCTTCCATTTATCAACATTCCTAAAGTTATTACAAGAGTCAACCAAAGTAGAAGAAAAAGTACACCCAACACAATCCACTACGGCCTTAGTAAACCAACCACGGATACCGCCACTACAACCTCGATGGCTCACAACAGCCACATATTGCCCGTCTCCTCGCCCCCCCCTCTGTCCATAGTCTACTTAAACACTTGCTCTATGGTCAAACATAATCTGGACCTCTTTCTTTTACTGGACGAGGATAGTCCCGATCTACTGCTACTTACAGAGACGTGGCTAACTCAAGACTCAGCCCCAGACATTATCTCGGCCCTACCACCAAACTATCGTATTATTCATTCCGATCGGGGTTCCTCTAAACTGGGTGGGGGAGTAGCAGCAGTCTTTCGCCACGATCTAAATATTATAGCCCTGACCAACCTGAACTTACCAGACTCTGAAAACCTAGTATTTAAAATTGAAACGCCCAATTCCTCTACCGTTTGTGTCCTCCTTTACAGACCCCCTAACAACATGCCGTCTTTTCCCCTTGCGTTCAGCGAACACATCGCTAACTTGGCTATCGAACATGCCAGGTTACTATTGGTTGGGGATTTTAACTACTGGTTCAACGACCCTAGGGAAAGCCCACAGTCGCAGGAACTCACTGAGCTCCTCACTAATCTGAACTTCAACCAACAAGTTCAAACTCCAACCCACAGCAAGGGTCACATACTGGACCAAGTCTGGACAAACTCCCCCTTAGTGACTTCCCTGGCAATTTCTCCATGTCTGTGGTCTGATCACTTCCTGCTCAAATTTAGCTTAGCCCACCCTTGTAAAAAGAATACCACTATAGCAACGGGCGGACGTGTCAGAAAATGGAACTGCGTAGTCAAACCTGACTTTATACAAACCTTGGCGGCTTCCATCCCCCTCCACCACCATGATGTCAACGTCGCTGAAAGTAATCTTGCTCACTGGCTGCAAGACGCCAGCGATGTTCATGCCCCGTACAAAACAATCAAACTGGCTTGCAGAGCCGATGCCCAAAAATGGTTCTCTTCCGACTTGAAGGCAAAGAAATTAGCCCTTCGCCAACTGGAACGACGATGGCGTCGTAACTACGCTTCTGACGCTAAAATACGATACACCAGTGCCAGGAAAGAATATATGAAATCCATCTTAGTAGCCAAAATCAACTACTTCTCTGCTCGCATTACTAATTCAACCAATAAATCTAAGGATATATTTTCAATCCTTGGCGAATTGACTAACTTGGACAATGTCCGGCTTAGTCTGCCCCCAACCCAGGCTTTGTGTGATTCACTGAACATTTTTTTTACTGAGAAAATTGCCGCCATTAAATCCAGTATCCCTCAATGCTCAAATCCTTCCCTTTTTGATTCAGACCCCTCTCTTTCGGTATCAGATCCCAAAGTAATTGGCTCACTGTGTGAATTCACTCCTATCACTCTAGAACTATTCCAGGAATTACTGACAAGAGTGAAATCAGGCGCTCCTTCCGACAAATGCCCCCCTTACATCTTAAAAGAATGTCTTTCAGTGATTCCGGCACCTGCCTGCTCTCTCTTGAATAGCTCATTGATCACTGGACTAGTCCCACGTGCCTTCAAAGAGGCAACAGTAATACCTCTTCTGAAAAAGCCGGGCGCAGACCCCACCTGTAACCTTAACTACCGACCCATCTCCCTCCTCCCCTTCTTGGCGAAGGTTTTGGAGGCACATGTGGCTAACTGCCTGTCTAACTTCATCGAAACATCTAACTGCCTAGACGTCCATCAAGCGGGCTTCCGCCCTGCGCATTCAACTGAGGCTGTGGTTGTGGCAGTTATAGACACCCTCAGGGACTGTGCAGATAACCGCACCCCGCAGGCCTTAGTGCTCCTAGACTTGTCAGCCGCCTTTGACACGGTCGACCATACCATCCTGATCGACCGTGTCACACAGGCTGGCATTCAGGGCTCGGCAGCGGCTTTGCTAAAGTCCTTCTTGTCGAACCGCTCTCAAGCGGTCCGACTGGGTAACTTAGTGGGCACTAAACAAGCCATCACTTGCGGTGTACCTCAGGGCTCGTCCCTATCACCTCACCTGTTCAACCTTTACATCTCCCCTTTAATCCAGGCCCTTAGGAAGAAACAGGTCACGGTACTAAACTATGCGGACGACCTACAGCTCTTATTCACAATCGACAATTCAGACACGTCCATTGCTTTTTTCCAGTCCACAATGAGGTTCATCCAAGCTTGGATGAACCAGAATCATCTAAAACTGAACCCTGGGAAAACAGAGCTGGTCCTGACCGGGGACAGTGTTAAATATTGGGGCCCACACTATTGGCCACCAGACATGGGCCCTGCCCCGTCCCCCTCACCATCGGCTAAAACACTTGGCATCACCTTAAACAGTGACCTCTCGCTTAAAACGCAAGTTGGCCAGGTAGTTTCCAAATGCCTCTTTCAACTTAGGAAAATTCGGAAGGTCCGTTGCCTTCTGACCCACGAAGCCCTGATACAAGTGGTGATCGCCACTGTGATCTCCCACTTAGACTATGCCAATTCAATCTACTTGGGTCTTCCTCAGTTTCTCCTAAAACGCCTGCAGATGGTGCAGAACCAGGCAGCTAGACTGATCTTAAGCCAGCCTAGATGGCACCCAGCTACCCCCCTTCTGAAATCACTCCACTGGCTCCCTGTTACCCAGCGATGCATTTTCAAAGTCAGCTGCATGATGTTTAAAGCACTCTGCGGCAAAAGCCCCAAATTCATTTCTAAACTGATCATAAAATACTCTCCGCCTCGAAGTCTTCGCTCTGCTCACCACTGTCTCCTACAAACGCCATCTTTCAAACGCAAACGGTCTGGTGGTTGCAGATTTGGCACCCTGGCACCCCGCCTATGGATCTCCCTTCCCCTCGAGATCAGGCTATGTCCTGACCTCTTGTCATTCAGGAAACTCCTAAAGACATGGCTCTTTCTACAAGCATACCACTAACCCATAAGCTCCCATCTCTGACCACACTCTGTCCTCACAGCGCCAGGAAACCAACCGGTGTCAGTGCGCTATACAAGCTTTTGTTAACATAACATAACATAACAATCCAAAGTTCAATCCATGGTGAAACCGGATAAGTCTTTTCCAGGTGATAAAAAGGTCTATTGCTTGTTCTTTAAAAGTTATTTTTACTGGCGTCATTTCAGGTTCGCTGGGATCCTCAGAAAACATTTCAAAGTTAATGAAATAGCCAGAGGCAGTTCTGTCAATTGTAGGGATTGCACCAGGATTCGTTTAATCGCTGAAACCACTTCATCACTTGTTACATTTGTATAGTCAGATGCTATTTCATTGTAGGCAGGAGTTTCTTTACGAACTGTTATTTGGGTCTCAAGAGGTACAAGTTCCATTGCTTTTTGCATAGTCCTTCTTTTCGCACTGCAGAATCTTCAAAGGTGATGAGTCTCTCAGTTTGAACCTCTTGGATAGTAGCCAGATTAGGGCATCTGCTACATCTTTGTAGTACACTTGGCCTACTGCTTATGATCGGCCACATGATGTGGCTTTACCAGGAAGATGGACACAAACCTGTTCTCCTCTTTACCAGCAAGGGGCGGCAGTAACACTGTTCTTGATCCGTGGATTGCTAGGACAGGTACTGGTTGTCTGTAAGAAGGCCCAAATTCCTTCTTGTCCGTGATCTTTTCTCTCTCTAGATGCCCAATCTTTGGAATCCAGACAGATCTTGCTGGGACAGTCGGTTTCTCTTCAGTGGTTGTTGGCTTCAGGAATACGTTACTTTGGCTTTTCCTAATTTTATTGTAGTCCTGCAAAACAGCCAAACGATCTTTGATATCAAAGGGTTTTTGTTCTACCACAGTAGTCTGACAATCGAGATCCGAAATAATCATTCTTGTTCCAAAAAGGATTTCATATGGAGTGAAAGTGTAATTCAAAGAGAACTTCTTCACGAATTATTAAGACTACGTTGGACACTTATTAGATGTTTGACCCACCCATCACCCGAGCATAATACCCTAGCTGTTATAGATTGCTTTATGTCCCGTTTTTTTCTCTCCACTACTGAATTTCCCTAAGGATGGAATGGACTAGAGTACCGCAATGCAAACTCCAAATTCGGCCATGGGCTCCTTGTCAGCTCGAGAGCTAAACGCAGGACCCTGGTCAGAATGTAGCGTGCTGACTGCTTATGTGCCGATAAAGACTCGCAAATCTTTTAAAACAGTTGGAGCGTCAGCTGAGCGCTGAGGCCACATCCAAATAAATCTTGTCTTAATATTTGTGGGACCGCATTTGTCCATAGGGACGTCTGCGTGTAGAAAGTCTAATGCTGTCTAACAATGGTGTCTGCACTGGGCTGGCTACACTGTAGTCGAGTATCTGGCGCCGTTCTCTGCAGTGATCTCTGTTGCAGTTATGGCAGTTAATTGTGAATGTGTGAATGTGATCATTCCTCCCTGGCCACTAGTAATTCTCTTTTAATTCTACTATAGATTTAGAGATCCCCTGATGTATCAGACCCTCTCCCAAATGTGCTTCGTGTATCAAAACTACTCTACTTTTCCTGTTTGGAATCACTCTATCCCCCACTCCAGTAATTTGAGCCAAAGGAACGGAGTTTGCGTCAATTATGTATGAGTATTTGAGTGGATAGTTTTGAGGTAACGCTGCACCACTGCCTTTGCTTGTCGCATTGACAGCTAGCATTATTTTGCCGACTATTTTCATTTTTGAACGAGTGATTGCAGCTATGGATGCCGTTTGCACAGCTGCCTTTGCTGCTTCATCAGCCAATGAATTCCCTGCAACGTGAACGCCATTACGTTGATGACTCAGTGCATGTATCACGTGAGCCTTTTGTAGTTCTTGTTGTAATTGAACTACTTGTTCCCAAAGCAATTCATGCTTAATTGTGCCACCTTTTGCATCTTTGTAACCGTTTTGAATCCAGTTTTGCAAGTATTCATTGTAAGATTGAACACAATAATACGAATAGCATACAGATTTCGAGATCTGTATTTTCAAGCGCCATCTTGAATGCTTGTAGTTCAGCTCGCTGAGCTGTACAATGTCCTAGAGATTGCGTTTTAGTGACCATTGGTCGGAATTTATCATTGTGCCAGCGACCTTTAACAATCGCGCATGCAGCACTGTAAGCTTGTTTACCCCTTGTTGCGGGTTGGGCTGATCCATCAGTATAAATTATACATTAATACTGTTCTAGAGGCAGAATCTCATCAGGCAGAGGACATTTTTGTTCGTATTGTAGAAATGCTTGTGTTTTCAAATAAGGGTCAAAAACGTATTTAACGTCTGTTGCAGCAAGAGAATTAACCAATTGTATCCATCTTGGATGTAAAGCTTTAGCATTCGGAACGCTCACTTTTGTCACTGCCTCTAAGGCAGGTTCAGGTGTAACAACCATAATGAGCTTACCCTGTGCGAGGGCTCTCTCTTTTTGCTGATGCAGTTTGAACCGCTGTTGAAGTGAATTTCATTTCTGCTTGTGTGAACAAATGTGATTTGTAAGCTGTTGGTACTTTTTCTCCTTCATTAAAGGTTAAGTATGTGAATCTGCATTGTCCTGGAATGATTCGGATCACTAAGTTGCCTACGTTTACGCGTGTTTGTAAATTTTTGTTGCTAACATGTCTGTTTGCAAAGAACGCAAAATTTCTGTGTGGTTTTGAGTCAAATTACCTGTTTTAAATCAGGTTTGATTAATTCGTAGAGAAGTTTAACCCTTTCTGCGTAGTTTAGAATGTAAGTTCTTCCGAAATTCAGGAAACCTAGAATCAACTGTAAGTTTTTCAGCTTTTTTTGAGGTTGGAGCAGCGCACATTTCTTTAGAAGGTTGACTGCCAGGCATTTGGCCTTCACTTGAAAGTTCATATCCTAGGAAAAGGGTGTTTAAATGGGCAAATCATGATTTCTTAAAATTAAATTTGTACCCTTCAGAGGTGAAGCCCAATATTATGGTGTTCATCCTGTTCAAATGCCTATCCAAGTCATCGTCTATTAGATAGATGTCATTGACATATGACAATGCATCATCATCATAGGTTTGTAGTAACTCTGTTACTCTGGCTGAGAATAACCCTGGACTATGCTTGAATCCCTGGGGGAGACAACAGAATTTATGCTTTATCCCCATAATGGAAAAAGCGGTCAAGTACCTACTTTCTGGTGTAATGTTTTGACAGAAGAACCGTTAGAAATATCTAATGTGGTTTTGTATTTTTTACACACAATGTTATTCAGCAGTGCTACACTGTGTGCATTTTGTCATGCAAACATTTTGCAACAAGAGTTTAGATGTCTGTAATAAACACTAGACGATATGTATTGTCTGATTTGGAGACAGGAAACAAAGCATTGTTCATTGACGAGGTGCATGTTTCAATTACCCCTTGGTATTCAAGTTGATCTAAGATCTCCCTGACTTGTTTTTAGCTTCTTGCTTAACTGGATAATGCCTTTGTGCAGTCTGTTTATTTTTTAACTGGATTTTATGGTGAGGAGAAGCCTCATCCCATCCTACGTGATTTTTATATAATGCAGGAGCCAGGGCTATTGCCCATTTCCTGGCATAGGTATATTTTAAATGAATTGGAAAGTGGTTGGAGAAAGCTGGCAAAATGATTTCTTAGCCATGTCAGCACTCCCTGACAAATTCAGGTGGCCAGTCTTGTTCAGCTAGAAAAATGTCATAACCCTGAGAGAGTCGCTCCCATAAGAGTGCTCTTATTTTTCTAGTGAACCCCCCCCTCCACCCGGAGTGTTGCTTTGTATAACTTATGTGGGACACTAACCCTGCTATCTGCAGTTTCAACTTGGATGTACTCATTCAAGTCCACTGTCTTCAGATGATCCTTCAAGTTCTTCCTTCAAGTTCTTGCGAGCTATGGTGACTTCTGATGCGCTGTCCAACATTGTTTAATCCCATTCCCGTTCTTGAGTTGTGTCCTCAAGATCCTCGACATGTCTGATGTTTATTCAACGTTGAAGGATACAGTGTTCCAAAATATTGTGCACCTTATCTTTGTTTTCCTTGAAACTTGCTATGCAAACCACTCCAGACGTCTATTGGAGTATTACGGAAAAAGGCGTCTCTGAGAAAAGCACGACTGAGTTACTTTTAGTGTCTAGCGTTGAATTAGTGCCTTACCAAATGTTGGGCGTCGTGTTGTGTAGTTCCTATATTCCCAATAGGCTCTGCACATTGGAATATTATATCCTATAGATTTGACGTAGGACTGAGGTCTACTAGGTCCCTATCGAATGTAGTAAACTTAATTGTGTGTGTGCCAGCTAACTCAGAGGTCACTAGAAACTTTCTCGAATATACAAGAAGGGATTAGTTTCTGACAACGGCATAAACATGACCACTTTGTTTCCGAAGAATAAGAATATATCTCTCAGAGTCGCGGAAACAATTGATAAGTATTTCACTCAGTCGAACGTGCATGCTTCGTTTCTATAGAGTTGCAGAGAAATAGTGAGATGGGCGTTTTCAATAAAAAGGGTTTATTGAGCAGTCTTCTTTCTCATGCAAGAGAGGTGAACTGCTACA
Source organism: Lissotriton vulgaris (assembly GCF_964263255.1). Classification (NCBI taxonomy): domain Eukaryota; kingdom Metazoa; phylum Chordata; class Amphibia; order Caudata; family Salamandridae; genus Lissotriton; species Lissotriton vulgaris. The sequence goes on along the minus strand of NC_141691.1, from coordinate 233,173,165 downwards.
ATTGTTATGCAGACTGTAAAGTATAATGCGTACAGCGTAAACAGTAATATGAAATAATACTATAAGAGCATTGTATGGTTTCTAAGTCATATAAAAATACATACATAAATAACATTGACTAAAATACTTAACTGGTGCTTCTAAAATAGGCCTACCCCAATTTACCTAACCTTAGTCTAGTACGAGGGAAGAAGTAAGTATTGTGTAGCATAGGTTTAGTTTTTGCCAAGAATCTACCAAAGGTTTCTCTAGGTTGTAATCAGCTCCATACCTTGTTAGAATGAAGGAGGTCTGGTATTTCTGTCTCGGGACTCGAATCCCCAACACCCTGAAAGGGGAGCCGGAAACACTGGAGCTGGATTATCGGCAGGAGAAGGGCAGCTTCCTGATCAGTGCGTCAGCTGGAGAGTTGGCTTCCTTCTGCACTTGCTGTAGCGAGCTGCGTCGGGCAAATAGGTCTTCGAACTGCTCCGAACGACCGTTATCTTGCTTGAGCAAGTGAAGTTATATTTCTACCTTGAAGGTGTTTAGGAATGCCATAGTTTGACATAAACTCAGGCATATGAACATCAGGAAAGAACCCCTAGGGAATAGTTGTTCTTTGTAAAGTAACTGAGTTCTTGGACAAATCAATATTCAGGCAGGGGGAAGTCCCTGACTACTTAAGCTGGTTTTCCAAGAAGTCGTTGTGACTTTTGGTACGGGTGGAAGTAGCCATGCCTGTTTTTGTGTAGCATGGGCTATGCCTAAATAAGGGCTTGATTTATATGCCTATGTAAGGGTTATGTGAATTGTACCTATATTAGGGCATGAATCTGGAAAATTCACTCGGAGTTTAAAACGCTACACAACAAGGTTAGCAGTTCATGTTTGGTATTCCTGGAATTATAATGAAAATTCCTAACTTATAGTGATGTCACATTTTAAATTACAATTCTGATAATGCCATTTTTGGGAAACTGGAGTCCTATTTATTTATTTTCCAAAAAAACACACTATGTGCTTTTAGCGGTTTGGGGTATTTATTTTACCCTTCAATTAATAGTTTACTAATTTATTTTTTGGAAATTCTCTCTTTTTCAAAGAAAAACATATACTCAACATTACAATTTAACATTCAATATTTAGACATTACTAGATTCAGACAGTGTACAACATTATTACTTTCACATAAACTCATAATCAACAACATGTAACAATTTAAGACAAATCAGACCCATATACATTACATATATCTACGTATCAAAAAAACACATCAATTTATCTTACTGCATATATATATCGATGAACACATACTAAATCGCTAAATGTTCATCCGATCCTGATTAATAAGAAACAATTTATTTCTTTTGTTTTAAAGGCATAAATTGATTATGTCTGCTGACACGTTTCTAGCCTCGTGTTTCGAGCTACGGGCTTTCATCAGGGCTTCTTATTGAGAGTCTTATTGGTCATATCTACAATACCAAAAAAGAAAAATAATATCGATTTCACTGCTCTCAACCTTCAAGCTCAATGAGGACAATTTCATCTAATGACAAGATCTACCTATTGCCTTGACACTTATCGTCTTTTCTCAAATGCTGCCAGCACGGTGCATATGTATGTTATCACTTTAAAGGCGTTCTGTGCCCAACTGTATATTTTCTTTAGTGTCCTGCTCATTCATAGTGCAGCATAAATCTGCATGTGGACATTGTAATCAAGTGTTAGTATCGCAAATACTTTATTGCGCCCACCCGATGGTCCTAGCATCATTTGCCGGCGAACCCCTACCTGCTTTGGTGCCTTCAAGTTGTTCTCTTGCTAGTCGTATTCGGAAAGTTTCGATGCTCGATCTAAAAGCACATAGTATGTTTTTTTGGAAAATAAATAAATAGGACTCCAGGTATTTTTTTGCTTATACTTAATGTAAAAAGGCCCTTCCTGGGTCCTGTCAATTGGGCCTAACCCCTTTCTGGTATTCATTTTTGGGAAACTGGCATTTTCCTGCCTTAGCAATTTGGTGCCTGTAACCTGTCGTTGGGACACATGACTGGGTGTAGTTGGCATTGAGGTTATGTATTTCTCCAAGCACATAATACGGATCTTAGGTGTGACATAGATGGGTCATCACTGACAGGATAGGTGGGAGGGACTGGACTCACCACGATAAGCATTGTGACTGTGTCCTTTCTCCACACGAAGTGCTGCAAACCCCATGTAGTTAGTCTAGAGCTAGGGACAGGGAGTCAGGGCACCTGTACACTTCAAAGGCATGCCTCTAGAAGCTTTGACCCACTACTAGGGTACAACTGGGAATCACCCCCGACCGCAGACACCACTACTTCATGACATTTGTTAAACTGTGGATTCTCTGCCTGAAAAAAAAACATGATGTGCAGCTAAAAGACTGTGTTTCTGATGGACTGATGCTCTGCTGTGCTGACCTTCTGCCTGCTGCCCTCTTGCCCTCTTGCCTGGGTTAGATGAATTAAATCTGCATCTCTTGAACCCAGAGTGAATCCACAGGCTAGTTAGCTGGTCACCTGACCTGATGCCGCAGGGACTCAATAGGCTTCCAGCAACCTTGCACGTGCACCTGGACTCTTTCATCTGTGAGTCTACCCTGCCAAATGGTGTCACCCCAGTCCTGGACCCTTGTCAGTGGGCTTACGGTACTCTGACAGCCTCTGTGGATCAGGGTGAAACAATGCATCTCCTCTACTGCAGTGCACAAACTCAACCACAATTGCTGTATTGCTGCTGCCATGTGGGTTGGACCCATCACAAAGACCCACATCACAATGCAACCTTTCTGCACCATCACTGCGCAACTCATCCTCGACACAGGCCCTTACATCCTCTGTTGAAGGTAGTCTCAACGAGGATGCTGTACTTCATATCGCAGCCCTCTTCGGAACTGACTCATCACCCTGACTGTGCTCCACATCCTCAATGCCAGACTTTACCTCACAACCCCTGTAAACAGGATGCTCAGTGATGATGCATGCCCTTGCATTGCAGCCTCGCCACACCTCTGAACCGACGCTTCGCTTCGGCTGCGTGATGCATCTTCGACAAGGATCCTTGAAACAGTCCACAAACCCCGATTTCAATTTAAGGCACTCTGTTCAGCTGGCCTAACTGGGTCCCTAAAGCTGGCCTGCCTTCATTGCAGTTGGCATGAATTTGTGACTTTGTTCCAATCCAGCATGCCTAGTTATCCACAGTTGGCTCTTTGTGCTTTTTGGCATTATTTTCACTAGAATCTTCAAAATTACATAAACCTGGGTTCTACTGATTGGATTTTGTCGTTTTGGTCTTGTTAATTTATTGAAGAAAGGTATGTTTTTCTAACTTGGTGTCAGATCCTACTTGAATGGTGTTTGTCACTGCTAAGTTAAGCCCGACTGATCTGTTTAGTATAGGTCATTTCGGGGTTGGCTTGTGTCTTACCCTGACAAGGATTGTGGTTGTTGCTTGACCAGAGCCCACAACCTAGCCAACCAACAACCTAATTGCTTACACCATGAACCAACGACACCATTTACAAAACAGTCATTAGTATGAATATATAATGTTATCCCAGCAGCAAGCAGGGATAAAAAGTCATGTCATACTGGCCATGTCCTTTGTAACTCAGATACAGGTGTCCCTACAACTGTATGTGTTTGAAATAGGATTCCTGGTTGGCAGAGGTAGGCACCCAGGCCAGGCAGGAAGCAGGGTAAGCTAGTTACACACTAAAAGCTAACCTATACTCACCCTGTGGTAGCTGGGCACAGAGCAGTCTGTGTCAATGTGTAAGTTTTTGTGCAACACACATACACAGTAACATAATGAATACACCACAAAAAGACCCCACACGGGTTCAGAACAATGGATTATTATATTCTGAACAAAACAAGACCACAACCACACAAATCCAGTGTATAGAAGTTGAGATATTGATTTTTGAAGGTATGTTGCAATGAATGTTGAAATTATTATTATTATTATTATTATTATTATTCATTATTTAGAAGTTTTCTATAGTGCTAGCTGGAACCGAGGGTATCAGAGCGCTTCACAACAGGTACAGTTATGAGCAATTTTTTGCAAAGACAAACATCTGCAGGTTACCAACTTAAGAGCATTAAAAAAAAACAAAGTTGCAATACAGATCTTCAGGCTGAGGGGTATCAGGACGAGGAGTTAGTTGTCTTTCCTAGAGTCATTTGTGGAATTCATGTTACGATCGAGAGTGCTCAAGGAAGAGGGCTTTGAGAAGGATCTTGCATTTCGGGAAGGAGGTGGTCGTTCTTATGTGGCGGGATGGAGTTCCAGATCTTAGGTGCATTTCCCGCAAAGGATTTATTTGCGGTTTTGTGTTTACGCGATTTCAGTGGGATGAGTAGAAGCGTGTTGGCGCTTCTGAGGTTCCTGGACTGGCCATCCCTTTTGAGTTTGGCAGCCAGGTATTCTGGTTTACCAGTGTGCAGGGCTTTGTGGGTGAGACAGGCTGTACGGAAGCTGGCTCATTGATCAATAGGGAGCCACTTCAGTTCCTTAAGTGCCGGAGAAATGTGTTTGAATTTCTTAGTTCCTGTGACCATTCTTGCTGCGGTATTGAGGGTGGTGGTCTGGGGACCTGGGTGGGATTTTGCTGTCCCGGTCAGGGCTGCGATTCCGTAATCAATTCTGGAGAGCACCAGTGCCTGGGTGGCTTGTTTAAGATCTTTCGGGGGGAGGAAGGTTTTTTTTTGTATAGCAGTTTCAGATTTAGGGACGCACTTTTGGCGGCTTTTGAGATGTGTTTTTTCATGTCCAGTTTGGGGTCAAGGGTAATACCTAGGGATTTCACTGAGTCCTTTGGCGCAAGGGCACCAATGAGGGCATCAATGGCTTTGAGCCATTCTTCGATTTGGGGGTTTTCATTTCTATTAGAAATGAGGAGAACTTCTATTTTCTCTTGGTTGAGTTTAGGGTGGTTCGCTGAGAGCCAATGTTGGACCTATTTGAGGGTGACATTTAGTCTGTTTATGTCTTTGATCGTGGTGGTTTCCAGATAAACTTGTGTGTCGTCTGCATAGAGGTGGAAGAGGATGTTGGAGTTCCTGAGAAGTGTGGTGAGGGGTTCCATTTAGATGTTGAAAAGTTGGGGAGAGAGTACTGACCATTGTGGAACTCCTCTGTTGACGGGAAGGGGGTCCGATTCAGAGTTATTGATTTTTATTCTTTGTGTGCGGTTGAGAAGAAAGGAAGAGAACCAGTTTAGCACCGTCAATTCAATGCCCGCTCTATCATGGAGGACTTTGAGGAGCAGGTTGTGATCAAGAGTGTCGAACGCGGCCGATAATCCAGGAGAATGAGAAGGCTGCATTGGTCTGAATCAAGTGATTTGTGAAGATCGTCTAATACATTTAAGATTGCGGTCTCGGTACTGCATCCCTTTATGAATCCTGATTGAAGAGTATCTAGTAGCTTGATATTCTCTAGGTGTTGGGTTAGCTTTGGAAGAACACATTTTTCTTAGAGTTTTGGATAAAAGAGGAAGGTTCGATACCAGTCTGAAGTTGTTCATGTCCTCCGAGTCTAACCCAGGTTTTCTTAGTAGCGGCTTGAAGTAGTACTTGGCCTACTTTGAGGCAGTCTGGAATGATTCCCGAGCTCAGTGAGCTATTGATGATCTTGCACCAAATTGGGTCCAGGGTAAGCTTTAGGTCTTTAGTCAGGCTCAAGGGCAGCTGATATAGGGAGTGGGATGAGGATTTAGCGGAGGCCATCAGATTGACTATCTCTTCATGCTGGATGGGGCGGTAGGAGGACCAGTGAGTAGGTGTGTTCACTGGGGTGTTGCGGTATGTTGTTGGCCTCAAGTTGTCCATGGGAGTGGTGGGAAATGTGTTGAGAGTGAGATCAATTTTAGCGATTTTTTCGCTGTAAAAGTTGGCAAAATTGTCGCAGTGATCTTTGGACGCCACTATGTTGGATGCAATTAGTTTGGATGTTTGATTCCTAATGATGTTAAAGAGTTCTTTGGGGCGGTTTTTTGCATTGTCTAAGGTGGAGCAGAATAAAGTTGTCTTTTTGTTCCTAATGTGTTTATTGTAGTTTCTGCATGCTTCCTTGAATTGATTGTGGTGGAGGGAGGAGGGCTTGTTTCTCCAAATTCTTTCTAGTGATCTTTCGTCATTGATCTCTGTGGTGAACCCGGAACTGGAGGGGGTGTTTCTGGGTCTTTTTTTTGGTTCAGGGACGCCAGAAGGTCCAAGGTGAGCGTCATGTTGTAGTGGTAGAGAGAGGAGAGTTCGGTGGTTGAGAGGTGCTCCGTCCTGCTTGGGAGAATCGTGCTTAGCCCTTCTTCTAGTGCAGCCCGGGTGACTCGAGCTGTGTTCCTGACCCATTTGGGAGGGGCCTGCATAGGTGGTTGAGGTACGGCCAGTTGGTTGATGGGGAAAAGAATAATGAGGTGGTCCGACCAGTCCACGAGAATGATATAATCCATAGTGATTGTGGTTCTGTCCGAGATGTTTGCGTCTAGGATCGCTCCTCTATGGTATGTATGTATAGTATGCAAATGTATAGGCATTTATATAGCGCACTACTTACCCGTAGGGTCCCAAGGCGCTTCGACCGCTGCGAAACCCTTCCTGGCTTCCCTGAGAGATGGTCCCTTAATAGGTAACTCCAGGGTGAGACCAGGCATCCCCGGTGGTCTGGTGGGGCCGTTAGTGAAGATGAGGCAAGCTAATGCCCAGAGTTGCCGAGTGTGATCGCTGATCAGAGTGGGCACCGAGGCGAGAGAATTATCGAGTCCGCTGACCCTGGTCTAGAAACCTGCCGCGCCGGGAATCGAACCCTGGTCCCGGGCCGTCCTCTGCTCTCGGGTCTGCCGCCTCTAACCGGTGAGCCACTTGTGTTTCTTCTGAGCAGTATTGGGTCATACCGTTATCCAGCAGGAGATTGTTGAGAGATTGAATGAGCAGGCTTTTTGTTTCATTCCATCGTAAGTTGAGGTCGCCCAGAATTATACTGTTGTCGTTGCTGAGTGCGCATTGGGTGATCAGGTCAGAGAGCTGTGTTCCAAATTTGTTGGAGTTGCCTGGAGGATGGTACAGGAGATGGCAACGAAGCGACCTGTTCGTGAGCGATTTGATGTTTACCGACAGGCACTCAAAAGTTTTATAAAGGCACGAGGAGCATTCTGAGATGGAGAGATCACTTCTGTGAATGATTGCTAAGCCACCGCCTCTCTGTTCATGTCTATCTTTGTGGATAGTTGAGAACCCGGGTGGCACCAACATGTCCATTTTGGGGTAGGACAGGGTGTTGAGCCAAGTTTCCGTGATGAAGGCTACATCTAGGTCATGGGAGAGGATGGCTTCTGCTGTTTCAGTTGCATGTTTGGAAGCAGATCTACTGTTGATGAGTATGCAATTAATGGAAGGTTCTTCTTCGAGTTTCGAATTGCTGGGCTGGGCTCTAGGTATGGAGGATAGGTGCGCTGGGAGTCTGGTGTCTCTCCGTGGGGGATGGTCCCTACACACTGCAGTGATAACTTGGATCGAGGATTTAGGAGTGGGGTTCATCAGCGGGACCTTTGCTAGGGTGGGTGGAATCACATTCTGTGAGCGGAGTGCGGACTTAGGGTAGGGGCATGTGGGTTGGTTGTATGATGCGGTGAGTGTGTCCGCTTCCTGAGGGGAGAGGTTGGGGTTTGATCTTCTAGGCCTATCTGCTCGTGACTCAATCCACGGTTTGGAGGGTGACAGGCGAGATCTGTGGGGGGCAAGGGTCCGGCTGGGGGGCTGTGATTCAATTCTACTAGGTTGAGATGGGGAGGGGGATGCCACAGACTGTTGGGTGGGCAGACAGATTTTTTGCTAGGGAGGATAAGGTTTCATTCAAGCCACAGACCAGGATTTCGAGCTGCGCTTCCATAAGGTTGAGGCATTGCGTCAGGTTATTAGAGGGGGAGAAGAGGGGAGGATGGGAGGAGCTGGGCTCTGGGGGGAGAGGCTACTCGATATGTTGCTTCTAGAGGGGTTCAGGGGAAGAAGGGTTGCTGACTCGGGATTATTGTTCATCAGCGATATGGCTGAAGGAGGGGGGGTTGTGTTCCCATTGTGGTTGGGAGTAGTGTTCTTTGCTGGGCGGGTGGCAGTGCTCTAGTTGCGTTAAGGTTGGCGGTGAGGGGGGTTGATGATCGGTTTTGCTTGGGAGTTGGATTTCTTTTTGGGTGGATGACTGAGCTCTGCCTGCGATTGTGCTGGTGAGGGAGGGGGGCTGTGGGTTCGATGTGGATGGGAGAGAGGCTTGTCTATGGGCGGCTCGCTGAGATGGATCAGGGGCAGGGTTGGACGATAGGGGAAGCCATCGTTGAGGAGGACACTGGGCAGGTGGAGTCACGGTCTGGTGGGGGATAGGCTTGGGGAGAGGGCGCGGGCGGGATCTGATGACTTGATGATTGTTCGAAGCCTCCCGTGGGGGGGTTCGTGAATGGTGGGTGTTGTGGGATGAGGCCTTCTTAAGTGAGGGGAAAAGGGAGTCGAAGAACACGAGGTTCTCGTTTTTTGCCTGAATTAGGATGGTGCTGTTCTCAAAAATGGTAATGGAGATGCATCCGGTAAGGGACTGGTGTTTCAAGAGAGAGATTGTTAGTTTACGGCTGTGGGCTGTGATGGTGGTTTTGGAGACAATGAGGTGAGAGTTGAAGATGGTGGCCCAGGCTTCGAGCCTGTCAGTGTGGAAGATGAAGTCCATTTTACATTGCCCTCTAGATGGGCAGTGGTATGTGTCTACAACTAGTGTTTCGGGGTGTTGCCTGATTGTTCTTTGTTTAAAGTGTTTTTTTGCTTTGAAGGAGAGTCTCTAGTGGAAAGTTATCGCAAAGGCATTCTGTCTGTGGGGTGTCAGGTAGTTAGGTGTAGGACTCGAGTATGGGTCCAATTGTATGGCCGGGGGCATCTTCACTGAGCGGAGGGGGAGGAGTTCCTCTAGCACGAGAAAGGGGAGAGTGTCGCGTCGGGTGCAGGGTGAGCTGCTCGACGAGGTGTGTAGTGGGGTAGTAGGCGGTGAAGTCTCTTAAGTGGGGTGGGCTATTGGCTAGGTGACAAGGGGTCTTCAAGTGTGGCCCATTTGCGCGAAGGGGAGAGAGTGTTGCGCCGGGGGGAGGAGGGGAGCCAATTGACGGGTTGGAGGGTGGGGGTGCTAGAGGTGAGGACTGGAGACCCCTCTGGGGGCGGGAGGTTGGTGTGCCTAGGGTGAAAAAAGTCTTGGTTTCCCTTGGTTTTGGGAGGATGGTATGCCTAGGGTGAAAAGCCATAAGTTCCCTCGGTTTTGGATGCGACGCAAGTTGAGGGACCCCACTAACCCGGTGTTGCTGGTTTGACGGGAGTCTGTTCGGCTTGGGCAATCCCGGGTAATAGCAGTGCTTCCAGGTCGAGGGCTCGACCAGGCGACTCCTTTTCTGCGCCCCTCTAGTTTGCCACAGTGGGGGGCACCAGTGAGCCTAGTGGCTGGTCTCCTGGATTTAGGAGTTACTGATTTTGAATTTGGAAAATGGCCATTGTGGGGGAGTCTTATTTATAGTGCCCCTCTCGTTGTTCGCTGCGGGGGTCGCTCCAGCCCGGTGGGGGGGTTGCTCCGGTACCTTGATGTTGGGGTGGGGCACCAGTGCACCTCCAACCCGGTCTCTATGAATGCATGAGTTAGAGATATTGAGTGGTGGCCATTTTGGGGACAGGTGGCCCCCTTGCAGAAGTGTGAGCTGGGGCTAGAAGGCTTTGTGATTCTCTTGATTTGGGCTCTCTACTAGGTCGCCGCAGGAGTCAGCTCATCTCGACCCGAAGCTGGCATCATTTTAGGCTGTTTCTGCTTGCGTGTTGTGAATTTTGGGTGGTTGGGATTAGCGGGCGACCATGTTGGGAGCAGGCAGCTCCAGAGCGGAGGAGCGTGACGCAGATCTGATGCAGCGCCAGCACTTTCCCTTACATGGGGCTCCACATCTTATTCCATTGTTAAAGTTGGGGTGGGGCACCAGTGCACGTCCAACTCGGTCTCTTTGAATGCAGAGTTAGAGACTCTGAGTGGCGGCCATTTTGGGGTCAGGCGACCCCCATGCCAAAGTGTGAGCTGGGGCTGGAAGTCTTCTTAAGTCTCTTGATTAGGGCGCCCAGCTAGGTCGCCTCATGGGTCAGCTCACCTCGACCCAAAGCTGGCGTCATTTAAGGCCGTTTCTGCCTGTGTGTCGAGTATTATGGCTGGTTGTGACTAGCGGGAAGCCATGTTGGGAGTAGGCAGCTCCGGAGCAGTAGAGCGTGACGCCGATCTGCCGCAGCGGTCAGCGCTTGCCTGAATATGTGGCCCCACATCCAATTCCGACGTTCCTCAAGGTAGGCGCTTCAGCCTCGATAGTCCGTTGGTCTCATTAGGGACTTCTCGAGGGGGCTTCGTTTTCCGCCACAGCTCACGATCTCTTTTGTGCTGTGGACCCCTCCCCTGCCACCCTGGGTCACGTCTCCTGGCTTCCCGGCTCTGGTGAGCGGAGATCTTGGTGTTCGCCTTTTGGTTGGGACTTCAGTGAGGAGAGGGGGTGGCTCCGGTCAGCTTGCCGAGGGGGGCTCCGGCGGGCATGAGACCCGGTCTTCCGTACTGGGCGAGCCGTCTTCTGTGCCGGTTTCAGGGGTTCCAGGGTCTAGGAATCATTCAATTATATCCATGGGGATCGTTGCTTGCTTTGGTGTTCCAAGGGAGGAGTTCAGGGAGGGTCACTCAGGATTGGGATTTACACTAAATGTGATCCCTAGACCCGGAGCTCAGCCCGGCAGATCCCTCCTTGCAGCCATGGGGACCGTGTCCCTGAGTCTTTTGGACGCTAGACGTGCTATAATGGTTACTTTAGGTCACACTGGATTCTAGCAAAGTCTAAGTTCAGGCCACTCGCGATGGACCACCGGCGAGCTACAGGATCCATGCAGACCCCAGTGACTAAAGTACCTTTCCTGATCACAAACAGCAAGATGCAATGATCTTCACCATTCAGTGAAGGCAATGCATCAGTTTCGAAGACAGGTGCTGGAGTCTAGGTACGTTGACCGATGCACCGAATCCTACCACACAGTCAAGGGGATGCATTGATCTCACCAAGCTGCAGCAGTGGGGATACTATGATGTATCAATCTCTGAAGACAAAGCACTGGTTCCAATGCGGTGTGCTGATTTTACTCTTGTAACTGGGTTGATGTGCCGGTTCTGCTACACACAGACAGGAGATGCTTTGAAACCCATGTTGCAAGTATATGGGCCACTTCCATTTAGCCAGGCACAGGACCAGGGGTTGAGACGTTACAAGTCCAGTAGTGCCTGATTGTAGGGGGTCAGAGACCCAATTCTTGTACTCAAATGTGCCTTTGTTGTGGGGGTAATTTGATTTCAAAGCAGCTCTATGAAGTGCACAACTATCCCTTTTAACCCAGTTTAGTCTGCCAGTCTGTTTGGGGGTGGTAATCAGTACTTTGTGTGGGGAAATGACACTGCCTATCCAAGTGCAGTGTTAGCCCTTTCATTCCATCGTGCCCAGGCAAGGCCATCAAAATGCAGATGTATGTATATGGGTACTCAGACACACCTATACTTTCTGTGTTGTGGTTGTCTAGGTGGAATGCACAAAGTGTAGCTGTCACCCACCCCAGATATGTATTGGAGACAGGTAGTCAGGCACACAGAGCGGCAAGTGCTGAGAAATGTCCACTTTCTAAAAGTGGCTTTTCTAAAACTGTAATTTTAAATTAAACTTCACCAGCAAGGATGATTTATTATTACCATTCCACAGATATGAAACATGAAAAAGCTACTTCTCTCTGATCAGGAATTACAGCTTAAAGGTGTATTAAGGAATTCCCAATGCTAGCCTATGAAAGGGGTAAGTCTCACAGGAAGGTCAAATACATTTGGGTGTTTGTCACTACCAGGACATGTAAGACATAAAGGTACATGTTCTACCTTTTATTTACATAGCACCCTGCCCTTAGGGTAACTTAGAGCCTACCTTAGGGGTGACTTATAGGTAATAAAATAGCTTTAAATGCCACATCGAAGTGGCAGTAAACTGAACACACTGGCACTTCAATGGCGGGCCTGAGACAGGTTTGAAAGGCTACTTATGTGGGTGGCACAACTAGTGCTGCAGGCCCACTGGTAGCATTTGACTTAAAGGCCCTGGTTATAAGTTATACCAATTTACAAGGGACTTATCAGTAAATCAAATATGCCAATCAGGTATACACCAATGTCACAATGTTTAGGGGAGAAGCACATGCACTTTACCACTGGTTAGCAGTCTTAAAGTGTACAGGCAAACAAAAAGAATTAACAAAAAATAAAGAGGCAAAGGTCTGGGGAAAGATAACCCTAAGGTTAACAGGTCTAATACATGCCCCCAGCTGATAGTTAGGTGATCTACTGAACCTTTAGGGAGCTCTCATCACTGAGGTTGAAAAACCTAGATAGAACATTAGGATTGGCGTGGTCCACCCCAGGCCTGTGATCTATCCTGAAGTCCATACTTTGTAGGGAAATGGGCTACCTCAACAGTTTTGGATTCTTACCCCTCATTTTCATGAGCCACCTGAGGGGCCTGTGTTCAGTCTGAATCTGGAAGTGAGTGTAAAACAGGTATGGTCTCAATATCGTCAGTGCCCAAACCATAGAAAATGTTTCTATCCCAATAGCACTCCACGCCTATTCCCTGAGGAGTAAACTCCTGGAGATGAAGGCTTCAAGTTGGTCTAGGTCCGCCTCATTAAGTTGGGTATAGTACTGCTCCCTATGGCATGCTCTGAGGCATTTGAAAGAATGATAAACTCCTTAGGTAAGTCAGGGACCTTGAGCACAGGACCTGTGCACATGGCCTGCTTAAGGGAGTCAAGTACAGTTTGGCATGCCTCAGTTTAAATCATATTTCTGAGCTGCTTCTTCGAAGTCAGCTCAGTCATGGGGGCCACAATGGTGCCATATCCCTTGCCAAAGCTTCTATAGTACCCTGCGAGACCCAAGAATGCTCTGACCTGAATCTGGGTTTGGGTAACAGCCAGGCAATGATGGTTACTATCTTGGCCTGAAAAGGTTGCACCTTTCCCCTGCCCACAAGGTGTCCCAAGAACACAAAAGATTCCTGCCTTATCTGACTCTTACTGGCCTTGATAGCCAGGCCTGCCAGTTGCAGAACCTGAAGCACTTCCTGGAGGTGAGAAATGCGGTCCTTCCAGCTACTACTGAAGACAGCTATGTTATCCAGATAGGCAGCAGAGAAGGCCTCTAATACCAGCAAGGACCTGGTTCACCAGACTCCAGAAGGTGGGTGGGGCATTCTTTAATCCAAAGGGCATCACTCTAAACTGATAGTGGCCCTCTGGAGTGAAAACAGGCTCACCTATCCTTGGCTCTATATGTTTGGGCAATCTGCCAGTACCCTGATGTAAGATCAAAGGTACAGAATTACTGGGCACCCCCTAATCTGTCGATCAGCTCATCAGCCTTAGTGATCAGTTGAGCATCTGTCTTATTCACTGAACTTTGCTCTCTGTAAATCACACAGAATCTCAGATCAGGTGAGGTGCCCGGTGTGGCAATGTTTCATACCAGAACCACAGGAATAGATCAGGGGCTACTAGAGGGTTCTATTACCCCAACTCCAGCATTTTAGACACTACAGCCTTAATGCTGGACCTCACCTTATCTGACAACCTGCAAGTCTTAATCCTAACAGGGAGGTTGTCTCCGGTGTTCTCATCATTGGTACACAGGTGAGAAGTCCCGGGGATAAGGAAGAACAGATAAAAAAAACTGTCCCAGCACTTGGTGGCAGTCTCTCTGTTGTTCAGGTCTTAGAGTAAGGAAAAGGATTTCTCATTCCACAGACCCATCCTTCTCCTTGAAGTCCAAGAGTTTCGAGAGATGTTCACTTTCACCTTGCTCCATCTGTCACCATCAGCATGGTGAGCTCAGACCTCTCAAAGTGTGGTTTGAGGAGACTTACATGCAGCACCCCGTGGTATTGCCTGGGGTTTCAAGGTCCACCAGGTATGTGGCCTCACCCTTCTTTCAATCACCTCATATGGCCCATTCCAGTGAATCTGGAGGGCCCTGGGTCCTACCAGTTCAATCACCCAGCACGTCAGCCATCTATCTTTTTTTGCAGAAACAGTTGCTGCCATTGTGGTCGGAGTGTTGCGTCCCGGCTTCTTGGGCGCCTGGGTAGCCAAGAACCACTGTACTTTGGAGCAACTCAGCAGCTAGTCCACCTCAGGTTTTCGTTCTCTCTTTTGTTTCCTTTACATCATGGTTCTTCCTCATGTAGTTTGTTCCTGGCTTTCAAAAGCTATTAGGTTTCCTGTCAGGTGGTGTTTGATGTCATTTCCTTTTCCTGCCTTTTTACTAATTAAAAGCCTCAGTCTAGTTGAAGGGTGCGTTACAACAAGGTCAGTGTGCAGACCTGATAAATGTATTAGGCATAGTTTATTAAAACTTTGCATACAATACAACTTTATATAAAATATACAGCAACTATTTTATTAGTTTGCAGATATGGCAAGGAGACCTCTCAGTTGAAAAAGAGCCAACAGACCCAATAATTATCTGTAAACAAAGTACACCAGCCATAACTGATCAGGTAGAAGTTGGTCCACCAAGGTCTGGTTGACAGATTCTAAGGAACCTGAAATACTGCATCAGTCTTCCTACAACTGGATTTACTGATACAGCGAATATCAGTAGTTCTGGGATACGGGTATCCCATAGTACGCCCTCCAGGACTCTCAGGTTAACTTAAAAAAATTGGAATTATCATGGGAATCAGTGTTGTCATTGCAATTTCCTATTTGCAGCTGTTCCAATCCATATATTTGGACAGAACTTTGTTGGTGAAGTATACAGGGAGAGGACACAGGCACATTATTATTATTATTATTATTATTAGATTTTATAAAGCGCGTAGTCACCCGTAAGTATCCCAGCGCAACATGATATTACCATTCCATTACTCATCGAATTAGAAATAATAGCCATCTGAGGATGACCATAGTGACATTCTTCCAATAAAACACTTTTTTTTTTAGGCAAACATATGTCGGAAAAGTTGAGAAAATTCTACAAACGTTGTCTTTTTGTAAATTTCGCACAGCACTGACCCAAATAAAAATATTCCACAGAGTTCTTCTTCTGCTAATCTACTTGAGCACGTGTTTTTAAATTTCTGTACTCCTTGTACTCATCCTGTTTATACCTAAATCCCAAAAATAATTCACATGTCACACGCACGATGCAGCTCGCAAGTGGTTAGACTCGTTAATGCCCTAGCAATTAGGTAAACACTAAGTAGCAGCTGCTGTGCGGGTGTAGTGGCGGGACTGGGGCAGTGGTCATTGGGGAAGTGGGCGCATGGAGGGGAAATTGATAGCAAACATTTAAAAAGAAAAGTAATTTACCTTACACCTGCCACCCAATGCTCTTTTCCGTGTCCTCGATGCAGCACAGGTTCCCAGCCTCCCCTGCTGCCAATCCTGACGCTGCTTTAATGTTAGAAAGCAGCATCAGGATTGGCCTGAGAGCTGGGAATTTGCGCTTCCAGAGAGACTGGGAGCCTGTGCTTTGGTGGCTTCAACCCAGGAACGCAGCTGGTTTGGGGACAGCTCAGCCCGTGGGAATGGCCGGCCTGAGATGGGCAACCAAACCCAGATGCGCACTGACAGCAGTGCTGTCCACTACTCCCTCTCCTGACTGCCCAGTGATAGCCCCGCACCCTAGAGGCAGCACGTAGAAGTTGAATAATAAAACAATAGTAAACTGCTTTATGATTGTTATATTTTTCAACTTTTGAGGGTTGCGGCGGGGCCGACTCTCCTCCGCCATAGCGGAGGAGCCCCCAATGTAGACACTTCGATGTCCATTAAACACACATCCTGTGTTTACTAAAAACTGTACACTCATCTCTTCTGACTTAACTTACACTCACACTTACAAGCCAAATAGCACATTAGGTGATGTATTTGGTAAAGACATGGCACATAACGACTTTCCTCCTTTTGGTCCAATTAATTTATTCTTTCTGATTTTTCCCCAGGGGTTTTTAAAAAATGTATGACCCAAAGTTCTGACCAAAATGTATGACCCTAAGTTCTCACCAAAACATTGTCCCTTTCACACATATTATTCTCCATATTATTCTCCATATACCTTGTATTTATATCTTAATACACGAAAATTTCAACTTTTTATCAAAACTCACATTGCAGCAGAACACAGCATCCACATTTGCAAAGTAGAAGCTCATGCATAATTCAAAAATTAATCTGCATGCAATAACAAAACCTAGGGTTGAGTTCAATCCCTCTAAACCAATAATATGAAAACCCATCTTCTATGAAGCAGTAAAATTTAATTCCGTTTTGATATAAATCAAGTTATATATAATTTTACTTTACCACCCTTAGTAAATTAAACAAGATAGATTCAAGCTTTGCTTTTTTCAAGATTTTGTAGACACATAAGACTCATTTCGCTGTGTAATTAAATACCGTACTGAAGTGACAATTAAATATACATACATTCTATGTCAACTAAATATTGTACAGTGATAGCATTTGTTCTACCAAAAGTCTGATTTATTTGAATTATATTAATGTAGTAACATTGCTTGCACACTTTTTTCTGACTCTTCTTTTATCTCACCAATCACGCCAATTGATTTCATATTTACAATGTTTTGATGAGGAATCTACCTTTTAAACGTTTAGCTATTAAACAGGGGTATGACTCATTAAAAGCTAGTCTCTAATGCACCAAAATCAAGTGTAATGTTTCAGTTTACGGGATGGTCAGCTCCGTTTTTTGGTTATCCATAAAACAGTAATGCTGCTATCATGTAAAGAGTGTCTAATAAGAGATGAAAATCCACTGCAGGGTTCTTTCGGCAGTTTTATTTATATTTTAGGAGACCTGAAAATAATTCTAAGACCCTTCTTTGGGGCCCACCAGTAGGGGGGGGAGCAGTGATCACAGACAAAGGAATAGTGTGATAAAGGGCGCTTTATTGGAATCAGGTGCACCCTACAGATTTCCATCCTTGGCCTGTGCCGGACAAAACTATAACTCACTAAATAAACAACTGCCTGACAATCCCCCACCACCACCACCACCCCCACCCGTAAATCGGATCCCCAACATTGCAACATCATATAACAACCCACCTGCAACATCCCCCCTACCTACCAACTGTAAATGACCTAAGTGTCCCCCTCCACCTACCAACAGTCCAGGCCTCCTGCAAATACCTCCCTTCCTTAACTAGGAGAAGCGCCCCCACAAGTCCCGCACCAGCGCCTGTTCCAGCGACACCACCAAACGACACCTTGTGACCAACCAACCACTGTCTGCACCATCTTCCAGCAAAACCCCTTCAAAACTACTCCACAAATGCCCCAGAAAAAAACCCTATATCGGGAGGGAGGGTGGTAAAAAACTTGTCCCCCAACAACCCATCTGCAACATCCCCCTACCTACCAACTGTAAATGACCTCAGTGTCCCCCTCCACCTACCAACAGTTCAGGCCTCCTGCAAATACCTCCCTTCCTTAACTAGGAGAAGCGCCACTCGAAAATCGCATAGCGACTTTCGACCTCCACTAGGACTCCAGCCCCCTTGGATACCTGCGCACCCCTAAGCACCATCTAGCACCTCCTTCAATTGCACAATGTATAACTCCATCCCATACCTAGAAAGGTGAACCCCATCCTCTCTGAAGAAATACACCGCCCGTACCTAAGCTCGGGATGCTCCATTCTACCTATCCCCTCCCTGGCACAGAAGTCCTTCATCTCCCTGTTAATCTTCCGCCTCGCCCTGTCAATAGCCCCCGGGCGCTCAGCTGCCCTACAAAAACGCTGGGGTATGAACTCAGACCAAATCAAGTGACAACTCGCCCATTGCCTCTTATTCTCCAAGAGGTCCCTCTTCATCTGCTTAACCAGTGCTAAGCCCTTACACTGTACCAGGTCATTTTCGCCCAGATGTAGCACCACCACATCCGGGCACACGCCCCCCTGACCACATAATTCAGCAAAGGCATCAACTCATTCCAACGGATGCCCCCTTTTCCCCGCCAGTGACATCGGAACAATCCGTCATCCAAGTCCAAGTTGAGTTTTCGGTGTCTGTCCCACTCAGCCCTTTCTGCCCTCTTGACAAAGGAGTGTCCCACAATATAGATATTCAAAACCGCCGCTGCCGGCCCAGCCACAGCACCTGTAAAGACACACATGTAAGGAGAGCGAACATTACAAAATCACAGCGCCCCTTCCACCCCCCCGTCTGACGTACGTCCGATAACAATCCGATGTCCACCTCCCCAACCGTTTGATCTCCTCCTTCCCCCAACCTTTCTGCACCGCTTCCGTCGCCGCCCGATCCGAAACGAATGCGTCCCAAAAGCCATTGCGTCCTCACCCATAAACCGCAGGGCGTGCCGCAGAACCCCTAGAGCCTGACCCACCGCTAGAGCCTGACCCACCATCAGCGTTCCGCTGCGTCATCGAGTAATGACCTCCTCCTTCAATGCACACTGATCCTCCGCCAACTGCCGTCCCCACCACGTGGGACACCCCTCCCTGTTGCTCCCGGGCCCAGCACTAACCAGGTCCCCACTCCCCACTAATCCGTCTTGGAGCATCGCAAGCGCACCGCCACCTCCCGGTCCCGTATCTCCACATCCTCCCAAAGAATACCCCGCCCTCATTTTGGACCCAACAACTCCAACACCCAAAAAGCACCAAAGAACAGCCAGGACATTCGCGTGGAAAACAAAACCGCCTCCCGGCCATCCCTGCACACCGAGGGCAACACACCAATCAACCCCTCAAGTAACGCCACCGAAATCGGCCGCCGCTGATGCACCATCGCCCCTCTCTCCCTCTCCCACCCCTCCAGCAATCGAGCCCCCAACTCTCCCGCCGACGGGGGGTACCCCCACCACAGCTTCCACATGAACACCACCACGACAACTTGCCCGCAATCGTCACCCGCCACAAACCTTTGTCCATCAACTTCAACATGAACCGCACCACCTGTTCCTCACGGTGCCACCGACCCCCCTGCCTCACCGCAACAGATTGCCGGAACTCCTCCCAGTCGTGCACCTACGCCTTCCAGGTAGACTCAGCCGCTGACGCCCTTACCAGCTGAAAGACCCGGTCTCTCCCACCGACCAGAGCTCCATCGGGACCGCCGTCTTGACCATCTCCGCCTCCGTGGCTAGCCCATGGAACCTCTGCCACTGCGAACGAGACAAAGCATCCGCAATGTCATTGTCCACTCCCGGGATGTGGCGAGCATGAAACAGAATGTCACTCTCCAAGCAGCGCAGCACAAACACCCTAATCAACTTCAAGACCTGCGGGTCCCGCGCCGACTGCCTGTTCACCACCTGCACGAAGGACATGTTGTTCACTCGAAACAAGACCCTCTTGTGCGCCAGGTCGGCCGCCCACACAGTGACAGCCACCACCAAGGGGGACAATTCCAAGAAAGCAATGCTATGCCCCCCGCCTGCCACTGCGGCGGCCACTGCTCCGCGCACCATCACCCGTCCCAGTACAAACCGAAACCGCCAACACCCGCCGCATCAGAATACATTGTGACGTCCCACTCCCAATCTTCCGCCGGTGCCATGGGCACCCCATTGAAACGTCCCAGGAAATCCCACCACATGCACAAATCCTCCTTCATCCTCACCGATAGGCGCACATGGTGATGAGGCAGGGTCAAACCGGACAGTGCCAAACCCAACCTCCAACAGAAAGTCCGGCCCGCCCGCACCATGTGACACGCAAAGTTAAGATGCCCCAGCAGGACCTGAACTTCTCGTACCATCACTTTTCGCTTTGCCAGCATCACATCCACCAAAGCCACCATTGTCGCCCTCTTGTCCTCCGGCAGGCGTGCTTCGATGGCCGCTGAGTCGAGCTCTATACCGAGAAAGGACAACACCGTACTGGGACCGTGCGTCTTCTCTGGCACCAGGGGAACCCCAAAGTCCCCCATCATTTCGTCAAACTGTCCAGTTGCTACTGGCAGTCGGTCATACAGGGTCGCCCCACCAGGAAAAAGTTGTCCAGGTAGTGCGTCACTGTCTCAGAGCCTGTGCGCCTGGAAAAAGCCCACTGCAGAAAGGAACTGAACCGTTCAAACAACGCTCACAAAATGGAGCACCCCATGGGTAGTGCCTTGTCCACAAAAAAGCCGCCGCCGAACTGAATCCCCAGCAACTGGTGATCCGCCGGATGTACCGGAAGCAAACGGAATGCTGACTTGATGTCACACTTCGCCATCATAGCGCCCCGCCCGACCGCCGACACTAGCTGCCGCGCCACATCCACTGACAAGTAGGACACCGACGCCAGGTCCGCCGAGATGTAGTCGTTCACTGACTCCCCCTCGGGCCAAGACAGTTGCTGAATCAGCCTGAATTGGCCCGGTTCCTTCTTTGGCACCACGCCGATCAGGGACATGATCAACCCAGGCAACGGAGGTGCCGCAAAGGGGCCCACCATCGGGCCCTCCGGTACGTCCTTAAACAGCTTCTCCCGGACAATCGCCTTATGAGCATTCACCGACTTCAGATTGTCCGCCCAGCGCGCAATCCACGGGCCCTCATACCCCAGCCGAAATCCCTCCTGAAAACCTGTCCTCAACACCGCAGCATCCTCCGCCCGCGGATACGTCGCCAACCAAGGCTCCATCCGCTCCAGCCTAACCGGCGTATGAGCCTTTTCCCAAGGCTCAGCCCCCCCCTCGGCCTTCTCCCCGCCCCCTTGCGCTCCTCCATTCTGCGCTCCTCCCGTCACGGGCTGCTGCCCCGGCGGGCCGCTGACCCCCCAGCAACGCACCACTGGGTGACGCCACCCGCACTTTGAGCACTCGTGCTGGAAACGGCACACTGTCCGCCAACACGCCCCCTTATTGAAATCCCAGCAAGCCCCGATCGAGCCCTGGCTGGGCGACTCTTTCTATCCCCCCCCCGGTGGGGCAGGCCGAAAAGGGGGTCGGAGCCAGTGGCAAACCGCTGGCCGTATAGATGGTGCGACCAAACTTGGCCCCACCCATCGTCTGCTGGTATAGATCCGAATCCAGCTCCCCCATTTTGCGTCCGGGTCTGCCGCCATGTGCGCCCGGAACTCCTCATCATAGTGGGACCATGCATACCCACCGTATGTCACCTGCGCCCTCCGCACCACGTCCATGTACTTAAACAGTGCTATGGGCCGATCTGGGAATTTTTCACAATAGACGCTGGCGTATATTAGAAAGGCCGCTGACCAATTGTCAATCATCAATGGCACTTTTGGGCGCCTTGCCAACTCCTGCTCCTCCTCCTTAGACCCTTCTTTGGACGTCAACTCCCTGTGCAACAGCTTCAGTATGTCTATGTATTCTCCCTTCCAGATTTTTTCCCTCGTAGCTATCGACAGATGCGCCCCCAGTGGCTTTGTCGCCCCATATACGGGAGTTTGCGCACCGGTACCACACAACTCTCTTTACCCCACCCTGGGGCTACCCCCACCGTCGCGCCACTTGCCACTGAGTCCTCCTCAGCACCCGATCTGCCGCCACCAGATGACGCCCCGCAGTCTGTGCCTACCGCCGTGTCCTTCACATACCGGCCTTTGACCAGCCGTCCCCCCTCATCACCCCTAGTGTCCGTCCCCACCGACACCTGCGCGCAGCACCGCTAGCCCGAACCACTCCCCACTCCGTTTCCCGCCTTACCTGGCGTCAAGGTCGGCGTCCGTGCCGGGTCCCGACGCCTAACCAGTGGAGCTGAGGGGGCCGTCACTCTGGGGGTGTCCTGCTTTGATCGTACCTGTAACACACTGCCAACAAGATTACTCAATCCCCCCTCCTCCCCTATCTCCCCCTCCTCCTCAGACTCCCCCACACCAGCATCTGGTAAATCCCGGCCGCCCTCTGCGGGCTCCAGCCGGCTCAACCCTGCCTTTTCTCGACACACCCGCATCAGATCCACCAACTCCACATCCCCTCCTCGCTGCACCAGTTCACTCACACCAAAGGCTGAATTATGAGCTTCCACATATACCCCGTTCCCCCTGGCGGCCGTCGCGACCCTTCAGGGGGGGGGGGCTGGTGGGGACCTATCCCGCCACCGTCCACTTTGGTCCCTTGACATGTCCCACTGTGGAGCGCGACCACCCGTACAAGGCGGAGCTGGCCCATCCTCTCGGTGGAGCGGAGCCGCATGCTGCTCACCCGAGCACCTCGCAAACATCTCCTGCCAAGGAAAAAAGGCGGAGTCCAGCATGACGGGGTAAAAGGGCCCCTCATCTCCTCCCCACCCACCACACCTGCCCCAACCCCGCTGCGCTCCACGCCCCCAACCCGCCGAATGGCCGCCTCGCCGGGCCGGGTGCCCCGCGCTCCCTGCTCTCCACCATCCAATCCCACCACTGCGGACCTGCAGGCCCCTCACCCCCATCCCCCCAACCCGACCCCCCTGCCCTGTCAATGCAAATCGGCCCGCACCCCCCCGGCGCATCTCCCTGCGCTCCCCCTGCCCCACCAACCACCGCCCCTTCCCCGCGCAGCCCCCCTGGTACCGCCCCTCCCTGCCCCCATGTCCCCGCCCCTCCACGGCACCTCCCCGCGCCGCCTCTGGTGACAGAGATCTGCTCGGGACCACCATGCTTGCCCCCTCCCCCGAAGATGAGGACCCCCAGTCCAGCTCACTCTCCCTACCCTCCTTCACCCCAAGCCTCCCCAACCCCCTCCTCTTCCACCTCTGATTCTTCCACCAGTAGCGGGGACCATGCCCCCGCCATCTCCCCCCTCTCCCCCTGTCTGCACCTCCCCCTGCTGCTCCTGCAGCCCCCGCCTCAATCACCAGACCCCCCTCGACCAGCATCCTCGTTCCCCACCCCTCCTCCCCTGCCTGTACCACTGCTCCCCTCCCCGCTCCCTTCGTCCAGAATCCGGGTCCCTGCTCACCCCCACGACCTCCCCCCCGCTCCCCTGCCCCATCCACAAATGGGAGCACCAGCCGAGCTGTCCTCCCTCTGCTCCTCCAGCCCCCCCGCCTGCCATGACGCCTCGCAGCATGGCCTCGCCTCTCTCCCTCCCCATCTCCACTGCCCCTCCTTCCCCCCGCCAGGAGCCTTCCGTGGCCGAGACCGCGGAGGCTCACATGCCCACACTGCTGCTGTGGCGCTGCTAGAAGCACGCCACAGTGGTCTTACCTGCAGGTCGGGCCGCACAACGTCCATGCGGCCCGCCTTCTGCAACTGGCGCAACGCCTCCTGCACCCGGGGGTCCCTCAAAGCCGCCATGCTCCAGACACCGCAAAGCCAGCTAACAATCGCCGCCGCCACCGACTCGCAGAGACAACAAATCACCAGGAACTCCCGCCGCACTGTGTATCCTCCAGACAACGCCTCCGCACCGCCGCAAACCTGGCCTATAAGAAAAACTCGTCCCCCAACTGCCTAATCCGGCTGCTGTGTCACTGCACACCAAAATGGTGGCCATTGACACAAAATGTCCGGTCAAATACCCTCCTAGCCCAAACGGAGCCCAAAGACAGCCCAAGAGCCCTCCCCCAGCCCAAGCAGCCCAAAACCTATCACAGTTATCCAGCACCCCCCTCCCCACTACTGCCCCAAAACTACCCGGGCGGGTAGTTTTGACATTAGACTTGTATGTTATATTCGGATTCATGCAGTAGTTAGCTCAAAGATTGATAATCAGAATTTAGCATTAATTACTGCATCCTTGCAATTTCCCCCAGTCAGACTTTCCCAACCCTGACAACTAGTTGCATAGCTAGGCCTTATGCTGCATGCGGCCGCCCCTGTGTTCACGGGGGCTGGGGGGTGCAGGTGATTCCTGCCTTTGCCACCCAGCGATGGCTGCTGGTAAGAGTGGGGGGCCCCCACCGGGCCCCACCCCATAAACTCTTGCCGCCCAGGGCGAACCACGAACTTGCTATGCCAATGCCGACAACATTTATTTAGGAAAAACCACTGCTAAAAAGGTGATAATGCACATATTGGCTTGGTAAACACTTAGCAGCAGATTTGTCATTCTTTCAGGCAACGCAACTCAGCAAGATAACTGGCTATTCTGCACTGCACTGCGTGATAGGGCAGGAATATGCCATATCTGTCATGATATGATGCATTCCTACTCTCTGCTTATGCTGATGTACACTATCAACAAGGGGTGGAACCTAGGGTGGACTATATTTAACGGGGTCCAGTGTACATGTCCGAACGACTAGTAACACAAGAAGGGTACACAGTTCCCCGATGGGACTGTGAAATTAGGAGTGTGCGTGTAGCGTAGAGGACAGTAAAGAGGGAGGGGGAATTCCCTTTTTGGAACTAAAACCCTCACACACCGAGCAAGCTAGGTGTCATGCTTCATCATATGGGTTCTGCTCCTCGTCAGACTGGCGCTGCAATGTCTGATGGGCACCCGTAAAGGGGCTCTTTATCAGAGATCTTTTGTTCCAGCCATATGGTGCATGCGTGTGAGAGGGCAAGTGAAAGTGTAGTCGTGAAGTGGTGGTGAGTTAAAAAAGGTGGGTCAGTCCACAGGGAACTTTATTAGCGTGGCTGACTCCCTTGGTTAAAACGGTGGGAGGGGAGATACGTGCTGGGAAGGTTCACAGCAAAATATCTACAACCCTCTGATCAGGTCAACATGTTTCTTGCAATCATAGCAATTCTTCAGGACCTAAGTGCTCAGTACTACACAGTGAATAATAAATAACAACCTTATATATTGAGGTCAGTAAACAAGCAGGCCGGCTGGTCCTGCCTTTAGTGATGCAACCTAGAAGGGAAGGGAGAGCACACAGCAGTGAAGGCAGTCAGCGTGGTACTCCATTATTAACTAGGTACATTGTTCTCTACACAATTGAAGGCACACTAGTGACAAGAATTAAAAACAGTGGGTGTTGTTTAGACAAAGAACACCCGTAGTGGTACTTAAAAATCTCACGTGAGACTGCAAATGATAGGATATGGGTAATACAGTGTATAGTGCAAAGCTTACCCTAAGAATTTCCCTAAGGTGCCCAGCAATCTGCTCCTGTGGGACTTGCACGTTTGAGTAAGATACCTAAGGGAGGAAACATAGAGGGGAGAGGGAACCTTAGTGGGAGCCAGTAGTCAGTCGTGGTTAAGACGTCACTTGGCTCGATGGGCGGGGCTCGGGGATGGAGCCGTCACTCTCATGTACACCTTTCTCCCTACTCGGAGCGGTATGGCTGGCAGCCTGAGCATTTACACAGCTGCGGTGAGGGCAACTGACTCCCCCCTCACAAGGTAGTCAAAGGCTAAATGCTTGGCAAATGATATCAGCCCCCTCCTCCCCACTCCACACACAGTAGCTAGTGGAGGGAGAGAGCCGGGGCCGACACGGTCGCACTAGCGTGCCAGAGAGCAACCAGCTGGGGACAGATGTGCCCTACCTAGACTGCAAGTGCAAGGCGGCCCCCGCATCCACTGGGAAGCAGGCGGCTAGGCTACATAATTGAGAACCGGCATATTGAGCCTGTAGCATCACATTGAGCCCGGAGCGTCACAATGGCGAAATCGGACATGGCATCAAACACGGAGCTGGAGCATGTAAACTTACCCAAGCGGTGTGCGGTCTCTGCCTCCCTCTTGTAGCCATCGTGTTCACGGCCAGTGGGATCTGTGGGGGGCGTGGTCACGCGGCTTGTTCCCGCGCATGTGCATTGCTGGAAAAGGTATGCATTCACCGCCCGGTGCGAGCCGAAGTCTCAACAGTGCCAATGCGGCGGCCATCTTAGGTATGGTAACGATCCCTATATAATGCTGAAGTCTATGGGGAGTGTGAAACTATTGGGGCCTAACAAATGGGTCCCGTCCTGTATTTGAACGCTATAACTATAAACAATGTATAGTACCAGCTATAGGATAACTTGAGGTTTGGGAAAGGGATTAGTTAGTTAAAAAACGCTGATATTGGCTCTTCACCTCCCCATAGCGGTGGTTGTAAAAAGGTACTGCGTTGTGGTCGCACTGTATCGTTATCAGTGGTACAGGTGTCATGAACACCGGCCATAGAGGGGAAGTGATGGCCATGTTATCGCATGTTTGGTGCATTGTCATTATCCCTAGATCATAAGGGAAAGTTAGTCAGGTATAATTAACATGGCAAGCCTAGTACCGACCATCTTGTTCCATGCCAGGTTCAGTGCCCGGGGGGGGGGGGGTTGTTTTGTTTTGTTGTGTTCCTGGTATGTCACTCTCGATCTATAAATACTAATAGAAATGAGCCAGAATGTAACGGTGGCTGAGAGTACGGTCAGATCAGGCAGTGAACTAAGTATTAAGACAACAGTCTCTGCACATACAAGTCAAGTGAATCAGTGCATGGAGGAAGGGGACTGGCTGACGTAGGTGCAACCCCCCTCCCTAGGTCTGGCGTGCTAGGGAGGACCAAGGGACAGAATCATTCAGACCCACTATATCTAACTTCAACCGATGCACCCATCTTTGTTCGATCCTAAATAGGGCTAGGGAGGTAATGTTTGGGTGGGCTTACAGGACCAGCCAGCGAACACTGTCTGCTGGGTGTCCTTGTTGTGTGTAGTGTTCGTACAGTCTTTTATGTGTCTTAAGGCATATAATATTGCTTTTATGCTCCTGAATTCGCAGCTTGACTTGCCTCATTGTCATCCCAATGTAATGTTTATCACAGGGGCAGGTGAGTAAGTAGATGCATTTTGCGCTATTGCAATTAGTATGTCTTTTAAGGTGCCAAACGAACGTCTCAGTTAGCCTGATCTCTTTGTACTGATTCGTCTGTGGACAAACTGAGCATCCCCCACACGGGAAATGGCCCTCTACTGGAGGGAGCCGCCACAATGTGCTCTGGGTATTGGTATTCTGTTTCTTAAGCCTTGTGTGAATCAGTGCGTCCATAAGATTTGACGTGCGTTTGAACGCAAACCTGGGGTGTGGGATATCTAAGCCACCTGAGTTGATAATGTTCCAGTGTTTATTTATCGTTTTCTTAATATAGGTTGAGTTCTTGGTAAAGCAAGTCACACAGGTAATCGAATCCTCGGGCACATTCTGGTGTGTCTCAAGCAACGCTTTCCTGGGGTTATTTGAGGCCCGTTTGTAGGAGTTATGGATCAGCCTTGTTGGATATCCCCTATCCTGTAATTTATGCTGGAGAACACTAGCCTCCTGTTTGAAGTCAGCCTTAGAGGTACAATTCCTACGTACCCTGAGGAACTGCCCGAAGGGGAGATTGTCCCTCAGGGCCTTGGGATGGTAGCTCTCATATAGTAAAAGGCTGTTTCTGTTGGTGTTCTTACGGTACAGAGTAGTGCTAAACCCCTCAGCATTTAGATTGATTCTCAGGTCTAGAAAGGGGATGGATGTCTCAGAGATGGTCCCTGTGAACTTTAAGAAAGGGTTCTGTGAGTTGATCCATGTACAGAACGCTTCACAGGTCATACGGTCTCCCCTCCATAGTACGAGGATATCGTCTATGAATCTGTGCCAAAGTGTTATGTTACCAAGGAAGGGGTTATGTACAGCCCTTATTATGTTTTCCTCAAATGTGACCATGTAGATGCAAGCTAGGCTGGGGGCAAAGGTCGAACCCATAGAGGTCCCCCGTATTTGGTGGTAAAGCTGTGTGCCATATTGGAAGTAATTTTCAGTCAAGGCAATAGTGGTGCAGGCCATTATAAAGGAGACTGGTGTAGGTGAAGCCCACTCTTCTTGGAGGAGGGTTGATTCAACGGCTTTAAGAGTTACCTGCTGTGGGATGTTCGTATAAAGTGCTTCAACGTCCAATGTTAGGAGGAGTTCTACACCCTCCCTCCCTTAGATGTTTTCTATTAGACGGAGCACATCCCAAGTGTCTTGTAAGAATGAGGGTATCTTCCTAACCACTGGTTGTAGAAAGGAATCACAAAACTTAGAGAGTGGTTCAAGTAATGAGCCGATACCTGAGACAATTGGCATTCCCGGGACAGGTGTTACTCCCTTATGGATCTTGGGGAGGGTATAGAAGTAGGGTGTTACTGGGTCAGTCGTTAGTAGAAATGCGGCCTCATTCTTGGTAATCCACTCATTAGTTTCACCCTCCAGAATTAAGCTGGTGATGGTCGTAGTGAGTCTTTTAGTGGGATCTGTAGCCAAAGGTCTGTAATGAGTGGCGTTGGCTAGTTGACATTTGCACTCTGTGTCATAATCATTGCCATTTTGGATCACAGTAGCGCCCCCTTTGTCCGCCTGTTTGATTACAATGGAAGTGTTGTTTGCAAGAGACTGAACAGCCTGTCTTTCAGCTGTGCTCAAATTGTTAAAGCTGCTTGTATTTGGTTTATTTTCCAAACTCCTAAGGACTGCTCTCTCAAAGGCTAGCACCTCGGGAGGAACCATATTATCTGTTGGTGTGAAAGTCGATGGTTTTCGTAACCCAGTGTCAGTTCTTTCACTGTCAGGTCTATCATGGAAGAAGGACCGCAGCCGTACCTTTCTAAACAGCTGTTTTATCTTGCACATCTCATTGAAGCTATCAGGGGTAAGGGTAGGGACAAAGCCCAAGCCTTTTTCAAGAATATTGGTTTCAGTGGCGTCAATGTCCTATCAGAGAGGTTGACAATCAAACTCTCCTTCCCCGGGTAGTGCTCCTGGTCTCCACCGAGGATGATGTGGTTGGCTGGTCTTGCCACTGCACACCCATTTGGGCCCCTCGCTTGCACCCTCTTCTTCTGCCCCAACCTCTGTCTAAAAAAGGGGGTTCATGGGGTAGAACTGTGGGGGTCCCTGTGGATAAAAGGGGTATTGCCAAGGAGGCATAATTTGTGGGGGCCCATGGAACATAGGTCCATTATTGTACCCTTGTTTTCAATTTCCGCACCGTTGATTACAATTGTTTCTGGGAGGGTAGCTGCCACTCAAGTCACTGCCAGAGGATCCCCTCCGGCTCCCAGTGTCCGAGCTCTCATCAGAGGAGTAGCCGTTCCTGTTGTTTGTGTACCCATCTTTAAGGTAAGGATAAACCTTTTCCTTGTCGAATCTGGCCACATCTTTCTGAAGTTTGGTCATTTTTTGTTTAAGGAGGAACTCTTGGTTCTCTGCGATCTCTTGGTTGATCTCTGCCAATTTAGTCAAAAAGGGAGTTTTATTTAGCGTCCCTCGAATAGCTGTCTCTATGGCTGTGATCTTCACCTGTAATGCATCTGCCAGTCTCTTTGCCATTTTCACGATTAGGAAGAGTAAGTCTTTAGTGCATTTCCACGAAACTCTGCACCAATGCACCTTTAATTGGCCATCCTCGAGAAAAAGTCTCGGCATGATGTTAACAATAAGCCCGTGTGGAGCAATATTGGCTCTCAGATACTCGGTCATCATAGCCCCATGGACAGTAATCCTGAGCCACTCTTTCTTCATTACGGTAAGTGTTGCCCAATCTTCATTTGCAGTGCCCGAGGCGGTGGCCCCTCCTACTCTGAAGAGAGAGGGAGCTGATCTTAAGGCCTCGGCTATGGCGTCTTCGTCAAAGCTCAGACCTGGAACGTCCTCCATAGTTGGTATGCACGTTCGTGTTCAGGTAAGAGGTAAGTTTTGGGAGGAAAAACCAGATGGAAGTCCCTGGAGTGCCTGGGTGGAATCAGCAGGGACCCATTGGTCCTCTCAGTAAAATATTACAGTAGGTAACCTCAATGGTTCCGCTGGAGAATTCCCGCGTGCAATCTATCAACAAGGAGTGGAACCTAGGGTGGACTATATTTAACGGGGTCCAGTATACATGTCCAAACGACTAGTAACACAAGAAGGGTACAAAGTTCCCCAATGGGACTGTGAAATTAGGAGTGTGCGTAGACACCGCTGTGAGGAGCAGGGAAGGCAGAAGACAAGGTAGGTGGTGTTTTGATAAAAACAATGTATATTGCTTTGTGTGGTAATGGTCCCGGGGCGGAGCGCAGCTCCGCGTAGTTCCACTGAGGTTTTTTTTTACTACGTGGAACTATGTGGAGATCCACTACGTATACTCCGCCCAGGGTTACTTTATGCGGTTTTAAGAATACAAACCATTAAAGCAGGTGCAATAAAACAAATCATCCAATAAAATCAACAATAAATACATATAAAAATGTGAATAAGACATTAGGTAGCCTAGAAACAGATCTAAATGTTCAAGAATGGTTATATAGTACATCATGACAGCTAATAAGTGCCATAGAACTCATCGGAGCCTTAATCCCTACTGTTCCTCAACCTTACTGCAACCTCCAAGAAACTTAGGGCCCGATGTAGGTAATTCCGATTTACCGACTCTTAAATACCGAATCATACCGATTCGGTATTTAAGAGTAGGTAAATTGGAAGTAGGCAGATGTAGCTAATTTTCATTTTCCAATTACCGATTCTGTAAGATTCGGTATTTACCGAATCGGTAAATACCGAATCGGTATTTCCCATTGATGCCTATGGTCCTTGAAGGCCATAGGAATCAATGGGAAATACCGAATAGGTATTTACCGATTCAGTAAATACCGAATCCTGGCAGGGGGAACGGGGTGTCACTTTGACACCCTGTAGCACCCCAATTGCAGGCTTGTGTGCCATGTGGCACACATACATGCCCTAAGGGCATGTCTGTGTGTCACATGGCAAAGGTGTACATGCACAGATGTGTATTTACACTGGAATTCGGTATTTTACCACCCAATTGGATTGGGTGGTAAAATAAGAATTCCTAAGGGCCTGTGGCACTGCAAACTGTGCCACCTACATCTGGAATTACCGATTCAGTAAATATACTGAGTCGGTATTTTACCCAATCTGTAAATTTTTCGAATCGTTAAATTTACAGATTCGGTAAAATTCGTGCCCCCTACATCTAAAATACCAATTACCGGCCGGTAACGGCCGAAATCGGCCGTTACCGACCGGTAATTGGCGACCTACATCTGGCCCTAAGTACATTAAAAGTAATATCCTCAGAGAGCATCTGTAAATACATAAGAGCTGACCTAATTTCAGAAAATGTGCACCTTTTCAAAACTGAGAGGAGGCATGCCTTGTGGGGCACCGCTCAAAAATTGCAGAACATGGTGAAATGCAGGGTATCCTGTGGAGACCTTCTGTCACAGCCGCAGGATGTAAATTTATACCCCCTGTTTTTACCCCAGGGATAAGCTATCAAAAAGGACAATACGTTCAGTCGAAACCTGGGGGGAACATCACTTACAACGCATTTTTTACAACGCACTACCATTACATCGCAACCATTACAACGCAAACCATTACAACGCATTGCGCTGGGGGGCGCTCTAGGATAGGGAATATATTTAATTTACTATCCAACACCTTCCCTGCTATCCACGGGGACTGGAGTTGGAATAGTAAATTAAATAATTCACTATCCAGCGCCTAAAAGCATTATGCGTTGTAATGGACTGCGTGGTAAAAACCGCGTTGTAAAGGCATGCGATGTAAAAGCATGCGTTGTAGTGACACCAATCCAAACCTGGTTAACAGATATCGATCATGCCTGTTCTTAACAAAAAGGAGATGAAGCTCTGTAGTTAAGACTGTCTTGAATATAATATGTGGTCAGGCACAGGGCTTTGTTAGTGCAGTTCCTTCTCTGTCCATAAACCTTTGTCTGAAAAAGTGTTCTTTAACCTAATGTTAATGTTAATGTTATGGGTGCCTTATATAGCGCTCGGCTACTCCAGGGAGTGTCCCGGCGCTTTCTGACCCATAGCTGAAACAGAAAGGAAAAAGAAAAAGAAGCAGACCTATCATTGACTGTAGAGCCAAGTTTTCAAACCTTTTCTAAAGGCCAGCAGGTTTGTAGTACAACAGAGTGCCAGGGGGAGGGTGTTCCACAGCTTGGGAGCGAGATGTTTGAAAGAACGTCCCCCTATCCTAGCTTTCCTGATAATAGGGACAGTTGCAAGACCAAGGGAATCTGATCTGAGGGATCTTGTGGGCTTATAAAAAGTAAGACGTTTCTGGATGTCCTTAGCCCCAACAGCATGGAGTGCCTTGTGGGCCAGTGTAAGTGCCTTAAAAATAATCCGCTTTCTGACAGGAAGCCAGTGAAGGGAGAGTAACAGATCCGAGGCTCTAGCATGGCGGGGAAGGCCAAAAATGGCCCTCGCAGCCGAGTTTTGGACCACTTGAAGTTTTTGCAATAGGTAGTCCGGAAGACCCAAATATAAGACATTAGAGTAGTCGAGCCTGGAACAAATTAAGGCCTGAACCGACGTCTTCCTATGGACCAGAGGAAGCAGAGGGAGGAACTTACGTAACATTTTCAGGAGACCGAAACAGGTACCAGTAAGGCCTATGATCTGGGACTTCAATGACAGATTATTATCAATTTTAACCCCAAGGTTCTTAGCAACCGAGGAGGAAGATGAGGGAGGAAACATATTCACAGGCCAACAATCGTGCCATGGCGGGTCAGCCTGGCACCCAAAGAAAAGCACCTCTGATTTATCAGGGTTGCACTTGAGGCTGTTTCGCTGAAACCAGTCGAAAACAGCCCAAAGACAGCCACGGATGGTCTCTCCGTCGAACTCAGCACCCTTTCTACAGGTGAAGAGAAGCTGGGTGTCATCAGCGTATGATCTGGGCTCCAAAAGACTCTGCCAGCACCGCCAAGGGAGTCATAAAGATGTTAAAAAGGGTCGGGCTAAGCACCGACCCTTGAGGAACTCCGACCTCCAAAGGCGGCACTTCGGCAGAGTACGGGGGGGGCCCAGACCACCTGTCGACGACCCGCTAGATAAGATCTAAGCCAGCTCAACACCGTCCCTCTCAGACCGATCTCATAGAGTCTGCTGAGGAGACCCTCATGAGGGACGGTGTCGAAGGCCGCCGACAGATCTAACATCACCAGCATAGCTCTTCCACCTGAGTCAAGTACTTCCTTGATGGCTTCATTTACCTCCAAGAGAGCGGTCTCAGTGCTCAGATTGGAGCGAAAGCCTGACTGGGTGGAGTGAAGTAAACCATGACTTTCAAGAAAAGTAGAGAGCACAGAGTGGACATGCTTTTCCACAATCTTTGCCAAACCCGGTAAAAGAGATATTGGCCTATAATTTTCATGATTCTCAGGATCAAGGCCAGGCTTTTTAAGAAGTGGAACAACCATTGCCTGTTTCCAGGCCAGAGGGACAGTGCCACACGCCAGCGATAGATTGAGAACAGGATTGATCAGAGGGTTCAAAATCTTCGCGGTACTGGCCAAAAGGGTAGCAGGACAAGGGTCCAGAGGGGAGCCTGACTTGATCTTGAGAAGGAGATCCAGAGAGGTGGAAGAAGACATAACTAGAAATTCCGAGAGGACAGGACTGGACTCGATAGATAAAGTTGATGAGTTACTAAAGTTGGTAACTGTGCTAAGGCCAGAGGAGGGAAAGGAGTCTTGGATCTGTTTAATTTTTGCTGTAAAGAAGTTTGCCAGCGAGGTGACCCATGGCTCAGAAAAATCGTGATGAACTGCGCTAGCTTTGGGGGAGACAAACTCCTTGACAATAGTGAAAATTTCCCTACAAGAGTTGGACGCTGACTCAATTCTGGTGGAAAAATAACTCTTTTTTGCAGCCAGAATATCAGCATGATATAGCTTAATAGAGGCCTTATAAGCGACCTTGGCTTCCGCATCATATAGCTTGCGCCATAGTCTCTCGGCTAACTTACAGTTGCGTCGGGATAGAGCCAAAGACTCCGAAAACCATGGCGCCGAGCTCCGCTTAGTAGATGAACGGGGCGTGGAGAGTGGAGCAAGTTCATCTAGCTGCTCAATCAGCCATTTCTGTAGCGTGTCAAGGTCGCTATCTAAATCACCTGATAGAATGCAGGGGTGTTCCAGGCAGGCTTGGGCCAAACTTTCAGGAGTGACCCGGTGGTAAGGCCTACTGAGGTGCCTGAGATGATTAGAGTTTATACAGGATGATTTGCTCGTACCCTGAATTTTAAAACAGATCAAAAAAGGGTCCGACCAAAGAACAGGGATGGGACAGGCCATGACAAGAGGAATGGTGGAAAACACTTGATCAAGAGTGTGGCCCTTATCATGGGTCGCGCCCGACAAATAGGGAGTAAGACCTAGAGGGGCGGTGATGTCATTGATTTTAATTGCATCACCATCCATCTCAGCGTCCATATGTATATTGAAATCCCCTAGCACTATGCAGTGCTCTGTCTTCAAGCAAAGTGTTGTAATAACTGACTGTAACTCATCAAAAAAGGGACCCCGCAGGCCAGGAGGTCTGTAAATCAAAAGCCCTGAGAAAGATTGAATGTAATCTGCCTTACAAACCCCATCTGGTGAGCTAAATAGGTCACCCCTACCTAGATACTGAAAGGAGACCCTGATATACTTGAGCCAGGGGATATAAATTGAGTGGTCAGGGGACAAACAATCTTTCAGAATCTCCTTACTTGGTTTAATACCAGGCCTTGACCAAATATTCAGCCAAAGTGCAAGAGGGTGAAAAGACATGAGGTCTGATATATAGCATTTTCCTAGTTCCTCATGTCATGTTACATTATGTTAAAATGTCTTGTAGAGCGCACAAATGCCTGGAGGCATCTTGGCACTAGCAGAACTGCAAAGGAAACAGGAAGGTTAGAATAGTGGGCAAAGAGTAGAAAGTTTAAATCATGGAAAACAGCCAGGATTTCAGAGATTACCTGAGAGCAAAGTGATCTGGCTGAGCCTTGATAGAGGGAGGTCCTTCCATAGCTTAGCAGCGTTAAACACAAAGCCTCTGCCGCCCCAGGTGGCCCGTCGAAAACTAGGCACTGCGACACGTAACACAGAGGCATAGCAAAGAGATCTGGCAGGCATGTACCAGGTAAACCTCATTTGGAGAAAAAAGGGGCCCTGGTTATGCAGAGCTTTAAAACGCTCATGTACCGAAAAAGTGGGAGTTTTTGTGGAAGGCACAAAAGACTCCTTAGAAACTTGTTTTCCACTATTTGCAACTCAACCTGATTGATGTATCCCCAAATTTCACTCCCATAAGTCTCTTTGGAGATTGATTTTGCACTATAAATCTGCAAGAGGGCCCTGATGGGTCTGCTACTCAATCTTGTAACAAAGCTAACAACTGCAGCATTTAAAAATATAAAATCCTCCTTTTCCCTATTAATAAGAGGATGTCAACTTAATGCTGAGTCAAAAAGCAGGCCCAAGTATGAGAATACTCTGGTCTTGGGAAGAACACAGGATCCTAAGCTAAAACTAGATGATTTGGTGGAACGAGGCGGACTATCAACACAAAAGATTTCTTCTCATTAAACAATAAGTCCAGCTCTTCCATGAAATTGGCAAAGAAGTTCAAAAGGAGCTGCAAACCTCTAGCAGATTTAGCCATTTATTTATTTATTTATTTTTAGCAATTTTTAAAGCGCAAACAAATACCCGTGAGGGTGTCTCGGCGCTAAGTTCATAGAACCCACTGGAGATGTCAGGGGAATTGGTGTGAGGTAGTAATGTCTGAACAGGGAGTTAGGAGGAGGAGAATAGCCATGTCTTAAGGCTTTTACGGAATTTTAGAAGCGTGGGAGCAGCTTTGATGTAGAGCGGTAGAGTGTTCCACAGTTTGGCCGTGGCAATGGTGAAGCGTCTATCTCCCCAGTTGACCCTCTTTGTACGATGGACTTTCAGCAGAAGGGCTGAGGAGGATCGTAAAACCCTCTGTTGTTCAGCTGGACGGAGATCTTCTTTTAAAAACTGTGGTCCTGTGTTATTCAAGGTCTTATAAGCAATACACAAAGCTTTAAATTTGATTCGGCTCCTGATAGGGAGCCAATGTAATTTCCTGATGTGCAGGGACACAGATGAGAATTTGGGAATAGACAGTAGCGTTCTGGCAGCAGCATTTTGTACTGCTTGTAATTTATTGAGAACTCCTTCTTGCGCATTCAGAAGCAGTGAATTGCAATAATCGGTTCTCGAGAACACTAATGTACTAATGAGCGTTTTACCTGATGATTGTGGGAGGTAAGGAAGCAATTTTTTTATTTTTTTGAGAGTGTAGAAAGCAGAAGAAACAATGGCGTTGGCATGGTGGTGAAACGTCAGCTTGTCGTCAAAAATGACTCCCAAGTTGCGAACCTTTGCCACCGGCTGAGGTGGAGGCCCCATGTGAGGTGGCCACCATTGAGGGGACCATGCTGGGCGCAAGCTCCCGAATGTCATCACCTCCGTTTTATCGGAGTTGAGTTTGAGGCAATTTGATGACATCCAGGAGCCTATCGCCTTCATTCCCTCCTGAAAATTGGCTGCAATGAGTGTTCCATTATTATGCCATGAGGACCGTGTCATTGTGCATAATAAAAACGGTAGAATACGTGACCCCACTTGCAGGAAATCTGTTTTCACATCAATCAGGGCCTGCTTTAAGCTAGTAATGTATAAATTGAGCAGAAAAGAGACTGAGATAAAAACCTGTTGCACACTTCAATTCATTCTAAAACTATGTGAACACTGTAAGTCTTTGGAAAAGCAAACTGAAGCCTTGTTATCCCTGTGAAGGTCTTTTAGGAAAACAATTATGTCGCACTCAACCTCCAAAGACAACATAATCTGCCACAGTTTTGATCAAATGCAAATGAAAGGTCATAAAACCTAAATGTATGGAACCAGGACAGGGAAGTGTGTATTTCCCGAGAACCAAATGCAAGTTCAAACACTGATCTACAGTGGACCTTCCTGCACGAAACCCATACTGGGCTTCTGATAGCACATTGTTTTCCCACACCTAGAGTCTCTCCAAGAGGATGTGACCTACATCCTTGACCACTGAATCAAGAAGGGAGATAGGCCTGTAACTAAAAGGGCTCTCTCTGTCCCCCTTTTTAATGATTGGCACAATGATGTAAATAGCCCATGACCCCGGGGGTCCACCAACACCCCCACATTGATAAGGGCTGTCAAAATAGGCACCCAAACACCCACATCATTTACATAAATTTCAGGAGGGATTTCATCTGGGCCTAGGGCCTTGTTAGTGGATAAGCTCATGATACCCTTTTGTTTTTTTTTAAAACCTTTATTTTCGGTGTGCACAGTACACAGCGTCTGCCTACAACCCAATCGGGCCTGCCGCTACGGCAATAAACATCTGGATGCCAGATATAGAGGCAGTACATCTAGGACAATGAATAGCAGCTTAGTGGTGTACCGTCACCAAAACACAGAAAAAGCAAAAGGATAAAACAGGTTTCGTTTTATGATTTTGATGAAAACTTATAACAAACACACCACACAATCACATGGTAGGAGCGATTCTAAGGGCTCAAGGGGAGAGGGCGAGGGAATCAGACTCTAAAGAATATTGCGACATATGTCTAGGGACGGGGGGATGGCGAAAAGAGTTACGCAGAATATCACTATAGACAACCATCTGGAACGTCAACTACGGGGACAAAGGGACATCAATAGTATACTCAAGTGGAGGAGTGCAGATGTCTCCATGATACGCATTCCACTGGGACCAAATCCTACCCCACTTCCTAGGACGGCCCGAGCCTCATAGACCGTCTTCTCCCGAAACATGCACCAGTCCATGTTTTCCTTCCAAGCTGTTATCCCAGGCGGCCTATGGGAACCCCAGAGTTGAGCTATGTCCCTCTTGGCAACCATGTTACCAAGAGTGACCCAGAAAGTCTGAGCAACTGTACAGTCCGTAGGCTCCCAGACGTTAAGCAGGCAACGACGAGCCTCAGGCAAAAGAGCTACCCCGGTGACCCATCCCATAATATCATGCACTCTGGACCAAAAAGCGGATACCACAGGACATTCCCAGATGATGTGCAGAAAGGTACCACTCATACCACAACCACACTTGCACAGCCCATCGATCGAGTAACCCATTCGCACCAGTCGCGTACCAGTCATGTAAACTCGATGGAGGATCTTGAGTTGCACAAAACGAAGGCGGGCTGGAATGGCCACCTCCTTAGGGGAGGGCTTAAGCTATCTGCCAATCCTCGTTGTCTAATTCCAGGCCATCCACGGTCCACGAGGCCCGAAGCCGTACGAGGAGGTCAGCCCTGGTGTTTATAAGCTTTTTATAAATCAGGGAAATCATGCTGTCAGGCACGTGGCCATCCAGAATCCGGTCCTCGAGTGGTGATGACTGGGGGATCTCCGTCCCCGGAGGGAAAACGGAGATCAAAGCATGGCGCACCTGAAGGTAGCGGAAATATTCATTATCACCAAGCTGGTACTCCACCTTAAGGGCATCGAAGGACTTAACTGTGCCCTTAGACCAAAGATCCTCCACCTTGCTGATACCAATCATATCCCACTTATCAAACCCTTTCGTTCGCCACAGGCTGCCCAACTTATCAGAGTCATACAATGGAATCAGTCGTGTCATCCTATCACCCCAGCCTGTAGCAACATTCGCATCTCTCCACGCACGCACAGCACACTTCGTAGGTCCAGTCAGAAGTCGGAATGGCTCCTTCGAGTACAAAGCCCTGTTGAAGTTACCGCTCGGCAAGAGGAACTTGTCCATCGCAAAAGCTGGGACAGGACCAGGGGAGTACGTTACGTGGTTGACCGCGCTCAACTGGGAGGCCCAGTAGTAGCGTCTGATGTCCGGAAGGGCTATGCCACCATCGTACCACAGCAAAGTGAGTTTAGGCAGGGAGATACATGCCCGTCTGTCCCAGATCAATTGCCTCTGGAGGCCCTCGACCTCACGGAAATAGCTAGAGAGTACAGGATCGAAAAAATTCTGCAGAGCGTACAAAAATCTACGGAGGGACATCATCTTGAAAAGAGCCGCAAGTCCCAGTGGAGATAGTGGCAAGCCGCGCCACAGCTGGACATCCAATTTAAGGCGCCGGAGAGGGGCATGTAAGTTGTGGTCATAACGGACAGAGGGGTCCAAGGAGATATAAATTCCCAGGTACTTGAACCCGGTCTCAGCCACCTGGATCGGGAATCTACGGGGTAGTGGAGGAAGCTCCCCCGCTATAACATAAATACATGATTTAGTCCAGTTAATGACGAGACCCGAGTTCTTCGCGAAGGAGGTGAGGACATCAAAAAGCACGTTGAGTGACTTCTGAGGTGAAGTAAAATAAAGGAGAATGTCGTCTGCGTATAACGAGACACGATCTTCAAGATCAGGGGCCCACCGGATGCCCCTGATCGAGGGCTCCCACAGGAGCCACTCCGCCAATGGTTCCAGTGCCAAGGCAAAGAGGAGGGGGGAGAGCGGACAGCCCTGCCGGGTGCCACGCCCAAGCGGGAATGATCCAGACACTCTGCCATTAACCACCACCTGGGCCAATGGTTGTTCATAGAGGAGCTTCACCCAGGCAATATAGTTAGGACCAAAACCAAACTTCGAAAGAGCCGCCCAAAGGTAAGACCACTCAATGGTGTTGAAGCATGATACCCTTTTTAATTTCCTCACAAGAGAAAATCAGCATGGCAGACCCTGTCAACTCATGTTACCTCCCCCAGGTTCAAATGAGACTAAGCTATAAATGTCCTCAAAATGAGACACCCAGGAATCCTCTGTGATATATGCCTCCAAGGATGTTGCCAACTCCAGAGCAAATAAAGGTCCGTTCACAATGTCCCAGAATTTTAAGCTACAATTCAAGGTACTTGCCTTAATTAAGTCTGCCCAAGCCTTCTTCCTCAAATAATTTTAGCACTTGCCTATTTTCTTTTGTACAAGCAACAACACCTCTTGACCAGGGCCAGGTCCCTGGGCTTTTACCTCAAAGCATACTTAAAATCCACCAACACCTTTGAATAGTCGGAATCAACCAATCTAGGAAACCTATTACACTTTTGGAACCTTGTTACCTCCAGAAGACTAGACACTGCTATAGAACTCTCTGAAAAAAAGGAACTCAGAATGTCACATGGACTACTTACGGTGGATATACAGGTATCAAACTCTTTTTCACAGCTAAAATACAGGGACCACTTAAGTCTCTTCTCCTGTCTTGTAGCTTTGGTAATCCCTTTAACACTGACCCTGGGGCTTTTAATCAGGGGAGACTAGCCAAAAAAGACACACACACTGGAATGTAATCATTGAAAGGGCTCATCGGGATCCAAGATTCGGAAGTATGCAACAGGAGTGATGTGGAGACAAAGATCAAATCTATGAACGACTTGCAACCTTTTCCTGTGAAGGTGGGGCTAATGTCCCTTCTAGTCAGGGGCATCTTATCCATTGTGAAAGCTAGATTGCACTCATTCAACAATGTGTTTAAACTAGTACCCAGTTGGCTATGTTCTAAATGTGTAACCAGACACAATAGGGCAACCAACATTTAAAGCCCTTTTCCCCTCGGGTCCCCACACAGGTGAAAAATAAAGTCCCAATGCACTATAATCTATGCCAAGGGTGATTTTGAAACTTTCCCATTTTTTTGAAAAAAGAACCTGAAGTTTGAACATTGCAGGCCTCTTGTGGGAGGGATTTGGCATTATAAAAATGTAACAATATCAACTTGTTTGGGCCAGAGGAAAATGTTAAATACCGCACAGTGGTAACACCAGTAGGTAGCTACTCGAACCTCCCTTTGATTGCCAGTGAGATAAAAAATAATCAGCCCCACTATGATCGACCAACCCTAGATTCTTACACCAGTAATAGGAAGAATTTATAGCCCTATAAAAAAATTAACAGCTCCCAATTGCCCAGTCCTCTTGAAGATAGATTACTTCGAACCCTCTGATGAGAGCCAGATATTTTGGATCATCAAATTTCCCTATGATGCCAGCAACATTTCAACTAATAAATTTACATATATTCCTAGGATTACAGTCTGCCAGAGCCTCAATTTACTGCAGTGGAGAAACCAAAGCCTCACATGTCACTTGAGTGTTCTGTTCAACATCCTCAAACAATCAGTCAAATGCGTCCAAACCGGACATGGGGCAAATCTGTTAGTAGAGTTGCAGACAAACCAGCCCTTACCGCCACCTGCTGTCTCAGTATCTGCCAGTGAATATGTATAAGAACACCTGCCAGTGATTTATTTTAAAAAGCCCAAATGGGAGATCCAGGATAAAATAGACAGGGCCATTGGAAAAAGCACATCTAAAGAAGTCTAAAATAATATCTGCCACGTGTGGTCTATTAAAGTTTATAACCACAGGATCGCAATCAAGGCTTTGTCTCTCCTTTTCCCAGCCAGCCTACTTGACAGACCATGTTAATGTGAGCTCCAACACAATCTCTCAAACTATTGTTCATGTCCAGCCAATGTACCTCTTTGTTCCCCAGTTGGTAGAAATTCTCCGGAGTATCATCGAGAAGCGGGGGACATTGCCCAATATAATAACATAGGGCGGTGCCTCAGAGGGTAAATTAGGGAGCACATGGTTAGGAAAAGGGGGTTCCATAATACAACTTCCTGAAGTACCTTCGCCACCCCTAAGCATAGCGCCCGTTCTTGAGCCTCATTGGATCCCCACTGTCCACACCATGCCCTGTGGATA
The DNA here is from genome assembly GCF_964263255.1 of Lissotriton vulgaris. Lineage (NCBI taxonomy): Eukaryota > Metazoa > Chordata > Amphibia > Caudata > Salamandridae > Lissotriton > Lissotriton vulgaris. The sequence goes on along the minus strand of NC_141691.1, from coordinate 233,131,623 downwards.
TAAGGGTATAGTATTAGCTCCCACTGTAACGACCTACCTATCGGCCTCTACAACAACTGGCCCATCATTTTTCCCTGAAACAGGCTAAATAGGACGCAGCATGGTAGCGTTAGAGTGACAAGGAGTGAGGCGAATGCGAGGGCTCCCATGTGCTGTATTGAGCAAATTTCCATCACATAGGCCGTAGAGCACTGGCAAATGGGCTCCAGCTCAGCATCCAGGGCTGTGACTATGATAGACTGAAGGGAGTTTGTTAAGATTTCCATTTTAAATTGCCCCACGACCTCACGGATGTCGGACCTCAACCAGGAGCGGCTCTACCCTCATGGTGGCCCTGGGCAGGGAGCGTAGGAGGGGGCCCTGAAAGAGCGGGTCCGGGCGCGGCGGAGTGAGTACGCCAGTGAAGAGGGGGGAGGTCAGGGTGTTTGGAAGTGAAATAGACCAGGAGGCTGCCAAATCCCTGCCATGGGCCGCCACACAAATATGTATCCATCCTCAGAGGATTATTATAATAAGGATATATATTGGCGTGGAGGCCCCTGGGATTTGGTGGCCCTGTGCAGGTGCACATCTTGCACATGCCTAAGGCCGCCCCTGCCTCAACAGTTGGCCTGAATTAGCCCTAGGGCGCTTGGATTTCCCACTAGACTCCAGTCTCTTCCTCTTTCCAACTGCTCTGGGACCCCTCTCCGAAGCTTTTGTGGCAGCTGCTCCCGTCCAAACTGCCGTAAGAGCAAGGCCCAGTGAGCGAGGAATAACCCATGTCCATGGGGTGCGGATGAGGAACCCTCTCATCTGCAACTTGTTGAAGGCGAGGAAGGAATCAGTTCCAGACCCACATGAGTTGGTATAGATGAAAATGTACCTGGCCACTCGGAAGGGGAGGGATCCGTGAGGGAGAGGGGGATACCCTGCGAGTGGCAAGTTCAATTTCGTTGTCACAGATCTCCCCAGCCCTATTCATGGTCGCGGCCGAATTATTTGAAGCCCAACGCGCTTCCCCCATGTGACCCATAAGTTGACCCCTTAAGTAAGACCACTACAAGATAAATAGGCAAGGCAGCCGAGCAAAGGGAGTATAAACAGCAAAGTGCAATTTGAAGAGATGATAGGTCTCATACGAGCCACTAGTAACAGCTGTGGGAGAACACTGCCAAAAATCCAATCGGCATCCTTCCGGGCATGTCAGCATCATATACTACCGTCAGGCAGAGGCGCAACTAGATTTCGGGGGGGGCTAAGAAAAAAATTCGGGGGGGGGCTGAACCTTCAATCAGTAGGCAGAGTGGAGCTGCAGGGGCTCTTAGAAGGGGGTGAAACAACTGCAGGGCCTAATTAACATTCAAATGGCCTTTTAAAGACCTGTGTAACATTCGGGTGCGGCTCTGTGTGTGCCTGGGATCTGTCTCATCCCGGGCTGCCACACACGGCGGGGGGGGGGGCTGAAGCCCGGTGAGTTCAATGGGTGTTGCGCGCCTGCGGTCAGGCTAGGTAAAAAGAATACGCTATCCAGACAGCAAATATTTCTTCTCCACCTCCCCATCAGACAAAGAGGGGGGGGGGAGGGGGCAGCCCAGCCTACCTCGGCTCTGATGGGCGTGCCTTTTGAAAATAGCTGTGGGTCTCCAAGGGCAGCCTCTCTGCCTCACTGCCCGCTGGGTGATGTAGTCCGCCTCAAATCATGGGTCACCAGCAGTGTAACAACGCCACTCGCATTGAGGCACCCTGACGCGCTGTATAGCGCCACACAAGTGAAGACAGCTGTGGTTCTCAAAAGGACACCTCTCTACCTCACAGCCCGCTAGGTTCTGTAATCTCCCTCTATTCCTGGGTCGCCAGCAGTGTTAAAACATCCTGCGCCGTGGGGCACCCAGACACGCTACATAGCTTTACGAAAATGAAGATAGCTATGGCTCTCAAAGGGCTGCCTCTCCGCCACATACAGCCCCCTGGGTGATGTAATCCGCCTCAAATCCTGCCAGCAGTGTAACAACTTACAGTGCAGCCAGACACCCATACATGCTACATAGCGCTCCACAAGTAAAGACAGCTGTGAGTATCAAAGGGCTGCCTCTCTGCCTAACAGCCTGCTGAGTGATGTAGTCCACCTCAAATCCTGAGTTGCCAGCAGTGTAGCAGGTGGCCGTTGTCCTGATGAAATCCATCAAGTAGAAATTAAGGTGAAACATTGACGATACAGCTTAGGTTGAAACTTGATTTGTTTAGATATGGAAACCTTTGAATGAGAATAATAGATTCCTGCCAAATATCAGCGATCTGACAACCTATTAATGTAACTGCGTACTTTATGTATAGTTTTGTAAATGCACTCTTTTGGAGCACTGCACCATCTGCACTAAGACCAATTATATGTGAAATATTGAGATATACGAATACACTACATGTTTGAACAGAGGCTCTTATATACATTGTCTAAATGTTGGATATTGGGTTACTGGCTGGGGGGAGTGAAACCCTACTCAAACAGCAGTCAAAATTTCTGTCAGGGTGAAGTCACAAGAAAACCCCAAATTAACCTGTGCTGCATCCTCTGGTATCTTGCCACACAAGCAGTCTGGCTTAATTTAGAGGCAACGTGTAAAGTTTGAATGAAGCACGTCAAACAGTAATAACATAACACAAGAAAAATCCCACACCGTTTTAGAAAAATAGAGTCACATTTATCAAGTTATTTGAGACCAAAATGACAAAAATGCAATCACTAGTTCCAACAAGCATTGGCATAGCAATAGATCTCGCCTTCGGGACCTTGTAAGTAAAAAAAAAAATGAAGTATAAGACTACACGTCTGCATTAACTTTGTATTTAGGATGCAGTAAATGTAAACATGAAGTCTTACACTTCAGTTTTTTTTTACTTACAAGGTCCCAAAGGCGAGAGCTATTGGCTATGCCAATGCTTAAGTGCATGTCTCTATAGGGACCGAGAAGGAGAAACGTCATGCCTTATTGCTTTCGTTTCATAGACTAATATGTTCCATCTCTGAGAAAGCATCTGTGAATGAAAGAGGAGAGTAGGGGCGAAATATCAGAGACAAAACCATACATGTACTAGCTGAGCAAAGAAAAGCATTTTGATGAAATCCGAGTTAAAATTGAAGTGCATATAGAGAGGTAAAATAAATATACAAGTGTAAATAGTTTCTTATAAGCATTGAAGAACTGTGATGTCAAATACCCAGCGGCACCAGGGACACGCCCAAAGTCCTGTGGGTTCCCTTGCCTTGGTATACAGAGACACAGAATACTTCTAAGTGGCGTCAGAGATCAAATTTATTAGCTGCAGCTAGTAGCAGAAATCCCAGCAATACAACACGGTGTACAACTCAAGAAACTGCTCAATTTTACTAAGGCGAGACAAAAAGGTACATTTAAAATGCACGCCCCTGCACCAAAATTCAAGCAATAGAAAATACATGACATCACACAGCATCATACAGAAAAGCTCATTTTACAGTGTCCCAACCCACAAGTTAATATTTAGGCATATCTAAATAATAATCTGGAAGGCCCGGACAAACCCTTAATTGAAAGCGTAACCCATGAAATGAAAAAAACAGTAAAGAAAAGTAGTTTCAGATAATGTGCAAGATAACAGAAACGTAAGAAACTTAAAAGTTAATAAATGTCTTGACTGGTGATTGGAAAAGTGGATAACGATCTTGCAGGGAAATTGGCTTGGCAGGGTCAATTCCAGGTGAAAGGCCAGCTTCTAAAATTAACTCCAGCGCACGAAGAAAACATTAGTTAATGTATATATGACCCACAAAAGGTCAGACTGCTTTGCTCACAGACTAACTTCTGAGGCCTACGTAAAAGGCAACACCAGATGGCAGTCACGACGCATGGCAAAAACCCATGTTTAGAAAAGAAAGTCGTAAGGAAAGAAACAATTTAGATATTGTTTAGTATAAGATATGTGCAAGGAAACTAAAGGTTAACAAGGTCCTGAACAGTGATTGAAAATATCAGACAACGATCAACTATTGAAACTGGTTTTGCAAAAGGTCAGTTTCAGGTGAAAAAGGGTCACTCTCTCTGCAGTTCATTCAGAGTCAGAAAAACCCAAATTAATATATGCACGAACTCAGAAGGCCAGGCCACTTGTTCGTTGGGCCTACTTCACAGGCCTAAGTGAGGGCATGACTAAAATGGAGTCAGGTTTGAGAATTACAGAACCACAGACCCTCCTTTTGCCATTACGTAGGCAATAACCTAAACTCATGTTAATCTGAATCTAGGTCTATATCTATTCTCATCAGGTCATCAAGGTGTTGCTGTAACATCATCTTATTATCCTTCACTTCTCTCGGGACTGGTCTTCTCACACAGATCGTAGCACAAAGACTACAAATGGCGGGACCACACTGGATGCATAATAGCTAACGCCATACCAAGGAACATCAGAATCTTCCATCCCCATTTGGACAGCGATTCCCATAACCATCCCATCAACGACCAGTTACCTCCGTCCACATGAATAGACTCAGAGATCTTATGTAGTCTAGAGATGGCTTGGTACACTGTCGGGGCATTATCTGGTATGAAAACGCAGCAACTAGATCTAATCAATTTGCATACCCCACATCTATCTGCAAGTATAATATCTAAAACAAAACGGTTCTGCAATGTCATAAGGCGATCCGCTTGAAGCTCAGCTGTAATATTGCTAAGGGCACCTGCAGTCTCATTTATAGTGGCCTCAACCACTCTCGTAAGCTGACAAATATTCCTACTATTAGCCATAGGACCCCAAAAGGGTAGGAAACCCTTGAAGAAGTCTCCAGCTTCTTGTGCGACAGTATCTTTCGCATCGATTATACCTCTACCATATCTTGTCTTATGGTAGTCGAAAACAGCAGTGTATGTAGGGGGAAGCAAAAATGCCACGTAACATGTGCCGGAAAAATCGGATGGCAACCATGTGTATGCTCTATCGTGACAAACAAAATACGTGCCTTCAGCTGGCACGAACGGAGGAGATTTCTGGGACGTATAAATGTATGTGTGAACACACACACTCTCACCAAGCTGAGCTCTCGGATTCTGACCATTACCTTGCAAACAGAGATGACCTCGGTGGGGTATAATCCAAATAGGAGGAGACCTTCGCTGCCTTTCTTTCTCCGTCAAGCTAACACTATATGTCGTCTTATTCCAACCGACATATGCTCGTACCTCATCTCTAGGGATAGCGTTATACGCATCGATATCTCTAATCATATCAACTATTCCCCGTATCAAGGCAATATTACTTGCATTGTCTTTGACGGAACGTACAGGAGAGGCTTCACTCGCATAGATGAACATTGATTGGAGTGCCCAAACTGACCCGTTAGGCGAAAAAGGCAAAACCAAATATGGCATTCCCTTATCTGTATCAGGTGGCATAAGACCACACACCCAACAATTTGTGGTATTTATGACTAGCTGATGCTGATGCAACATCTGTATAAACGAGTTGTTCAAAAATTCTGATCTTCGCGTCTGTTCATGTTCAGGTAACGTATGAAACTCATGTGGAGAAACAGTAGAAAAAGGAAGAGTAGGTTGGGAGGTAGATGTAAGTGGCAATTGTGTGACATAGAAAATCCAACCCACACAAGCTAACGTAATATTCACAAGCATAAGAAAACACATTATTAAAAAACATTTGCTACGAATCAATATACATATTCGGACTTTAGAATCCACTTTCCTAACACATTTATCAGACTCAAGAAACTCCATCCTCTAACGTGCTGCTCACGGAAATTTTCCTTCTTCACTTAAGTGTGCGCCAAGATCGCACTAATGACCCTGAACCACAGACCTTGTGTCAATACGCGGCTCACACCATAAGAACTTCCTACCGTGACCCTGCAGCTGAGTCCAGATGGTGACTCAAAAAAGGAAAAAGCAAAAAAGTCTCTTGATCTGAGAAGGTGTAATTCACTATATAATTTTTTTTTTTATTTGTCCATAGCAACAGGCTTTCTTGGCCTCAAATCGTAGCGTTCTTTATCAGGTACAGTTGGATCCTTAAATAAAAGTTCCGGATTGGAGGTGTCAATCTTTAGATGAGGAGGCACAGCAGCTTGCAGAACATCATCATCCTCGCGTTCTGACCGTGTCCATGTCAAATGAGCATCACTAAAGGGCACAAATGTGGAGACTCTCTTGCAATCTGTGTCAGCTATACCATCCCTCACCCACTGATCATACGGTAATGGCAAGGGAACTTTTTTCGTATGGGTGGCATGCACCCAGTTCTTTTTACCAGCTCCTCTAACAGCAGTTCTAGTGACCAGCAATACCAAATAGGGACCAGTTCATCTCGGTTCCAAATTCTTGGATCACTGAAAATTCTTCGTCAAGATAAAATCACCAGGTTGGATCGTGAGCCCTGGATCTGTAGTAGCTGTCGGCAAACTGTCATAGACCTGTTGGTGGAGAACACGTAATTTAGCAGTCAAGTCATGTAAGTAATCCACCAACATAGTGTACTCAATACTGCTGTATTCTTTAGGACGAGGCACACCCCAAACATTCGCAGGACAACCAAAAACAATTTCATATGGACTAAGTCCCACTCGAGAATGCACAGTCCTCCTTGTTGACAAAAGAGCCAACGGCAAGGCATCCGACCATGTAAGGCCAGTGCTCGCTTGTACCTTAGCTAATTTCAGCTTCAAGGTACCATTGTAACATTCAACAAGTCCAGCAGACTGGGGGTGATTCGCTGCATGGAACTTCTGATTTATTCCCAAACCAGCACATACTTTCTTCATGATTTGACCCACAAATTCACTCCCATTGTCCGACCATACAATTCTCGGCAAACCATACCTAGGGAAGTACTGTCTCAGCAAAACCTTGGCTGTAGACAAGGCAGTATTATCCTTTAGGGGGTAGGCATCTATCCACCTGGAAAAGGCACAAACAACCACAAGGACATACTTCAAATTATTGCATCTCTCCATATGTATATAATCTAGCTGTATCACCTCAAACGGATACGTCGGAGGAGCAAAATGACCAGCTGGAGTTGGAGTTCCCTTACCAGGATTATACTTCAGACAAATCATACAATGTTTCACCACGTTCTCTGCACATTTCGGAATTCCAGCATTCTGCCAAACTGGAGCCAACAACTTGCATATTCCCTTCGAACTTATGTGAGCCATTCCATGAGCCATTGTAACCACTGGGAGCACATACGCATCTGGCAACAGCCATCGCTGGTGTTCTGACAACTCAACCCAACAACCTGTAGGATCCAACATACCCGTAGTCTCTCTCCAAACACTCACTCCTTTCTCAGTCGCTTCCGCCTGAATAACTTTCACATTTTCTATTGTGTCTTCACACATTCCACCAGCCATAACCCAATTAACTGGGCCTGCAACATACATACAGCTCATCATGTCTTTCGCCGTTTCCTTCGCAACTTCACCTGCAAGCGCATTCCCTCGACCGACATCGTCCACAACTTTCTTATGCGCACTACAGTTTATAATTGCAATCTGCTTTGGGAGAGTGAGAGATTCCAAAAGTTCTCACCAACTGCCCATGCTGTATTTTGGTTCCATGCGAAGTAAGGAACCCACGCTCTCTCCACAAACGCCCAAAACTATGGGCAACACCAAACGCATACTGACTATCGGTGTAAACATTCACTTGCTTTCCTTCTGACAACACGCACGCTCTAGTCAGTGCAATCAACTCTGCTGCTTGCGCAGAATTCTGTGGTATGCGTGCTGTCTCAACAACTGTATGTAAAGTTGTAATAGCATACGCTGCAGTCGTTTCACCATTCGGAAGCCTAAAACACGAACCATCTACCGATAGGGTACCATCAACATCCGTAAGGGGAGTATCCCTCAGGTCAACTCTAGCCTTCGTTTCTTCCTCTGTACGAAGAAAACAATCATGCTGTTCCTGAGGATCCGTCTCTGTAGAGATCGGTAACAACGTAGCTGGATTCAACACAATACATCTTTTAATGTGCACATGACTAGCCAACAATGTCAACTCGTAACCTGACAGACGTGCACTAGTAAGGTGCTGTGTCTTAGTCCTGTTTAATAAGGTATCCACTGCATGTGGGACCATCACAATCAACGTATTATCCAATACCAAACCAGCAGACTGTCGGATAGAAACAGCCGCTGCAGCTGTAGCTCTCAGGCAACTCGGCAACGCCTTAGCAACTAGGTCTAACGTTGCTGAAAAATACGCACATGGATGCTGCTTGTCCCCAAATGGTTGTGTCAACCCTGACAACGCACAACCTTCTCTCTCGTGCACGTACAACGTGAAAGGCTTACTATAGTCTGGAGTACCCAACACAGGAGCCGAACACAATGCATCGCGTAGTTCAGAAAAACTTTTCTGACATTCGTCAGACCAAGGAAGAGGATGCGGAGTATCTTTCAGAGTCAATGCCAACAGAGGTTTCGCCAACAGTGAAAAATTGGGGATCCACTGTCTACAATAGGATGTAATACCTAAAAAGGCACGCACTTCTCTCTGTGTGGATGGTACATTCATTTGCGCAATTGCTTGAATTCGTTCTGGGGTCAATCTCCTTCCCTCCTTCGACAAGAGATGACCTAAGTAGGTCACTTCTTGGCGACAATATTGCAACTTTGAAGGTGACACTTTATGATGAAGGCCAGACAAATACAGCAACAAAGAAAGTGTAGCCTCTTTACAAATCTTTTCAGTGATTATGGCAGAGTTTATTTCAGAAACTCAGAATTCACAGATTATTGAACAGAAATTACCCCAAGTACTGAAAGGTGAGGGAAAAATGGCCTTTACAACATCTACAACTCAGGATAAAATAAATATATTTGAAAATGGGATTTCTCAAACCTGCTTTGGGGAAGCAGCAGTGATTAAAAAGATAGAAAACATGGGTGAACATAATAACACAGGCCCTGAAAAAGAGAGACAGCTTAGTGTTTTAAATTCAGCACTTGAACATGGAGAAAATAACAGTCCATGCTGTTTAAATGATGAAAATGTGAACGAGTGTCAGGAAAAATTATTATTTTCCCTGAGTAAGGAAACAGTTGCATGTGCATTAGCTGCACATAATGGCCTGACAGATTTGGCTCAAAATTATGAATTTGATGTTTCAGGAAGTTTCCCATTTCAGAAAAGTATCAGGGTACATATGGATGATGACGCAAATGAGAAAATATGTTCTTCAGAAATGCAATTGCACATTGCAGAAATAAAATATATTTTTTAATGCAATGGGTTTGAGATATATGGGCAAGAAAACATAAGAAGAAAAAGAAATCACCGGACCTAGCAAGGAAACAGGATAAGGAAAAGAAGCCACCAGATTTAGTTGAGAAAAATAATAAGCAGAATGAGGAAGAAGGCTTTGCTTACTCATTGAGAGAAAAGGTGGGAGAAGTGCATGTTCCTCTGCCACAGAATAAAAGTGAACTTGCAGCATTTCTGAACACATTCCCACAGTTGAGAGACAGAATTATGCTGTGTTACCCACAAGTTGATGGATTTGTTGAGATTTTAAAAGAGCTGTGCATTAATTTGGAAATGTTCTTTTACATTGCCATGCAGAATGAATTGTGGTTTGAATATAAAGTTATTCAAAGGCCAAGTGAAGAGACAATGAAAAGGGTTTGCATGAATGCACCATCATTTTCTGTTGATATGGAGGAAAACATAACAGTGATTACTTTCCTGAAGGGTGGAGTGCCAACAAAGGATGTTGATTGGGTGCAGATTAAAAGAACACAGGATGGAAGTAAAGGTGGTTTGGTTGGTGCAAATTCAGGTAAGGATGTTGTTCTGCTGGAAAATATGTCCTTTTGCCATCTTTATAGCAGATTTGAGCATTGGAAGAAGAAAAATAACTTTAAACATGATGCACAAAAACATGGAGAAATGCAGATGCAAAATATACCAGCTAAGCACATGCAAATGTCAGTTCAGAAACAGGTACCTATGGCAGGAATTTTCCAAGCAAAGATGGTCCCACAAAATACGGAAAAAGCTCAAATTAATTTAAATAAGGTGTCCAGAGCAAGAGTGAATTATTTCCAGAGACAAAATTAGAACTCAGTTCAACAGGTTACTGTGTTTGCAAATGAGAGTTTTAACCCTGACTATTCAGAATTTACCGAGTGCATTGTGAAGGCAGAGGAAAGTCCAGATTTAGTTGCAGGAGTTTTAAACAAAGAAATTACAAACCCAGTTTTAGAAGAATTTGAACCCAAATTAGGCCCATTTGAGGAAGATTGCAAAACTGTTGTCTGTGATTCAGGCCTAGCAGAAAAACAATTGTTTTGCAAACTAAGCAGCAGAGATTACTGTACATAAGATAATGTTCATTTTCAGATTCCTGTTGAAAAGGTACATTTTAAAATGGCCCAACAAGAGACAGATGTAGCATTATTTTTAGAAAAGACAGTTGAAAAATTACCTTCTGCTTTGAAAAAATAATAAACACAGAAAAAAGAGAGTTCACAGAGAAGGATGCCAGATTAATAAAATGTGCAGAACATGAGATTCAAACAAAAACCGGGGATTGAGGCTACTGAGGCCGCACCGGTAACCAAGTTCCTAATATTCGTATAGTGTGGGTGCAGATGGTCTGGGATACAGTCCCCTAGATCCCAAAAACATAAAACAAAATTCTATTTGTTTTATACATCAAATTCCACAAGTTGACCCTGCACACCAAAACCAGTAAGTAAACACAGTATTAATGGTCAGTATGCATATTATTCGCAAGAGAAAAGAAATCCAAATGTTCTCCCAAGAAAGTCCAAAGTCAAGTTTCTTCGTTATTCTTTCCTTTTATTCAAAATTGGTGGATAAAAACAATAGCCAACGCGTTTCGTCCGAAAACCGGACTTCTTCAGGGCTTGAATCAAATATATCTTGAAGCACAGCTTCCAGTTGGTCTTGAGAATTGTATTTTCAGCAATAACTTTCAAGTGTGGAGGAAACAGATTATATGCTCAAGATATGCCATCAGTCAGTTGTTTTTAATTAGAAAAAGAAGGATGAAGTAAATGCCATATGTCTGGTATCAGCGTCTCTTAAACATACTGAGCATTAATACTGTGTTTACTTACTGGTTTTGGTGTGCAGGGTCAACTTGTGGAATAAAATGTGCAGAACATGTCTTATTAAAATTAGAACCACGTGACATGTATTCAGGAACTTAGTTATAGGAATGACAGGAGAAAACCCATATACCACGTTGGGATGGGTGTATCATGTAGACAAAAACAATTCCCAACTGGTATCATGTAGAGACAGTTTCAATTGTGTATGCCATGGGCATTACAAAGAACAGAAACAAGGAGTCAAATGATTCAGGAAAAAGTGGTATTATTCACCAAGAAAACAAATTTTTCTTTCATATGAAATTACAGTTAGGAACAGCACTGTAAAGATCAGATCTTATAACAACCCGGTGGCACTTGGTGCAAGGTGCTATATACAGTTTAGTGAGGTGAGTGTGCAAGTGCTTTAAAAACAGCATAGACGACGCATTAAACAAAGTATATACATCAGGTAAAACTCCACAACACAAGTTACAGTCACTTGGAAGAACAATTATTCCTTGTGGGAGCTTTAAGCGCGGGATGCGTCATATGATTCAGGCTGTGTGGTCGACGGCGTTTCGATCCCCTTTAGTCGGGATCCTCATCAGGACAGGGTTGTTGATGGGTACAGCGAAGGTAGCCAGGCAGGAATGCGTGGCTGGCGGCACTTCGAGCTGCTCCAGCATTCACTGCCGTGAGACGCCAGATGAGCCATTGCCTTCTGTTGCCCTGAATTTTCAGACGCAGCCAACACCACGCAAGCAGTCCTACTTAGAACCGCGATCAGCACTCGATCAAAATTACTTCGAAGTGCCGCCAGCCACGCATTCCTGCCTGGCTACCTTCGCTGTACCCATCAACAACCCTGTCCTGATGAGGATCCCGACTAAAGGGGATCGAAACGCCGTCGACCACACAGCCTGAATCATATGACGCATCCCGCGCTTAAAGCTCCCACAAGGAATAATTGTTCTTCCAAGTGACTGTAACTTGTGTTGTGGAGTTTTACCTGATGTATATACTTTGTTTAATGCGTCGTCTATGCTGTTTTTAAAGCACTTGCACACTCACCTCACTAAACTGTATATAGCACCTTGCACCAAGTGCCACCGGGTTGTTATAAGATCTGATCTTTACAGTGCTGTTCCTAACTGTAATTTCATATGAAAGAAAAATTTGTTTTCTTGGTGAATAATACCACTTTTTCCTGAATCATTTGACTCCTTGTTTCTGTTCTTTGTAATGCCCATGGCATACACAATTGAAACTGTCTCTACATGATACCAGTTGGGAATTGTTTTTGTCTACATGTATTCAGGAACAGCATCAGTTGCAGGAATTTTACCAATAAAAGGATTTTTGATGGAATTGATTAGAAGTTTATGTAATTTTCTGATCACAGGTTCACAGAAAATAAATGAAAAGAACAGAATAGTGCAGGAGATTAAAAGAATATTTTTTTCATGCTCTCCTGTGGGACCGAAACCAGCCAATATATTTTTTCACATTCCATGTGCTGAAGAATGGCTTACTTTTATTGATGTTCGCAAAGCTCATGTCACAGGGCCAATTCATGACAATAGTCAGGAGTACTGTCAAAAAGAAGATGAATACCTGGGACACAAAATTGGAAAGGGAGGTAGAAAGGTGTCACCAGAAAGGGTGGAAATAATTTCCAAGATAAATCCACCTCAAATAAAGAAAGAAGTCAGGACATTTTTGGGAATGGTTAGCTGCTGTAGAGAGTGGTTACTAAACCTTTCCCTAGTGGCTAAGCCTTTACTGAGGCTGACACATGAGGATGTGTCTGATCCTCTTCCATTGGACAACAATTGCACAAAAGCATTCCTAGAGTTGAAAGAGAAAGAATGTCGTGCCCCAGCACTAGGAATGAAAGTTTATTTGAAAGAAAATACACCAATTTGTGGTGAGAGGGAGGGCTGCACTCTCTCATTGCCTATTCAAAAAGATGAATGTTTTCAAAGGTCTGTGATGTGTTGCCCGATGACCTTTGACCCTAACTTCACAGAAATGTCAGCAAATGATTTGGTGTGTGATGAAACTGAATACGAGTGTCTAAATATCATGAAAATATGCATAAAGCCAAATTCAGACTTTAAGGATGAACGTCTGAGTCAGCCCAACAATGTCCATTTTGTAGATGGCCCATGTTTGAAAGGTGACACATTAAAAGCAGCACATGCTATGCTCCTTATACATGATGTTGTCAAAGCTTCATGGCTTTTAGTAATTGCCCCAGCCCAAAATTCAAAATTGATTCCCCTTACTATAACATGCAGTATATCTGCTCAAATGGGAGTCACTGTTGTCATGGGAGAGAGAAATGCTAATTCAGTTGCACAAATTTGTGTTCTGATAGCATGTACATTCTATGGAATCTTCACAGGTGAATTAAAAGAGGCTCAAGAACATGTTTTTGAAGCAGCACAACAGGGTTGTATCAGAACTGTTTTTGAGAAAAGTGACAACTGCATAGTGGCAAAAGTTTTATTGCAAAGACTGATGCCCAGGTATAGATTGCCAGTTTCTCTGAAAATGAGTGCAGAACAAAAGATTGGACAAGGAAAGGATTGTAGTTCTCTGCCTGAAGTGTCAAGCATAATAAAGCAACACAATGGCAGCACAGAGTTACCTTTTGCAAAAGACTGTGTTTCAGCATCACCAAAGTGGCTTGAAAATGCATATGCAAATGCACTTGTGGAAAACAATGATGTGAACACTAGCCATTGCTGTGTAGGTCCAGTTGATGTACAGTGTGCAGTTTCTCACCAGATTGCAGCTGCTACACAGGATCTGCATAATGGATGGTGCAATGGCTTTGATCTGAGAGATGCTGTGGTGAAACAGCTGAATATGATCAAAGTGAAAATAAGAGTGAAAGGCATTGGTTGATCCCGGGCCCTGATATGGGACCAGAGTTAAGAGTTTATGTTCATATTTTGATCTAACTATGAGTACCCTATAGACTTTATGTATGATTCTAACTGTGTATATATATCTATTTTAGGGAGATTTGATTGACCCTCTTTCTGTGACAGGTATACGAAAGTCTTGATAAAGTGGTTATTATCATTAGAACCCACCGAAACGCGTCAACGCCATTCCTGGTATAATTCAAGACTCTGACATCGATGTTGACGCACAGATGCTGTAGTAGCAAAATATCGATGGAATCATAATGGAGTCCGAATATGCAAGCTGTATTTAACAATTTTCATGTTGTACTTGTTCTGTCTTCAGCTTCAATTGTGCAGGCCATAATTGATTGTCTTGTTCTATTTTATGTATTTTAGATCAGGGCACTAGATTAGTCAGCCCAACAATATTGTTTTTTTATAATGTACTTAAAATAAAAGAATTTTAAATTCTTTGATGTTGTATATAATTGTACTTTTGGCATTGGGAGGTATGTTCATGTGTACCTGTGCCTAATTTGTCTCAAGGGAATCTTTGTTATACTAGTTGTGGGAATTGTACATCCGTTAGGAGAGCATCAAGGGTATCGTCTGCCAGTGGGGGGTGGTGACTGGTATAGTGTCTGATAATGCTCGCAGAAGGTGTCGTTTATTCCATGCTGCATGCTACTATGTCCCCGCCCATCGTAATTATCTCATGTATTGGGGTGTGTGGGGGGTCGTTCCTACGTATGCACACCAAGAGCGGGCCAGCACTATCTGCTTCAGCGTGTTTCACGTGCATGTAGACAGTGTAGTCAATGTGCCTTAGCGTTTCTAGTAGTTCTGCATGCTTTATCTGTGTTTCCTGTAAGAGGGCTCCCTTAGTGGGGTCACTCACCGCTTCCTGCTCAAGTTTATTCATCTAAATAGTGCATCAGCCTGTCTTATAGAGCTGGCTCCACTGAAAGGGGGGTGTGATCTATCAATGGTAAGATCCATCACAGCTTTGTAATATCCGCACAGTATCCATGGGCATGCAGCCAAGGACACCAGGACAAGGTTAAGGCTCAGGAGGAATTTATCCTGCTCAAAGTAAGGGGCGTATATGCTGCCCAAGATTACTTTTGTGCCGTCTAATGTGCCTCTCACTAGAGGATCCACTCGTTGTTCCAGTACCTTGAAAGGGACCCAACTTCTAACCCATATTGATGTGCCTCTGGTAAAGGCAGAATATGATGTGGAGTATACCTGACCCCTCCATTTCTTATGTAGTTTAACCACCTCAGCTGTAGTCAGGTGGGACTCCTGTAGGCAAACTATGTGTGCACGTCGCCTGTTTAATTGGACATAAATTCTGTGTCTCTTGTGGATAGACAGCAGCCCAGTACGTTCCAGGTGATCACTTTGTACCTATCCTGCATGTATAGGCGAGTTGAACTAGTGGTCGATGCGTGTTCAGCGTGGGGGGAGCAGCGGTATATGGAGCAACATAGGGGGTGGGCCAAACCACATAAACTCCTAAACTACAACCTGCCATACTCAGGCCAGCAGTGAGAACTGCCCTGGCCCAAACCATGTGCACAACGGTGTTATATTAAAGGTGATTTGTAGAGCGCACGTACACCAGGTGGTTTCTTGGCACTAAAGGAGGACGGCTGCAGTTGCAAAACAGTGAATGAGTCTCAATTGTAAGCCTGGGTAAATAGGTAGGACTTGAATAGTTTTCTGAACTCAGTGTAAGAGTCAGTAATGCGCAGATGAAAGGGGAGAGTGTTCCAAAATTGAGGGCCAAGGTCGTGTAGTGAAGACCTCCATATTTTTTATGTTTGAAGGTATGAGGGACCAGCAGGTTCTTGTTTGAGGAGCGTAGGTCACGAGAGGGAATGTACCGACGTATATTTGAGGCGATAAAGGCGGGACCACGTCCTGAAAGGGCCTTAAAGATGGTACAGCCTAAATTGAATAGGCAGCGTTGAGGTAAAGGAAGCCAATGAAGGCTTTTCAGCAATGATCTCACATGATGATGTTTGGGCTGACTGAAGATAAGCCTTGCTGCTTGATTCTGGACCAATTGCAACCGGTGTAGCTGGTATACAGGTATACCAGCATACAGGGAATTTGCTTAATCGATGCACAAAATGACCATGGCAAGAACCACTTGGGTCAAGGCTGGGGTGGAAAGGAATCTGCAAATTTTCCGAATTCTTTGGAGATGGAAAAAACATGCAGAGACCACTGAACTGATCTGGGCCTTCATGGTTAGATCATTACTGATCACGATTCCCAAGCTTTTTACCAACCTGACTGGGAGTAGAGGGCTCCCTAATAAAGTTGGACAGAAGTTGGAATTCCACGGATTGGCCAGACCACCAGTAAGGATCAACTCAGTTTTTTCTGGATTTAACTTAAGTTTATTGACATTCATCCAATCACTAATGAAGTTCATAGTAGATTGGAAGCTGGACACAAATGATGCAGAAACGTCAATGTTCAATACCAGCTGAAGCTCGTCAGCGTAATTAAACACTATGACCTCTCTCTTACCCAGGGCCAGAACCAAGGGGAGAACATACAAATTAAAAAGTAAAGGTGAAAGGGAGAAACCCTGCGGGACCCCGCAGCTCAACTTTTTTTGTTCTTCCCTAAACCTGGCAAGGCGCACCAATAGAGAACGGTTACATGAGAAAGGAAGTAGTCAGTTTCAGTGACAGGCCCTAAAACCCAGCATAGCAGACACAGTCAATCAGAAGGTGGTGATCAACCGTGTCAAAGGCAGCCAAAAGCTCGAGAAGTACTCGGGCCTGGGTAGCAACGCCCCCCTTCTCAGTTAATCCAGAACTGCCTGGATGACGGACTCGGTGGAATGTTCAGGTCTAAAACCCGCCTGGTGGGAGTCCATTTAGGTAGTCTGTTCTACAAAAGAGCTAACACAGGTGGCAACATGGGCTTTTAAAACCTTGCTCAGATAGGGTAGCAGGGAAATGGGACGGTAATTGCCAGGTACTAATGGGTTTAGGCTCAGTTTCTTAAGAATAGGAAACACTTCCGCCATCCTAAATAAATCGGGGTCAATCCCTTTGGCAAGGGAGTTATTGAGAAGCAGTAGAGGGGGGTATGGCCAGCGTGAAAACCTTTCTAGAAGGATATGAGGGGGAATGTTATCTATGGGAGAGCCAGATCCAACTTTTTTAAGTATGGCAGAGATAGCATCCTTAGTGATTTGAGAAATGTGATGTAGAAGTGCGGAATCGATGCTAACAAATAACAGTGTAGGTGTTGCTTTCACATTAGGGGGGTGCGCTTCTGTAGGCTGCCTAGTGAGGTGAGAGCGCTGTGAGCTAAACGCAGCATGGACTGCACTTAGCAGCAATCATCACAAGATCGGAACATCAGGGATATCTATGCACTACAAATATAGAAATCTAACATATTTACAACATTGTAACTAACATGCATTATGCCCCGCTACTGACAAAGAACTATCACAGAAAGCCATCAGTGATTTGAGGCATGATAGTGCTGAATAGTGTTATACTAGTCTCTGAGTCAGACTGAGCCGAGATGTCCGAAGGTATTAGATGGGTTTCTTCTCAGAACCTGCTGGCCGCCACCAGCGCCTCCATCCGATCCCGCCGGGCCTGTTCCGGTGTGAGATGTATGGCCTAGCTTGAGGCGTTTTGATTTTCAGACCCGTTTTGGCCTTGGAGATGCAGCAATAGTCTGCGAAGAGGGTCCGGACCCCCCACCACCCGCGGGGTAAACATAATTTCAAGCCATTCCTCCACCTTGTCTGGTGCATCTAAAAATGGTGTCTTCTGGTCGTGGATTACCTTTAACCTGGCTGGGAAAAGTAAAGCATATTTAATGTTCAGTGCCCTGAGTTTTTTCTTTGCGTCCTGATAGAGGGAGCGCTTGTGTTGTACCAGAGCGGTGTAATCCGGGTATAGGGAAACCCGCTGGTTCTCGTATTGTATTTGAAACAGCTCCCTTGCCTTCTGCAGCAGAGTGTCTCTATCTCTGAAATTCAAGATTTTGACAATCAGGGGATGGGGTTGGCCCCCTGACGTCGGCATGCCAGATGGGATTTTATGCGCCCTTTCTACGCAGAAAAAGTCAGGGAGGCCTTCTGGAGCCAGGCGGTCTCTGAACCATCGTTCCATGAATCTGGTAGCACCGATCCCTCACAGCGTTCCAGTAGGCCTATGACACAGATGTAATTGCGTTGGGCCTTCCCTATTGTGTTGTCCACCCTCTCCTGAAGCCCAGTGACTTGTTTTTGGAGTAGCCCAAGCTACGTTCCGTGGTCCTTGTGTTGTGGCAGTAGCTCCGTCAGTGCAAGTTTATTGTCCTTGACAACAGTGGCAAGTTTGTCATGGTCTGCGTTAAGGAGAGTGAACCCAGTTGTCAGGGAGCCAATTTGCTGTTCAATGGCCTTCCTCGAGTCCTGCACTTCCCGCAGAATAAGGTCCAGTTTGTCTGGGGGGCCTCCAAGTTAGTAGGTGGGATACTATTTGTCCTCAGTAAGCTGGGTGCAGGTAGTGCCAGCATCCGGCACCTTGCCCTTCGGGCACCCTATTACAGTAATATCGGAGGGTCCCAGCAGTGGGCTCAAGAGTGATTTTCAAACCCCAGCCGCGGGGATGGTAGTGTTGTTATGTTATGTTATGTTATGTTATATTGTGTCTTTTATAGCGCTCGGCTACTCAAAAGAGTGTCCCGATGCTTTCTTGACAACCTAAGAAGACAAACACAACACAACAGATAAAAGAAGGCAGGGTCAACAGAACATAAGAGACTAGGAAGCAAAAAGCCAGGTTTTCAGGCCCTTCCTGAAAGCCAGCAGATTTGAGGTGCTGCGTAAAGTCAGGGGCAGAGTGTTCCAAAGCTGAGGGGCCCGGAGCATGAATGAGCGACCTCCGATACGGGCCCTCCTCACACGTGGAACGATGGCAAGGAATTTCGCCTCTGACCTCAAAGATCGAGCAGGACGATAAGAGGCTAGCCTCTTCTGAAGATATTTAGCCCCCGTGGCGTAGAAGGCCTTGTGGGCAAGGGTTAAGGCTTTAAAAACTATCCGCTGTTGGAAAGGCAGCCAATGAAGTGACTGCAACAGGCCAGAAACTTTGACTCGCCTGTGCAGGTCAAAAATGGCCCGTGCTGCAGCGTTCTGGACCACCTGCATCCGTTGCAGGAGATATTCGGGCAGACCAAGATATAGGACGTTGGAGTAATCCAGTCTTGACCCTATCAGGGCCTGTACCGTAATCTTCCTGTGATCCTCGGAGAGCAACGGAAAAAACTTCCGAAGCATGCGGAGAAGCCCAAAGCAGGTGCCAGTGAGGGTAAGGATCTGAGATCTAAGAGTCAGACCGTTGTCAATTTTAACCCCCAAATTCATAGCTAACTGCGACGAACGCCCCGGGGGAGACATGTCGGCAGGCCACCGTACCCGCCAGTCCGGGTCGGATTGACAACCGAAGAAGAGCACCTCCGATTTGTCTGAGTTTCACTTGAGGCTGTTCAGTTGGAGCCATTTGAACACAGCCCCAAGGCACTCGCGGACACTCTCTCCGTCAAAATCCTCTCCTTTCCGGCAGGTAAAGAGCAGCTGGGTGTCATCAGCGTAGGATACGATCTGGGCCCCGAAAGACTTGGCCAGAGTCACCAAAGGGGTCATAAAGATATTAAGGAGAGTCGGCTCAATACAGAGCCCTGTGGGACTCCGACTCCCAATGGCGGCATCTCAGCAGAGCTAGAGGAGGCCCAGACCGTCTGTCGGCGGTCAGCCAAAAAGGATGTAAACCAGCTGAGCACCGTCCCCCTCAGACCGATGTCATGGAGTCTGACGAGGAGATCCTCGTGGGGGATGGTGTCAAAGGCCACCGACAGGTCTAGCATGATCAGCACTGCTCTACCACCCAGGTCTAACGTCTCCTTGATGGCCTCCGACACCTCCAGCAGCGCCGTCTCCGTGCTAAGATTGGGACGAAAGCCCGATTGGGTGGGATGGAGCAAATCGTGTGTTTCCAGAAAATTGGAAAGCACGTTATGCCCCAGCTTCTCCACGGTCTTGGCCAGAGCCGGAAGAAGGGAGATAGGCCTATAGTAGGCCAGACCTCAGGGGCCAAGCCGGGCTTCTTAATAAGGGGGATAACCATCGCTTGCTTCCAGGCCAAAGGGACCACACCCTGGCTCAGACAGAGATTCAAAAGGGGATTGACCATCGGGTTTACGACTGTCGCCATCTTCGCCAGAACTTTGGCCGGGCATGGATCGCGTGGCGATCCAGATTTGAGGTTGGCCAGAAGAGTCAAAGACGAAGCCATTGAGATAGGCGGGAAGTCAGATAAGACTGGCCCTGAAGGAACCGATGGAGTTAAACCAACCTTAGAACAAGGAAGGGCACCAGTCGGCCTTGGTGGAAAGGAGTCTTGTATCAGCCTAATCTTTGTCGTAAAGAAGCATGCGAGATCCGATGCCCACGACTCTGTGGGAGCAGTCTGAGCGACATTCGACAGTGGGGCAGTAAATTCCCTAACGATCGTGAAAATCTCTTTGCACAAATTTGATGCGTCCTCAATCCTCCTGGCAAAGTAACTCTTTTTCTCCAGGAAAATATCTCGGTGGTAATCTTTAACCATAGTACGGTATTCGAGTCTAGCGGCTGAGCTATACTGCGCTCGCCAGGCCCTTTCTGCCACCTTGCAATGCCTGCGAGAAGCAAGCAGCGCACCCGTAAACCAAGGAGCAGAAACCCGTTTGGGCGATGAATGGGAAGTCCTCAAAGGGCTAAATCCTTTAAGAGTCCATCTAGCACTCAATAATTCAAAAGTTAAATGTTCCTTTATAGTTCTTCCAAGTTCGTAGTTGTGCAACATTACCAAAGTGTTTAGTCTGGGAACACTTCAATGCTATAGACGAATTCAGGAGCCAGCGGACACTCCCACTAGCTGGGTGGTAATATTGTGCACACTTCTACTTGAACCTACTGGGTTCTCCTCTATTGTTTTAATGTACAATGATCCTTCATTAAGCGTTTTGTTCTTGTTTCAATCATTGATATTTATTTCATAATCATAATAATCAATGTCAATCCTTTACTCAGGACACTTCATTTTTACATTTCCCATCTACCCAATGCATTTCGGGTCTTTGGCGACCCTTCCTCGGGGGTCTGTGTGAGAAAAATCAAGGAAAATACAATCAGCCTCATAAACATCACTGCGTTCTACATCAACAACATACTTCATTTTTTCATGATAAACGGCTTTTTAACCCATTAGCAAAAATAACTCCAACGTTCAAAACTTTATATTTGGTGGTAACAAAAACCTATGTCTCTTAACGCGATAATCCCTGGGTGACCTATCGCTCCCTACTGGCATTAAGTAAACTCAGTAAGTGGCCGCTCAAGTAAAATAACATCTAAAGTAAAGAAAAGAACATCTAAAGTGCAGAAAGCGTTCATCGTTAGTTCACAACTTACTGGAAAACAGTGAGCGTCCCGCGATTCAAACTCTCCTCCAATCGGATAGTCCGAACCTCCTGGAGTGTTGCTATTTATGTTGTGGGTCCTAGGATTGGCTATAGTTGCGATCACGTGATCGCGCTCGTAATGCAATTTTGGTAATGAATCGAGCTGGTTCAAAGGGTGAATCTTCTACTTTTAAGACATATTAAAGTTAAAGACATTCCTATTGAGTTTCAACCTCCATAACCCGAATTATACAGTGAAATAAAATACAAAATGAACTTCGAAAATAATATAACATCATACACGCAATTATGATAACTTGGTCCACATATATAAATAGATGAATCTTATTTGCATAAAGTGAACATTAGAATTAGATAAAAGAAATCACAGTTAATTGACCATAATGGAAACTCAAAAAATGTCGGCCATTTTAGGTAGGGATAATATCCTCACTTATTGCTATGCACAAGAATACTTTCAGCTTTCCCAAAATATATTTATAAAAAGCAGGATAATTCTATCCTGTCATTCAATCCATTCGGTTGCAGGCTCCCCATCTTTTTTATCCAAAAGTATTCGGATCTCAATCTCTGTTTATGAGAGTCTCTGTCTGGATAAAGTTTAATTACTTCCAATATGGTGAAGCGTAATTGTGCAACATTGTGTCCTGCTTCTAACCAATGTACAGTAAGTGTAGATTTCAAATTTTTCAAACGGATATTACTCTTGTGTTCTGTTATTCTGATTTTTATTTTCCGTTCCGTTTGGCCAATGTACAGTTTTCCACATGGGCACTTGATGCCATAAATCACGTTTTTGGTGTCACAAGTTCCAGAGTGTAACAAAGCTATCTTTTTTCCGGTCATTGGGTGCGTGAACGTTTGTCCTACCATCACATTGTTACAATGTATGCAGTTCTCGCATCTCTGCATGCCTTTATGATTTGGTTCATTCTGTTTAATTTCCCTTTTTAATAGTTCTTTCATGTTTCTTGACCGGTTGTATGCAAACGTTATTTGGTTGGCAAATAATGGTTGAAGATCTGGTTCTTGTGCAATGAGTGCCCAGTGTTTTCTCATGATATTGGCTATCTTAGTGGATTGTGTTGAGTGTTTCAAGACACAAACTGTCATTTTGGTTTCACTTCTCACTTTAGTTTCCAATAAAGACTCTCTTTTCATGTTCAAAACTTTGATCTTAGATTCTTCAAGTAGTGGTTTTGGATAACCTCGTTGTAAATATTTATGAATCTGTTTGTCGATGGTGGTGAGTAAATCTTGAGGATCAGAGGTGATCCTTTTTTGACGAATGAATTGAGACAATGGAAGATGTTTCTTCAGAGAATAATGGTGAAAACTCTTATAGTGTAAACCACTATTTCTGTCTGTTTCCTTCATGTGTACACTAGTTCTTATCTTGTTTTGTTCAAGGTGGATTTTGACATCCAGAAATGCCAACTCTCTTTGATTCATTTGGTAAGTGAATTTGATCCGTTCATGAACTGAATTCAAGCTTTGGATATTGTTGATCAATTGTTTCTGTTCGCCCTTCCATATCAAAAAGATATCGTCGATATATCGTTTGAATACCATTAAACCCTTTGTCCAATTGATGTTGTGAATTATATGGTCGTGCTCAAACTTTGCCATAAAGGTATTTGCGTAGGACGGCGCCCCCCTGCAAACCCCATGGAGGTACCACTACATTGTTCATAAAAATCATCCTCCCAATTGAAATAACTGTGTAATAGCGCAAACTGTAGGAGTTCCAGCATTAGTATTTTTTCTCCACCAATCACTTTATTTTCAAGTAAGCACCATTCCATTGCTTCAATTCCCTCGCTATGAGGGATAGAGGTGTAAAGTGCTATTACATCAATCGAGCACATCCATACTTCTTCATCTGTAGGGATGTTTACTGTAGTCAACATGTTTAGAAATGAGGTGGTGTCTTTTATGTGTGTACTCCATTTTTGTACTAAAGGTTGTAAGAACCAGTCTAGGTATTGACCCAGTGGTTCTGATAGTGATCCACATGCAGATACTATGGGTCTAAATGGAGGTCTCTTAGAGACTTTTTGTATCTTTGGGAGCAAATACCTTTATGGCAAAGTTTGAGCACGACCATATAATTCACAACGCTTTCTGCACTTTAGATGTTCTTTTCTTTACTTTAGATGTTATATTACTTGAGCGGCCACTTACTGAGTTTACTTAATGCCAGTAGGGAGAGATAGGTCACCCAGGGATTATCGCGTTAAGAGACATAGGTTTTTGTTACCACCAAATATAAAGTTTTGAACGTTGGATTTATTTTTGCTAATGGGTTAAAAAGTCGTTTATCATGAAAAAATGAAGTATGTTGTTGATGTAGAACGCAGTGATGTTTATGAGGCTGATTGTATTTTCCTTGATTTTTCTCACACAGACCCCCGAGGAAGGGTCGCCATAGACCCGAAATGCATTGGGTAGATGGGAAATGTAAAAATGAAGTGTCCTGAGTAAAGGATTGACATTGATTATTATGATTATGAAATAAATATCAATGATTGAAACAAGAACAAAACGCTTAATGAAGGATCATTGTACATTAAAACATTAGAGGAGAACCCAGTAGGTTCAAGTAGAAGTGTGCACAATATTACCACCCAGCTAGTGGGAGTGTCCGCTGGCTCCTGAATTCGTCTATAGCATTGAAGTGTTCCCAGACTAAACA
Organism: Lissotriton vulgaris; assembly: GCF_964263255.1. NCBI lineage: Eukaryota > Metazoa > Chordata > Amphibia > Caudata > Salamandridae > Lissotriton > Lissotriton vulgaris. The sequence goes on along the minus strand of NC_141691.1, from coordinate 233,107,415 downwards.
CTTTGGTAATGTTGCACAACAACGAACTTGGATGAACTATAAAGGAACATTTAACTTTTGAATTATTGAGTGCTAGATGGACTCTTAAAGGATTTAGTCAAGTTACAGTCTGCCCCCCATCTGAGCACTGCAAACATGAATTTGGAAGAAATAGCACAGATTACATCCAATAAGGCAGAGACCTTAGCCTATACCACAGAGGAAGCAGAACAAATTTACAGTCTTATCAAGGAGACTAGAGCTTTCAGCCCACAGCCGAGCACGGTGAATCAACTACTGAAACAATTAGAATATGTTAGTAAACGAGAAATAAACCAACGATTACACGCGACAACTTTAATACATTATCACAGGAACCAACGAATCCCTAGAGGATTAAGACTAGCTTTAAAACCAATGTTATGCAGGAATAACAAGGCTTTCCTAAATAAATGGTACCAAATCCTGAATAAATGCAGTTTGGATCTCATTTTGTTGATCGTGGAAGAGTTATCAAAGGAACTAAGATCAATAGAAGAAGAACTGGCAAGCATAAAAAACGAGTTGAATCAATTTGAAGATTTATCAGCTACACTCGAAGAAATCAACAAAAAATTGGAAAAGTATGCTAAAGAAATTGAGGACAGAAAGATCAAAAAATATAGGAGAGACACTATAGACTACAAGCTTGAAGAAGTCTATAGTTGGGCAGAAGTGTATAACCAGAGGAAATGGCAACAACCACAAACCAACGGCAGTTCATCTCAAGAAAGCATGGTGTCCGACTCAGACACTGCACAAAACAGAAGACCTTTATTGAAAGATAAACGGAAAGACCAACAAAATAAAGTGCCTTTTTAGACATCAGTCCGGCGGCAAACAATGCCCCATCAACAAGTTTAACAACAACAGAACCCTCAAAACAAGGAGGGGAAAAGGAAAAAGAAAAAACACAAGTGAAAGAAACGGAGGCGGAAAGGGAATTGAGATCAAAGAAAAAGAAACCAACTTAGTTATTAATATATCAGACAGACAACTGACGGAGGCTCAAACAAAGGTATTAAATAAAGGTTTAACTTTTGTTCCAAGATACAAATCAAATGCCCAAGAAACGGAAATATCAATTTACAAATTTTTGCGAAATCTAAGACTAAAGAATTTCTTCAGTAACTTGCCACCCACTGAAAGACCAACAACTGATTTGAAAGAATTCAGACCCAAGAGCACTTTTTGTGCACCTACCTCACACAAAACCATAGATGCATACGAACGTATCATAACATCTGAAATTCAGAAAATTAACTATTCTAGTGGAACCACCAGTAATTTTTCTAGAAAAGAATGGCAAATCTTACAAACCTTAAGAGACGCAATCGACATCACCATTATGAAGGCAGACAAAGGTTGAGCAATAGTGGTGATGAATACGACCTACTACAAAGAGAGTGTACAGGCTCACCTACAAGATGTTAATATATACCATACGCTGGAACAAGATCCGACTGAAACTTTTGCAGTAACACTAAAAACAATTTTGGATAAAGCCCTGGAGATGAAGTGGATCTCCTTGAAGACATATCAATTTTTGAACATCAAACACCCAAGGAGACCCCAATTTTATATGCTCCCAAAGATACACAAAGACTCTAAGAGACCTCCATTTAGACCCATAGTATCTGCATGTGGATCACTATCAGAACCACTGGGTCAATACCTAGACTGGTTCTTACAACCTTTAGTACAAAAATGGAGTACACACATAAAAGACACCACCTCATTTCTAAACATGTTGACTACAGTAAACATCCCTACAGATGAAGAAGTATGGATGTGCTCGATTGATGTAATAGCACTTTACACCTCTATCCCTCATAGCGAGGGAATAGAAGCAATGGAATGGTGCTTACTTGAAAATGAAGTGATTGGTGGAGAAAAAATACTAATGCTGGAACTCCTACAGTTTGCGCTATTACACAGTTATTTCAATTGGGATGATGATTTTTATGGACAATGTAGTGGTACCTCCATGGGGTTTGCGGGGGCGCCGTCCTACGCAAATACCTTTATGGCAAAGTTTGAGCATGACCATATAATTCACAACATCAATTGGACAAAGGGTTTAATGGTATTCAAACGATATATCGACGATATCTTTTTGATATGGAAGGGCGAACAGAAACAATTGATCAACAATATCCAAAGCTTGAATTCAGTTCATGAACGGATCAAATTCACTTACTAAATGAATCAAAGAGAGTTGGCATTTCTGGATGTCAAAATCCACCTTGAACAAAACAAGATAAGAACTAGTGTACACATGAAGGAAACAGACAGAAATAGTGGTTTACACTATAAGAGTTTTCACCATTATTCTCTGAAGAAACATCTTCCATTGTCTCAATTCATTCGTCAAAAAAGGATCACCTCTGATCCTCAAGATTTACTCACCACCATCGACAAACAGATTCATAAATATTTACAACGAGGTTATCCAAAACCACTACTTGAAGAATCTAAGATCAAAGTTTTGAACATGAAAAGAGAGTCTTTATTGGAAACTAAAGTGAGAAGTGAAACCAAAATGACAGTTTGTGTCTTGAAACACTCAACACAATCCACTAAGATAGCCAATATCATGAGAAAACACTGGGCACTCATTGCACAAGAACCAGATCTTCAACCATTATTTGCCAACCAAATAACGTTTGCATACAACCGGTCAAGAAACATGAAAGAACTATTAAAAAGGGAAATTAAACAGAATGAACCAAATCATAAAGGCATGCAGAGATGCGAGAACTGCATACATTGTAACAATGTGATGGTAGGACAAACGTTCACGCACCCAATGACCGGAAAAAAGATAGCTTTGTTACACTCTGGAACTTGTGACACCAAAAACGTGATTTATGGCATCAAGTGCCCATGTGGAAAACTGTACATTGGCCAAACGGAACGGAAAATAAAAATCAGAATAACAGAACACAAGAGTAATATCCGTTTGAAAAATTTGAAATCTACACTTACTGTACATTGGTTAGAAGCAGGACACAATGTTGCACAATTACGCTTCACCATATTGGAAGTAATTAAACTTTATCCAGACAGAGACTCTCATAAACAGAGATTGAGATCCGAATACTTTTGGATAAAAAAGATGGGGAGCCTGCAACCGAATGGATTGAATGACAGGATAGAATTATCCTGCTTTTTATAAATATATTTTGGGAAAGCTGAAAGTATTCTTGTGCATAGCAATAAGTGAGGATATTATCCCTACCTAAAATGGCCGACATTTTTTGAGTTTCCATTATGGTCAATTAACTGTGATTTCTTTTATCTAATTCTAATGTTCACTTTATGCAAATAAGATTCATCTATTTATAAATGTGGACCAAGTTATCATAATTGCGTGTATGATGTTATATTATTTTCGAAGTTCATTTTGTATTTTATTTTACTGTATAATTCGGGTTATGGAGGTTGAAACTCAATAGGAATGTCTTTAACTTTAATATGTCTTAAAAGTAGAAGATTCACCCTTTGAACCAGATCGATTCATTACCAAAATTGCATTACGAGCGCGATCACGTGATCGCAACTATAGCCAATCCTAGGACCCACAACATAAATAGCAACACTCCAGGAGGTTCGGACTATCCGATTGGAGGAGAGTTTGAATCGCGGGACGCTCACCGTTTTCCAGTAAGTTGTGAACTAACGATGAAGGCTTTCTGCACTTTAGATGTTCTTTTCTTTACTTTAGATGTTATTTTACTTGAGCGGCCACTTACTGAGTTTACTTAATGCCAGTAGGGAGCGATAGGTCACCCAGGGATTATCGCGTTAAGAGACATAGGTTTTTGTTACCACCAAATATAAAGTTTTGAACGTTGGAGTTATTTTTGCTAATGGGTTAAAAAGCCGTTTATCATGAAAAAATGAAGTATGTTGTTGATGTAGAACGCAGTGATGTTTATGAGGCTGATTGTATTTTCCTTGATTTTTCTCACACAGACCCCCGAGGAAGGGTCGCCATAGACCCGAAATGCATTGGGTAGATGGGAAATGTAAAAATGAAGTGTCCTGAGTAAAGGATTGACATTGATTATTATGATTATGAAATAAATATCAATGATTGAAACAAGAACAAAACGCTTAATGAAGGATCATTGTACATTAAAACAATAGAGGAGAACCCAGTAAGTTCAAGTAGAAGTGTGCACAATATTACCACCCAGCTAGTGGGAGTGTCCGCTGGCTCCTGAATAAGTCCTCAAAGGGGCCAGGTCGTTCAGCCTGTCCACAAGCCAGGCCTGCAAGGACTCCAGGTCCCTTTCCAAAACCCCTGTAAGAGGGCAGGGATGGTCACAAAGTGCCTGTGACAGCATTTCAGGAGTCACCCGGTGAAATGCCCTAGATGCGGATCCTGGCTGTCTGTGGGCACTGCTCGGGGATTTCTTCCTGGCTGGAATGAGAAAGCAAACCAGACGGTGGTCAGTCCATAAAACCGGCAGAAGTGCCGTCACCTCTATAGGGGAGGAAGAAAAGACCTGGTCTAAAGTATGGCCTTTGTCATGCGTCGGTCCAAAGAGGAAAGGGACTAAGCCCAGAGGAGCCGTGATGTCAGATAGTTTAATCACGTCTGGGTCCAGAGCGTCGTCCATGTGAAAGTTAAAGTCACCCGCCACGATGCAGTGGTCAGCTCTCAGGGCCAACGCTGACATAACAGACTGGAGCTCTTCGAAAAAGGTGCCTGCTGGCCCGGGGGGTCTGTATACTAGCAGTCCTTTCACTGACTGATAAGTCGCCAGCGATAGAGAGAAGGCAAGGGATTCGGACCCTTTGATAGCCTCAGTAGGAATGATAGAACACCCAACGGTATTCCTCACGAGTGCTACGCCGCTGCCCCTTCCTTCCGCTCTATCTTGCCTATAGATGCTATATTCTGGCGGGATCGCAGGGGCGATATCCGGGTTGGAAGAAGCTCCGAGCCGGGTCTCAGTAAGCACCAGGCATACTGTTTTATCCATGGTCAAGAGGTCAAAGAGCTCCTGCGTGTGGCTGCGCACTGACCTGGTGTTAAGAAGCATACAAAGATGCTTCACCGCAGTCACCTCCCGATAGGGAGGGGTCTGAGGAAAGGTGCCTGGCGACCAGCCACAGCCCGGGCATCTGCTCTTACCTCTATAGCGACCTGGGAATACCTTAAAGCAGCTACACGATACCTTTTGTAGGGACCGTAGTTGCGAGGATGTATAGCGGGCCATGTTGGCTCCAGGGAATATTGGTCAGCCGATGCCAGGCCACCCGCTGCACCGTCCGCCTCCGGGACGCTGACGGGCGCAGACGGGCAGGACTCTGGCACGACTCCGGCACAGTGAAGGCACGCCCGCTGCGCTGGTCCGCTGCGCGGAAAAGCGAGCTTTAAATAGGAGTCCCTGTGGACATCCGGAGCACTACACTGCTCACTAATGCAGTTCCTGACATTCACCCCACTCCAAGATCGCGCCCGTTCCTAGCCCACCACCCAGAACTGGGAACCGGACCCGCGAAAATGCGGTGAGAAACAATTATCGTGCAGGTAAGGGCCCTAGAAGCTGTCCGCTAAAAACAGGGTAGAAGAAAACCTAAAATAAAAATAATAGGCAAACAGGAGCGTTTAAAAAGAGGAGTGCGATCATAGAGCGCCCAGCGTTATTGCAGTCTTCAGTCTTCAGGTGTCTTTAGTATGGTATCAAGGGCTAAACCCACAGGTGCTCACCTTAAATAGGAGTCCCTGTGGACATCCGGAGCACTACACTGCTCACTAATGCAGTTCCTGACATTCACCCCACTCCAAGATGGCGCCCGTTCCTAGCCCACCACCCAGAACCGGGAACCGGACCCGCGAAATGCGGTGAGAAACAATTATCGTGCAGGTAAGGGCCCTAGAAGCTGTCCGCTAAAAACAGGGTAGAAGAAAACCTAAAATAAATAAAATAGGCAAACAGGAGCGTTTAAAAAGAGGAGCGCGATCATAGAGCGCCCAGCGTTATTTGTGAGTAGTTATCTGCGAGGTCCCACCCGCACCGTCAGAGTGGTGTTTTAGGCCGGCAAGGGTCCAGCTGCCCCATGGTTACGGGTTATATGCGATTGTCCTCCATGTCCCATGCAGCGGGTCCTCCCTAGGCCTGCGCCGAGCAGCAAGGTCCGCGCCCAATCTGCGTGTTGCCCATGTGCACCAGGGCAGGAGAATTAGGCAGAGGGTTGTACAATCTCTTCGCGTGCGCGCCAGGAGTGGTAGCGCACCCCCACAGTGGTGCCCCAAGGCTGAAACTCTGAGGCCTCACACCCCACAGATACTGTCCAGTCCTGTAGCGAGGTCCACCGTGGAGCGGTCAGGCCTTCCAGGGCAGGGAGGGCAGTCGTGGGTGCCCTGCCAGAAGGACTAAGTTGTGCCCGGTAAGTAACAAGTGGAGGCACAGCAATGGGCCCATGGAGGATTGTCGGGCTTCTCAGCGGCACTGCAGCTATCCCGGGCCGGCGCCCGGCAAGTGGCAGCAGTCTTCAATCACACTGCACAGGCCCATGCTCCACCATCAGCGCCACCTTTCTGCCCCTCCGGTCCATGCAGTCTCAGGCGCGTCAGCACTACTGGGTGATAGACTAACAGGCCTCACCTCCATTGCGTCCAGCTGTGACACAACCCACAGTGTCTTGCCGCCAGCCCAGCACCGTAGGTATCAGCGACAGGCAGATCTCCCAGCACAATCGCGTAGCAGGCACAGTGGGCACAGCACAGGGCGAGCAGTGGTAGTTACAGCCATCGCCCAACTTGAGCGCCACCGCTGATTGTGACCACCTCAGTCCAACTCAGGTCCGGATCTGCCGAGGGTGAGACGCTGGCAATGTCTCCAGGAGGGCCCCAGTGGCGTGGTGATGAGGGGAGGGCTAGGGGGGCCGCAGGAACGATCCTCAGCTGCACCCTGCAGGACACGGGCACAGCCCACACCATTAGTAGAGTCGGCCCCCCACAGCCACCAACAGCCTTCCTCCCGGGTGGGAGCGATCACAGGAAGTGCAGGTCACAACAGTAATGGCATATGGCGCATCAACCCTACAAGCTCGGCAGATCAGGTCACTTGTCTCTTCTTGGTGCAGGCCAGCTCCCCCGGTGCCGGCAGTAACTCCCCACAGGGTAGGAGGCAGAACTCACCCGGTGTGCAGGGTGGTGTCCCAGCGGCGCTACGCGAGCTCCAAGTCAGGGAAAAGGCGGCCAGGCTGGTCATCAGGGCAGCGCACCGCAAAGGCCTCCGTGGTATAGAACCTACACAAAGGGATGACAGACGTAGCCTAGTGGATGATGAACAGCCGTCTGAAACTGAACTCGGACAAGACGGAAGTCCTCATCCTGGGATCTTCACCCTCCGCCTGGGACAACTCCTGGTGGCCCCCCGCCCTGGGCAGCGCACCCAAACCAACAGACCACGCACGCAACCTGGGCTTCATCCTGGACTCCTCCCTCTCCATGACCAGACAAGTCAACGCCGTCTCCTCGTCGTGCTTCAACATCCTGCGCATGCTACGTAAGATCTTCCGGTGGATCCCCACCGAGACCAGGAAGACGGTCACCCAGACCCTCGTCACCAGCCGTCTGGACTACGGCAACTCCCTCTACGCCGGAACCACCGCCAAACTCCAGAAGAGACTCCAGCGGATTCAGAACGCCTCAGCACGACTCATCCTGGACATCCCCCGTCGCAGCCACATCTCCGGACACCTGAGAGATCTGCACTGGCTCCCGGTCAACAAGAAAATTACCTTCCGTCTCCTCACCCACGCACACAAAGCCCTACACAACCAAGGCCCAGGATACCTCAACAGCCGCCTCAACTTCTACGCTCCCACACGCCAGCTTCGATTGACCGGCCACGCCCTCGCCGCTGTCCCCCGTATCCGAAGAGCCACCACAGGAGGAAGGTCCTACTCCTACCTGGCCGCCAAGACTTGGAACTCCCTCCCGACCCACCTCCGCCTGACCCAGGACCACCTTGCCTTCAGGAAGCAGCTCAAGACCTGGCTGTTCGAGCAGTAGCGGACCCCCCCTCCCCTAGCGCCTTGAGACCCTCCGGGTGAGTAATGCTTTGATTGATTGATTGATTGACCTTTACAACTAATCTTCTACCATGCACTACCATTAAAACGCAGTCATTACAACGCAAACCAATACAACGCATTGCGCTCGGGGGCGCTCTAGGATAGCGAATAAGTTTAATTTACTATCCAACACCTTCCCTAGTGTCCACGGGAACTGGAGTTGGAATAGTAACTTAAACTATTCACTATCCAGCACCCCAAAGCGCTATGCGTTGTAATGGTATGCGTTGTAAATACCGCGTTGTAATGGTATGCGTGGTAAAAGTATGCGTTGTAACGTCATACATCCGCCTCCGGCAGCAGCCGGTCATGGGTTTACATGCCACCTTGTCTACACCATCTGGGCACCCTCTATGGCCGCAGAGGGCTGGTGCAGAGGGGCCACATTATAATGTTCGGCCCCTGTCTTCGGCGCTCTCTGTGATACCAGCGTCTCCCTCCCCCCACCTCCAAGGTAGGCCATGGCTCGTGCGGCTTTTACGCAGCTCTTGAGTCACAGCGCCGGACAGGCAGAACAGTTGTGTCCCAGCACATAATTCACCACAAACTGCCCTTTGATCGCACAGCAGGGCTCTCAGCAGGGGTTTTTTAGGTCAATGTTGGCCGAGTCATCAGGATTATAGCAGGATTTTGTGGGTGCGGGCGCGGAGCTGGATCACCATGCGTCCGCCATGCTCGTCAGTTGGTCACGCCCCCCCCATTTATATGTACCTTGACAATATATATATCTTCAAGGTATGTGTGTATGAATTAAAAAAAATAGTACATCTTTACTTACCTATCTGCACTTACCTTCTCAATATTTATGACACAATATTCTGTCCACATGATATTTATGTTTCTGAAATTCTGCTATGAACCTAAGTGACTGCCATCCGGGGAAATATTTAGTGCATGGACCTGCCTGGTCTGAGTAAGCTATGGCCATTGTTGTATGACATTCTATGTGAAATTCTAAAGCATTTTGGAAACATAGCCTTGATGATTTTAAGGTAAGTAGGAAAATATAATTATACTTTCAATGATGATTGTAAAACTGTTTCCTGTTGTCGACAAAATATATAATTAAACAGCTTTTCTGAAACAAAACTCCCCTTACTAATTAGGCAGCCACTCTTGATACTCTTAGACACTGTTTAATCATCTAATACACTAGAATTAAGGTGTTTAAGCAGTAAAAATATGAAGTGGCTTCACAATGATATTCAATAACTCACAGTGAAGAATGCACTTGATGAAGAAGCTTGGCAATGATTTGGCTTGTCCTGGTAGCTATGCACATGTCGATTTTATAGTCACAGGCAGAGATCCTGTACTCCCTTCAGAATAGGAAAGTGAGATGGGACTGATTTTTAACAATTTGAGGTTCCACCAGCCACTCTAGAATTTCTATCTAATCCTCCACGTGTCATATGGAATAACTTAAATATACTTACCTATTCTTATGTGTTGGTCACAAATTAATATTAGCGATATAAACACATCTGTCAATCATGCGTGTATATATACATTAGGGGCAAATAATACCTGGTATCTTTCAGAGGCCCTGTTCCTCTTGTTCACGAATCTCAAGATGTAAATACTCCCTTGGATTCAGGAGAAAAAATCCAGTTTCATAGGAACACTCTCTTTTCCCCACAGGACCCAACGTCTAGTAATTTTCCCTTCTTGCTCTCTGCATGCCAGTCTCTTTACCTGTTCCTCTCACACTTTCCTATATACGATATTCCATCTCTCCGTATCTTAAGTGGAGATTCTCTAACTTTGTTTACAGAGTAAAGAAAGCTCACACCTGAGTGTTTAAATGTACAATCTTCAGTAATGAAGGCAGGAAGCGCAGTTGAGATTTGAGTATTTATTAGATAAAAGCCAGGAAGAACAGCTCAGCCACCCAAGAGGGTCAAGAGGGTCAACCTCTGGGACCATTTGAAAACATACCTTCCAATACAAACACAGACCAATAAAGATTCTGGAACCATCACACGGGATGTCACTAGAAGGAGAGGTTGGAGCACATTACCACATATCTCCCTTATCAATAGAAAAACAAACAGAAGAATACAATTACTAGGTAGCATAAAATGAAGTAGGTAAAGCACAAGAATGAAGAACAAAGCAAAAAACAATTAAGCATACACCAACCACCTAAAATGCATCCTGCTCAACACCCACTCGGTCCACAAACACGCCATCGACCTTTGGAATCTACTAGACACCATTTCTCCGGATGTCGCCTTCCTAACAGAAACATGGAAAAACGCCTCCTCAGCTCCAGACATCACCATAGCCATCCCGAAAGACTACAAGATCATCCGAAAGTACCGCACCAAGCAAACAGGAGGAGGCATCGCCATCGTCCATAAGAATTCCATCCGCATCTCAACCAGCTCAGACGTCAACCTCCCTAGCGCCGAACACCTTCACTTCCAGATCCACACCGACCCCAAGACCACACTCAGAGGCACACTCCTCTACAGACCACCAGGATCCCGTGCACAATTCTGTGAAGACATCACTGACTTCATCACCCCTCACGCCCTCCCCTCCGAGGACTACATTCTACTGGGAGACCTCAATTTTCGCCTGGAAAAGAACAACGACAGCAACACCACCACTCTTCTGGACAATCTCGCCAACCTCGGACTCAAACAACTAGTTAACACCCCCACCCACTGCGCAGGACACACACTCGCCCCTATCTTCACCTCCAGCAAGCACATGTCCTTCAGTTTCACCACAGCTCTCCATTGGACGGACCACAGCTGCGTTCACTTCACCTACAAAAAGACCACAATCCACAACCACCCTCAACCCACTCTGCGAAGAAACTCGAACAAAATCACCATCGATCAGATATCCACATCGCTTCTTCAAAACCCCCCAGCCTATTAGTCGAACCCTAACCAAGCAGCCATCAACCTCACACAATGGCTAACTCACAGCGCCGACAACCTAGCACCCTTGAAAAAACGTCAAATCAAACTAGGCAGCATAAACGCGCCCTGGTTCAACGATGAGCTTAAGAAATCCAAGAAACTCTGTCGCTCCCTCGAGAAGGCCTGGAAAAAAGACCCAAACACCAGCACCAGGGACGCCTTCAAAAACGCCACCCGCATACACCACCAACTGATCCGGACAGCCAAGAAAGCCGCATTCAAAGACAGACTAGACAACAACACCCACAACAGCAAGGAATTATTCTACATCGTCACAGAGTTTACCAACCCCACTGCCAACTCCAACGACATCACTCCCTCTCAAACCCTTTGCGACTCCTTAGCTTCGTTCTTCCACGACAAAATCGCAGACATCCACAACAGCTTCAACAACCAACCCGAAGACCAACCCACCCAACCTTCTGCCGAAACTGCACCCCCCTTGAACATCCTTAATGACTTGAACCCAATCTCCACTGAGGACACGATCCGCCTGATAAACTCCATCCACTCAGGATCCCCCACAGACCCATGCCCCCACCACATCTTCAACAAATCAGACTCCATCATAGCACCACACCTCCGAGACGTCATCAACTGCTCCCTCAACTCCGCCACCTTCCCAGAAAGTTGGAAACACGCTGAACTCAGCGCCCTTCTAAAAAAAACCACAGCTGACCCCGCCGAACTCAAAAACTACCGCCCCATCTCGCTCCTTCCATTCCCGGCCAAAGTCATCGAGAAAGCAATCAACAACCAGCTCGCCGGCTTCCTCGAAACTAACAATTCCCTCGACTCCTCACAGTCCGGCTTCTGAGCCAAACACAGCACTGAGACCGCACTCATCGCAGCAACAGACGACATTCGAACTCTACTGGACAATGGAGACACAGTCGCCCTCATCCTCCTCGACCTCTCCGCAGCCTTCGACACAGTCTGTCATAGTACCCTGTTACATCGCCTTAGAAACATCGGAATCCAAGGAAAAGCACTGGAATGGATCACCTCTTTCCTTGCCGGAAGAACTCAGAGAGTCCGCCTCCCACCGTTCAAGTCAGAGGCCTCTGAAGTCATCTGTGGCGTGCCACAAGGATCCTCACTCAGCCCCACCCTCTTCAACGTATACATGAGCCGCCTCGCGACCATCGCATGCCAACACATTCTCAACATCATCTCCTACACTGATGACACTCAACTGATCCTCTCACTCACCAATGACCCTAACACCGCCAAAACCAACCTACATCAAGGAATGAAAGAAGTAGCAGAGTGGATGAAGCTCAGCCGTCTGAAACTGAATTCAGACAAAACAGAAGTATTTATCTTAGGTACCTCCCCCTCCGCATGGGACGACTCTTGGTGGCCAGCGGCCCTTGGAAAAGCACCCATCCCGACGGACCACGCACAGAACCTGGGCGTCATCCTGGACTCCTCACTCTCGATAACCAGACAAGTCAACGCCGTTTCATCATCTTGCTTCAACATTCTTCGCATGCTCAAAAAAACATTTCGCTGGATCCCCACCGAAACTAGAAAAACGGTCACCCACGCACTGGTTACAAGCCGCCTGGACTACGGAAACACCCTATACGCCGGTACCACCGCAAAACTTCAGAAAAAACTCCAACGCATCCAGAACGCATCAGCCAGACTCATACTAGACATCTCGCGTAAAGATCACATTTCTAATCACCTGAAAGACCTCCATTGGCTCCCTGTCAATAAGAGGATAACATTCCGCCTCCTCACCCACGCACACAAAGCATTTACGAACTTGGACCCGAATGCCTCAACACGCGAGTTTCCGTCTACACCCCCTCCCGCCAGCTACGCTCTTCCAACCAAGCCCTTGCTGCTGTTCAACGCATCAACAAAACCACCATGTGAGGAAGATCCTTCTCCTACCTGGCGGCTAAAACCTGGAATTCACTCCCCATTCACCTCCACCTCACTCAAAACCACCTAGCATTCAGAAAGCAACTTAAAACCTGGATATTCGACAAGTAATTCCCCCCCTCCTCAAGCGCCTTGAGACCCTCTGGGTATGTAGAAAGTGCTATACAAATTACTTGACTTGACTTGACTTGACTCCTTCCCTTGCACACAAGAACTCTGCCAAGATTCCACACTCTGTGATCAGAAGTTTTGACAGCATTGCGATACATTTTGCTAACCTTCAAAGGTTTAGTAAACTTGAAACCAGCGGCACACCAACTAGGTTTTTTTATTACAATAAAGTCACCCACATCAACCTTAGTGTTCTTGACCGCGTGTCACAAATCAGATTGAATCTTGCTTTTCAAACATTTTTCATCTTCTCTTATTTTCCAATCATGTATACGCGAGTCAACACTCTTGCAGGAAAGAAATGTATTCACCCATGGTTGTTCTAAGAAATTAACTGTCTCCCTTCCACGAAAAAGTAGAAAAAAAAGTCTTACCTGTAGTCGTGTGAGGAGTAAATCTATACACTCCAACTCATTTTAACACCTCCTCTTTCCAATGGAGACAATTATTCTTTGCCAACAAAATTATCTCTTTCAAGACACAATTAAACCTTTCAACAGTTCCATTCAACTCGGGATGGTAAAGAGCACACTTCTTATGGGTAACACCACACCCCAAAAGAAATTCCTCCATTTCTATCGAGACACGCTGTACACCATTATCGGTAACAATAGCAGTGTTTGGGTTCTCCTGCACAGATTATGGGGGTTTGAGGGTCTCCCCTTCCCTGTCAGCACCATACCAAATTTGTGTACACTCTAATATCTTACGGAAATACGAGCTGAGCGCCACTACTTCCTGTCCACTAAAACCCTGTTCATTGTAACCATTATCGGTAAGCAGGGACTCAGGTTACCCTTGCCTGATGAACAAATCCTTAAGACAATTGATTACAGTTTTCGTGTCTACCCCTCTAGAGAAACAAAGCTCTGGCCACCTTGAGTAAAGATATATGACAACAATGATATTAATGTCAACGTTCATCACCCTGAATGGGGCCTAAAATGTCCAAGGCAATGTCCTTCCATGGACCACTAAGGTGTGTGTGAGCTACCATGGGTTGTGTCCTAGTCTTCATGCTTTTCTCACTGAAAGAACATTGTATATGCTCTCTCACAAGACGTTCAATCTGTAGGTCCATACCGGGCTACCAATAATAGGAAACGTAACCTTTTTTTTGTTTTGGAAATGCCTAAATGAGATTTATGCGCCAGTTCCATTAATTTATCATGTAAGTTGATAGGCGGTACTAATCTATGTCCTCTCAACAGTAACCCTTAACTAGAGGACAATTGATCCCTCACACACCAAAACCCATTACAGGATGCTCCACGTTGATCTCTATTGGACCACCCAAATCTGATGAGATTCATAACATTCTGAAGAACTTCATCCTCCCGACAGGCTTCATCCCAAATCTCATGTGAGATAGTTTCAAAGACAAATTCACAAACATAATCAGCTGCTTTGTTGAGAAAGAAATCATTCGGTTTAGTTACAGAACAAGGATCACCATTACTTATGTGAACTAATCTTGAAAGTGCATCAGCGACCACATTATCAGAACCAGTAATGTGTTTCACACAAAAGTCATAGGCTTGTAAACTCACCACCCATTTTGAAATCCTTGTTGAAACAAAATCAATACCCTTGTTGGAAAAAACTTCACATCAAAGTTTGTGATCAGTTTTGATCAAAAAGGTAGTCCCCCACAAAAATGTCTTCAACTTTTCAATCGCCCAATGAACAGCAAGGGCTTCTCTCTTGATGACTGAATATCTATTTTCCGCCCCCTTCAGACTCCTGGAGATAAACATTATGGTGTTTTCAGGTCCAAAATCCCTTTGATACAAAACACCACCCTATCCTTTGAGACTGGCATCCGTGACAAGGATAGAAGCTTTGCATGGATCAAAGTTACATAGTTTGGGTGCCTGAGAAAGCTTATCTTTTATTTGTCGGAATTCACTCTCACACTTATCACTCCATTCAAACTTAGCTCCCTTTTTTAACAAGTTCCTCATATTGTATGTGGTTTCAGCAAAATCTTTCAAAAATTAGTTGTAGTACTCCGCATTCCCTAAAAAACGTAAAAGTTCTTCTTTAGAAGCCGGAGAGATTAGATTCTTGATGGTATCAACCAGTTCAGACTTTGGTACCACACCATCACAAGTTATAGAATGCCCTATGTAGTCTATTTTGTTGAGACCAAACTTGAACTTATCAAGTTTGACAGTGAGATTGTCGGAATTTAATCAGTCCAGAACATTCCTGACCCTAGAAACATGGTCAAACCCATCACACCCATAGATTAGTATATCATCTTGATATACACATACACACACTTTCTCCATGGCTCGTTGATAAACTAAGGCTGCCGACATCAGACCAAAAGGCTTTCTTACAAACCTAATAGTGCCAAATGGCATAACAAAAGCTGTAAGATCTTAGATGACTCATCCAATAAACATTGATGATAGGCTGAAGCCAAATCTATAGTGCTAAAAAATGTAGTACCGCCAACCATCGTCAGAAGCTCAGAAATATTCGGTAAAGGGTATTTGTCCACCAAAACACATTTGTTAAGTTGGCTGAGATCCACACACAATCTCAGTGAGCCATCAGCCTTTTAAGCAGCTACAACCGGAGCCAACCATGTGGTCTCTTCAACTTCTTCTATAATACCCTGAGACTTAAGTTTCTGGAATTCAACACACACCTCTCTGACTGAAAATGGAACATTACAGACTTTGCAGGAGAATGGAACAGAACCTGGTACAAGTTTTATTTTGTGGCAATAACTTTTTAAACAGCCTAGATTCACTCCAAAAACATGTGGAAATCTTCCTTCAATATCTTTTGTAAAGAAACATCATGACCCACTAGCTTGACAGGTTGGATATTCTTAAGAATAATAGGAGGGTCACTATTGGGATCTAACATCACTCCTAGATCTTTCTGATGCTAACAACTCAAAATGCTGTCACCTTTCTTTGACATGTAGATTTTGCCAGAAGTATAGCGACTCTCATATTAAATTAGACCCACAAAATATCCCCTCAATTCAATAGGATCACCCCCATAGGCAAAGGGTTTGATGTCAGGTTTAGATGATTTGACTTTTCCTTGTAATTTATTTTCAAAGAAAGTGTTGGCTACAATACTAATTTTTGCACCAGAGTCAAACAATACGTTCGTTTTTTCACCTTCTACCTGGATAAAGTCCAAGAGACCGTCCCCTCCAAACTGCAATAGAATTTGACCACATTGAAAATCAAAAGAAGCTCCATCCAAATTCCATTCAATCTCACTCACCCTTTGTTTTGAGCACTTCAACGTATACACAATTGCGAATGACGTTTCTTTTTACAAAAGGTACAGACAGACTTAAGAGGAGGACATGACTTGTCATTTGCTAGATGACCATGTCTGTCACACCTATACAATTTTCTCTCACTCCAACTTTGGATCTTTACAATTTCTTTTTTACATGGGGTTACCTCAAGAGTTGAGTCAGTATCTTTAGAAGCAACATTCTCTTTTGAGCCCAAATTTAAATTCACAGTAGAAACATCTTTGTTAAGATCTTTCTTGATTACCTCTACACATTTAAGGGAATGGTCAATCCGTTTTGCCACTAGTAAAGCCTCATCCAAACTAGGTTCATTTTTAAGCCACATTTCTTCACTGACCTTTTCTATTTTACAGCCCAGCATAAACTGGTCTCTGATTCTTTCATCAATAAGAGTACCAAATTTGCAGGAAGAGGCTAAACATCTCAGATCTGCGACGTGGTTTTCAGTAGATTCTCCATACATTTGTAATCTCTTTCCGAAGTGGTAACGTTCAAGAATTGTGCTGACTTTGGGTAGATAATGTACATCAAGTTTATGCATGCAGATCTCATATTCATTTAGATTTATGGCATTGGATCTGGAACATATGGAAGATGATCAAAAACGTCTTGTCCTTTGGATTCAAGGCAGTGTAGAAGCAGAGCTGTTCTCCTCTCTGTACTCAAAGAAGTTCCACAAACACAAAAGTACCTTTCAAAAACTTTTTTCCACTTTGACCATTTAATGGGTGGATCACTAGGAGATTGCAGAAAAAACTGAGGAGCAGTGACATTTTGCATGTTTGAGGCCAAATGAAAACAAGAAATGAAACAAGGATTAAACTTAGTTAATCTGTGTGTGTAAGTTGAAGCTTAAAATTTGACCATAAAATGTATTAAACCACAGATGTAAAGCACAGATGATGCAACATACGACTGTATGTGTCTGCGAAGGGAATTTGTAACTTCCTTGCACCTAACTGACACACTGGAGAATAATATTCAAAAGATACTGTAAAGCAGTGTGTGTCAGGGTAGATTGTAAATGACACCCTTTATTGCTGTGTGTATCAGCAAAACTGTAATTAATGCCATGCTAAGATTTGATACACAATGAGAAAGAAATATGTATTAGCAAATATTCAAATGCAGTGTGTAGGCTCTTATGTATATCAATTTTGAATATGAAGAGCTACCGAAAGCGCTGAGTGTATCAACAAAATCGTGATCAGTAGCTTTCACGATTCAGTTTGACACACTTTTAAAGCTGTGTGTGTCAGCGATTGACTGCAGCATAAGTAATGTAAACAGCTGATTTGAATTTAAAAGATATTGACACACATTTGAAAGCTGTGTGTGTCAGCGATTCACAGCAGCACAAAGAAAGAAAACAGCTGATTGGAATTGCAATGACACAGCTAGATGCTGTGTGTGTCAGCGAAGCTATCATTAATAGCCTTCAGCGTACTTGTAGGCATGTAGTAAAGGAGCTGTGAGTTTCAGCGAGAAGACTGCAGGACTCCTATTATGATATACGTGCTTGACAACCAGAGAAGGTCGAATGCTCAAAGTAACTATGGCAATGCACAAAAACCTTGAAGAGCACAAAGGAGGCGGGACGTGATGACAAATCCGTGAGGCGCAGCTCAATCCAGAGACAACGAGAAGGTGAAACGCATGTGGTTTCCCTTAGCTGCAGTCCTCAGAGGATTTTACTGCTTGAGCAAGTCTTGAGAGGAAGGTGAGAGCTCGAGCGTTTTAAAACGGTAAGAGCGCGAGCATGTAAGTTATTAATAATGATGAAGTTAATTAAGTCAGACGAAGTCAAAAGGCCATAACACAGAGTAAAAATGTGTCTCACCAAAGCGCCACCATACTTCATACTTGCGTGAAGCGGGGCAAGAAAGTCCTCTTCAAACCCTCTTTCCGTCTTCTTAAGTAGTGACACAGAAGCATGGGTGCTCCAATGCACACAGGAGTACGGTTGAGATGTTGCAGGTAGAAAAGAAGTAAAAGAGATCAGAAAGACTCTCAAAAATAGAGCAGTCTTCTTTCTTGATAAATATGGATTTGAGCTGTTTTTGGTTCCCATTGTAAGTCCCAGTCATCGCCAATGTTGAAATGTACAATCTTCAGTAATGAAGGCAGGAAGCACACTTGAGATTTGAGTATTTATTAGATTAAAACCAGGAAGAAGAGCCCAGCCACCCAAGAGAGTCAACCTCTGGGACCGTTTGAAAACATACATTCCAATACAAACACAGGCTGATAAATATTCTGGAACCAGCACAGGTCATGTCACTAGAAGGAGAGGTGGGAGCACATTACCACACTGAGTTTCAAGGTATCCCTCTTCCTCTAGTTTGTGCATGAAATTCGCCTCCAGGATACCTCAGCTCATAATATGATACAGGAAAAGTCACAAAGCCTGATGTGCAATGATGGATGCGATTTCTTAGGAGATGATATAACTGTGCTTTGGTTTCAAACTTTCTAATATTAGAGGACTGGGAAATTGTCCGTTTCTGGATACAAAGTACATCTGAATCTTTGGTAGTATTTTCCATGTTTTACTCGTTTGAATACTACAGCCTAATGTATTATTACCAATGCTTTAAAATAGCCATAGAGTGGGCTGTGGCTCCACTCAGATGAGTCTTAATCTCCCTCCTTATTTTATTGACTGTTTGATCATATAATCCCACTTCCTTTGGAGTTGATGGAGCAAGGTGAAGAATAAGATTTTTTTCAAAATTGTGAAGTTAATCTTCCATAATGTTAATTGAACTAATAAGCTTGTGGTGAAATTATTAATCAACTTAGTTTAAGAATTCATACATCATCACATGTAGGAAAAACGAATGTGCTTTTATGTTGCAAATGCAAAGAAAATAATAAACTAATCTTGTCTATTGTCTTTGTCAGTATTAAATGCGGCAGTCAAATTAATGGCATGTGCTTATTTTATGTGCTTATGTTATGTCTTTTCATGATAAAAGCTCATGGAGTTCCTGCCATTCGAAAAGGAAAAGTAACTATAAAGCTGCTTTTGTGTGCCTATATGCTAGGTAACATAATTAACAGGAATAATTAGTAAAGGGGGAGGGTAACAGAATGGGTTTCAATTCTTTAATTAATTGATGTCTTGTGTTTGTTTAATAATAGCTTCCAAAGTGAGGCCTAAAAGTTGGTTCAGAAAACATGGCTGACAGAGCTGCAGACGCGAAACCTTGTCCAGAGTAAATTCTCTACGCATGCGCAACTGTGAAGATTTTTGCTGCATTCTTATTGTGAATTGAAAAACAGTCGCATTGAACGTGCTCTTAGAAAAATGACCCAAGGACAGGAACTTGTAATGTCTGCCAAGGTTAGGAAGCTGATGTTCGAGGCTCGAAGAAAAATGTATCTTTATTGAGGAAGCGGAGAGAAAATATGGAGATGAAAGACAATAGGGCTTATATGAAGCCTGGACTTGGTCAAGAGTCGAATGATTTAATAATTTTTATTGTGGACTGACACAGGACAGCCAATTGAAAGCTCGGATTCTTTTAGAAGAATGTAAAATGTAGAAAGTTTAGCTAGAGAGAAATGTATAACGTCTGACACTAGGAGCAAGGAAAAAACTCTTACTTTCCGATTCCTGAGTGACGAGTCGTGCTGATGGACCTTTGGCGCATGTAAGGACAGCAGACTTTTAATGATTTTTCCTTTCAGGTGAAGTGAGAATTAGAAAGGGAAATAGATTTAGGTAATGGAAACTGTTATTCTACTAATATTTCATGTTTCTGAATTTGCTTTAAAATGTCAGTTTTGAATTCATTTCCTTATTGAAATGCTGCTTTCTTATTTACTTATAAAATAAAGATTCTAAAACGTAAATGCCTTTTCTTTGAAAAATAAATTTAATAAAAATTAGATTTGAAAAGACAAGCTGGTCTTGTTTATTCATGATCTAGTTACCATCAGTTGATTCAATCACCTTAGTGGTTTGATTCATGAGAAATAAATGTTTTTAAACCATGGTGAAAATAAATAAACTGCAGTTGTATATAATAGTGTAAATAGTATGTGAATAGTTTTATTAATCAGACCACCTGATTCAGTTGCTCAAAAATTGTCTCATTGGTGTTAAGGGCCTGTATACGTGTTTGATGATTAATGGTGAGTATTGAGATGATAGGTAGTGTTTGAAGAGACAGTTTTTCAATCAGAGCTCAGGATGAACTATTTTACACGTGAAAAGACACTCAAAACAGTCATCACACAATCAATTCTTTAACTAATGCCTGCATTATATAGAAAAGCATCCTTTTTATAGTGTTACATACTCCAATAAGCTTTGTTTAATGTTTTTGTGAGGACTTTGGTGAGAGCCATTACTCTCAAAACCTGTATTGCCATCCTCACTACAGCAACCACTACCATCATTACTATTACCATTTCCACACCCACACCTGCAATACCATATCCAACCTTAACACCACAGTTATTACTTCTACCACTACCTCTATTTCCACCACCACCCTTATCAACAACATTACTATAATCAGTATCACCATTAGTACGATTACTATCAATACCACCACTATTATCAGCCCCACTACAGCCACCATTACCGCCATAACCATTAACAGCTCCACCACCATCACAACTCCATCATTACAGTTACTCTATGTGAAACCTATGTCTTTTTGCTCATCACAAACTTTTTAAAATCAAACCAGGCTTTGACTCACAGCTCTCTATTGACTCTCTGCAATGGTTTGACTCACCCTCCACCTCAACAACCAGTTCCTCATTATCTGATCGCTCTTTCCTGTCAGTTGAATCGATCAACGTTTCTCTTAGGGCTCTCAAATAGGCTCTCCTCTGAACCCTGGTCCACTTCATTTTTTTCCATGGCATCTGACATTAGTTATCCTGCACTCAGGCATCTATGTAACCTTTCCTTAACCTCTGCTAACATACCTGGCAGCTGGAAATATGCTGTGGTTATTCCCCTTTCAAAAAAACCCTCAGCTGATTTTAACACACTTAGTAATTACTGTCCCATTTCTCTCATACCTCCTGTTTCATTCTTTTCTTACCTTAGTCGTGCCCTCCCATGTCAGAATTCATGGAGAGAGCTTGTTGTCCTGCTGTTCAGTGTTCTGGAATCACTGAGCTGCAGTTATCGGTTTGCCTTCTACTTGGATGGATGTAATGTGCTGCTCTAAAATAAATCTAAAGTTTTAACCACATACCTGTCTCACTTTATCTTAACACGTGGCGACAATGGACTTAGAAGACACCCGGCTACATTTTCTTCGCAGCACAGGTGCAGTGCTGTCTTCTGGACCCAGCGTGATTTGTCTTCTTTTGGCTGCGCTTTCATCTGGTTCCGGTATTCTTAAAGCTTTACTTCTTGTGGTGTCCTCTGTGTCTCCGATCTTTGGTGAGGATTTCCTGGATTTCTAGATCTTCTACAGCAGACGCCTTGCTTTCTGCAGAGGCCTCTGCTGGTCTTTATTCGTCCAGATCCTCTCCTGTTTTGATGACATATGCTCATACACATCATCTCTGACACTTCCTGTTCCAAAACTACTCTGTACCCAACTCTCCATCAAGAGCTGTTGTTACCAACATCTGGCGGCCATTTTTGATCACCATGTTCACCCGACACCAGTTTCTATGGTAACAGTGTTCCTGTCAACACTGCAAGACTCTTGCTTTATCTCCTTCATTTGGCACTTTCAGGCACGCGCGCAGTGTTTATCCATTCATCATGTGTTTCACCGGTGACACGCACACCTTGCTGCAAGTATTTCTATCTACACAGCATGTCAATGGTGACACGCACACCTTGTATTTATCTCTTCACTGCATGTTACACTGGTGACATGCACAACTGATTGCACGTAATTTCTATTTTTCAAGGCATGCCTCGCTGGATATTCAAAGCTATTTAGCCACTTCGCTGTACTTTTCCAAAGCACATTGTGACAGCCACACGTTTACCTCATTGTTTACCTTTTGTTTTGCACCGCACCGACACGCACGCAACCTGGGATTCATCCTGGACTCCTCTCTCACGATGACCAAGCAAGTCAACACCATCTCATCCTCATGCTTCAACACCCTGCGTATGCTCCGAAAGATCTTCCGGTGGATCCCGATGGGAACTAGAAAGACGGTCATCCAGGCCCGCGTCACCAGCCGACTGGACGACGGGAACGCCCTATACGCAGGAACCACAGCCAAACTTCTGAAAAGATTCCAGCGCATGAATGCAGAATGCATCCGCATGACTCATCCTCCACATCCCTCGCCACTGCCACATATCTGCCCACCTGAGAGACCTGCACTGGCTCCCCGTCAGCAAAAGGATCACGTTCAGGCTCCTCACCCACGCACACAAAGCGCTCCACGACATGGGCCCTGATTACCTCAACAACTGCCTCACGTTCTACACTCCAACCGCCAGCTCCGCTCCGCTAGCCTCGCCCTCGCCACTGTCCCACGGATTCGTAGAACCACCACCAGAGGAAGATCGTTCTCCTACCTGGCTGCCAAGACGTGGATCTCCCTCTCTGCCCACCTACGACTGACCTAGGACCCTCTCACCTTCAGGAAACACCTCAAGACCTGGCTATTCGAGCAGTAGCAGCACCCCCTCCCTTCAGCGCCTTGAGACCCTTAAGGGTGAGTAGCGTGCTCTATAAATGTTTTGTTTGATTGATATATATAAAGCGTGTCCCTTATAGGCGCTTTGCTCAGGTGATAGGCACACCTCAGGTACTGTACCTTGCACTATTTTTTTTATATGCCAGTTTGGTTACATTTTCTGTTTGCTTTATTTTATGTGTATTCAGAGTTGCAGCACTGGGTTAACTGTAACTTTCACCTACCATTTGGTTAAATTTTTGTCCTTTATTGTGACAATATGCAGTTTGAGCCTCCTAGTAAGTTTTTACAAAACAAAGGTGAGCCACCTTTTCCATGGACTAGGCGGAAAGAAGAGTTCACTATGTACCTTAAAGCCACTGATGGAGAAAGGATGTCTGCGGAAATATATAGGACTTTGCCTCCTGTCAGATTACAATGCCTATGATGAAGCCTTGTTGCATTTTAAGAATCATTTATTGCCAACCACTAGTGTTGCTCTTCATAGATTCAAATTTTATACTAGCACTCAAGAAGAAGGGGAGAGCTTTGATGAGTTTCTTACAGCTTTGCGTGCTTTGTCTTTTAATTGTAATTTTGGTATGATTACTGATGAAATGATAAGAGACCAGATTATAGTTCATGTCAAAAACAAAAAAGTACAAGAGCAATTATGAATAATGGGTGATGCTAATTTGGAAGCTGCCATTAGCACTGCAAAAGCTTTAGAGCAATCAGAAAAGTGGATGAAATCTCTTAACAAGGATGTCAAACCCCTGTGTCAGGAGATAAATAGTGTCGCTCCAGGTCCTTCTAGAAATGTTTTTGGAATCAAGATTAATAATTCCAAAGGTTTCCATTGCTTTAGGTGTGGTAACCCTGGTCATGTTGCTTCATTTCCACGTTGCCCTGCGATTGGCAAGGAATGTAGTAATTGTGGACGTCTAGGACACTTTTCTAAAATGTGCAAAGACACCAATAAAAGTTTTATTAGTCATTCGTCAAAGGGAAGGTGTTGTGTGTGTCTAGTGAGACTCCAATTGAGGATGTTACACAGTGGGATCCCCAAATTGGTAGAGTGGTTTCTCTTCGCAATGTTCCTGCTGACTCTCTTACTTCCAACATTGATCCTCCCAAGTGTTTTGTGCACAAGTTGGGCAAAGAGTTGGAGCTTATGACAGATTCTGGCTCACCTTGGACCATCATTACTATCAATGCTTTGGTGATTTAACCAATTTGTATTCCCTCATGGAGTTCGACATTATTGTGGAGAGTTTTGATGGGTCTAAAATTGATATTGTTGGGTTTGAAGAGCTTGATATTGAATTTACAGAACGGTCAGCACGCATTAAGTTGTATGTGGCTGATAAAAACGTCAATGTGTTGGGATGGTGAGATCAAGCCAAACTGGGTATCATTTTGAACTTCAGGAGAAAAGAACCTGTGTCTGTTGTTGCATATTCTTTTTTCAATGTTGATTTTCCCAAGCTTTATCCAAATGTCTTTTCAGAAAAGCTGGGAAAGTTGGTTGGTGTCAGCCATAAAATTAAAGTTAAATATGGTTCTGTGTCTGGGAGATGGCTTTGGCACATTTGGAATGCTAAAGTGGGTGAGGGGTAGGAGGCTCTTTGTTTTACATGGGAGATTGTTCAATGTGATTGTGCCATTATGCTGGTTAACATGTCATTATATCATTGCACCCGAGTACACCTTGCCGTGCACCTTGTTTGCTCTTGGATTTCTGATACCCTACCATGGGTGATAGATACACCTGCCTAACCTGAAATATCTGCGGGTTAAACACACCCAAAAAGATTCGCCAAGTGTTTGCCTACTTAGACAGGCACGGGGTTCAACTGGCTCTCCTACAAGATACACACTTGACTAAAGCGACTGAGACTAAAATAGAGCTTCAATGGGGGAATATTACCTGGCCTAATCGTACTCCGCTCATGCTAGGGGTACTCATTTTACTGAAAAGAGGTACACCATTCACACCAATCATAACCCATATTGACGACGAGGGGTGTTGGGCTATGGTGCATGGTAAGCTGGGTGCATCAATGGTTATGATAGTCATTATGTATGGCCCTATACAACTGCTCAGCGTATTGCGCACCTGGCCGGAGGCAGCTATCTTGTAGGGCGGTGATCTAAACACACACTTGGACCCTAATATGGACAAATCTAAGGATGCTTGATTCCGGTCCAGGGAAGACATGGCTTGGCAGTTCGGTCTGGACTGTACCCATGAGGCACAGGGTCAAGACTGATTTGCATATGGCCATGTCCGAACTGGAGTGGCTTGGTGAGCAAAATAACTATGGATTAAACCCAAATCTGTGACTGGGGGTGAATGTTTTGCCATTGTGCAACATTCCGTCCATCATCTTGTGTGTTTTGCTCTTAAAAAAGATAAGCCTCCGTCCCAGTGTGAATCGTACCGTCCTCTATCATTAATCAACCTGGACGCAAAAATCCTCGCTAAAATTCTAGCCACCAAACTTCAACCACTGATATCCTGTTTGATGCTGCTGGATCAATCTGGGTTTATACCGGGACGCTCCACCTCCCATAATTTGAGGACTATTTTCGCCATGTTCCATGTCTTGTTGGATGCTGCTAAAGCATTTGGCTCCATTGAATGGAGATACATATTTCAAATCTTGAGCAGAATAGGGCTACCTAGCGTCTTTTTAGGATGATACGATTGCTTTATGCGGATCCATTGGCACTTGTTCGAGATGAGGGGTATACGTCCACACCATTCCTTATAGAATGTGGCACCCGTCAGGGATGCCCCTTATCGCCACTTCTATTTGCTCTCATGCTCGAGTCACTGGTTTTCGTGATCCGACAAAATCATAAAGAATCAGCACTAAATTTCATGCATCGTCCTATCGGAATATCGCTTTACGCAGACGATATGGTGCTATTTATCTATGAACCGCAGAAGTATCTGTACACAGTCCTATGGGAATATATTAGTTTTGGTTTATTCTCCGGCCTTACTATCAACTGGAACAAATCAATGATAATCCCATTGACTACAACTACGGCACCTCCTCAGATGGAATACCCTCTGGTCTGGTCAACTGAGCCTGTGAAATATCTGGGACTATGGGTGCATCGGGACCCGGAGATTGTGGTGCGTAAGAATTATGGTCAGGCCTACGTCGCCCTGGAGTCACTTCTTTAGCTGTCACTAGCTGACCCCAGTGCTGTCATTAAAATGGCTTTATTGCTTTGCTTTTTGTATCTCTTCCGTAATATCCCTATACAGCTATCAAAACACTTCTTTACAACAGTGAGACTGCAGTTACTTAGACTTATTTGGGGGGCAAACCGGCTAGATTAGGGTGGAACATTTTAACATCGGACTACGCGAAGGGAGTGCACCAGACTTCTACACATACTATCTCTGTGCACAAGCACATTATGCTTATTGCGGATATCGTCTGCATGCATATACACCTCATGTAGCAGTGGAAGATGGAGATGCACACCCTATCCCCCTTGCTGATATAATAACGCAGAATTGCTGAGGTATACTAAAATCGGAGCTAAATACCTTAGATACTGTAAAGATGAGTCCAGGCAATTTGAAGAAGTAAAAGCTTTATTGTAGAGTTGTAGAGGCACCTCCAGCTTCACCCACAGCCTGCTTCACAGCTCAGCTCAATGCTCTCTAATAATAACATTCTGAGCTGCTAAGTAACATATCAACATTCCAAGAATGACATCTCTACACATCTCCCCCCACATATACAACAATTAAAAGAAGCAACAGAGGAAGGAAATTTATATACAATAAACAAAATTCTAAAACGGTAATACTTCCAGCAACAAACCACTTAGAATGGTAATCGACTAAAACCATAAGAAATCTGCAACTTGTACCTAACTTGGAAATTGGACCAATAAAGTCTATCGCTAACCTCTCCCAAGGACGATCAGGAAATTTCACAGGAGCCAAAGGAGATTGCCACACGACTTTGGTCTTGTCACTAGCAGCACAAGCATAACAATCTTTGACAGCTGCTCCAATCTCTTTGTCCAAACCTGGCCACCAGAATGATTGACGCACACGACGCTTGGTCAAATTCCTCCCTAAGTGACCTTCATGTGACATATTTACAATCTTACTCCTAAGACTGTCAGGAGGTACCAACTTATCTCTCCTCCACAACTTCCCTTCACTCACACTCAACTCTTCTATTACATTGAAAAAACCTCTGAACCGCATATCATTGTTCAGTTCAGAATTCCAACCATTAGAAACACCATGCATGACCTTACTCAAAACATCATCTTCTAACATAGCAGCACTCCATTGTTCCAAACTAAAAGCTTGCTCCTCCGTATACATTATTTCTTCAATCTCAGACTCCAGTTCAGTCACCAACAAAGGAATCCTTGAAAGACAATCCGCCATTACATTCTTCAACCCCTTCACGTACTCCACCTCAAAGTTATATTCCAACACAGACAAAATCCACCTTGATATCCTTGGAGTAACACTTCCCTCAAGACCTTTGCCACCCTTAAACAAATGCACCAAAGGTTTGTGATCTGTTCGGAGTCTAAATGGTAAACCGCACACAAAGTATTTAAAGTGCTTAATACCCCAACAACACGCTAAAGCTTCTTTTTCGATCACAGAATAAGATCGCTCTGCGCCCTGTAACCTCCTTGAAGCAAATCCAATAATTCTTTCTTCACCACCACAAACCTGTGTCAAAACTGCTTCTGATACCCACAGCACTAGCATCTGTAGTAACATACGTCTTGGCCTTGACATCAAAATGTCCTAGGCTGGGTGCAGACAATATACCTTTTTTGACTTCCTCAAACGCATTCTCACAAGAACTGCACCATACAAAGTCAACACCCGTTTTCATCAGTTTACGCAAAGGCTCCACGATATCAGTAAAACTCTTCACAAATTTAGAGCAATATTCTGCTAAGCCCAAAAAACTTCTAAGTTGATCTTTATTAGTAGGGGTTGGTGCATCTTTGATGGCAGAAACAATACTTTTTTTAGGCCTAATCCCATCTTTAGAAATCTCATGACCTAAATAAGTAACTAAATCCTTTCTCAATTGACATTTCTCTTTCTTGATTGTTAACCCATTCTCACGCATACGACACAAGACACTTTCCATCACTTCATCATGATGATCATAGCTTCTTCCCACAATTAGCACATCATCTTGAAAACAAAGCACAACCTTGATCCCATGAAGAACTTTCCCCATCACCCTTTGAAATACTGCCGAAGCAGAAGCTAACCCAAAGGGCATCTTACGGTAGCGAAAAGCTCCCAAGGGTATTACAACAGATGTTAAATGTCTAGATTCTTCACAGAGATCAATTTGATGATATGCTGACGACATGTCAATAACACTAAAAACACTACCCCCACCCATATCAGTTAACATTTCTGAGATATTTGGCAGAGGTTGACGATCAACCCATATATTTTTATTCAAATCACGAAGGTCAATGCATAAGCAAATCTTCTTCCCCCCATCTTTGGGGGCGACGACGATGGGGGCCAACCACTCAGAAGCCTCAATTGGCTCAATTATACCCAGCATCAATAATTTGTCAAGTTCTTCTTGTAAAGGACCTTTCATGAGATGAGGCACAGACCTCACTTTATGAACTACAGGAATAGCATTGCTCTTAAGAATAATCTTTTGGGAAAAATTCTTAAGTTTTCCCAAATCATCACTAAATACATCAGGGTATTTCTCCATAACTAAAGAATCATAGTTATCGTCATTAACTAAAAACACAGATTGAACTGGTTTGGTAGCATTGGGATTCAAAACTATACCCAAATCTTTTTGATGACGCCACCCCAACAAATTTGACCCTTGTTTAGTCAAATAAACTCGACCATAAACTTTTTTGTTCAGAAACTCAATTACCATCCACTTTAAACCTAAAATATCAATGGTTTTACCACCATAACCAACAGCTCTGATGTCAGACGGATCCCAAACTTCTTTATCTGTTGATGCACCCCAAGACTTGACATACATTTCTTTAGACATCAGAGTATACACACTTCCGGAATCAATCAGCATATTTACCCCCACAGAATCAAATTTGATGACATAATGAGGTTTTTCAAGCTTGTCAGTACTTTCTCTAGCAATATCAGAGGTATCAATATTCCCAGCAATGCCTTCAACATGTTGTGAATCTACTTGATGAGCTATAACATTATCAATGGAAGGAAAAAATTCATGAACATTTTCACATGAATCATCTATTTGATGAACAGAAGGCATTTTAGTTCTACAAACTTTTGCAAGATGACCCCTCATCCCACACGTCCTACAAATTGCATTTCTACCTAGACATTTAACACTAGAAGCTAAGTGTTCGGAGCACCACATCGATAACACTTAATGGGACGAGAATTTGTAAACTTAGCATTACTAGGTTGGAGAAACTCCTTGTTCTTATCAACAAATCTATTGTCAGATTTAACTTGAGACTTACTAAATGGCTTAACTACAACATCAACATTAGCATGAACTTCAGAATCTTTAGAGATAGAAGTCTTCAGTGCATCATCCTTACTCACAAGGGAATTCGAGCACTTATCCATTTCTTTTATCCACTTATCAGTATGTTCCAGACCCTTAGCTATTTGTACAGCTTCTTCTAATCCAGAATCTTTTATTAATAATTTCTCACGTACTCTTTTGTTATTAGTATACCTGACAATCTGATCACATATAAGCGAATCAGTCAGAGTTTGAAATTGACAAGTTAATGATAATCCCCTTAAGGCAGCAACATAAGATGCAATATCTTCGTCCATCTTTTGTATCCTACAAAAGAATTTATGCCTCTCAAGAACCACATTAACTTTCGTAGAACATCTAGTTTCCTACATTTGCAAACTCATCTCATAGACATGCACAGCTTGCCCATCACCAGTGCCAAGAGAAACCTCAGGTAAATTCTCGTACAACCTACGCCCTTCTACCCCCAAATTATGTAATAATATAGCCTGTTTACGTACTGGGCCATATTTATCAGCCCCAGAAGCGAGGATGTATGTAAGAAAAAGTTTCTTCCACTCTTTCCAAGGAATGACTGGTTCCCCAGGAGTTGGAAGGAAAGCTGGGGGAGAAGACAAAGATTGATCGCCCATGTTGTATCAATTTGTATTAAATCAATATGAAAATATGACCCACATGAAAGATAATACACCTGAAATAAAAAGGTTGTTAATCAAAATTAACAAACTAAAATAAAAACCTTAACAAATGTCAAACGCTGTTTGAAATTAGTCCTCGATGACACTGCTCAGTGATGACCAGCTGTTGGAAGTCGACGCGCTCGTAATAGCAAAAGTTAGGAGAGCGCACAGTTGATGTTGATAAATACGAGTCTGCCCAACGAGTCAAAATGGCCGTCAAACGTTGGACGTCAGCTGCGTAGTGACGCACTGTGGTGACAGATGACGAGAACGTTGAACGCTTGAAGAGCGAAGAAGAACAAACGTTGGACGTCAGCTCCGTAGTGATGCACTGTGGTGACAGATGACGCTTGAAGAACGAGGAAGAATGAAAGCGCATCCACGAGGTACACAAGCGCATCAACGAGGTACACACCTTCAAAGGATAACAAATGCCATGCTGTGACGGTTAAGGAAAATCCGGTGAGAGATAACAGGGTTTACAGTTTCAGAGGTCGTAATTAAATTTAAGAAAGAGACACCCAAGTCAAAACTCGAGATATTGATTACTTCGAGGCACCTTTTAAGAAGAAAACGTTCACAAAACGAAAGTCTCTGGTGTCACAGTAGAATCACTTTAGTCTCTCTCTGGTATTGCAGTTGGGTCACACAGCAACAGCAGCAACAAGCAAATAATTGCGCTGCTAAAAGCCCATAACCATTTTCATGAAATGAAGGATATAAATATGTTACTGAGAACGAGTGGGCTTGTAAAAATAACGATAGTTATTCTCTTAGGAGAAGAAAGCCTTTTCACATCCAAGTGGTAAAGCAGGAGTCTTTCACATTTAAGTTTTAAAATCCAATAATAGTAATCCTCTCATTCATTAATGGAGTAGGAATCAGAATTAAATCAATTTACTCACAAAGAAACGTTGGATGAAAATTTTAAAGTCCAAGGGTGGAGGCACCAAGATCTGCCCCTTGCGCAGAAAATTAGTAGGGTTCCCTCGTCGCCAATGTAAAGATGAGTCCAGGCAATTTGAAGAAGTAAAAGCTTTATTGTAGAGTTGTAGAGGCACCTCCAGCTTCACCCACAGCCTGCTTCACAGCTCAGCTCAATGCTCTCTAATAATAATATTCTGAGCTGCTAAGCAACATATCAACATTCCAAGAATGACATCTCTACAGATACCACAATTGCGGCTTGGCAGAACATATGCAAACTCGCGGCTAAACTTCCTCTATACGTTCTGGTCATGCCGTTGGCCTTACATGTGGCACTTTCAATGACACAAGAGATTGGCCCAATGCGTTCTCTCAAAGAGGCTGGTTTAGACCGCATGCAAGATTTATACATCAGGAGATCTTACATACATTAAAAACCAAACCAACTCTTTCAATTCACATTCCACCATCTGACACCCACAGTGAAAACACACTCCCCAACTTTTCCCACTGAGCCGTGTCCTTTATACTCCATGAAGCTCTTATTAATGGCTCGCTCTAGACGTCAGCTTATTACTAAACTGTAAAAAGCAGTGAGGGATGAGACAGTTAGAAGTGCAGATAGAAGTTTAGATAGCTGGAATGCTAAATTGCCAACCCCACTAACGATGTCTGAATCGGAATCCAACTGTGCGCTGACCGGACTGCTCACGCCTATTGGTAATCTGAGCATCATTCATTTTAAATACATTCATCAAATATATCACACCCCTCTAAAACTCTATCAAATTGGTCTCTGGGACATGAGTAACTAAAAACGCTATTGTAGCCCGGATGCTCACCTCTGGCACCTGGTGTGGCATTGTAGAGTGGTATTACAATACTGGGAAGAGGTGGTAAAGTGTATACATGCCATGATTAACGTTTCTTTGCAGTGTACGCCTCTGATATGTTTGCGGTTGGAAAATTTGTGAGAATCGATCTCTCATTAGCGAAAAGGCGGATAGCGCTCACGTGGGAGAGTGCTTTGGTGCCTCGCACCAACAAATGGATCAGAGACATGATGTATTGCAGGGAAAACCTTGAACTTTATGCGGAAGTGCTGAGAAGTGCATTTTTTTTGTGAATCTATCGAGTATCTTGGTCATACATTGTCAGGTAATGGGGTTGTGCCCAAAAACACCCTGGTTGATGCTATCGTTAAGACACCATCACCTGACAATAAAGAAAAGCTTTTGTCCTTTGCAGGTTTATGTGGATACTAGAGCACATTTATACCTAATTTTTCTACCAAAGTGGAGCCTTTCAGAGAGTTGACAAGAAACAATTCTGTTTTTCATTGGTCTGAAAGACAAGAATCGGTTTTCAGTTGATTAAGAGGGAGATTGTGGTGGTTCCTACTTTAAAATGTTTTTGTCTGAACAAATTGTGTCTGATCACTGCCAATGCGAGTTTATATGGTTTGGGTGCTGTGTTGAGTCAAAGGTGTGGGAGAGATGAGTAGTGTGTAGCTTTTGCTTCCAGAACTCTCTTGGAAACTGAAAGAAAGTATGCCGTTATTGAGAGGGAGGTTTTGGCATGCAGTTGGGTTATAGAACACTTCAGGAATTATGTCTGGAGTAGCAGGTTCTTACTTAGAACTGATCATAAACCTCTTGTTGGGATTGTATCCCCTAGGGAAGGCTGGGACTCCACTGCACGCATTTCCAGTATTACTTTTAGACTTCAGGATTACAACTTTGAGGTTGAGCTTGTTCCTGGTAAAAGCAATGTTACAACTGATTGCTTGTCGAGGTTACCCTGCCCTGACAGATCTGGCATTCACATTGAACATGACTTTGATATGATTACTTCTGTCAAGGATTTTGTCTTCTCTGAGTTTTCAGGTGTAGCGTCAGTTGAATGGAGAAAAAGTATGGATAATGATGCTGTTTGCCAATCGAGTTTGCAGTATTTAAAAATGGGATGGCCAAAACCCAGATGTGCTTCTTCGAAATTGAGTTCTTTCTGTCAGGAAGTTGAAGAAGAGGGTGTAGTGTAGTTCCTATATTCCCAATAGGCTCTGCGCATTGGAGTAATATATCCTATAGATTTGACATAGGACTGAGGTCAACTAGGTCTTTATTGAATATACTAAACTTATTTGTGTGTGTTCCAGCTAACTCAGAGGTCAATAGAAACTTTCTCGAATACACAAGAAGGGATTAGTTTCTGACAACTGCATAAACATGACAACTTTGTTTCCCAAGAATAAGAATATATCGCTCAGTCAATCGTGCATGCTTCGTTTCTACAGAGTTGCAGAGAAATAGTGAGAGGGGCATTTTCAATAAAAAGGGTTCTTTCTTATGCAAGAGAGGTGAACTGCTACAATCGTTATGCAGACTGCAAAGTATAATGCTTACAGCATAAACAGTAATATGAAATAATACTGTAAGAGCATTGTATGGTTTCTAAGCCATATAAAAATACATACATACATAGCTTTGACTAAAATACTCAAGTGGTGCTTCTAAAATACGCCTACCCCAATGTACCTAACCTAAGTCTCTTGTGAGGGAAGAAGTAAGTATAGTGTAGCATAGTGTAGCATAGGTTAAGTTTTTGCCAAGAATCTACCAAAGGTTTCTCTAGGTTCTAATCAGTACCATACCTTGTTTAGAAAGTTCTGGTATCTCAGGACTCGATTTCCCAACACCCCGCAAGGGGAGCCAGAAACACTGGAGCTGAATTCTCAGCAGGAAAAGGGCAGCTTCCTGATCAGTGCGTCAGCTGGAGAGTCGGCTTCCTTCTGCACTTGCTGTAGCGAGCTGCGTCGGGCAAGTAGGTCTTCGAACTGCTCCGAACCACCATCTCTTGCTAGAGTAAGTGAAGGTATATTTATACCTTAAAGGTGTTTAGGAATGCCATAGTTTGACGTAAAGTCGGGCATATGAACGTCAGGAAAGATCCCCTAGGGAATAGTTTTTCTTTGTAAAGTAGCCGAGTTCTTGGACAAATCAATATTCAGGCAAGGGGAAGCCCCTGACTGCTTAAGATCGGTTTCCAAGAAGTCGTTGTGACGTTTGGTACGAGTGGAAGTAGCCATGCCTGTATTTGGGTAGCATGGGCTATGCCTAAATAAGGGCTTGATTTCTATGCCTATATAAGGGCAATGTGAATTGCAACTATATAAGGGCATGAATCAGGAAAATT
This sequence comes from Lissotriton vulgaris, assembly GCF_964263255.1. Taxonomy (NCBI): domain Eukaryota; kingdom Metazoa; phylum Chordata; class Amphibia; order Caudata; family Salamandridae; genus Lissotriton; species Lissotriton vulgaris. Next base: position 233,073,031 of record NC_141691.1, on the reverse strand, counting down.
AACTTGGAACTTAAAACGCCACACAACAAGGGAGGTTTACTGTTTAAGAGTGGTAAGATTATTCCCCCGGTGGTCATGCAGAAAGAAATTTTACAGCTTGCCCATTTTGGACATTTGGGTATGTCGTCCATGAAGCGCCTCATTAGGGCCAATTTTTGGTAGCCTGATCTCATTAAGTTGGTGGATAGAACTGTAAGAGAGTGTCCTGAGTGTATTAACAGTGACAAGATGCCTTTTTTTTCTGTTCCCCTCAAACCGATGACTTGGCCTGAGTCTCCTTGGCAGAAAGTAGCTTTTGAAATTTCTAGTCTGTTTTGCTCTTGTTCTGGTGGACTATCACTCTAAGTGGCCTGAGGTTAAGTTTATTTCTAATGCCACGTTCTTAGTTGTTATTTCATTTTTCAAAGACATTTTTGCTATAGAGAAATGTCTGGAAATCCTAGTTTCTGACAATGGAGTGCAACTTGTTTCTCAAGAGATGGAGGAGTTCATCCCCAAATGTTGTATCAGACATATCACCACTTCCCTTTATGAATCTAGGGAAAATGGGCAAGTTGAGAGATATAATCGTGTTCTTAAAGAGGGGATTGAGTCGGTCTGTAAGTCCAGTGAGCCTTGGAGAGATAATTTCAGGAAGAGATTGTGGATGTACCGTATTACTCCTTAGTCGGTGACAGGTGTGAGTCCTTTTAAGCTTTTGAAAGGTAGAGATTCCATATCTGATGTTTGTCTGTGGTGGATAAGGAAATCCGGCAAGAAGAGTGATGAGATTGATGTGCATGTCATTGCTGGTAGGGTGAGAGAGAAGCAGAAGAAGATGAAGGAGGTCTTTGATGGAAAATGGAAGGTAAAGATTCCTGATTTTGTTGTTGGGGATTTAGTTAGGATCAAGAAACCCGGTTTCTTGGTCAAAGGAAGTTCCTAGTTTGGCCATCCCATTAGAGTGGTGAAAGTTTGCAGGAATAGTGTGGTTACCCAGGATGGTAACGTGTGGAATGTAGGAAGAGTTGTCAAATGCAGGTCCTGTGAAGATTCCAAGTTCACTGTTCCTAAAACTCATTTGGGCTGTTGTCCTGATTTGGTTGAGGATTTGTCTGTTACTTCTTTTTTTCAAATACATTTTTATTGGGATTTTATTAGTCACATACATCTCTCGTACTGGTCTGGTTTACTCTTAGGGGAATGATTTAAAGAGTAAAAGTAAACAGTAGACCCAAGTGTGTGCCAGCAAGATACAGCTCTTAGCTGGGACAGTTTTGGAGCATTTTTAGTATTTGTGTTTTGTTTGTTTATTATATTGTTATTTTGTTTTCTTTTGTATTTTAATGAGATGTGTTACATTCTTCTCTCACCTTGATCGTGCCCTCCCATGCCAAGCTCAGAATTCATGGAGCCAGCTTGTTGTCCTGCTGTTCAGTTTTCTGGAATCACTGAACGGCAGTTATCGGGTTGCCTTCTCTTTGGATGCATGTACTGTGCTGCTCTGTAATAAATCTAAAGTTTTAACCACTTACCTGCCTCGTTCATCTTTACACCCCCTCTCTCCTAAAATCATTGAGAAAAAAGTTAAGCCATGGACCATGCTATAAGGATACTTTTTGGATGTAATCAATAGCCTGCTGGTGAATTATTCACTAATACATTTCCAATAACTGCAACCCATGTTTTTTCCTCCACTACTTTAATGTGAAAGTAATCCAGTCACCTATAAAATGGTCATTCCATGACACATTTTTTAGTATGATTTTGTGTAGGGATAAGATACATTTCTACATTGTCAGCTTCACTCAGAAAACCATGCACTAAAGCATTATATTTGCTGGACTTCAGTGGGGTATCTTTGCTTTGTCATTAGGCAAGCAGTAGCTCGAAATATGGAAGATAGCCTGACAAGATCCGACTAGTTTGTAGGAATGGTTGTCAATAATGATTTCCTCTTGGTTGTTATACGCTAATAATCCCAAATAACATTGATCACATTTTCCTCTGCCACAGAGAACACTTTGCATGTACCACCCATGGGACGCCTCTTGGATACAGAGTAACGCAGACCTTCGTTTCTGTTTGAGGCAACCTTAGAGCGTAAAACTAGTTGTGTGCTGGAAAGTCAATTCCCAAATACATTTTGCTCAGGGTTTCTTCATCTTTGTGATGCAAACCCAGTGCACAATGCATGAAAAGCTTTGCCTATGGCTTATTGCCAGCTCTGGACTGTCAAAGGCTTCAATTAATATTTTATGATGTATCTTTGTTTACTAAATACCAATTTTGCTACTGAAATAACTGTAAGAGTACTAGAGCATGATGCATCACATTCCCTGTTTTTAAATATTTGAATAACAAAATTAAATTTTAAAATGGAAAAGCTTCGAGCCATCTCCGATTAATATGCTTTTTTTTCCAACTTATCTCACCATCCCAGAAACGTAAATGCTAGATTCATTGTGTTCACATAGGCGAATTAGTATGTGTTTTTGACTTCCCCAGATATATGTTGGTACTTAAAGGCATATTTATAGTTACTAACTTAAATGTGGACCAAAGTATGGGTGAAATGAAGAAAAGAATAGTTGCATGACAAGAGTATGGCAATGAGATGGAGCAGAGTATCAGATAATGTGAACACATTCCCTAGCGCAACTGATGTTAAATGTAAAATTTAGGCTAATCTGGAAGATATGGAGGGACTTTTTTTACAAACCCCTTACGCCATCTGTGTATCACTTTTCACATGTTAAAAGTGACGCACTGGTGACGCAATGGGCTTGTAAATAAGCCCCGGAGTATGCAGGGTACACAATGGGTTAATGCACCAAAGTATCTGAACGAGTATTTGATACCACAAACAATTCTGTCAGTTAGAATAGAAAACAAGCAGAAATCCTATTTACAATTTGTCCTTCCAACATAATAATAATAATAATAATAATACTGGATTTTATACAGCGCGAACAGCTACCTCGCGAGGAGGTGTCCCGGCGCTAGTAGATCACTGATAACCTTAGGCATAAAAATAGGAGAGCTAGCGTGGCTGGGAGAAAAGCCAGGTCTTTAGTAATTTCCTAAAGCAGGGTTCGGAGGGGGCCTGTTGGATAACTTGTGGCAGGGAGTTCCACAAAGCGGAGACGTTGGCTGAAAAGGTCCGACCGCCTAGCCGGGCCTTTTTTGCCCACGGGATGACCAGTTGGACACGGTCATTGGATCGTAGTGCACGGCTTTGAAAGTATCTAGGAAGGCGGTTTTTCAGGTATTGTGGGCAGGAGCCATACAGAGATCTGAACGCAAGCGTCAAAGCTTTGAATTTTATCCTATTGGCTACTGGTAGCCAATGCAGGTAGTGAAGAGATTCTCCATAGTTCACAGAACTTAGGACCATACCTATGGAATTTGTGGTGCGGGGCAGCGCCGCAAGTCATCCTGCTGTGCATCCCAGAGTCACAGGGAAAGGAGCGGAATGTGCCATTTTTATCTAATACAACACTTTTCTGTCCTGTCCCCCTGCCCTGGTGTTGTTTTGACTGCTTAGCACCAACATAGGCACCCTTGCACTGTAGTGCAAGGGTGCATGTGTTGTAGTCAGAATTGTTTTTGTGCAGGCTGGAGCACTTTCCTGCAGAAAAACAATCATGAGATGCATTCTCCTCTTTCTGTTCTGCAGCACACATAGAAAGAGGAAAAAAATGAGGAGAAATAAAGATATTTCTCCTCGTTATGTCTTCTCTAGGAAGTAATATCTTTTTGGTGTATTCCCCGGTTTACGAGTCCTTGTAAATCTGGGAATGCTTCAAAAAATACGGTAGTTGCATGGGAACACCCAACGCAAAACCTATGGACTGCCTCCCTTGTGTAGGGTAAGGAAATGCAGCGATTTGCACTGCGTTGCCATAGTGCAGATTTTTTAAGTCATTCAAAGGCATGCAAAGTGAGTTTGTGTGGCTTCTTATATCCATTGGGGCTGCAAGGAAATGGTGATGGGGGTTAGAAAAAAAAGAATTACTTAACTCCCAGTCGTCGATCACCGCCCCTCCTCTCCCCTCCCTCTCATCCTGGCTCCCAAGAGCACCCAGGCTCCCAGGCTCTCTTAAGCCAATCAAGACACTGCTCTCAACAGCATGACAGCAGCGTTGTGATTGCTCTGAGCAGCTTGGTTTGATGCTCAGTTAGGAACTGTAAGCCTGGAACTGTTCTCCAACACCTGTGCAATACAGCCAGATGGAGAAATGCCAAGTCATCATGACGGTTTGGCCAGCTCAAGATGGCTGGCCAAATCGTCATGCACACTTATGGTGCACAAACCACTCCTCCTCGATCTGATGACAGCCGAGCCCGCCCCACCCTAGCATAGTTTTGTACTAAAAATAAAATGACAATAATGACAATAACGTTGTTTTTATCATTTTATTTTTCCTCAGAGAGCAGTGGGACAACTCTCCTTCGCCTTAGCGGAGGAGCCACCGCTGCATAAATCTGACATAGAGATTTGTATCACATTGCATGGCGCAAGCATGATGCAAAGCTTTCATAAATATGCCCCATAATGTACACAAACAAAAAATTCAACTTCTGAAGACATCTGCCAATCCACTGGAAACCAACAATTAACATGTTGACCTCATTAAGAGTTGACCAGTGTTTGGAATGATATTTCTTGCACTTTATAAAATCTAACTCCACTGGGTCAGAGTTCATTGGATGCAATAAATGGTTCCCAATTGTGAGTTTGTCCCGGAGAATAAGGGAACATGCCGAGGTTGATGCTTACTACCCCAAAATCTGGGTGTTCTTGTAATTCTGATGCATTTCCCTGGATACACTTTAGCAGGTGTGACCTGTCTAAATATAACCAACAAAACTACAGGATTGTTGTGTGAGCTGCCAAACCCATAGTTCTGGTATGCTTGGCAACAGTGGTTACAGTACTTCCCAGAATTATCCTTGCTACTATCCGTACTACGAGAGCTTATGAAGACAAATTTAAAGATAAAGGAAAATTGGCTAAAATACATATCACAGTGAGTCTAAAAGTGATGGCAAATAATATTGTGAATGCATGTAGCACTGGGGAAACAACACAAGTTGTCCTTTAAGGCCATGGAGAACCCTAATAAATACACTTTGCCTTTTTGAAAGGAAGTTATTAATGTTATTGGCACCCTTGTGACTTTTAAGCAGAGTTAACGAGAAAAAGTTGGAGTGATAAGACAAATAGTGGCAATGAAGAGATTTCCTCTGTGTGCAAGGGAGGGAAGGAGTGAGGAGGATCTCGTCATTCATTGACGATAACTGTGACCATGAGGTCAAACAGTGGATGCATTGACCCACTAAAACATCAGCCATAAGCCCACTAAAATACCACTAAGCTATTTTGGTTGAACTCACAAACATGCTTGATGGAGCTTCACATTGTTTCCGTGAACATCATGCTGTTTGAACGGGAGAAGAGAATACTTGCCCCACCCACCGATTGGAGAAATTTGTCATCTCCATGTTACAAGAGTTACCAAATTCTGCCCATTCCCAGAGTGTAATTATAATTCCCCTCAGGCCTACCTTAGTGTCCCAAGTGTGGGGTGCATAGTTATAAATAGCAGGTACAATATACAAGATGTTTTATATGCGCTGGTAGGGGAAAACAGCCCTATAGTAGTGCTGTTAGCCTCATAGGCTAACATGGGGAGGACTATATTAAATTGAATAAAGTCTAACATTGGATTAGAGCTCGCTAGACGCATCATTCAGAGTACCAATTAATATTTACATTAAACACAACAACTTGCCAAGGTCGGTCTTCTTGGGCCTTATTTATGAGGCCGTGCGTCACTTTTACACTGCCGGTGCGTCACTTTTTGTGACGCACCAGCGGCGTGAAAAATGTGCCTTGTTGCACCATATTTACAAAGTGACACATCTAGGTAGAGGCGTCACTTTGTAAACTCCTGCGCTAAATTATACCTGCGCCAGGTATAATGTATGCAGGGGGCATTCTGACGCAAGAAAGGGTCATAGAAGTGACGCAGTGAAATCTATAAGATTTCAATGCGCCACTTCTAGGACGCAAATTTGTCAATATCTTACACCTGCCTTTCTCATGGGGCTTGCCCCATGTGAAAAGTCGCATTACTGGAGCTGAGGCCCTTTTGTGACATAATCCAGCAATGCGTCACTTTTGCACCATACAGATACGTCAGAAATACTGACGTTTCTCTAACTCCTTGCGACATGATGCGTCATACTGTAAATATGCTGCATCAATCATGTCGCAAGGAGGGCACATTGAGAAGTGACGCATCGCTGCTTTCACGAAGCGATGCGTTCCTTCTCATAAATGAGGCCCAATGTTTCTATTGGAGAAAAGTAGTTTTAGAACATACTTCCTGTAGCAGCCTCTTCTGATTGGTCAGCCTTGACAGCCTGAGCCAAGCTGCTACCTGAGTAGGTGTGAAGAGGCCTGGGGCTGCAACAATACAGCCATTTAGTGGGATGAGTTCTTCTTCCTGGAGAAGCAAGGGAGGGGAAGTGGGCTGGGTAGATAAACTGGTCTTCATAGGCAGGTACCTCTACAGAAAATAAATTATACAGGACCCAAACTACCCCAAATTTTTGATTTCTAGCCGGATGCAAGCAATCCTATTTAGATTTTGAGAAGGGGCTGGAAGGGGGGTGTAGTCAGTTCATAGCCATACCTTTGGCTTTGGTTACTCAAAGGAGAGATTCTCCAAATTTTGGCTTTTGGGAGAATGTAGCATTCTGGGTTATATGTTTGTCATATATAATAGGAAGTGGTCATACTAGAGTCAAGCTCAGAAATGAAGGATAAATAAGGCAGCTCGTAAAATCTCACCAGATCACTGTCTGGAAAAGTGGAAAAAAAGAAAGACTATCCTGCTGAATCCCTGAACTGCACCAGAGAGGACTGCACTATGAATGACCCCACCTGCTGCACTCACAAGACTCCACAAAGAAAGGACTATTCCTGACTCCAAAAGGAAAGGAGTGGACTCCCTGACCAGCAACAGGTAGAAAAGAGCAAAATATATCACCTGCAATTCAAAAGAGAGAATGCCGCAACTGACCAGTTGTACGCATTGTGGCAGATTGAGCCCTAGCTCCCAAGTGGCAAACAAGGCCTATGCTAGGTGGCACCTATCTCCCCAAAGGAACAAAGAAACAGCTGGCAGCCTCACCGAAATGATGGGAGTCGAAGCAAAGCCTTGCAAATTCTTGCCACCCAACTGCCAGCTTTAACAGAACTGACGTGAGTCAACACAAAGTCTTGCAAAGCCTCGCCGCACAGCTTCATTGGAATTGATGCGGTACAATGCAACTCGGCACAGGACCTCACATTGCAGCCCTTGCAGCTCCAGCTCCACAGAACCGACACCGGAAGGCAAGAAACCTCGCAAAGCAGCACCACGCAGACAGCACACCAAAGACATCAGGTACAATATGGAGAGGGCCTTTTTTTGTCCTATGCCTGGCCTGAGCTCCATCATGGTCGGCCTGAACTTGTGACTTTTTTCCAGTCCAGAAGGACCAGATATCACCTGATTGGCGCTTTGCACATTTTGATGCAACTTTTAATCTAAATCTTTAGAAATACAAATCCCCACTTCACTCCATTGGAGTTTTGTCATTTTGGTGTCATTTTAAAGAGAACAATATGTCTTATTGTTATAAATATGTGTTGGATTTTTATAGTGCTGTGTTTTCTATTTATTTACTGTTTTGGTGGTATTAACTGCTTTACACATGCCTGTCTCCTAAGTTAAACCTACCTGCTCATTTGTCATGCTACCTAGAGTTAAGCAGGGATTAGTATATTGAGACTTGACTGGCTGTATTAGTGATTGTGGTATTGTTACTAGCTGAGGGTGAATATCCCCACCTACTACTAACCCACCTTCCCTCATTGCCCCTGTGACAAGACCCAGAAGTTGTGTTTAGTAATCATTCAGTATCTAAATTGGGCAATTAAAAATTCTCAAAATGTTCTAGTGCCAAAATATTTTAGATTTTTATTTTGTACTAATATTACTTAATTCACTTTTATTTTTTTCTAAATTACTCTTACCTCAATTATTGTATTTAGTGTACATACAAGGGATATCCTGGTGCTTGATCTACAAACCTGCCCTTTCTCCAAGTTGCATAGCTTAGTGGCAATTGTTGGTGTAGGGAATAACCAGCACCATTAACTTCCAGGAAAGCAGGGCCATATGAACTGGGCAGAAGCTCTTCCACAAAGGAGGCTCCAGAGTGTGAAGGGCAGGGAAAGAAAAACCCCTAGACCTCAATGATGAGGAAGATAAACACCTCTCCACAAACACACAGTAGTTAGGGCCTTGTCTATAGCTATGGGAGGAGAGGAGCCACTAAAAGTGAGCCCGAACTACTGACGAAGAGGCACTTGGACAGCACCCAGAAAAGGTGCCCGTGAGCATAAAAGTTAAATTATCGGAAGAGTTGCTGGATTCTTTGCGTCAGGTTTTGGGCACTGCAAATCTTTCTACAGCCTTGCCAGTCTGCGAGCAACATGGCAGAGATGTATCCATGCACAGCTGTCTGCCGCCAGATGCCGTGGTGTGGCCATAGGATGTGGAGCAGGTTTCCATGCTGGCGAAGATCTGCCACTCCCACAACACTCCCATCACCCCCTTCGGCACAGGCACAGGATTGGAGGGCGGCATCTGTGCAGTGAGGGGTGTTGTTTGCTTCAATCTGACAACAATGGACCAGGTGTTAGTTTAAACACCAAAGACTTCCACGTCACAGTAGAGTCCGGTGTCACCAGGAAATCACTGAACAGCTATCTATGTGACTGCGGCCTTTGGTTCCCCATGGAGTGAATCTACAGAGCAGCCACTGGGCAAAGTAAAGGAATTTGCTTCAAACGCCATCATGGTAAAAACCAAGCCGGCCGCTCAAACTTGACTTTATGCTCCTTCTTGTAAAATCACTATTGGGCTATAACCTGTGATTAGCAAAGTGAAATTGGCATAGACGTTTATGGTGACAAAAGCACTGTCGGGCACAAAAGGTGCCAACACAATGAACATACAAGCTCACTTTCTAGGTCCTGAGGAAAAACTTTCAAACAATATTGGGTTTGATACGCGTAGACCTTTCTGTTGTGTCCAAATAATTACTAATGACAAATGTAAGCCACAGCTACCTGCCCAACCTCCACCTCCATGGATTCCCCATCAGGAGCTGCTGTTTCTTTCCCACATTTAGTTCCGGGAGTGACTGCAGCACCTGTATCTTCTCCAATGTCTTCAACTCCTTGCACTACTACTGCACTTTCACATGTCCAGGGGCCTCCCTACCCAGCCTACCAAGGATACACAGGGTGGCTCAGAATCATCAGGCACTGAGTATAGATCTGCTGAGGAGAAACAGAGCTCAGAGAGCGGAGAGACAGGAAGAACATGAGAGCAATTCTGAAAGAATTCTGTCATCGGGAACAGCAGTTTTGATGATTTTTTCTCTGGCACAGAAAGAGTGATGAGTAAACATTCTCCTAGCATTGATGTTATGTACCCTGGCATGTGATTTGCGATGATTTATTATTTATTGGAAACAATGTATAAACTAGCCACAACATTTCTGCTGCGCACTTCTTCACTCTCATGCACAGTTGAATGTTGGTCACAGCCATACCTTTGCAACTAGTGCCGGTTAATAAAGTGGTAGTAGGTGTGTGACAAATATCTCTAAAATCAACAACTGGCTGTACATGTGTAAAAATATGCTGTAAATGCATAATTTGCCGCAATTTATGAAAGCATTTATAGAAAGTTGACTGGCAGCACTAGGGTTGGTATTCAACCTATCTCATCTCCCTGCCCTTCCTCTCTCTACCCCCTTGGATTTCTTATTTCTCCGTTCCCTTTGTTGAAAAATAATATACAACAGAGTTGGGGGTATGATACCACTTCCCCTGGGATCACAGCTTACTTGACTTTGGACGCAGCTATTACTCGTCTACCGGTTTGTACCCCCGTCACCCTCCCCCTCTTCATTCATGCTGTGTCTCTCACCCTCCCCCTCCTCTTTCCCTCCTTCATTCGCTGTCTACTTCCCCAGCTCCTACCCCCTCTCCCCTGAATCTCTTCCCTTGCCAGCTTTTTCCCTTATGCATATGTCCTTATTGTTTGTCTCGACCTAACATGTAACTATGTAGCTATGCTCTAATAACTGTGTAAATTTTGTAACAATGTAACCTGCAGCTATGGTCTGATACTCATGTAAAGCGCTCTGATACCTCCGGGTCTAGCTAGCGCTATATAAAAACTTTCAAATAAAAATAAAATAACCTATCCCTTAGGGAAAGAGAGCTTGAGGCTGATCTGGCATTTGCATCACTAGAGGCATACAAGTTCAAACTTACCACTATTAAAAGGGCCCGTGAGAAGCACAAGGGGTTGTAGACAAGAATATAGTGACAGCAAAGACAAGACAAAAGTATTCATGGGTGATGGGTTTGATCCAAGCCTGCCCAAGGGGATTGTCACCAAATACCAAGAGGGTGATGACATAGGAAATGGGCTGGCAGCTTTCAAGAGGGCCCTCAAGATGAGGGAGAGTTCTCAGTACTGGGGTTCACTCCTTTGGGAGTTGATCCTAGTAGTGGGGTGACATATGCTCTTGACCCTAGAGGGAGAGGAGGCTGAATCATATCCTCAGATAAAGCAAAGTCTGATCAAAAAGTGTATTCTGACCCCTGAGCAGTACAGGATGAAGTTTAGGGATACCAAGAATATCAGTACCCTATCCTGGGATTGCTTTGTTGACTTATATGTCAAGGCACTAGAGGGCTGAATAAAGAGTAACAAGATAAGTACCTATGAGGGTATATACAATTTGTTCATGAAAACGCGCATATGGGGCAGCTGCCCCACAAACAAGTTATACCATCTTCTAGTAGACTCTAAGCTGTCTAGTCCGAGAGAACTGGTGATATAGCTGATGAATGGGTTTGCACCAGGGTGGTCAAGAAGTCAAATGGAGGTGGTCAGTAGAAATGAGGACAACTGTTACCCTCCTATGTGAAAAACCTGTGCAACCACTGTAATAAGAGAAACGAGCCCCCAAAAGGTCCACAAACACCAGCCCAAGGTGGGAGTTCCCACAACCAATCCACATACAAGGTAGGATGATATCAGGGAAGGACGTTTGGCCCTACAAAGGTTGGAGTTTGTTATGACTGCTTGCAGCCAGGACACAAAAGTGGAGCTGCAGGGCAGTCCAAGGGGATTGTCAGTGTTGGTTTGGTGGTGGATGTTTGCTCAGAGATGGGTAAAGGGTAGGCAGAGGTGATCTCAGTTTCTATGGGTGGGGTGGAAGTTGATGCCCTAGCAGCCTTACCTCCAGGCATGGAGAATTACAGGCAAAGGCCAAAGATCAACCAGACTGAGGTTGAAGGTATTAGGTATACAGGAGCCAGTGTAATTCTGGTACTGGACAAACTGGTTTCCCCTGTCAGGATCATACCTGAAGTATGTCACCAGGCCACCTATGCAGATAATGGAGTCAAGCTACTTACATCCCATGGCAATGTTGAGCTTGGATTGAAATAGGTGTGACTGGCACTATGAAGGTAGTTTGTCTCCCGCCCTCCCAATGGAGTGTCTAGTGGGACATTTTCGTGAACTTTCTGAGTGGTCAAGGGTGGAGAGGAAGTCCCATGCCAAGATGTTGGGACTCCCTGAGTGGGCTTGTGCTGTGATGAGGGCACAGGTGCACATCAGGGGAGTAATGAAAACGCGATCTCTGGAACAATGGTCTAGGCCTCCAAGAGAAAGGGCAAAGTGCCTGGTGCACCAGCCCAAACACCTCAAGAGGTCCAGGGGGAAACCAACCCTGAGGAGTAGTATCTGGTACCAGGAGGAGGAACTCCACTGCTGCAAAGCTGTCTGACTTGGCAGAATTGCAGGGAATAGTTGGAACCTCATCAGAGGAGCTGTGAATGTGTTGTACACTGCACACAGGGAAACTGGTAGCCTTGTAGTAATATTTAAAGTCTTCTTTATTGGTTCCAGTTCAGGGTAGTATCAATATCAGTTCAGCCATGTACCAGCTCCTACAGCACCTACACCAGCCCCACCAGGAGCATCCTGCCTAGCTGCTCAGCCCATCTCCAACTGTCACCACTCATCCACATAGGCATGCAGGCATTCCATTCATCACAGTCACACCAACATTCCGTTAACATCTCTCACACTGGCTGAGCAGCTAAGAGGACCTAGGCTGATTACATATAAATGAAGCTATTTATATATGGTTTATTTACAATGTAGACACTTTGTTTCCCTCGAAAAGCAAAAGACTGCCCACAAGATCGCAGACATCCACACCACTCGCCCACGTGGCCCGATTGCATGACCTCAACATCATCTCCTACGCCGATGGCACCCAGCTGATCCTCTCCCTCGCCGAGGACCCCCACACCGCCAAAACCAACCTAAACGAAGGAATGAAGGCCATCTCTGAATGGATGAGGAACAGCCGACTGAAGCTGAACTCGGACAAGATAGAGGTCCTCATCCTCGGATCCACCCCGTCAGCCTGGGACGACTCCTGGTGGCCGACCGCACTGGGAACAGCTCCAACACCCACCGATCACGCACGCAACCTGGGGTGATCCTCGACTCCACCCTCTCCATGACTAAGCAGGTCAACGCCATCTCTTCCTCCTGTTTCAACAACCTCCGCATGCTTCGCAAGATCTACAAGTGGATCCCAACCGAAACGAGAAGAACGATCACCCAGGCTCTCGTCAGCAGCAGGTTGGACTACGGAAACGCCCTCTACGCAGGACCATCGGCCAAACTCCTGAGACGGCTTCAACATATCCAGAACGCCTCGGCACGCCTGATCCTCGACATACCTCACCGAAGCCACATCACACCCCACCTGAGAGATCTGCACTGGCTCCCCATCAACAAGAGGATAACCTTCAAGCTCCTCACCCACGCACACAAGGCACTCCACAACACCGACCAACGTACCTCAACAGATGACTCAGCTTCTCAACCCCAACCGCCAGCTCCGCTCCGCCGACTTTGCCCTCGCCATAGTCCCCCGCATCCGAAGAGCGACCTCCGGTGGCAGATCGTTCTCCCAACTCACTGCCAAGACCTGGAACACCCTCTCCACCCACCTACGGCAGACCCAAGACCTCCTGCCCTTCAGAAGACTCCTCAAGACCTGGCTCTTCGGGCAGTAGCAGCACCCCTCCCCCACCAGCGCCTTGAGACTCTCCGGGTAAGTAGTGCGCTTCATAAATTATATGATTGGTTGATTGATTGAAAATGGGCTTCATACATACGCCCCCAAGTTGTCTAGGGTTAATCGTGTGCGATAATTATTACCTGGTATACGTTTTGCCTTCAAAATGGAGCATAACAATTAGGTTTTGGTGCGTACTACACCAAAATCTTCATGTCCCAGGCTTTACTGATGATACCCTCCACCACCTGCTAAAGCTTGTAAGGTTTGACCTGCCAAAATGTAACTGGAGAAAATTGTGAAAGGTGCAGTGCCTGCTGCAAAAGCAGGAATTACCACACATTCCCGGAATTTAACAGGCCACTAATAATTAGGGCCTTACCGCTTTGATGATGTGTTCAATAATTGATTCGTAGTTCATGGGCAGTATGTTCATACTTATATCTGGTATGAGCGGGGCCTTAGGTGCATTTAAAGCTGGGCAGGTATACAGCTGCCCCTAGGCTTCGACAACATGACTGTGCCTGCTGCACTAACGATAGCTGTGTCTCTATAGTTATCATTGGGGTTTGCTATGAGTTATGGCATCTGGCAGGTGGCTTCATCTGTTTTCAGCCAGAATTGCCTTTCATGCAGTTATTCTCGGTGCATTCTCTCCAGTGTAGAGCAGCCTCATTTACGGTGTCACCCAGGCAGGACAATTCTAAGACTGCAGCTAAGACATGGTTCCAAGAGGACAGGCCAGTGGTGCCAGGCGCCTACAACATCTGTCATCTCCTGCACATCAGCTAAACATACAAGGTTCGTTCGGGCACAGAAGAAGCGTGGATACCAAAGGCAGACTGCAGCCATCAGTTATGAAATCCACGGCCCAGAATCAGACTGCCTGGATGGCTCGTGTTTCCGGCTGCTTTTTCAATTCCTCCATCAACTGCTCAGATCTTCCACCAGTCCTCCGAGACAAGGATTGCACACATTGCTGGACCGGCCAGGACGCTCTTAGGGGTTGGGGTGTCAGTGGTACCAATGCACGAGTATTATCCATGAACTTCAGGGTAGAGAGCGCCTCCCCTGAGCTCGTATACCAGATCTTCTAATTGGACGTTGAAGGTTGAATTAGCTAGACAAATGCGTATGGTCTGTGGAATCTACCCCTCAGAGACGGCGACTCTCCGCTAAACATGACATTCAGGGCAAGCGCGCACACACCATCTTCCAGAATAACACACAGAAGAGTGTTACAATCACTTTCAGCACCAATGCATACTTCCAATTCATCTGCAGTAAGCTGGTTTGGCATGAGGCAGCATCTCGTGGACATAGGGCTTGAGTGGTAAGTGCCGATTTCGGGGGCACTTTTGTAAAAATCGCGGCATTTTTACAAAAGTGCTGATTTCGCGGGCACTTTTGTAAAAATCGCGGCATTTTTGCAAAAGTGCCGATTTCGCGGCAAACCGCGAAATCGCGAAATCCCGGAGGGTCTGCATAATGGTAAAATCTAAAACGTTTAAATTGCTTTCCTCTATTTTGATCGAACTGATTTGGGGTAAGGGGAGGCCGTGCATAGCTCTTCCCAAGCTGTACTTGGACACCAAACAAGGGGTCATGGAGGTCCCTGACCTGAAAGCCTACTGTTATGCGAGCCAATTGCAATGGCTAGCATAGTGGTTGGCGGGGCGAAACTTGCAAGAAATAGACATGACACACCTAAGCTGGCAAAGGGGCGAAGTACACACGCTTATGTTGCCTAATAGCAAAATCCCAACAACAGCACCACACCTTTTAAAAATTGTGTTACTATACTGGAGGCATTCACTTAGATACACCAAGATGGCGGCCCCGTACACACCTACCATACCGCTGCTGGGGATCCCCACTCAGATGGACGGGATTACCAAGAGGAGAATGAGAGCATGGTAGGAAGTGGGTATAACAACGGTGGGTGATTTCTTGCAGGAGAGTGTCCTGATGCTGCATGATGCATTTGCGAGGGAGCACAGAGCACCGGACACACTGTTCCTTTTACACGCCAGTGTATCTTACTACATCCACACTAAATAGGCACCTGGGGGAGTAGAACCAGCCACGCACATACTGATCGCGATGCAACATCTGATGGGTAACGGTCGACACCTCACAAGGTGGCTATACAGGGGCATTCGCGCAGTGGCAGCGGTGTCTCTCCAGACCCTCAGAGACAAATGGGAGGCGGATGTGGGCCAGGCAATCAGGGACAAGGAGTGGAGTATGTTATTGGAATATCCTGGGAAGGTATAGAGGAATCCGAAATTCAAATTCATACAACTCATGCTCTTACATAGGGCCTATTTGACACCGAGCAAGTAGAAGAACATGTTCCCAGATGTCTCGGATGTGTGCCAGCGTTGTCAACGGATCTGCTACACATGCTGTGGAACTGTCCATGACTACGACAATACTGGGCGGCAATCTGCCTGACCCTAACAAATATAGCTCCGGTGAGGGATAATGACAGGCTGGAATATTGTTTGCTGGGAATGGGCCCCAAGGGAAAGAAAGGTAGCCCGGTCACTAAATTTAACAACTTGGCGCTTATTTTATCTAAACGTAACATTACAATGCAATAGAAGGCTGCTAGACCACCGGCATTGAAAGATTGGTATGACGAGCTGATGAAGTGGGGATGGGTGGAAGGTGCAGAATTGAAAAGAGAAGAGCAACGGGGACTGCGTAAGACGCCTATATCTATGGAATGGAATATGTTGTTGAAGGAGCTAGGCACTATAGACAAATTAGAGTATCGTCCCTAGAGCGTGGTCTGCTGGAGCTTGGGGCGAGCAGTATCGATGGGGAGCTGAGGCTCACTGGAAGCATATTAATATCTGTATACAGCAAAGAGACAATAGGCTGATTTGGACTATGTATAGGAATGTACACACTTTTTTTGTTCGCTGAGCCTATGGGGGGTGGGAGCGGGAGGGAAGTTGATAGTTTTTGTTTTTTCTAACAATCTAATGCAAGGTGGAATGTTGTTGCAGTACTATTTGAATGAATGTAAGATACACAAATGCCACATTGTGATAAATGCTGTTAACAGTGGATTAACATATGGTCTGTATTGTTCCGAGGGATATATCTCATGCCGATAGTTTGAAGTGTTACTCCCAGTGTCGTACTGTAATGCAATCTTCTAATAAAATTATGTTTTAAAAAAAAGTGACCTTGTGCTTGCGCATAATACGGATCACTTCTGCAGTGCAAATAAGAGTCATCTTGTACAGAGCCATAGATATCCTACGTGGCCCTTGTACATACTCACGTCGATTCGGCAACAAACATGTCACAGATGACAGTTGAGCACTTAAAAAATTCTCCATCTGTGCAGCAACTTCACGCAGTTTGATGTGACTTCTTGACAACACGTAAAAAGTATCCCAGGTAGTTTCTTTACCTTGAAGTCACAGGGTCTTTGTAGAAATATGTGGCTGGAACACCAAATCTGGCTGTAGTGTAACTACTACTCAAACTCACCAAACCTTTGTAGAGGACACTGTGGCTAGAACACCAGATAAGGCTGTAATGACTACTCTTCCAACTCACTGGACTTTTTGTAGAAAACACTGTGGCTGGAACACCAATGTGGCTGTAGTGACTACTCCACCAACTCACAGTTCCTTATCCATAGGAGAATTTCCAGGCTGTAGTGTCCGTTAGCACGAACACTGGTGGGTGGGGCTGTGCGTTGACAATGACACTGGTGGGGCTGGCTCACCTTTTACTCCATATTTCTTCATGTATTTGCTTAATTTTCTTGTAGTTTCATTGTTTAGTGGAATCCCATAGTAGTCTCTTGGTTTCAGTACTGCCTTTAAGTATGCTTGGGCCCAGTTATGATCATCTCTATCCCTTGTGCTTTGCACGCTTGGGTTCGTATCTCATCCTTGTTGCCAAAATAAATGTTGTACTCTGCACACAGAGACACTAGTAGCCTTGTTGTATTATTAAAAGTCTTCTTTATTGGTTTCAGTTCAGGGTAGTATCAATCTCAGTTCAGTCATGTACCAGCTCCTACATCTCCTACAGCAGCCCCACCAGGAGTAGCCTGCCTATCTGCTCAGCCCATCTCCAACTGTCACCACTCACCCACACAGGCACACAGGCACACAGGCATTCCATTCATCACTGTCACACCAACCTTCTGTTACTATCTCTCACACTGGCTGAGCAGCTAGGAGGACCTAGGCTGATTACATATAAATGTAATACTTAGGATATAATAGAATGGATAAAGCATCAGTCCTTCTCTTGAGGACTTGAGGCAGACTGCCCCCAGGCAAGGGAAGAGTGATGTAAGTGGTTCCCACAGAGTCTATTGGGGGGATGGAGTCATCTATTCTGAAGCAAGGGACCCCAAACCATGAACAACGAGGCGAGTGGTGGTTCTCCCAGAATTATAGATAGTTCTTACTCACATTTGGTCATGGCATCCCCTTGAGACAAAGCAAGACCTGGGACAGGCTGGTCAACCATAACTATTTACACATGATGTCTGACAAAGTGAAGGAGTTTTGCAGCTCCTGTGTTACCTGTCAAGCCAGTAGCTGTAAGATAATTTCAACCTGCGCAATGCTACACAACCTTGCAATGAAGAAAGGCACAGAGGTGGAATTGAGTGACTATGAGGACCACGATGATGAACATGCACTGCCTGACCCAAACACAGCAGGAGTTGCCCCACCAACAGATGGCAAACAGAGAAGAGCAGAGATCATACAGAACTTCTTTTGAGTAAGTAAACACACACAGACAGGTGGAGCATGCACCCTATGTAGTTTAATATTTGGCACTACGCAGGTACTCAAATGCAAAGATTTCCTACAACAATGTCAGCTATGTAATAATGGTAGTCCTGTCTCACTTCCCCATTTAAGTTCATGGAGGGCGGTCTGTACAAGTTATTCCCGGGCACGCCTAGCAGTGCCAGATGAAAGTGGCTGGCTGTCCTCATAGAGTGTTTGGGGTGTTGGATCACCATGGCGCCTGCTCCTCCTCCGTGTCTCACCTACAGGGGGGCTTGTCATGCTGCTCATACAGGGGCTTTCCTCACTTTCCGGTACATCCAGAGCAAAAGTTTGTGCTGTGTGTGCATGAAGCGGCACCTCTGCAGCACTGGTCACCCTTGCATGGCCCCTAGACACCTAACTGCTGCTGTGTGATGGTCTCTCTTGCATGTTGATGCATCGTCTGCAGAGAAGGGATGTGGCTGTGGCCAGGCGGGTCATAGCCTTACTTTGTTGCTGCGCATGTTGTCTGTCCTTGCGCCTTGCTAACCTGTCCTGGTCGAGTTCCCTGCACAGGAGTTGCACTGATTGTGTCATGTCCCGCACACCTGTGGCCATCTCCCTCATACCTGATGCCATGTTTGTATTCTCATCTACCAGTGCACTGCTGCCCTTCCCTATGTTTTCCATATGTGTATTCAGGGTCCTCATCTGGCATTGCACAGTCTGGATGGCCTTCCCCTGCATTCTTTGGATCTTAACCATGGTACCCTCCAGTCCAAGAAAGGCACTGGGACGCTCCACATGTTGTGCATCACTGCTATCTCTGGCCCTGCGGCGTCTGATACCTCTACGGCCAGCCTCTGCGCTGGACTGCTGTGTGGCAGTGCTTCCTTCCCCAGCCAAGGTTTGAGTGTCTTCACCCACCATTTCACCAGCTGAATTTTCCATTTCCACCAGTGGAGCAACTGCATGCCTCCTGCTCATTTGAGGTGCAGGTGTTCTTTGCGGCAGTGACGCAGGCAGTTCAGGTGAGGACAGTAGCAGAGGGGATCCTGAACGTTCTGGGGACGCCTGCAGATGTGGAGACATTTCAAAGTCTTGGGATGGTGGTAGTGGTGTTTGTGCACCAGTGTCCTCTGCGATATTCTCTGTACTTGTGCCTGCCTCCTGGCTGTCATCCCTCTGTGATGCTGTGCCTTCCTCCTCCCTGGTACGCCTGCGAGATGTCTCGCCTGTAGACATAAAACCGTACATTAGCTCTGTGCTCCTGTCTCACTGCTTCTACAATTATTTTTTTTTACTCAAACACTGTACATATTGCCTCAGTCTCATTATGACAGATATGTATTGCCTAACTTCTTCATTGCTGTGCTGTATGACATGGTAGGTTTTTTAAAAACTACATGTCCCATGATGCATTGCACCTGTCTAATACTGCCTCTACTGCAGTGGGGTTAAGTTTGTCACATGGGGAAAAGGGAAGGTGATGGGGTAGGGGTGATTACTGTGCATGCATCTTTCCTTTTCTCTGGCTGAGCTGTCTGCATCTCCCAGTCCACAGACGCTCTCTGGTTCAATGGTGGACCCCACCAACTCCTCCAGCTCAGTCAGGGGCGGTGCACGGTTCTTCCCTCCTCCAGTTTTGTTTGCCTCTTTGTGGAGCTCTGCTATTTTCTTCTTGGTATTGCTCCTGAGGTCATACCACCTCTTTTTCAGGTAGTCTATGTCCCTTGGAGTCACTCCTACAGCATTCACTTTAGTCTGTATTTCCAGCCAAATCTTTCTTTTTGCTGATTCAGCCACAGTCAGGGACTGCTTGCCAAACAATTTCTGGTGTTCTTTTACCACCTCCTCCACAAGGACCTGCAGCTCCATGGTGCTAAATTTAAGTTTTCTCTTCTTCTCTGTAGGTTCTTTTTCACTGCTGCTTGCCATTTTTACACTTTAAAAGCACAAATAAAGTTTTCCTGTGGCTCAGTGACTCAGCTCTGCTTGCTCTCCCTCTCCAGCAGCTCCTAATAACTTCCACCTGTGTGGATTTGGGCAGTTCCTGGTTGGGAGGGGGTGGGTGGTAGCAGCTGATTGGCTGACTACTAGGTTTCACTTTTTTTTCCTTTCCAATTCGGTATTTACCGATTTGGTATTTACCGATTAGGTATTTCCCAATCATTCCTATGGGCCAAAAGGCCCATAGGAATGAATGGAAAATACCGAATCAGTAAATACCGAATCTGTAAATACCGAATCGGTAAATACTGGTAGCATTGGGATCAAAACCTCCAATACGGCCAAATATCAGCCCAACATCCCCCACTCGACTTTGAGAAAGCCCTCTTACTTGTGCAGATTCCAACGGTCCTTCACAGCGAGGCGATGGGCAAACGTATATTCCAGCAGTCGTTTACAGTGAGGCGAGGGGCAAATGTAGATTCCATCGGTCCTTCACAGCGAGTCAGCGGGAAAACGCAGATGTCAGCAGTCCTTCACAGCGAGGTGATGGGAAAACCTTCACATGAAACCAGGAAGAAAAGGCAGCAAAAGTGGAATGCAGGGGCTTTATGGCCGAAACTTTTGCGGGCCTTCCTGCAATTTCAGCTGCTGTCCCCCTCATTGGTGGAATGTCACTGGTGACTTTCCTGGGTGCTGATTGGAGAAAGTGGGAGCAGCAGGCCAATCAAAAATCCTCATTTGAAATGGGTGATAACATGCGACGTGGGACAGAGGAAAAACAAGACAACCGAGGTAAGCTTTTTGGGTGGAGTGCGCACCGCCTCTGGGATGGTGGCGCGCCCCCCCCTGGGGGGAGCGCCCCACAGATTGAAGAACACTGCCATATGATCACAAGACCAATGGGCTGGTGGAAAGAGTCAATAAGACCTTGAACGGCATGATCATCTGCTCATTTTACACTTTCAGTAGGAGACTGTAAGTTCTCCTCCCATGCCTGCTGTTTGCTAAGGGGTTGGTTTTAGCTCCTTTGAGTTACTTTTTGGCTATCCTATAAGAGGGTCATTGAGTTTGCTTAGAGAAGCTCGGGAGAAGCCTCTCAAAAGCCAAAAGAAGATGAGCTGGACTATGAGCTAGGCCTGTGACACCACATGGCCAAGTACATGAAGAAGGCAAACAGCAACTTGGAGGTCAGTTAAGAGCTTATTAATCCTGGAGAAAAAGGATGAGGTCACCTACTTGGTGGACCTTGACACCCCCATGAGCCACCACAGGGTGCTCCTTGTCGACAGACTGAAACCCCACTGAGTAAGGGCTGACATGACCATGCTGATGGTTACAGAAAAAGGGGAGGAGGTGTGGAGCAAGTCTCTTCCACACCTCTTATCTACCAGTGCCAAAGATGGATCAGTGGAGTGAGCAGTGCTCTTCTCCAAGGATCACAGACCAGCAGTAAAAAGGATGTAGAGAAGTGTTGGAGCAGTATGCTGGGCTATTTCTCTGACTCCTGGACTAACCAAGTGGTATGTCCATGATGTTATGTTATGTTATGTTATGTTATTTATAATTTTGTATAGCGCAAGGGTTACTCAAAAAGAGAATCCCGGCGCTTTAGGTAAGGTGAAAGTGGTTTCAGAATAACACAACACAGATAAAAACAGTTCAAAAGTCCAGAAAAGAAACAGGGCTACAGGCAAACCTATTGAGAGAACAGCCAGGTTTTGAGGCCTTTCCTAAATTCAAGAAGACTAGTCGCCCCCCGCAGAGGGAGCGGTAAGGAGTTCCACATCTGTGGGGCCAAAAGACTGAAGGAGCGGCCACCTAGGCGAGCCCTCTTCACACGCGGAACAGCCGCAAGAAGTAAAGATTCCGACCTCAACGCGCGAGTAGGGTGGTAGAAAGTGAGTCTCTTTCGAAGATGTTTGGCTCCCACCGCATGTAGAGCCTTATAGGCCAGGGTCAGCGCCTTAAAGGCAATCCGTTTGCGGATGGGTAGCCAGTGTAGCTTCACCAACAGCCCCGAGGCGCTGGTGCGTCTACTTAGGCCAAAGATGGCCCTGGCCGCCGCGTTCTGTGCCACTTGAAGCCTCTGCAGCAAATACTCTGGCAGGCCCAGGTACAGACTGTTGGCATAATCCAACCTGGAGCCTATCAGGGCCTGCACCGTCAACCTCTTGTGATCCTCGGACAAGAGAGGCAGAAACTTCCGCAACATTTTTAGCAGGCCAAAACAAGTGCCGGTTACCCCCAGGACCTGGGCTTTCATCGTCAGCCCCTTGTCCATCTTAACCCCCAGGTTTTTTTTGATGTTGACACTAGTGACAGCCTACCTGCCAAAACAAACTATAGAGGTTGTCTAACCAGGTCAAGGGACGCATAAAGGCTGAAGTAGCCAAGAAGCTTAAGTAAGAATAATTAAGCCTCCTGACAGTCCATGGGCCATCCCAGTGGTTCTGGTGCCAAGCCTTATCCCAATGGATAAAGAAAAAATGTAAGGTTTAGTGTGAACTACAGAGGTTTAAATGCAGTCATCAAGACTGATGCTCACCCCATTCCAAGAGTTAATGAACTCATTGACTGGTTGGGTGCTGCAAAGTACCTGAGGACATTTGATTTGATGTCAGGTTATTGCAGATTTCCCCAAGTGGGAGAGGTCAGGTTACTGGCAGATTGTCCCAAGTGGGAGAGGTCAGAAGTTTCACCCCAGAGGTCCACTTTAAGTTTAAAGTGAGGCCATTTGGCTTGAAGAATGTCCCTATCATCTTCCGAAGGGTGATGAACAGAGTGTTGTCTGGGTTAGAAACCTTCAGTGCAGCTTATCTGGATGAAATAGCTGTATTCAGTTAAACCTGGGAGGTGCACCTGCTCCACCAGCAGGAAGTGCTCCAGGCCCTGCAGTAGTAAGTCCTGACTATCAAGGTAAGCAAATGCCAGATGGGGCAAGGTTCTGTGGTGTACCTGGGCCACCTTGTCAGTGGAGGCCATGCGCAATCTCTCCAGCCCAAGACCCAGACCATCTTAAATTGGGAAGCTCCTAATACCAAGGCATAGGTTAGGTCCTTTCTTGACATGATTGGGAAATACAGAATATGTGTACTATGGTACCATCTGAATCCCCTGACAGAGCTTACCTCAAAAAAGCAGTCAAAAGAGGTAATTCAGGCCTTTGAAATTCTGAAGAAGGCTATGGGTTCAGCATTAGTCCTACTGGATCCTGACTACAATAAGAAGTTTGTGGTCAGACAGATGCTTCAGAGCAGGATATTGGGGCACTACCAGCATGAGTAAATTTAGAGGGCCAAGATCAACCAGCTGCCTTCATTAGCAGGAGTCTACTCCCCAGAGAGCAAAGATGGCATGCCATTGAGAATGAAGCCTCTTCTGTGGTCTGGTCCCTGAAGAAGCTAAGACCATGCCTATTTGGTACTCACTTCTATGTTCAAACCAACCACATACCTCTCAGCTTTGTCTTGTAGATCAGGGGGGAGAACTCAAAATTGTTGAGGTGGTCCATTTCGCAACAAGGGATGGACTTCACAGCTAAACACAGACCTGGGATTGCCCATGCCAGTACAGATGAACTTTCCAGGTTTTTTCACTTAGATGATAAGGACTACTAGTGAATAGGTGAGCTGCACATCACCTTTTGTCAGGGCTGTATAGGGAAGTAATCTTTTTTATGCTGATCACCTCCCCCTTTTTTTTTACGGCTACTGATGGTTACTGACTCTGAAAGTGACCTGGGTCCTGCTAACCAATCCAAAGGCCAGTGTTCTATCCTCTAAAGGAATATGCTGATTGGTATTATTCCAATTGGTAGGGACAGCCTTGCAGTAAATCCCTAGTATATGATAGAGCATGTAGGATATGAGACCCCAGTGGCTTTAATGGACGTAAGTGTCCACTGCGGTGGTCTCTGATGTCCTTCTAATGCCAGTCCTACCTTGCAGGCTGGTTTTAAAATAGAACTGTGTCCAAATTCAAATTTGTATTTAAAAGCATTTATAAAGTTCAAAACTTCTATTTTATTACTTATACATCATCCCTAAGGTCCCAAGGGCAAGGTGCAGAGTTATAAAAAGCAGGGACAATATAGAATAGATTTTATATGTCCTAGTAGGGGAAAGAGCCATAGTAGCTTATCCATATGGTAATGCTCCATTGGGAGGACTTTATTACATTTAATGCATAGTAATAGTCCAATTCGAACTGCCAGGCAAGGTTCTCTCTGAACCAAAACACCAGAAACCTAGGAATGGCTTTGCCCTAGTAGTAGGCTCGTCAGCAGAGTACAGGTTGGTTCCAGTGTCACAAGATGTACCCGGCTGATGAGCCCATAACTAGGGCAAAACCAGTCCTGGTTGCTTGTGTTCTGGTTCAGGGAGGACCTGACCTGGTAGTCCGGGTTCGACTGTTCCCATGACGATCAGGGTCAAGACTGATTTCTATATGGCTGGGTCTGAACTGAGATGGCATGGTGAGCAAAAGAATGATGGATTGGGATGTTACCCCAAGCGATTGCCAGTGTTTAGACAAATTGCAAGCATTCCTCCCATCACCCTTTGTGTGTTTCAGTCACCAGCTTCAACAGAACCTACGCGAGTCTATGCAAAGCCTCAGAAAGCCATGCCACACAGCTTCCTCAGAACCAAAAGTGCATGACAGTCCTCGGGACAGATGCCGTACAACGCGAAGCCTGGCAAAGCAATGTCATGGAGACTGCACACCAAACACATAAGATACAATACTCAGTGGGCCAAACTTGGTCCTGTGCCTGGCCTGTACTCCATTGTGGTTGGCATGAACTTTTCACTTTGTTCAGGTCCGGCACAACAAGAAATCGTCAGTTGATACTTTGCGCCTCTTAGCATTACTTTTGCCTAAAACTTTGGAAGTTCATGTCTCCAGTTTCCTATTTTGGATTTTTGTCTATTTGGTGTCATTTTTATAACTTTTTATAAATTGGTGTTGCATTTTTATTGTGTTGTGTCTTTTACATATTTACTGTTTTGGTGGTATTAAATTAACTGCATTACACACGCCTATCTTCTAAATTCAGCCTGACTGCTCATTTGCCATGCTACCAAGGGCTGCGCAAGGATTTGTTTACCTAGACTTAATTTGACCTATTATTGATTGCGGTATTATTATTAGCTGAGGGTAAATACCTACTGATAACCCACTTTCCTACAATGTGCCAGTAATACATTAAAAACAGCACAATATAAACATGTGCATAGATCAGTACATACATATATAAATGCGAGGCCACAAACATATAACTCCTGCAGCAGTATGCTAAATAAGAAAAAGGGCTCGCTTAAGGTGCACTGTACAAATTTTCTCATCTCAAAATGACATAATCATAATTATCAGCTAATCACTTCTTAATGTGCTCCTACATCACAAAAGGATTATATGTTGCGCTAATCACTTACCTGTCTTTAGGAAATCTAACAATAGATTCCAAGCAGCAAGCAAGCAAAGATTAAAGGCTCAGAGATATTCATTATGAAAATCTGAATACTGACTGATGTTTCCTCATGAAATGTGTTTGCATCACTTTTCATAAGAGGTATTTTGCTAATTTATTTGCCATGGGCAGAAAAACATGAAAAGTGCCTCTGTTTAAGCGCTTTCTGGGCAAGAGAAAGCAGATTCTGATTGCTGGGCTGTTTTCAACCAGGAGATTGTTAAGATGCCAAAGCCAAAGCCCCCTTACAGAACTTCATCACCAAACGCTTGGCATCTTCTGGCTCTAATGCAGTTATTGCTCACACCTGGCAGAAACATTGTTCGCAAGGTGCTGATCTGTTATCTTTCCCAATTTGATGTGCTTCATGATTAGATTTTTGTTCCATTTCTTAAAAGCTGATTTTAGATATGGAAAGTGCTGATTCTAAGAAGATGCCTTTTATTTGAATCTGAACGCTAGGACGCTACTAAACAGTTACCAATGCATGTGCTCTGACCCTAAACCACGTTGAAATTGGCTACTCTCTACAACTATTCAGAAAAGGGGGTGGTGATGGACAGAGTATCTGAATTAAATAGAACACTCATACCCAGTCAACAGATCAGGGCTTGAACCATCACCATTTTTTAGCTCACTGCACCATCCCAGCTCAGAACCTGGCAACATGCAAATTACTCTGTCCCTGGCACAGTGCATCATGGGAACAGGGCAGACCAAACTACCAAGCCAATTCTTATACTGGGAAGGAAACAAGCTTCCGGGGACCGGTTTCTGGCATTACAGCCGTCTTTGGCCCGGCTTGCTTGAATCCTGATGGTGCAATGAGCAAGGGACTCACATCTGAGTATACCCTTCCCCACTTATGGTGGACAAAACGATTAAGAAAAGGGGGTGGTGATGGACCTTGCTCACTGCACCATCAGGATTCAAGCAAGCCGGGCCGATGACGGCTGAAATGCCAGAAACCGGTCCCCGGAAGCTTGTTTCCTTCCCAGTATAAGAATTGGCTTGGTAGTTTGGTTTGCCCTGTTCCCATCATGCACTGGGACAGGAACAGACTAATTTGCATGTAGCCAGGTTCTGAGCTGGGATGGTGCAGTGAGCTAAAAAACGGTGATGGATCAAGCCCTGATCTTTGGACTGGGTAAGAGTGGTCTGCTTAATTCAGACACTCTGCTCATCACCAGCCCCTTTTCTGAATCGTTTGTGGCCACTATAGGTGTGGCAGGCTATTCTCAGAAATGAGTCCCTTGCTCACTGCACCATCAGGATTCAAGCAAGCCGGGCCGACGATGGCTGAAATGCCAGAAACCGGTCCCCGGAAGCTTGTTTCCTTCCCAGTATAAGAATTGGCTTGGTAGTTTGGTTTGCCCTGTTCCCATCATGCACTGGGACAGGAACAGACTAATTTGCATGTAGCCAGGTTCTGAGCTCGGATGGTGCAGTGAGCTAAAAAATGGTGATGGATCAAGCCCTGATATTTGGACTGGGTAAGAGTGGTCTGCTTAATTCAGACACTCTGTTCATCACCACCCCCTTTTCTGAATCGTTTTTGGCCACTATAGGTATGGCAGGGTATACTCAGACATGAGTCCCTTGCTCACTGCACCATCAGGATTCAAGCAAGCCGGGCCGACGACGGCTGAAATGCCAGAAACCGGTCCCCGGAAGCTTGTTTCCTTCCCAGTATAAGAATTGGCTTGGTAGTTTGGTTTGCCCTGTTCCCATCATGCACTGGGATAGGAACAGACTAATTTGCATGTAGCCAGGTTCTGAGCTGGGATGGTGCAGTGAGCTAAAAAACGGTGATGGATCAAGACCTGATCTTTGGACTGGGTAAGAGTGGTCTGCTTAATTCAGACACTCTGTTCATCACCACCCCCTTTTCTGAATCGTTTTTGGCCACTATAGGTGTGGCAGGGTATACTCAGACATGAGTCCCTTGCTCACTGCACCATCAGGATTCAAGCAAGCCGGGCCGACGACGGCTGAAATGCCAGAAACCGGTCCCCGGAAGCTTGTTTCCTTCCCAGTATAAAAATTGGCTTGGTAGTTTGGTTTGCCCTTTTCCCATCATGCACTGGGACAGGAACAGACTAATTTGCATGTAGCCAGGTTCTGAGCTGGGATGGTGCAGTGAGCTAAAAAACGGTGATGGATCAAGCCCTGATCTTTGGACTGGGTAAGAGTGGTCTGCTTAATTCAAACACTCTGTTCATCACCACCCCCTTTTCTGAATCGTTTTTGGCCACTATAGGTGTGGCAGGGTATACCCAGACATGAGTCCCTTGCTCACTGCACCATCAGGATTCAAGCAAGCCGTGCCGACGACGGCTGAAATGCCAGAAACCGGTCCCCGGAAGCTTGTTTCCTTCCCAGTATAAGAATTGGCTTGGTAGTTTGGTTTGCCCTGTTCCCATCATGCACTGGGACAGGAACAGACTAATTTGCATGCAGCCAGATTCTGAGCTGGGATGGTGCAGTGAGCTAAAAAAACGGTGATGGATCAAGCCCTGATCTTTGTACTGGGTAAGAGTGGTCTGCTTAATTCAGACACTCTGTTCATCACCACCCCCTTTTCTGAATCGTTTTTGGCGACTAGAGGTATGGCAGGATATACTCAGACATGAGTCCCTTGCTCACTGCACCATCAGGATTCAAGCAAGCCGGGTCGACGACGGCTGAAATGCCAGAAACCGGTCCCCGGAAGCTTGTTTCCTTCCCAGTATAAGAATTGGCTTGGTAGTTTGGTTTGCCCTGTTCCCATCATGCACTGGGACAGGAACAGACTAATTTGCATGTAGCCAGGTTCTGAGCTGGGATGGTGCAGTGAGCTAAAAAACGGTGATGGATCAAGCCCTGATCTTTGGACTGGGTAAGAGTGGTCTGCTTAATTCAGACACTCTGTTCATCACCACCCCCTTTTCTGAATCGTTTTTGGCCACTATAGGTGTGGCAGGGTATACTCAGACATGATTCCCTCGCTCACTGCACCATCAGGATTCAAGCAAGCCGGGCTGACAAAGGCTGAAATGCCAGAAACCTGTCCCCGGAAGCTTGTTTCCTTCCCAGTATAAGAATTGGCTTGGTAGTTTGGTTTGCCCTGTTCCCATCATGCACTGGGACAGGAACAGACTAATTTGCATGCAGCCAGGTTCTGAGCTGGGATGGTGCAGTGAGCTAAAAAACGGTGATGGATCAAGCCCTGATCTTTGGACTGGGTAAGAGTGGTCTGCTTAATTCAGACACTCTGTTCATCACCACCCCCTTTTCTGAATCGTTTTTGGCCACTATAGGTGTGGCAGGATATACTCAGACATGAGTCCCTTGCTCACTGCACCATCAGGATTCAAGCAAGCCGGGTCGACGACGGCTGAAATGCCAGAAACCGGTCCCCGGAAGCTTGTTTCCTTCCCAGTATAAGAATTGGCTTGGTAGTTTGGTTTGCCCTGTTCCCATCATGCACTGGGACAGGAACAGACTAATTTGCATGTAGCCAGGTTCTGAGCTGGGATGGTGCAGTGAGCTAAAAAACGGTGATGGATCAAGCCCTGATCTTTGGACTGGGTAAGAGTGGTCTGCTTAATTCAGACACTCTGTTCATCACCACCCCCTTTTCTGAATCGTTTTTGGCCACTATAGGTGTGGCACGGTATACTCAGACATGAGTCCCTTGCTCACTGCACCATCAGGATTCAAGCAAGCAGGGCCGACAACGGCTGAAATGCCAGAAAGCGGTCCCCGGAAGCTTGTTTCCTTCCCAGTATAAGAATTGGCTTGGTAGTTTGGTTTGCCCTGTTCCCATCATGCACTGGGACAGGAACAGACTAATTTGCATGTAGCCAGGTTCTGAGCTGGGATGGTGCAGTGAGCTAAAAAACGGTGATGGATCAAGCCCTGATCTTTGGACTGGGTAAGAGTGGTCTGCTTAATTCAGACACTCTGTTCATCACCACCCCCTTTTCTGAATCATTTTTGGCCACTACAGGTGTGGCAGGGTATACTCAGACATGATTCCCTCGCTCACTGCATTATCAGGATTCAAGCAAGCCGGGCCGACGACGGCTGAAATGCCAGAAACCGGTCCCCGGAAGCTTGTTTACTTCCCAGTATAAGAATTGGCTTGGTAGTTTGGTTTGCCCTGTTCCCATCATGCACTGGGACAGGAACAGACTAATTTGCATGTAGCCAGGTTCTGAGCTGGGATGGTGCAGTGAGCTAAAAAACAGTGATGGATTGATAGAATTCACTTTTTCGATGCCCCAAACATCTGCTTTGACATATGTAAGTTAGCATCATATGGCTAACTAATGGAGTGCGCATACATACTCATGATGAATTATTCTCGTTTGCTATCTCATTATCCATATATATGTGTGACGATATTAGTTCCTTAGCTTAGCTTGTGTGCCACCATTTTGTTTATCCCTCTGTGCCCACGATCCTCACTCGCTCATCTACCCCTCCCGCAGGAATAGAGAATTTCACTAAGACAGCAGTTTTCGTTTCTCAGCTTACTATGGCCGAAACTAACAAGTTTCTTTACCAGTAATGTTCTCATGCCTCCGAGACGCTGAAGCCTGGCTCCATGGCCTTGAGTAAAGATAGCGATGTATCCTCTGCAGGTGCAGATGCCTGCTGCATTATGGCATTGTTCACTGGTCTGGGTTTCAGTAATTTTCCAGAAGGGGCGTACCCTAATGAACTGTGTTGCATTATAATGTATTGCTGTAATGCAGAGAGTCAGTCCTCTCGTTCGCACTCCTAGGAGTGAGGTCGGACAGGGCCCTCTCATATGAGTGTATTTGGCCTAATAAAGACTGTTGTTTATTCTTCTCCACTGTCCGGCTGACTTTCTACAGAATACCTATAGGTGAGTGCGGTAAGTCACTCGGGTGGATTTGAGCCACGCTTATCAGATGGCGCCCAAATAGGGACCCCGCGATAAGGATCTTTCTCACCCGTAAGTGGGTAGCAGAAGACCGGGGACCCGCTGGTCGGCACGGTGGGCCCGGGTACCCATCTGATGCCGAGCTTGGTTCTCGCAGCGCTGCCCCACCCTGCTGATCGGGAGAGGTCCCGGTTCGGATCTTACGCCGGGGTCCAGAGGGCGGAACTCGAAGCTGACCGTGTTGGTCCTGGCAGCCGGAGGTGGAGAACGGTAGAGGTCGGTGCCGCCTACGGAAGGTGAGTGGTCCACCTGTGATTGTTTCGAGAACAGGAGTGTTCTGGGAGACTAGGGTGTCTCCAGTGGTTTGAGGAGCCGGTGTGCTTCTGGGGCTAGTGTGCTCCGGGGAACTCAGAGTGCGAGAAGGCGCTCTGACAGACTTGACGAGGTTGGGGGAATACCTTGATATACTGTTTGTGGTGATCCGACCGGGTGGTACTGTGGTGAAGGCGTGGCTCATTGCGGGTGGACTCCGGTACTTACCCTGAACACCTTTAGTGGCGGTTCAGTGGAGGTGAGTCCTGGGTCTCCCGTGGTAAAGTGCGCAGTGATCCGTAGTGCCGCACGGGGAGCGGATTTGTTCCCCATCCTCAGAACAATTAGCGTATTGTTCGGTCTGCGGTAGGGTCCAGGTTCCCCAGGACTTGGTCGACGGGCCTTGTCCCATTTGGTAACACGTGTTTGGAGGTATTGTATATGTGTATGTGATTTCTTGGTGTATAGTCATATGTGTGTATGAATGAGCTCGAGCTAGTGATTCAAGGTAACGAAGTTTGTGGAGAAGTGTTTCTTTCACATCAAGGTAAAGATGCCGTGTTTTATTAAGTTACGATGTTTTGGATGCTGTTGTCGACCCTCAGATACTAGGCTGGCTGAGAGCCAACCTGCACCCCCTGAGGGCACTCCAAGCTTCGATATGTATATCAAGCATGGATTGCCCCCGATTTTGTTCGGCACTTTATGGCACCGGTACACCGCTGACAATGTGGATTTACAATGGCCCTTGACAGGTTCTTTTGAAGAAGCAAAATTGGATTACTTGCAGGACAAATTGTTTGCTAGGCGTAGTCGTCAAAGCATGTTCGATTCTTTAAGAGTGTGGCAGAAAGAAGCCAGGAAACGTAAGTTGAGGGAAGAGAAAGAGGCTTTTAAAAAGTCCGCGCAGACTATGGCACAGAAAGCGAGAGAACATACCAAGAATGAGAATGAGCAGCGTTTGGAGCGCGCAGATAGGCTTTGCAGGCTGAAAGAAAATAAGAGCTATGTAGTGCGAGAGGATGACCCTGATGAGATGGAAGACATTTTGAACGCCCGACCCCCTCCTCCTTATGCCCCGCAGTCCTTGTACCCCTCCTTGCCAGCTCCGGCCTCCAGTAGTGGAGTTCCGGGTCCATCAGCAAGTGCTCCTCAACATGGCGCAGCGATCTCTGCTTCCCCGCCCTCGACACCCCTCGTTTCTTTACTCCAGACCACTTCACCTACACCCTCCCAATTCTCTTTAGCACTCCCAACTGTTTCAGCTAGTACTACCCCCAGTCAGGAGATGTTAACACCGAGTCGAGGCGCAGGTAGTGGACTGCTCTCACAGGTACGGAAGTTGCTTACACGTTCTACAGTTGGTTTAGACGAGAAGAGTATAGTGGCTAATCAGGCATGCCAGTGGGCAAGGAATAATATTTATTCGTTTGAAGATATTTGGTCCACGATGAAAGATTTTGAGCCCTTGATGCAACAGCACGCTTTGTGGCATATGTCAAATGTATTGATACCGCTATGGAAGCAGGGGTATGGAGGTGTGGCTCCGGCGACTTTGCGAGATATACAGAGCGGTGCCTTCAGAACGAATACTGGGGTGAAGGAGGTGATGCGTAGTTTACGCGCTCTATTACAGTATAGAAATGAATTGCCCTCTGCAGGTACGCCTCATTTTCCAGGTATACATCCCATGCGTGAGGTACACCCTATTTTCCATCCCGAGATCCCCGAGATGTTAGATCCAGTCACGAAGGCTGTCACTAGAAACAGGAAAAATCAAAGATTTAGCAACTCAAGGTGTGCATAAAATTCACAACCCAAACACAATTAAATGAAAAACAAAAGAATAGGCAACAGTAATAAATTCAAGCTTTTTATGCATTTGATTCATGCTTGGGATTCAGAATTATATCTACAAATTTTTACATTTTATATACAATGCCCCGTATCAAGAGCGCGCAGTAAAAGAAAGGAAAGTGTCAAAGGGCGTGATGGTGATGAGGTGAAAACGGAGGACAGAAATCACACAGAGTGTATAAAAAGTTATTCTTGGCATTGATACCTTCATACAGGCACAACAATATGGGATGATTCCTGGTAGCTGTACAAGTGCCTATAATTGAACTGAGGAGACATATTTTCTATATTGATCTCATGATTAACATAGGAACCTCAAGTACAAACATAAGGTTCCTCTTTGATTTTTTCAGAGGACCTCTAAGACACCTTCACGAATCTGAAAAGACTGAGTTACCCCCCAACTTGTGAAGGGGTCATCTACTTGATCCCTTGCCCCGTTATATCCGTCCTGAAGAAGACTCGCATGGCCCAGGACTAAATAACCGCAAGGCCCCAAGACGAGTTGAAACGTCGACACATAATTAAGAATACCTGGACCACTAATGTTACCTTCCCTTCAGTGCAGACATTTATACATCTAATGTCTCATGAACATGACTAAGGACTGTATATTTGACCTACTAATGTGGCCAGGGTTTATTGCTCTAGTCCTTTGTTGACTGTTTCTTCTGATCAATACAGAATAACTTTTTATACACTCTGTGTGATTTCTGTCCTCCGTTTTCACCTCATCACCATCACGCCCTTTGACACTTTCCTTTCTTTTACTGCGCGCTCTTGATACGGGGCATTGTATATAAAATGTAAAAATTTGTAGATATAATTCTGAATCCCAAGCATGAATCAAATGCATAAAAAGCTTGAATTTATTACTGTTGCCTATTCTTTTGTTTTTCATTTAATTGTGTTTGGGTTGTGAATTTTATGCACACCTTGAGTTGCTAAATCTTTGATTTTTCATTTTTGAAAAAATTGGGTCTTGGACCATTGTCTGTTTATACTAGTAATCACCCAGGTCCAGTACCTTTAGGGTTACCCCATTATTATAATGGTCACTAGAAACAGGGTAGATGCACATTTCCAGGAGCAATGGGTGTATACACCATGGAAGAGAAGTGAGGTATTAGCCTTAAAGGCTCAGTTGCCAGATTCTAGAAAGAACCCTACCGCATATTACAAAGAGTTAACGGAAGCCGCGTCTTCCACTGTAATGACTTTGGCTGATGTTGAATTGTTTTTTGGGTTCTTGGTCCCGGTTGATGTGTGGCGGCAAGTGAAGGGAACAGATCATTCAGAAGAGTTGGGAGGTACGTGGCAGGAGTTGCAGGATTGGGATAAAGAACGTAAGCCAGGAGAGAAGCCGAAAGCTGAAATTTTGGCCTTACCGGGGCGCATAATAAAATACATGCACTCTCTCATTCCCCCAAAGAAGGTAGACTGGGACAAGTTGACGGCTTGTAAGCAGAAAAAAGATGAGGCAGTCTCGGACTTCTTCACGAGGTTTGAAGAGACGTTTATGGATTTCAGTGGGCAAGATGTGTCACAGGATGGGGGTTTGCGACTCTTTGTTAATAGGTTTGTAATGAACTTATTGCCCGAGATTTCAGCAAGATTGCAAGCGTCTGAAAGTACATGGACAACGTCCTCACCCTCTGGTATCCTCAGTATGGCACAGTATTATGAACACAGAGAAAATGAAAGTAAGGACAAGCAGGAAAAGAAGGCTAAGGATTTGAAGACTAGGGTTTTGTTACAGCAAGTGGCAAGGGGTCGAGGAAGAGGTGCAGCACCAGGATGTGGTGGTGGCGGCTATGGGAGAGGTGAAAGTAGGGAAAGACTGGGACCGAATCAGTGTGCGAAGTGCAAGCAGGAGGGGCATTGGTGGAGGGATTGCCCACTGCTTCAGTCGAATGCCGGTTCAGGGCGAGGACGAGGAAGAGGTAGTGGTGATTTTGGGAGGCAGAACGTACGGTCGGATGGAAACGGGAGACCGGGAGGTAATTACTTTGATAATGGTGCAGAAAGGCAACAGTTGCAGAGAGGCGGTGGTCAGTACTACCATGATGATTACTCCGTGGACGATTTGACAGGGTTCTCCCATAACTAGGACAGCGTAGGACAGAGCGAGGGACCAGTGCCTGTGGAAGTTGATCAGAGGGGGCCCTATGTCGAGGCAGACTTATTGGGGTCTCAGCAAAAATTTCTAGTGGATACGGGTGCAACAAAAAGTTCAGTAGCTCATTCTCGGGTCCCCGGGGCGGCTCTGTCTGGCAAGAATAATATCTCTGTGGGTTTTTCAGGTACCCCGGTGATTAGCCCCATTTCTAAGCCCCTTACGTTAACGATTGGTCCTTTCACTGTTGATTCACCGTTCCTATTGACATCGAATTTTGGAGAAAATTTGCTGGGCTTAGATTTACTGAAGCGGTTGCACGCCACCATCTATTGTTCCCCGGATGGCGTGTACATTACTTTAGGCCCGACCGTTGCTCGCCCACTACAATGTTTTTCTAAAGATGATCCATTACCACCTGAATTTCAAGGGATACCCGACAGTTTGTGGGCTGTCAATGATACAGATGTAGGTAAAATGGATATTGCCCCGGTAACAATAAGGGTAAAAGTGGGAGCGAAACTGCCCAGGGTTCCACAGTACAGAATTCCTAGGGAGGGAGAGAAGGCCCTGTTACAAATTATACAGGATTTGATTCGGTCTGGTGTAGTGGAAGAAATGGACTCGAACATATGTAATAGCCCTATACTGCCTATTCTTAAAAGACGATCACCAGAAGCTACAGATAATACTCCTGATGTATATAGGTTCGTGATTGATTTGCGCCACGTGAATAGAGTAGTGGAGCCACAATACCCGGTGGTCTCAGACATTACTACGATATTGACAATGATTCCCCCTTCTGCTAAATACTTCTCTGTTCTGGATTTAAAAAATGCTTTCTTCAGTATTCCAGTACATGAAGACAGCCGTTATCTATTCGGATTCTCATTGGCTGGCCGAAGTTTCAGGTTTAAGAGAATTCCCCAGGGGTACACTGAAAGTCCGAGCATATATAGTCAAGCACTAAAGGCGCAATTGGATGAACTGGAACTTCCACCTGGCAACGT
Organism: Lissotriton vulgaris; assembly: GCF_964263255.1. NCBI lineage: Eukaryota > Metazoa > Chordata > Amphibia > Caudata > Salamandridae > Lissotriton > Lissotriton vulgaris. The sequence goes on along the minus strand of NC_141691.1, from coordinate 233,037,429 downwards.
CATGTTGCAGTACGTGGATGATATCCTGATAGCATCGGACGACGAGCAGGGTTGTCGAGATGCTACCATTAAATTACTGCACCATTTGGCCAAAAGGGGGCATAAAGTGTCCCTTCCAAAGTTTCAATATTGTCGAACGGAGGTCACCTACCTCGGTCACCTCCTTTCGAAAGTGGGGAGGAGACTGACGCCAGAGCGCATAAAAGCTATTACTAACATGAAGGTACCTAACACGCAGCGAGAGGTGCGAGCATTTCTGGGCATAACATTGTATTGTCGCCAGTGGATACCTAACTATGCGCTACTAACAAAACCCCTTTTGTATCTGACTACCAAAGAAGTGCGCGAACCCTTACCCTGGACCCCTGCATGTCAGGAAGCGTTTGAGTCACTAAAATTCGCTTTATGTTCTGCGCCCGTTCTTGGAACACCTGATTACCAGAAGCCTTTTGTTCTTTACGTACATGAGGCGGAAGGTAGCGCATTGTCTGTTCTAACTCAGTGTTTCGGGGGGAAACAGAGACCCTGCGCTTATTTCTCTGCAATGCTTGACAATGTGGCAAGAGCGCTGCCGAGCTGTCTGAGAGCCACTCAGCTGAGAGCTGCTGCGGTTTCTATAAGACAATCAGCAGGGCTAAACAGAACACAGACGCAGCATTTAACTAGTGCTCGTCTTACTGGTTATGAGATGACCCTCTTTGCACCTCATGTGACGATAAAAAGGTGTGCTACACTGAATCCCGCCACATTGTTACCTATCCCCACAGATACAAAGGACGATGACATACATGACTGTTTGTTCAGGACAGAAGAGGAGACAAAGGGGAGGGTGGATCTGACAGACAGGCCCATAGACGAACCAGACGGGGAGTTGTATGTAGATGGGTCTTGTTTCAAATTGCCAGATGGTACATCGACAGCAGCGTATGCAATAACGACATTACAGACGGTAGTGGAGACTTCTAGGATACCTTACAATTCAGCCCAAGCTGCAGAGATTATAGCCCTACTGAGAGCATGTGAATTGAGTGAAGGATTGGACGTGAACATTTATACTGACGGCCAATACGCCTTTGGCGTGGCTCATAATTACGGGCGACTGTGGGCAGAACGGGGGTTTTTGACTTCACATGGACAACGCATACAGCATGGTCCACTGATATTACGACTGTTGACGGCACTGACGTTACCCAAGCGACTGGCTGTGATAAAGTGTAGTGCACACAAGACGATAGTGGATGATGTGGGACGAGGCAATGCCTTCGCAGACGAAACAGCAAAAGAGACTGCTCGGACAAAATTACCACGGATGTTTGTGGCAGGACCTGCTAGATGGGTCCCAGACGTTAACATGTTCGCAGATACTGTGCAGAGTGTAAAAAATATACAAGAAAAAGCGACTGCAGATGAATTGAGGGCATGGAAGGATGGTGAGGGACGATTGGATGCAGATGAATGTTGGACAGATGTGACCGATAAAAGACGATGGTTACTACCAAATGCGTATGTTCTTCCAGTGGTAACGATGGCGCATGGGCCCGCACATATTAGTGCAAAAGGCATATGTAAATTGTTGGATCCAGTGTGGAGCAATAAAAATATCTCCAAAGTAGCGACTCACTTGGTCCGACAGTGCATGGTGTGTTTGAGGCACAATCCTGGAAAGGGTACCCCTGTCCCAGTGGGAAATTTTGCACCTCCCTCTTTCCCTTTTGAGGTGATTCAGATGGATTACATTGAGATGGAGAGGGTCAATAACCTTAAATACGTCCTTGTGGTTGTGTGTGCTTTCAGCAGATGGGTGTAGGCTTTTCCAACAAAAGACTGCTCGGCTATTTCTACTGCAAAAGTGTTAATAAAGGAGTATTTTTCTCGCTTTGGATTACCTAGGGTGATCTGGAGCGATAACGGTACGTCCTTCAATGCGGAATTAGTAAAGCAAATATGTAAAGGTTTACAGAGCTCCCAAAAATTCCACTCAGCTCAACATCCTCAGGCCGCAGGTCTAGTGGAACGGTTTAACGGCACGCTCAAACTGAAAATGGCTAAAATACAGGAGAGTACAGGTCTCCGTTGGCCAGATGCCCTTCCTTTAGCTTTGCTTTCCACGAGAGTAACAGTAAATTCCAAAACGGGCATCTCCCCCCATGAAGTGATATTTGGCCGTCCGGCCAATGTCTGGGGAGTGCCCAGGCCTAAGTGCTTTTCCGAGATCCAGTACCCTTTGTTGACAGACTACTTGTATGCTTTGACTAAAGATCTTCGTTCTATTCATCAGCAGGTAGCAGACACCCTGTAGCCGCTGCCGGAGGGGCCTGGACACTCCATCAACCCAGGGGACTGGGTTCTCATCAAGAAGTATCAACGGAAGTCTTGTTTGGAGCCGAGGTGGTCGGAGCCGCGACAGGTGCTCCTCACCACCCGTACAGCGCTGCGTGTGGAAGGCAGGAAGGCGTGGACGCACGCCTCACACGTGAAGAAAGTCCCGCTGCCGTTACCCTACGATCAATGGGTAAAGGACGGCATTGCTGATGAGGAACATGAGCAGATACCCAGATATGTTCCCTTCTCAGATGCTTCACTGATGGGAGCAGAGCAAAGTGACGCCGAGAAGTCAAAGTCACGTGCAGGAAAAAGTGTTTCAGTGAGCCCTGCTACTCCCATTGCTACTAGTGAAGAGACATCAGAGAATACAGCACCTGCCACAGATACACCTGTTTTGTTCACTGACCCCGAAGTGCTAGGGAGCACTCGCTATAATCTGCGGCCCCGAAGAAAATAACAAAAAAAAAAAATATATAAAGGTGACACGTGTGATGGACTGAACACTGGAAGAAGGGCTTAGTGAAAAATTTCTTAAAAAAAGAAGATTAGTGGTAGGGACGGACTTGTAAGGGCCCTGGTGTTTAGCCGAAGATTGTGGTTCTGTGAGACTATAGAGTGGTGTCGGGCCCAGATTAAGTGCTCCTCTGTTTCAATTGCTGTGATTTGAGCGACGTGGGAATAAGGTATGGACGGTAAAAGCCTGCCTGTGAGGCTTTGAAGGACACAGGGAGAAGATCCCTTTTTAGGGTTGAAGAACCCCTCTGGCCGGCTTGGTGGCTGTCTGGGACTATTTTTATTAGAAGTGGTTTTTTTTATCTTTTTCAATTTTTGATATCTTTTGAACAATTTTAAAATGTACCCCTTTGGTCGCCGCATCCCTGACGAGGAGCAGCCCTTTGCGGCTCCCCCGAGGCCCGTGCCTGATTCCCCCTGGTTAGCCCTTTCCCGAAAGGGGAAAATAGTGGCCATCATTATAGTGCTAATAGCCTTTCTAGTGACTCTTGGTATATTGTTCTTTTTGGATAAAGCCTATCCTGTCCATGTGTTTGCACCCACACCTACTGCCATTCCTGAACATAATATGATTACTGTGGATTATGGTGAGAGAATGCTCAGGAAAGGATACAAAGAAAATGTTTTTATTAAGACTTTGCACCATGCACATGTCACCACTAATTTGACTGACTGTTGGGTCTGTGGGCTCCTCCCTTCTGCTGCCTACAAGAAAGATAGATTCTTAGCACTTCCTTTGACACCTGTGAATAGTTGTGTGGGGTGGTATACTCTAATAGGCCTTGTCAAGTATTTTCAGCAGCCAGATTTTCTGACACCTCGACTACAGAATAGGGGATCGACAATGACAATGCGAGTACGTCCTCTACCCCCCTCTTCCCTTGGACGGATATATACTGACGGACGTTTTGATCAGACATTCATAGAGACGTGCGAGAAGAAGTTGGGCCGGTTTTTAATACCAAATGATACTGACAAAGTTAGGGAAAGCTTCTTGCAATTGAATTCCTCCCTGTCTTACAGACACCCCCAAAGGGTAATGACAGTGTTAAGTCTCTGATACCACTGGCTGTGGTGGGTCCCTCGCCATTTTTTTGTATAGAGGGGAGGGGTCCCATCAAGGTTGGCAATAGCTCCTGTAATGTGACGGCATTGATACGTTTGCCTCTCAGCCCATCTTTGGTTACACCCCCTAGTATCTATTTTGTGTGTGGAGATAATGGATACTTATGGTTGCCCGAGGGTTGGGGTGGGGTATGTTATTTAGCTTACATGATTCCTCCTGTATATGTGGCACCTTCTGATTACCACAAGACTCATCGTAGATTTCCCAGTCCACAAGAGCAGCGTAAAAGGAGGGAGCTCCAGGTAGATGACGTTGACCAGACAGACACCTCCTACCAGCAATGGACTGACTTTTCTAAGGGCTTGCTGCCTTTCTGGGGTCCGATATTTAATAGTAGGGCCATTCGACGACTGTCCAGGGTAATGGAAAAGGTAGTCCTTACCGAAGCTGACATTGCGACTAACATGTCTGTTGAGATTCAGGCTATGAGATTATTCACGATTCAAAATAGGATGGTGCTTGACGTCATCCTGGCAGATAGGGGCGGGGCCTGTCGCGTCATCGGGACGTCTTGTTGCGTGTATATTCCAGACTCAGCTCCGACTGTTAACTTGGCAGTACAGAAACTCCATAGATTAGCGACTGAACTCCATCAGGATAATGGGACATGGTCCTTGCAAGGGTGGCTCTGGGGTGCTTTCTCATCTTGGGGCTGGAAAATATTGATAGGTTTGGTTGGTGTGGTGAGCGTAATACTGACATGTTGCCTTTGTGTATATTGCCTCCCTCCGTGTTGCTCAATGTGTGCTACAAACTTGCGACCCCATAAGAAGGTGTCGGGTCAATATACTGCTTCAATGATTACTGAAATTCCTGATGCTAATTGGTTGATGTTTATCTCAGATGATGTTTTTGAATAAAAGAAATGTTGCTCTGTCCCTAGAATGGATGTCGGCGCTACCTTTTTGGCAAATAAATGTGGCCGCAGTTAGCCAATGATGCTAAAAGGAGGGTCTGATAGAATTCACTTTTTCGATGCCCCAAACATCTGCTTTGGCATATGTAAGTTAGCATCATATGGCTAACTAATGGAGTGCGCATACATACTCATGATGAATTATTCTCGTTTGCTATCTCATTATCCATATATATGTGTGACGATATTAGTTCCTTAGCTTAGCTTGTGTGCCCCCATTTTGTTTATCCCTCTGTGCCCGCGAGCCTCACTCGCTCATCTACCCCTCCCGCAGGAATAGAGAATTTCACTAAGACAGCAGTTTTCGTTTCTCAGCTTACTATGGCTGAAACTAACAAGTTTCTTTACCAGTAATGTTCTCATGCCTCCGAGACGCTGAAGCCTGGCTCCATGGCCTTGAGTAAAGATAGCGATGTATCCTCTGCAGGTGCAGATGCCTGCTGCATGATGGCATTGTTCACTGGTCTGGGTTTCAGTAATTTTCCAGAAGGGGCGTACCCTAATGAACTGTGTTGCATTATAATGTATTGCTGTAATGCAGAGAGTCAGTCCTCTCGTTCGCACTCCTAGGAGTGCGGTCGGACAGGGCCCTCTCATATGAGTGTATTTGGCCTAATAAAGACTGTTGTTTATTCTTCTCCACTGTCCGGCTGACTTTCTACAGAATACCTATAGGTGAGTGTGGTAAGTCACTCGGGTGGATTTGAGCCACGCTTATCAGGATCAAGCCCTGATCTTTGGACTGGGTAAGAGTGGTCTGCTTAATTCAGACACTCTGTTCATCATCACCCCCTTTTCTGAATCGTTTTTGGCCACTATAGGTGTGGCAGGGTATACTCAGACATGAGTCCCTTGCTCACTGCACCATCAGGATTCAAGCAAGCCGGGCTGACGACGGCTGAAATGCCAGAAACCGGTCCCTGGAAGCTTGTTTCCTTCCCAGTATAAGAATTGGCTTGGTAGTTTGGTTTGCCCTGTTCCCATCATGCACTGGGACAGGAACAGACTAATTTGCATGTAGCCAGGTTCTGAGCTGGGATGGTGTAGTGAGCTAAAAAACGGTGATGGATCAAGCCCTGATCTTTGGACTGGGTAAGGGTGGTCTGCTTAATTCAGACACCCTGTTCATCACCACCCCCTTTTCTGAATCGTTTTTGGCCACTATAGGTGTGGCAGGGTATACTCAGACATGAGTCCCTTGCTCACTGCACCATCAGGATTCAAGCAAGCCGGGCCGACGACAGCTGAAATGCCAGAAACCGGTCCCCGGAAGCTTGTTTCCTTCCCAGTATAAGAATTGGCTTGGTAGTTTGGTTTGCCCTGTTCCCATCATGCACTGGGACAGGAACACACTAATTTGCATGTAGCCAGGTTCTGAGCTGGGATGGTGCAGTGAGCTAAAAAACGGTGATGGATCAAGCCCTGATCTTTGGACTGGGTAAGAGTGGTCTGCTTAATTCAGACACTCTGCTCATCACCACCCCCTTTTCTGAATCGTTTTTGGCCACTATAGGTGTGGCAGGGTATACTCAGACATGAGTCCCTTGCTCACTGCACCATCAGGATTCAAGCCGGGCCGACGACGGCTGAAATGCCAGAAACCGGTCCCCGGAAGCTTGTTTCCTTCCCAGTATAAGAATTGGCTTGGTAGTTTGGTTTGCCCTGTTCCCATCATGCACTGGGACAGGAACAGACTAATTTGCATGTAGCCAGGTTCTGAGCTGGGATGGTGCAGTGAGCTAAAAAACGGTGATGGATTAAGCCCTGATCTTTGGACTGGGTAAGAGTGGTCTGCTTAATTCAGACACTCTGTTCATCACCACCCCCTTTTCTGAATCGTTTTTGGCCACTATAGGTGTGGCAGGGTATACTCAGACATGAGTCCCTTGCTCACTGCACCATCAGGATTCAAGCAAGCCGGGCCGACGACGGCTGATATGCCAGAAACCGGTCCCCGGAAGCTTGTTTCCTTCCCAGTATAAGAATTGGCTTGGTAGTTTGGTTTGCCCTGTTCCCATCATGCACTGGGACAGGAACAGACTAATTTGCATGTAGCCAGGTTCTGAGCTGGGATGGTGCAGTGAGCTAAAAAACGGTGATGGATCAAGCCCTGATCTTTGGACTGGGTAAGAGTGGTCTGCTTAATGCAGACACTCTGTTCATCACCACCCCCTTTTCTGAATCACTCTCTACAACTGGCACATTTATTTTACCTGTAAGTTCCTAGTCTATGGTAGAACAGTGTTCCCAGGGCCTGCATGTTAAATGTCACTTATGGACTGCAGCATATATTATGCCATCACTAAAATGACAATGAAAAGCATGTTTAAAGGCCTGTCTCTGCACCCTGGGTAGGCAGTTTTAAAACTGCCTATTTGACTCTGCAAAATATACCTTTTGCCAGGCCTAAACCTTCATTTCAAAACTTAAATGTCACCCCTAAAGTAAGCCCTAAACAGGGCAAGGTGCATGGTATTTAAAAAGTGGGGCGTGTGTAATTATGTTTCACATGCCCTGGCAGGGAAAAATCTCCAGGGACTTTTTTTTCTATTGTGCGGTTGGCTCGCCCACAGAAAAGTACCAGGTTACATTATAACACCTTATATTGCATATCCGGTTGGTGATATATTGAAAAGTGATTGAATGACTCATTTTGATAGTAATTTAAAATCCAACTTAATGGTCAAGACAGATTTCATATTAATATTTTGAAAATTACACTTTTAGAAAGTTGTCATTTAGCTTCCTGAGCCATATGTGCCTTTCTGCCAGTGTTCAGTGTCAGCTGACTGCTAATGACTCTCTTGTGGTAAGATGTCTATTTCTACCAGACAGTGGACAAAGGACTTAGGTGTGAGGAGATGCTTTTCTCCCTGAGCAGGATGGCTACCGGGGGCTGGGGCCTGTACTCAACCTCTCCCTGAGCTTCAAATAAAGACTGCCATATCAGAGGCAAATATAACTCACAACTTAGCCTCCCTCCCTTTTGTCCTCATATCCATCCTGTCTCCAAACTCAGTGGGTGGGGTAGCTACCACAGAACTATTTTTAAGTTACTCCAACAGTGAATTGGCCTATTATCATAGCCACACCTTTGGGTGGGAACAGGGTGCGCTGCACAGTGGAAGAAAGGTTATGCCATGTTGGATGTAGGTAGTGAGGGGCACTTTAAGATCGTTTACATTAAAACACACTAGAACAGCTGGAAATGTGGGTAGGGTACCACAGGGAACTTTTACTCCACTGGCTAGGTAGTGGCCAAGAATTTCCTGCACATATCAGCTGGTAAATCGCATAAATGTGACACCCTGAGTATCCCCTTTAGAACACCGCTGGATGTGTGAGGAGGCCCCCAAGGGCTGGGCATAATCCTGCTTGTACCTAGGACCGAAAAGTTGACTCCAAAGGTCAGTTGGCTGACCTCCTGTTAAGCCATAGGGACACAACAACTGTAAGTAGCTCACTTTCCTACATAGCAGAGATGACCAGTTCCAAATGGACCTGTCTTTGACCTTACTGGTGGCTTCCATAATAGCCAGTTCTTACACACTAAGTGGTGTTTCTAAAGTCCTAGAGCCTTAAGGTAAGTGTCAAAGTGTACTCCTCCTGCCTATCCCGTATCCCTTGGACTTGGAAACATTTTCAAGGATTTTTAGCTGAAGAAGAAACAGAAGACTAGGACCAAACTGACAAATCAATTTGACAAAGGTGCATTGCCAATGGGCCAAACATTCAGGTTGGTTACGCTCTGAGCTTTTCCACAGCAGATAATCAGATTCACAAGGATGTTGTGGAGGAGGCATTACGGAGCACTATTGGGCTACAGTTTGCAGCTTGCCTCACTGGAGGAATCCAATCTCCAATAGAAGTGATGAAGCCCAAAAGGTAGAAATCTTCACCTGGTGAAGGCAGGAAAACTATCCAGCAGGTGAGGCACCTTACTTAGGGGCACATTTGGAATGTTTTCTTTTCAGAGCTTTCCTACCAAAAGTCAGCGGCTTCAGCAAGACTTTGTTCAATGGCTATCTGGCCTTGTGGACCCATCTCAACCACAGTCTGTTGCCTTGTACAGCTGACGATTTTTGACTTCTATTTCAGAGACTAAGCCAGAAGGTAAAACTTCTGACCTGGACCAGCCTGGCCTCTGTATCCTACCCATGCTCCATCACAGTCAGCCTTACCCATCTCACTGTCAAGTGCAACCACTTGGCAGAAGTTACAACTTTGCACTTTTTCAGGCTATTTTTATCTAAATCTTTAAGAAATCAAACTGTATCTCTGGTTCCCCTTATTGTATTTTTGTAATATTGTTGTCATTTTGTTCATTAAAATATTCTTTACTTTTACAAAATGGAGTGAGGTTTTTATTGTGTTGGGTCTTCATCGTGTTAACTGTTTTGGTATTTCTAAATGCTTTATACATTCGCATAAATTAAGCCTGTCTGCTAGGTGCTATAGCTACTAGGGATTAGCTCATATAAAATTTACTGAAACCTTTACTGGACCTTAAAAGAAGTTTGCCATTATTACTTGTGTTGGACTACCTCCCTCTATCATCCTGAGGGAAATACCGTGGCGGGTGCATCGTAATTGTGCATGCGGGACCGCTGCACACATAGCGGGCAGTCTCATTTCACGATGCAATGTATGCCCGACATCGTAATAGATCCCTTAGTGTTTACATTCTTTTTGGCGCTCATTACCTCATCAGAGTAACTCCGTGTCTGAAATCTGGCTTCACTCTCCGTGGCTGCTGCTTGGAAATTCCACTCCCTGGTGCAATTCCTTTATATCCGAGGCAGTTCACCATACGGGATGCTATTGATTAGTTTATCCATATACAACTGCTAGCATGTAAAACGGAGTTACCCGCTGATGGCTTTCTGTGCAAGATGGTGCAAAGTCTCCCCTCAGATGCAAAGCTCTTTAGGTCTAGAAAATTCACTGTTGTCTTGCTCACTTCTCCAGTAAGTTTTAAGTTAAGATCATTAGAATTCAATATTATGAAAAACTCTCTAGCTGAATTCTCTGTTCCATTGTACATGATGAATAAATCATCAATATACCGGTTCCAACTGACCAGTCTGCTGGTCTATTGCTCATTGGCATCTGACCAGGCCACCCGCTTCTCCCACCAGCCCACGAAAAGATTTGCATAACTGAGGCCGAAGCAGGAGCCCATGGCCGTGCCTTCTGTTTGTCTGAACAGATGTTCCAGGAAAAGAAAGATACTGTTAGTTAAACAATATTCAACAAATTCGGGTAACATGATATTGTGCTCCATATAATTTAAGGAGCGTCCCTTCAGGAAACATTCAATGGCTTCCAAGCCATTACTATGTTGAGTACTCATATAAAGGCTGGAGATATCCAAAGTATTGATGACAAAGTCTGACTCCCAAGTTATGCCCTCATTTCTTTTTTTTAAAAAGTCTTTGGTGTCTTGGGTATAAGAGGTCAGTTCTACAACAAAATCAATCAAAAAGTAATCAGTAAATTTGGACATGTTTTCAGTTAGACTGCCCTTCGAAGAAACAATAGGACGCCCAGGAGTGTTTACCCCGTCCTTCTCTATGTAACTTCGGAGGATGATAAAAAGTCGTGGGTGTGATCTCCTGCGGCTGAACTACGCCGCATCGTATTTACGCACAGATCCTTCCTCGGAAGGAAAAAGCAGGCCGCACTCCCGAAATGGTGATTTTACTCTTTTTATTTGGTTTTAATTTTCATTAAGTAAGGGCTTTCAAGCGTGTGTCAAATCTATATGTATATATATAACCATATATATATATATATATATATATATATATATATATATATATATATATATATATATATATATATATATATACACACAAATGTCCAGTGAATAATTCTTTCTCCCAAGAAAAACACCAGGCCTCTATACACAAACATGTTTATTGCAACAACAAAGTCTGTAAAAAATTAATCTACATATTTGTATCCATTTTCAAGTGAACTGCCTCTGGAAGGCACTATAGGTCTTCCAGGAGGATTGATGGCATTCTTATATATCTTCGGAAGAAGATATAACGCTGGAATTTTGAGATCCTTAACTAATAGGGACAGATACTCATCCCAGTCCAGAATACCCTGGTCCCACCAATCTATCCTTTTGTCTAAGACATCTTTATTTGCTTCATAATAATCCAATTTGGATTTAAGGCAAAATCTGTCAGTGTCAGATAGCTGCTTGTAACCTTCATCTAAGTTCATTTGGAGTGGCCAAATGACCACATTCCTCCCTTTATCTGACTTTTTGATTACAATTGTGTATTATCTTCCAACTCTTTCAGTGCCTGTCTACGTGTTTCTTGAGATTTTGCACTGTGTTAGATATCTGTGATTCGATCTTTTGTAGTTCCCTGATCATACCTTTCTCAAAACAATTAATGGCATCATTATTTATCTGAGGAATAAAAACAGATTTAGATTTAAAACTGGTTTCACATCCAATCCCTGTTTTGATGTCCGTATTTACAAGATTTAAAAACGGATCATCAATGAAATGTTCCTCCTTTTCCAATTCATGCATTGTGTGCAAAATGTCAACATCATTGGTAATTAACACTGATGAATTTGCTTTTAATCCTTGTATCTTTCGCTGTTTATTCGCTGTGAACTATTTCTTTAATTTTAATTTCCTGCTAAAATTAATTAGATCAATGCGTGTTTCTGTATAATTGTATCTGTAGGATGAACAAAAGGACAGCCCTAATGATAATACTTCTAATTGACTATTCGTGAATGAACGGTTGGAAAGATTTACCACTGTCATTGTATCAGTCATTTTCTCGCCTTTCCACCCCTTGTAAGTATTCCCTCGGGGTTGTCTGATGTGTTGCTACTGGTAAACTTTGCTTTGTTTCCTCCTTTTCTTCTTCAACCACGATCTCTGCCAGGACTTCCGCTGTGTGCCTGTGTTGCTTGCCTTCCTGTGTCCATCAGATTGAATTCATTTAAAATACAAGCTTTTACTCCTCTAGGCTCTGACTGAATGGAAAGGTCACTTTTTCTATTGTCACTGTCCAGTGTTTCAGATGTCGTTGTCTCTTTAACGTTTCTTTCTGTTGCCATTGGAGTGATTGCCTTCCTGGATGAGGGTTGTTCCTGCTCAGGTGATTCTTTGGTTTCCTTCCTTAAGTGGTTACATTTATTACCGAATGACAACATTTGGCCTTTGATGTAATTTATTTAGACTCTGTGAAATGTTCTTAGTTACTTTGCCTTCATTTCCTCCTCTATTTTTTTGCAATTTTTGTCTACTTTCATCATTTCTGCGTCAAACTCTTCTTTACTGAACATTTCTTTACATTTTTAATGATTTCCTCACTTCCCTCAGTTAATTTGATGTATTCTCTTTCTGCATACTTAATCAAGATTCTTAGCATGTTTAAGGAACATTCATTGCTATTGGTCATCCACTCGTCAATAATTTCTGGGTCTGGTTTTTGAAATGTAGGAGTGATAAAGATACGGATATCTTTATTGCGTATGATAACCAGCCAGAGTATGTTTTTCATGTTTATTATTTGGCACATGGAAATTGGCACTCGTTTCTTTAAAAGAAAGGAAAAAAGCACTAAACCTTGCCCGTGAGAAAGGAGTGACGTAACTCCAAAACATGTCCGGACTTTGTTGTTGCAATAAACATGTTGGTGTATAGAGGCCACAGCGCCAGTGTTTTTCTTGAGAAAAATAATTATTGACTGGACATTTGTGGATATTTAGGGGTGGCAACACTGCCTTGTTGCCCGCTGTAATAAGAGGCTTAGACTAAAACTATTTTGTTGGTGGAATGTATTTGTATTTATTTTTTTTGTATTTATTTTATTTGTAAAGCGCTAACATTCATCCTGAAAGGACATCACGGCGCTGAGGAAAAGTTGCAAGTGATTTGACGGCAGCACTAGTTGAAAATTATTGATCTGGCCTGGGGAAGAGGAATGTTTTTAGTTGTTTCCTAAATGAGAGGAAGCAGTCATTTGTTCTAAGTTTAGGGGGTAACTAGTTCCTCTTTGTTGCAGCAATGTGAGAGAAGGCCCGCTCTCCCATCCTGGCAGTCTGAGCTCGGGTGATGGATGCTCTTCCTGACGTCATAGATCGTAGGTTTCTAGAGGGTTTATGAAATCTGATCATGTCATGTAGGATGATGGGGCCTGAGTCGTGGAGTACTTTGTGTGAAATACACAACAACTTAAAAATGGCTCGTTGTCGCATTGGAAGCCAATGAAGCTCATGCATGCAGTTTTTGGCTGAGCCGTATTTTCTTTTATTACAGATGGCTTTGGCAGCGGCATTCTGAACCATCTGTAGTTTGGAGAAGAGGTAATCTGCCATTCCTACAAACAGTGAATTACCATAGTCCAACCTACTCATCAATAGTGATTGGACTAGTGTTTTCCTGCAATCTGTCGGAACCCAAGGGAAGACTCGTCTGAGCATCTTCAGAAGGCCGAAGCCTCTGCCGCAAACTATAGAAACATGGGATTTCATGGATAAGTCCCTATCCAGTGTTATTCCTAAATTTTTGGCTTTTGCAGTAGGTTTGGGAGGCAAGCGCAAGTCACTCGGCCACCAGCTGTTGTCCCAGGCCTGTGTGCCTCTGCCGAACAATAAAATTTCAGATTTGTCAGCATTTAGTCTGAGACAGTGGTCCTGCATCCAAGTTGCCAGTTCAGTCAAGCAGTTCGTCAATCTAGTTTTAGAGTCATCATTTTCATCAATGGTGACCATCAGCTGAGTGTCATCCGCATAGACGCACATTTCGACACCCCACTTTTTGCCGATGGTTGCCAACGAGGAGACGAACACGTTGAACAAGGTTGGGCTCAACGATGCCCCCTGGGGAACTCCGTATTTTATAGCTCGCGGAGGGGATGTGTAGTCACCCATGCGAACTGATTGGGTTCGATCCGCTAGGAACGATTGTAACCATCCTAATGCTATGTCTTGTATTCCTTTCTCTGCCAGGGTGTTCAATAATTGATCGTGGGGTACGGTATCAAAAGCCGCTGATAAATCAAGGAGTATCAGAGCGACTGTTCTACCTTGATCCACCTTGGTTCTAATACTGTCTGTCACCGCTAAGAGTGTAGTTTCGGTGCTATTGTTTGTCCGGAACCCTGTCTGTGAATCGTCCAGCAAACCGTTAACTTCCATAAATATGGAAAGTCGTCTGTTGACCAACTTCTCCAGGACCTTTGATAAGTAAGGTAGCTGGGATATTGGTCTGTAATTGGCCGGATTGTTTACGTCTGCCCCAGCCTTCTTTACTAAAGGGGTAACTAGGGCCTGTTTCCATGATTTTGGGAATTCAGCAGAACTAAGGGAGAGATTAAAAGCTCTAGTAACTACTGGACATATTACAGGAGTTAGCTGGGAGAAAATGTGGTGTGGTCATGGGTCAAGTGGTGAACCAGACTTGACCTCAAGCATGACTTTTTCTACCTCCTCTTCTGAAAGAGGGCCGAAACTGTGACAGATGGTATGTGCAACGGTTGGTACATATTGTTCATTGTTTTTGGTCCTTGGTTTTGGAAAGGAGGCATAGATGGTATCAATTTTTTCGCAGAAAAAGTCATTGAGCTTGTTACAGTTTTCCTGTGAGGGAGTAAGATGTAAGGAGAGATTGGTTGGGTTGCATAATTCTCTGACAATTTTAAAAAGTTCTTTTGAGGAATTTTTATTCTCGGAAACTCTACGTGTGAAGTAGTCCTTTTTTGCCTTTCTGATCGCTCTATGATAGAGTGTTTGAGCTTTCCTGAAGCTGTCTTTGGTCTCATCTGTCTTGGATACTCTCCATTTATGCTCAAAGGAGGTGCAGTTTCTTTTTAAAAGTTTAAGCTCAGGTCCGTACCATCTCTCTGATTTTTTGTTGCCTGGTTTGTGACGGGATTGGGTGGTCGAACAATGTTCAAGTGCATTTTTAATGTTTTTATGAAGGAGGTCTATTTCCTCATGGATATTAGTACTTGTACAGGAGGGGTGTGAGAAATGATTTTTGAATTTATCAAGTGTGAAAGCTTTCCAATTTCTCGTGTTTGCTGTGAATGCACTGTGTTTTTTGGTCTGGGGGATGGGGAGATTAATGCGGAAGGTGATCATGTAATGATCGGTCCATAACAATGGTGTTAAAGGGTCGATGTCAATGGATTCGATATTAGAAAATATCAAATCTAATGTATGTCCTGCAATGTGTGTTGGTTGGTGGACTCTCTGAGATAACTGCAGGATAGCCATGTCTTCCACTAATAGGTTCGTCAAGGAGCTACTGCTGTTGTCCAGATGTATATTAAAATCTCCAAGAAGGAGGATGTTCTTATTCTTCAGACAGACAGGCATGATTTGTGTGAGTAATTGTGTGCTAAAGTTTAGTGTGCAGCTTGGGGGATTATAGATTAAAATGCCTCCGAATAGCACATTGGTGTTTATGGACACCGTAAATGCCAGAACTTCATAGTTTTCAACCGGCACGATACTCTCTTGCCTGCATGAAAAGTGGTCTCTGAACAGTTGAGCCACACCACCACCCTTTTTCTTGACTCTATTAACATTCAGTATCTTATAATCTGGGGGAAGGGCTGTGACTATGTCTGGGATATTGTGGTCATCAAGCCATGTATAAGATAAACACACTAGATCAGGTTGATGTTCATTAAGAAGGTCCCAGATATAGGTGGAATATTTGGGTAGTGATCTCACGTTCGTATAGATGCATTTAAGAGGAAATGCGGGTAGATTTAATTTCACAGGGTTCAGTGTAAGGGTACTTTCCCATCTACAGTTATAACAGCTAAATGGGCCGAAGGTATCCATCGGACCCATGTGAGCGCAGTCGAATGTATTAGTGGCCGTCTTACCAATCAAATCCAGTAGTTCGCTGCTTGTATAGGTAATATATCCACTCGAGTCTGGTACCTCACTAATAGTTTGGGCAGGGGTAGAGGCCCCTGTCCCCGGTCGGCCGCGGATGGGCGCAGACGGGCTTGGCTTAGGAGCGGCTTCGGCGCGCATCCGGCGCGCCCGCTGCGCCAGCCCGCTGCGCCAGCCCGCTGCGCCGTCTGGCCACCTTACACATGATATAGGGAGGGAAGAGGGCGGGAGGACGGCGCGACTAGAGCGCTGTCCCCGCCTCACTCAAGATGGCGCCCACCGCCGCCGAGTATCGGCTGAGAAGCGGCTGGGCAAGTGATCGGTAGCTGGTTAGGGTGTCAGAGTGCCTGTCACTTAATTCCCCTTATTCTGAAAGCCACCCAAGTTAAAATAATGCAGTTTGTTAAAATTGTTTAAAAAGCGCTCCAAGTGCAAATCACTATGTATGTATATATATCCCTGAACACAGGTTTCAGGGATGTTATAATTAGGAATTAGCATTTAAAAAACCTTAGAAATTCTCAGAAAAAAACAAAGGTTAGAGGGACATTATAGTCTGACATTTCACTTGTACAAAAACAGAGGAATTCAGCCATTATCGATAGTTGAACGAACTATAACTTGCACCCCTACAATGCACTGCTTATGACCTCACATATTACATCACTCATGGCATGGTTAGTAATATCACAGATGACATCACTGATGACATCATTGATGATATCACCAAGTGACTGTGAGTGTTTTGTAAACGTTTATGAGTGTTAAATATATTTACCAATGTGTATTGGTGAATCAGTGGGTGTACGAGTGACTGTAGGGATGACTCAGTGACTCAGTAGGTGCGTGACTGACTGTATAAGTGAGTGATTAGGTGCCTCAGTGAATGTATGGGTGAGTGACTGGTTGTGTGAATGTGTGTATCTGTCTGTGAGTTGATGTCTAAGTGGGTGTATGAGTGTGTTAGTGGGTACGTGAATGGCTATATGGGAGATTGATTGGTTGCCTGACTACGTCTATGGTTGTCTGGGTGTCTGTGGGTGCCACCAGCAGTGTGCTGAGAGGTGCGTTTGCAGAGTGGTGCAAAAAAAGGGTGTGGCCTCCAACCACATCTGCGCAATCTAGCTGTGTGGGGCTTACTGGAGGTAACAGGTGGGCTAGTTGGTCTCTAAGGACCCCCAGCAGCGAAGGCCACTTCATCCTCTAACCAAGGACATGCCAGGAGGCACGTTTGCAGAGTAGTGAAAAAGGGGCGGTGCCTCCGCGAGTTGCTGGCTTTCGTTTAAAGAAATATTAATTCTAGGAAGGGAGCTGTGTGGTCCCCCTTCCCTGGATGCTTTTGGGCTCTGGGGACACCATCCCCGGGACCTGATCCATTAAAAAAAAATTGTAATAAAACAGGAGGGGTGACACGCGCCCCCTCACAAGACCGATTTCTGCCCCGGTGACCCCATCCCCTAGGGCTGGACCTTTGCTATTTGTTATTTTTTTTTAATGGGAGGATGGACGGGTGGCCTCCCCTCCCCAGAATGATTTCAGCCCTGGGGACACTATCCTCCGGGCCTGGCCTTTTTCAAATGTATTTATTGATAATAAAGAGGGCCAGGCAGCCTCCCTCCTGAGACTAATATAGCCCCAGTGACGCCATCCCCGGGGCATGGCCATAGCCTTTTTTTTTTAAATGAATAGTGGGGACTGCTCAGCCCCCTTACCTGGGCCATTTTCAGCCTTGAGGATCTCATCCACCGGTGCTCGGCCAGGTCATTGGGCACCGCGGGAGGAGCCTCAAGGCCCCTGCGGTCCTTGCCAGCTCCTTGCCTCCTGCATGTTTGCAGATCCCTCAGCCCAAAAACAATTCTGCTGCGCTTTATGGCAGCAAGAATATTCATGCTCTCATGCTGGGCGTTGCCTTCCGCATTTAATAAAATTAGCCATGGGGAGGTGGTGGTCCTCAGGGCTAGGTGGGGGAATTGGAACCCCCCCATGTACCTTTTCAAACTAGCCCCTGATAGGTGGCAGTCCGGCAGTCCCTGGGGCTGCGGGAGACCCGTGTGGCTCCTCCGCATCTAATGGACATAGTCCCAGGTATGTGGGAGGTCCCCGCATTTAACGAACATATCCCCAGGGAGGTGGCTGTGCCAAGGGATGAGGACCCCCGCATGTATTTTGATCATTGCCCCCGGGACCTGACCCACCCCGGGGCCTAATTAAGTGCAGGAGGCCGCATTACATTTAAAATTCTTTTTTTTTTTAGACCAGATTCGCCGATCCAATGTTTTTGACTTTTTTTTCTGATGACTTGGTTCAACTAAGTCACAAGATGGGTGCTAACACTTTCTGGGTTGAAGTGTTGGCAGCCAATCAGATCTCAGGAACGTGATCAGGAGGGTTCATGGATCCTCCGGGACATATTTGTATATCTGAAAAATATTTACATTTCTCAGGAACCACTGAACAGATTGACAATATTTAACAAAAAGAGTGCACTCTGGACCAAGAGCTACCTTTTTGCCAAATCTGGTGTAATTTCGGGCGGTAGCTGCGTCAACAGTTTCCTATGGAAATTAACATGGAGAAAACACTTTCTGGGACCCCCTTTTGCCAACCCCCGCTTGATGAATCGCCCCAAAACTTTCAACACAGCAGCTGACCTGACCGCCCCATTAGTTTTGCGAAGATCCATCGAATGGCGCTAAAGATATTCAAAAAAGAAAAAAATGCTTTTTGAATAGAAACAAGGTCCTAACAATAGCTACCTACTGGAGACCTGGTGACCACCAGTAGGTAATATATATAAAGACAGCTGGGAACTCTGTGTTACAGGCTACAAGTTTCCACCCCAAACACCTAATAAAAATGTTTAAAAAAATGTAAATTGATACTTGTATAGCGCACTACTCACCCACAAGGGTCTCAAGGCGCTTGGATGAATACCGCTGTGGAACCCATCCTGGCTTTCCCTGTGAGGCGTCCACTCCTGGGCACCCCCAAGGTGGAGGCCAGGCATCCTGAGCGTTGTGGGGGCCGTTGTGGAGATTAAGCACGCTATTGCCCAGAGTTGCTGAGTGGGACTCCATGATTGGAATAGGCACTGAGGCGAGAATTATCAGGTCCGTGGAATTTTGAGCCCAAGACCCGCCGAGGCGGGGAATTGAACCCTGGTCCCGGGTTAGACCTCTGCATCGGGGTCTGCCACTCTAATCATTGACAACAAGGGGTGGTGATGGACAGAGTTTCTGAATTAAGCAGAATACTCTCACCCAGTCGAGAGATCAGGGCTAGATCCAACACCGTTTTTTAGCTCACTGCACCATCCCAGCTCAGAACCTGGCTATATGCAAATTAGTCTGTTCCTGTCCCAGTGCATGATGGGAACAGGGCAAACCAAACTACCAAGCCAATTCTTACACTGGGAAGGAAACAAGCTTCCGGGGACCGTTTTCTGGCATTTCAGCCGTCGTCGGCCCGGCTTGCTTGAATCCTGATGGTGCAATGAGCAAGGGACTCACATCTGAGTATACCCTTCCACGCTTAGGGTGGACAAAATATTTAACAACAAGGGGTGGTGATGGACAGAGTTTCTGAATTAAGCAGAATACCCTCACCCAGTCAAGAGATCAGGGCTAGATCCAACACCGTTTTTTAGCTCACTGCACCATCCCAGCTCAGAACCGGGCTATATGCAAATTGGTCTGTTCCTGTCCCAGTGCATGATGGGAACAGGGCAAACCAAATTACCAAGCCAATTCTTACACTGGGAAGGAAACAAGCTTCCGGGGACCGGTTTCTGGCATTTCAGCCGTCGTCGGCCCGGCTTGCTTGAATCCTGATGGTGCAATGAGCAAGGGACTCACATCTGAGTATACCCTTCCACGCTTAGGGTGGACAAAATATTTAACAACAAGGGGTGGTGATGGACAGAGTTTCTGAACTAAGCAGAATACTCTCACCCAGTCAAGAGATCAGGGCTAGATCCAACACCGTTTTTTAGCTCACTGCACCATCCCAGCTCAGAACCTGGCTATATGCAAATGAGTCTGTTCCTGTCCCAGTGCATGATGGGAACAGGGCAAACCAAACTACCAAGCCAATTCTTACACTGGGAAGGAAACAAGCTCCCGGGGACCGGTTTCTGGCATTTCAGCCGTCGTCGGCCCGGCTTGCTTGAATCCTGATGGTGCAATGAGCAAGGGACTCACATCTGAGTATACCCTTCCACTCTAATGGTGGACAAAATATTTAACAACAAGGGGTGGTGATGGACAGAGTTTCTGAATTAAGCAGAATACTCTCACCCAGTCAAGAGATCAGGGCTAGATCCAACACCGTTTTTTAGCTCACTGCACCATCCCAGCTCAGAACCTGGCTATATGCAAATTAGTCTGTTCCTGTCCCAGTGCATGATGGGAACAGGGCAAACCAAACTACCAAGCCAATTCTTACACTGGGAAGGAAACAAGCTTCCGGGGACCGGTTTCTGGCATTTCAGCCAATAGCTGACCCTACTACTTCATGTAGTTAGTGTAGGCATGCTTGAGTTCATTGTTTTTACTTTCTGTGGGTGCCCTGGCCATGTGTTGGCGGCCATTTTGTGTTTCCAGTCACTTTGCTTTTACCAAAGGCCTCCAACCTTGTGGCCTACTCTACCAGTAGCCAAGAGGTACTACTCATAGGTGCATGAAAGTTAATCAACTGTTTTTGTGGTGTACCCTTAATTTGTATGGCAAGGATGGCTTTGGATTGATTTAAATTTTTTTATTTTTTGTGTGGGTTTTCCGGTTTTGGGTGTGTGTAGCTAATATGGCACTTCCTGCCAGTAGGAAAGCCTAGGAATACAGCTCGCGTAGTTTTGGTAACTTCGCACAGTGTGGGAACGCGACCTTACATTTTTTGTCTTGTTTGCACGCTCAATGTTCGTGCTCAGGAACGCGATAACAGCGTTTTGTACAATTCGCGCTGCCGAACACGCCGAATTTGCAATCTCGCGAGCAATATGTCCCGAGTTGTATAAAAGTTTCTCTAAAATGTTGAGTATGTTTCTTGTGCTACAAATCTCCTCATGTTGTCATTTGGTTGTAGTTTTTTGAGCATGGACCACTTCCTGTTTCTGTCCTCTGTGTAATTTCTTGTTTCTGATGGCAGAATACTAAGTAACAGAGGCAGTAACACCTGACCAACACCTCTGATTCAAGATGGGGCAATTATCTGTTGGTATGCATTTCAATGTTACTTTTGCCAGCAAAATGCATAGATCACATGGAGGAGACATGCATACATTTGTGCATACCCTTATTTGAACGTTCGTTGCGTCATATTTTGTTCTGCTACTAACTGAAAATGCTATTGCTGCTAAGCCTACCACTCACTAAACAAACTAAATCGGTTCTATGAAGGGCTAGGGTAAGAAGTAACTATTAGCATTCATTGACAGAGGAGGCTTCATGCAGAAGAGAAGACCGTTAAAAAAAACGTATACAATATACAAACTAACAAATTACGTAAACGTATCCATTCACCACTATTTCACTGACGGACAATGGAAGGACTACTAGACTCTAGCAAAAGCATTGACTAACTTCAGTTCTCTATAATAAAGAAAATCTAACATCATAAACAGCAAAAGCTAGCGCAAAGTTAAAACAACACGCAAGAGTCAGTGAAGAGCAGCACCTGTGTCATACAATTACAGAAGATTTTAAAACGGAATACATCGGAAATGTAACTAGGAGCACGAGTAATCGTGTTACTTATTCGGCCAAGATTAAGAAAGATACAATACTACTACAATACTACTATATATATATATATATGTATATATATATATATTTCTAGCCACTCACCAAGCCCCACGACCTCGCCACCTAGCAGGTCCATCAGGTCCTGCTCGCGGTCCAAGATGTCTGCCCAACGGTGGGACAGCTGAAGGTGGGTGCCCCGGATACCAGAGCAGCAGAAGACTGCCCGGCGCACCTTCGTCCACAGCCGGAGACGATCCTTTATGGGGTAGCCGGAGCCGGGCCTGCCACCTGCTGCCAAGGTCAAGGGGAGGTGGCGTTGGATGAAGAAAATGATGGCAGCCACCTCCTCCTCCCTGAAAAGTTGCCAGGGCATCACCCCTGAAGGTCGCATTCTGCCGCAAGGCAGCCGGCTCTTGGGCACAGGCGCCTTGCCCTTCGAGCCGCTGGTGCTGCTGCCCTTTGCCATGGTTCTGGGGGGAAAAGTTAGAGGAAAAAAGTTAGAGGAAAGAAGTAGCAAGGTAAAAGAAAGAAGGAAAAATAAAACAATAGAAAAGTGGAATAAAAGTTGTAAAATTAGAAATAAAATCAAAAATATAAACTTAGGGACAGAGAGAGATAGCTAATAAGTGAAAAAAGTTAGAAAAAATGGGAAAAAAGACAAGGATTGCAGAGATTTCAAGTGGATTGAAATCTAGGCCCAAAACCATAGCTTAGAGTGTGAAAAACAAGATGGCTGCGCCCATCGCGACCACATGGGTAAGTGTTGTAACTAGCCTGGTTGTGTTTACCCTTCACCCCGTGTTCCCCCCTCTTCCTTAACAGATTTGGTACAGTCCTCTTGACAGCTCAGCGCTCGCTATGGAATGTTGACATAGCAGCTGGGCTTCCGTGTGGACATGCTGACGGCATTCTGTGTGCTTACTTGAGCAATAAAGAGCTTAGTTTTCTGCACCTGTGTTCCTCATTACTACAATTCTTGGCGACGAGGAGAAGGAAACTGTGCCAGGGACAGTGGATGCCGTTTCCCTGGGGTTAAGTGAACGCATGTCAACGAAGAAAAGGAAATATAACGGAGCCTGAGGTGTAACGACAAGAAAGAACAGAATGACTGAAGTTTATGTCACGAGGAAAATGAACGGATTACAAGTAAGGAGATACTGTAAATGAGCGCGAGCCGAGGTCAGAGACTTAAAAAGAAAATCATAGAGTGGGCTGGTGACGCACTCGGGTGCCTGGTCGGGCATCGTGAACTCTGAATGGCTGGGGGAGCCGGGTGCTCATTGAGGTGCTGAGTACAGGCTAAGGCGCAAGCGTGTAATTAATCTCCATCGTGTGTCAGGTCGGGCACAGGCGGCGCGCTGATATTAGGGGATGATGTCTTAAGGATCTGTGTGGCGACAAAGCAATCAGATATAAAGCAATTAAGAGGGGTGGCAGGCGAACCTGTTGACTTTCTTGCCAGACGCGCCGCGCCCTGAATGTCACAGAGATCACGAAGCCCCTGTGCGTTTGTGTAAAAGAAAAGAAAAAAAATCGACACGCTGACTGAACTGTGGCGCGAGGCTGCGCGCTTACCGGCAGTGCTCCTCACAGGAAGATCGGGGATTTCGGCACTCGTGGTGCGCTCCCTGTGGTGACGTGGGTACACCCAAGAGTGGAGCGGTGGTGTTGAGTTGGGTCAAAAAGGTTTTTCAAACCGGCGAAACGCATGCATCTGGGCTACATCTCCTTTCGGCAGGCAGCTCTGTCCTGACAGGAACTTATTGAGGAGAGGTTTCTTCACAGGAAGTTCCCGCCAGTAGGGGAGGAGGCAAGAGGTTCAATTGGACCATACACCACAACAGTGGAAGCAGAAAGGGGACTTTAAAAGTTACTCAGTCAATGATAATTTTCTTATGTGATGCAGATATTACGTAGTAAATAGAGTAAAGTGTGGAAAATATAGCTGCTGTACTTAAACTACCAGGATTAAAACAACCGCACCAGAGGCAGATATTTACCCTTTTCAGTAGAAGGAAGAAAGGCTCACTAGGAATTTAAGGTATTTTATGGCAATGGCAGGTGCAGGAATGAGTCAACCCCCACCCTTCCTTAATGAGTTAGGAGAACCTGTTATGCCCTGGAGAAGGTGGGAAGGTATTTTCAAATCACATTTAATAGCCATAGGTGGTAGCAATTACACTAACATAAGCAAACAACATATACTGCTCCTCAATTTAGGCACGCATGGGAGGAAAATATATGAAGACATAACAGGGAGATTGGTGGAGGATGATCAAGAGGAAGTGGAGGAAGGTGTCAATGTTTATGAAAGCACACTGAGGGAATTGGCGGCTCACTTTAAGGAAAAAATAAATGTGGTTATGGAGAGGCACAAGTTTTTTAAGAGGGTGCAGAAGAGGGAGGAGAAAGTGAGCAATTATATTGCAGTATTAAGAGGCTTGTCAGCCACATGTGAATTTGGACAACTCACAGACTCATTGATTAGAGATCAACTGGTGAGATGCACCAATGACACCAAGACTCAAGAGGAATTGCTTACAAAGAACCCCAATCTAGAGGAAGCCATAAATATAGCTAAGGGCCTAGAACACACTGCACGATGCATGAGAGAAATGAAATCACAGGAGGTAACACACAAAGAGAGGGCAGATAGCAAGTCTAGCACCGAGGGTGAATCTGTCTGTAAAATAGGGGACAAGAGTAAAGAGGTGAATAGCAGTAGTCCAGTCCAATGATGTGTTTCAAATGTGGAAGTCCAAATCATTTGGCAAATAACTGGAAGTGTCCAGCAAGAAATGTACAGTGTAGAAAGTGCAACAGGTGGGGGCATTTTTCTAAAGTTTGTAAAGCACCTGGCAAAGCAGTGCATGTAATTGAGGATTCCCCCCAGGACGAGGAAGGGGAAAAATCTTACATTTTCCAAGTGGGGGAAGAGGAGGAAAACAATGATGATATTTACCCAAAATGTGATGTCTTACTTGATGGAGTGTTGTTTAGTATGTATGCTGATTCATGCTCCCCATACACCTTGGTAGACAAGAACGTGTTCGAAGATAAATTTGCCAACCATCCTGTTAAGATGATGCCACCCGACATCAGTCCCAAGGGGTACAACAAAGGGAAAATCCCACTAGAGGGCATGGTGACAATGAGAATCTCCTTTAAGGATAGACACACGGTGGGAAAGGTATATGTATCCACGAGTGGCTCGACACTATTGGGCTGGAGACACCAGAAGCAGTTGGGTATCAAACTAGATCCGAACAACAAAGAGCAGGTGTTGTTAATTGACCCAATAGGCATATCAGAGAGTCTCACCGAAGAGTTCAAGGAGGTGTTCAGTGACAGATTGGGAGTATTTAAAAACTACATGCACAAGATAATCCTGAAGGATGGGGCAAAACCTGTAGTGCACAAGACTAGATCTATACCTTTGCGCATGAGAGAGCCCCTCCAGCTGGAACTTCAGAGGCTGGTTAGTCAGGGAGTTATCACAGAAATTGAGAGTTCAGCCTGGTTGGCCCCGATTGTGATCACGGCAAAAGATGGAGGGAACAGCATAAGACTTTGTGTGGACCTGAGGGACCTCAATGCGAACATTCTGGTGGAAAGGTTCCCTCTTCCCAGGATAGGTGAAATGTTGAGCACTATCAGGGGGGCCAGGTATTTCAGCGTGCTGGACCTATCCTCTGCTTATTATCAAATCAAGCTTCACCCGGATTCTCAATTACTGACGGCATTCACCACTCCGTTTGGAAATTTCAAGTTTCAGCGAATGCCATTTGGTCTGGCGTCAGCGGCTGCAGCCTTCCAAAGAGTCATGCAACATGTGTTAAAGGACTGTAGGAACACCATCTGTTTCCAAGACGATATACTGATCTTTGGAGGTTGCGAAGAAGAACACAACGAAATGGCCAGAGGGGTGTTAGAAAAGCTGAAAGAGGTAGGCTTCACCACAAAGCCATCAAAATGCAAACTGGGAGTAAGTTCGGTGGACTACCTAGGACACACCCTATCTGAAGATGGTATTAAGCCCAAGCACGACCTGGTGAAAGCAGTGAGAGATGCTCCCACTCCCAAAAGCAAAGAGGACATTCTATCGTTCCTAGGCCTTGCTGAATATATGGCTAAGTTCGTCAAGGATTTTGCAATGGTGTCACAGCCGCTAAGGAGGATGATGTGTTGTAACTAGCCTGTTTGTGTTTACCCTTCACCCCGTGTTCCCCCCTCTTCCTTAACAGATTTGGTACAGTCCTCTTGACAGCCCAGCGCTCGCTATGGAATGTTGACATAGCAGCTGGGCTTCCGTGTGGACATGCTGACGGCATTCTGTGTGCTTACTTGAGCAATAAAGAACTTAGTTTTCTGCACCTGTGTTCCTCATTACTACAGTAAGTTTGCGCGATATTTCTTGCTAACACGCACTGTGGTAGTGCGAACAAGTAGATGCATTCCCGAACATGTCTTGCCAACCCGAACACGTTAGTAGCGACCCGGAACTGGAAATAAGGGGACGCCAGTGGGCGGGACAATTGAAAAAACAAGATGGCCGCGCCCATAGCCCAC
Organism: Lissotriton vulgaris; assembly: GCF_964263255.1. Classification (NCBI taxonomy): domain Eukaryota; kingdom Metazoa; phylum Chordata; class Amphibia; order Caudata; family Salamandridae; genus Lissotriton; species Lissotriton vulgaris. The sequence goes on along the minus strand of NC_141691.1, from coordinate 233,011,346 downwards.
CTCATGGGTAACTTCACGCGCTACATATCCCGAGTATGCAGTCAGCGCCCTGAACACTCGCACCGCGCACCCGAAGAAGAAAACCGGCTCGCGAATGGGTCGAGCAAGCTACTACGCAAGCTTGCGGAGCTCGCGGAGTGCAAGAGCAACTTTGCGTCGCTCTGTGGAGTGCCTCTACGTGAACTTCGCCCAACCTTATTTAATACCAGTGAGGATTTTTATACTTGTCTGTAAAATATTGTGTGATACAATCTAGATGGAGTATTTTTACCTCAGAAATGGGTATGGCCAATTAGAGCGTACATATGTCCCTGTATGCAATATCCTAAGTATCACATTTTAACCAAATGTATTTTAATTATTTTTCTAAGAACAAAACATGTGGCACTTTGGGTTGTTTTGAACCATAGCACTTTTCACAAAATATATTGTTGAAACAGGAGTATGAATTTTGCCCACAAAACATAATGATTACTAGAGCCAAGCATAGTAGCATTTACAGTAGAGGGCAAAACATGTAGTTGCCCAGATACTACCATATTCCTGTAGAGGGGCCTTGGAAATTTGCGTGACACTATGTATTTACTGATCGGGTTGATTGGATTAAGTGTATCAAGCTATTTATCTTCATATTAAGGTATTTAACATACTTGGTACAATTTTAGGAAATTGAAATAGGATCTAAGTATAATCATGATAAACTATTGTTCAACCTCAGAATAATAAAATTACAATAAAAGCTAATGAGTTTCTGGCGGTGGATTCCTTCAAATATTGCTAAAGTAAATGCAGAGTTGTAAATCTGTACAGCATGAGACGTTCACATTCAGCAATGAACAGGTAGAAGCTGAAACAAGATCACAGCCGACCAGCTCGCGACTTCCCTGAGCATGAACCCTCCCACCAGCACAACGAACCCAAGCCAGGCGGCCACCAACCTCGCGAAGTGGATCAGCATCTGCGCAGACGACCTCGCCCCTCTGAAGACCCCGCCTAGCAGACCCAGCAGCAAGAAAGCCCCATGGTTCACCGACGAACTCAAGAGCTCCAAGAAGAACTGCCGAGCACTCGAGAAAGCCGGGCGCAGGGACCCAACACCGACCAACATGACTGCCCTCAAGCTCGCCACCCGAAAACACCACCAACTGATCCACGCCACCAAGAAAACTGCATTCAAGGAACGACTGGACAACAACGCACACAACAGCAAGGAACTCTTCAACATCGTTAAAGAGCTCTCCAACCCCAACGCCGGAAACAACGACATCACCCCTTCGCAAGACCTCTGCAACTCCCTCGCCTCCTACTTCCACAACAAGATCACGGACATACACAACAGCTTCAGCACTCAACCGACGCACGCCACGACTGAACCACCGCCCCCACCACCACCCTCCGCGCCTGGATCCCGATCAGCACCGTAGACACCATCTGCACGATGAACTCCATCCACTCCGGATCTCCGACCGACCCCTGCCCTCACCACGTCTTCAACAAGGCCGACGTTGTCATCGCACCCCACCTGCGGGACATCATCAACACCTCCTTCGACACCGCTACCTTCCCGGAGAGCTGGAAGCACGCCAAACTCAGCGCTCTACTAAAGAAGCAATCAGCCGACCCCACCGACCTCAAGAATTACCGCCCCATCTCGCTGCTCCTGTTTCATGCTAAAGTTATCAAGAAGACCGTCAAAAAGCAGCTGGCCGCCTTCCTCGAGACGAACGGATCCCTCGACCTCTCGCAGTCTGGCTTCCGAACCAACCACAGCACCGAGACCGCCCTGATCACAGCCACCGATGACATCCGAGCCCTGCTCGACAACGGAGAAACAGCGGCCCTCATCCTCCTAGACCTCTCCACGGCTTTCGACACTGTCTGCCACCGTACCCTAGTGCGGCGCCTCAGCAACATCGGAATCCAGGAGAAGGCACTGGAATGGACCATCTCGTTCCTCACCGGAAGGACACAGAGAGTCCGCCTCCCCCCGTTCAGCTCAGAAGCCACCGAAGTCATCTGCGGCGTTCCTCACGGCTCCTCGCTCAGGTCAACCTTCTTCAACGTCTACATGAGCCCCCTCGCAGCCATCGCACGCCAGCACAACCTCAACATCATCTCCTACGCTGACGACACCCAGCTGATCCTCTCCCTCACCAACGACCCCGCCACCGCCAGAGCCAAACTACACGAAGGGATGACAGACGTAGCCAAGTGGATGACGAACAGCCGCCTGAAACTGAACTCGGACAAGACTGAAGTCTTCATCCTGGGATCTTCACCCTCCGCCTGGGACGACTCCTGGTGGCCCCCCGCCCTAGGCAGCACACCCAAACCAACAGACCACACACGCAACCTGGGCTTCATCCTGGACTCCTCCCTCTCCATGACCAGATAAGTCAACGCCGTCTCCTCGTTGTGCTTCAACATCCTGCGCATGTTACGTAAGATCTTCCGGTGGATCCCCACCGCGACCAGGAATATGGTCACCCAGGCCCTCGTCACCAGCCGGCTGGACTACGGAAACTCCCTTTACGCCGGAACCACCGCCAAACTCCAGAAGAGACTCCAGCGGATTCAGAACGCCTCAGCACGTCTCATCCTGGACATCCCCCGTCGCAGCTACATCTCCGGACACCTGAGAGATCTGCACTGGCTCCCGGTCAACAAGAGATTCACCTTCCGTCTCCTCACCCACGCACACAAAGCCCTACACAACCAAGGCCTAGGATACCTCAACAGCCGCCTCAACTTCTACGCTCCCACACGCCAGCTTCGATCGACCGGCCACGCCCTCGCCCCCGTCCCCCGCATTCGAAGAGCCACCAAAGGAGGAAGGTCCTTCTCCTACCTGGCTGCCAAGACTTGGAACTCCCTCCCGACCCACCTCCGCCTGACCCAGGACCACCTGGCCTTCAGGAAGCAGCTCAAGACCTGGCTGATGCAGCAGTAGCGGAACCCCCTCCCCCAGCGCCTTGAGACCCTCCGGGTGAGTAGTGCGCTATATATATGCTTTGATTGATTGATTGTTGGAAATTGGGTTACTGGTTGAATGGGGTAAAACCCTAGTCAAGCAGCAACTGCAATTTTGGACAGGGTGAAGTCTCAAGTAAACCCCAAATAAACCTCTGATCAACCCTTTGGTAGCTTGATACAAAGCAGTCAGGCTTAACTTAGAGGCAATGTGTAAAGTATTTATGCAGCATTCCAAATAAGTGATAACAGAACACAAGAAAAACCCTACACCAATTTGAAACAATAGAAAAAAAGTAATAAATTATTTGACAGCAAAATGGCAAAAATCCAATTGGTAGAACTGGAGATATGCAATTTTAAGATTCAAGTGAAAGTGGTGCAGAGAAGCACAAAGCACCACCTGTGGTTATTTGGTCATGCCGCGTCAAAGTTACAAGTTCAGGCTGATCGCGATGGAGCACAAGTTGGATGCAGGGAGGACCAAGTTAGGCCCACTGAACAAAGTACCTTAAACCCTGGTTTGTAGAGGGTTGCTAGATCCCGTGTCAAGGATGCATTGCGCAGAGGTGGTTATGAGGAAGCTATGAGGCCACGATGCAGAGTCCTGCATCATCATAATGGATACTGTCAAAGGGGGCTTCTCAGAAGAATCTGTGAAGCTGCAATTTGGAGTCCTGCGTCATTGTTGAAGATGGTGTTGATGAGGGGCTTGTGATGCAAAGGGCTGTGTCAAGGATGCATATTGCAGTGGGGGCCCCGAGGCGACTGCAGGCTGCGATGCGAGTTCTGGCATCACGGATATGTCACACAGTGGTAGTTCTGATGCAGTTGTAAGGAGATGCATCCCGCTGTGTCGGATCTGCATAGAGGACCATGGCTGGGCTTGGTGAGCACCTTCATGCCCACTTTCAGCTTTCAAGGTGGAAACACACTGAGTTTTCATTTTTGCAAAACTAAAAGCATAGTTTATGCAAAAGCATGCCCATGTGATCAAATTTATATAGGGAAAACAACTTAAAAGGTGAATACAAAAATCGCACAACATCGGTCGAGGATTAAAAAGCAGGTGATGACTGCCCCAATGGTCGAGCATTTTGTAGCCAAAACTTATGGTTTGAATGATTTTTGCTGGACGGTCTTGTCGGTAATAAATACAGCTAAACAACATATTGACTCTGAAAGCCTGGTGCTACAGAAAGAGGCGTATTTAATCATGAAGTTCAATAGTACAGTGACGGGGTTGAATAGTATGAATAAACTTAATAAATCCTAAATTTCACCCTAAAGGTTATACTATTTAAATTGGAGTATTTAACATAGCACTGGAAGGCGCTCCATGTTTTTGTGTTTAATGGGCTGAGCTACAGTATTAAAATGAGTGGGTTTGTGAATATAACTTTAACCAGTAACTACACCTCCCAGAGTGCAGTAGTCTGGACTGGGAGACGAGGCTGCACTATGATTGGACAATCCATCTGACAACGCCCCCCTCCTTTCAGGTTGTTGCTCGCCTTTCGCGACAAACGAGTAATCGCGCTTTAGAGTGAGAAAGGTATTGCAGAGATGAAGGAAACAACCTCTTGACTGCGGTAAGTGTCAGCTTCGTAAAATGTTATTTTGATAGAATCCTCCAAAGCTTACGGCGCAGACTAAAAACCGCGTATCTCCTTTCAGGAAGCATGGGTTTCTATGGAAGGCTGGAATTGATTTAAACAGCGCGCCACCTGGGAAGACTGAGCACTAAGGTAAACGCCGGTCACAATGTATCTGCACATAGAAACAATGTGGGTGCAGTTTAAGAATGAAAGAGTAAACCTCCCAATTTTTATAATAGTGATGAAGAATTATCAGCGCGATTTTTATGAAAAGCAAAGGGACTTGACTGTTTAATCACTATAACTCCAACTAGCAGGTACTGTTTCTATACATTTCACCGATGCAACTAAAATGGTAGAATGTCGGTGTCCTCATATAAGCAACACCTTTATATTAATTGGAGCATTTGGCGAGCCTAAAAGACGCACAGACTTGTAGCCTGACCTAGAAAACTGCAGTAAGGTAGGCAACCATTAAGATGATAATACGAGTTACATTGTAAATACGCCCCAGCCCATCAATAAAATATCCCTTTCACTGTTTCAGCAAAGCTTCAAACAGAAGAAGCTCGGATTACTTTTGAACAGACATTTACATTAGTGTGAAGGTCCTGACCATACTATTTCAGGTACTTTAAAAATATGAAGCATATAAAGCATAACTAATGTAAAAACTTAATAGGGAGGGAGAAGGCATTAAAAATGTTTTTTTTTATTCTACAGCTTCTTTTTTACATCAAAAAGAAAAAAAGCCCTGATGAGAGTCCTGTGAAGAACTTAAACAGAATTTGAAACGCGTCGGCGTTTGGTTTAAATCCACTTTAAACTAAGGGATAAAACACCCTTTATGCCCATAATATAGTGTCCATTGTAGTTGCTAAATGAAAACACTCTGTGGACATTCATGAATAGGGCAATATGATAAAGTAGTTGTTTTATTGTTTCATTGTAGTCTATTTCTTCCTTCAAAAAGTGTTTGTTACAAAATTGTCCATTTAAAATGTTGTGTGAGGTTTTTTTAATTTTTTTTAATTATATTTGTTTCAATTGTGTAAATATTGTACTATTTCTTTCATTCGTGTAAATATTGTATGACATGTTTTTGTAATATGAAAACTGCAAGACAATGTTTTCATTTCTCTATGTGATTGAAAATTTAAAAAAACCTCAAAAGATTAAGTAAAAAGGTTTGAATAAAGGAACCAGGATAAACACAATTTGTACATGTTTGTCTTAAGAGCTTAAATAATTTAAGCTTTTTTTGAAAACCTAGAGATTTAGGCACATTTCCCAGTTGTATATATGTCTTTGTAAAAGTAGCATTTTCCGAACGTTAACTTAAAATCTGAGATTACTGTTAAAGAGAGTTTTAAACTACAATTCATTAGACCCCAAACTCAATATTTCTACCTGCTCCCAATCGAAAGTTATCACTTATTAAATGTAATAAGTTAACCTAATATTATCATTTGGGAGAGGAAGGCCTTGCAGTAGTGAAAACACATTTCAGAGTTTTTCACTACTAGGACTTAAATGCATTAAAATGGATGGTTTAGGCCTGGCAAAATGTTTATTTTACAAAGTCAAAAAGGCAGTTTAAAACTGCCCACACAAACTGCAATGGCAGGTCTGAGCTATGTTTAAAAAGGCTACTTTGGTGGGGGGCACAATAAGTGCTGCAGGTCTACTGGTAGCATTTACTTTACAAGGCATGGGTACATATAATACCACTTTACCAAGGACAAAAATACATTTGATTTGCCAATTGGGCTTAAGCCAGTTTCACCATTTTTAAAGGAGAGAGCACACTCACTTTAGCACAGGTTACCAGTGGTAAAGTGCACATAGTCCTAAGGCCAACAAAACCAAGATCAGCAAAAATGGAGGAGCCAAAACCTTTGGGGAAGACCACCCTAACGCTGACAGCTCTAACAATAACAGACATTAGAAAGGGTAAATGGGGCATCTGATATCTGGCACCCATAGTCCAAGGCCATTTTTTCCCGACAGGCACCTTTAGTGCCAGAAGCCTTGACCCGTACTCTTTTATCGGTCAATTTAACAAAATGGATGTACCCAGTGTTTAAATGTCTAGCCAAGCAGTGTGCCAAGCCTAGCTTCTGCTTCATACAAGGTGTATGATGCTTAGGCATAAATGTAAAGCAGGACACCAGAGATCCATTCAAATCAACTGCTGAGAAGTATCTTCCAAAAATAAGAAGAAATCTCCATTCATTATAAAATGTGTAAATGACTCTAATAGAGGGAAATAATATAACATTGATGCCCTTTCTTTCCCTGGTTTTGCCATTTGATTTTTCTGACTCTTTTTCAAAACTTCAATAATGTTTAAATTAGGTCATAGTGGCTGGAAAGAGAATTTGAATGAGCTGGAAAAGGCGGTATATCTGAAAAAAAGGATGGTGGAATTTGTGAAGTTTTCAAATATGTTGCTGGGTCAAGGTCCTAAGGTTCAAGAGAATAAGATATTTCCATTATTAGATTCATGACTTGGCAAAATTGAATGCGGCTGTTCTAGTTCCCATGCTACAAAAGGCTACTTTGTGCACGAGTCAATTCTGAGTAAATGTAAATAAAAACGTTTTGTCACCTATAATTACGAACAATTGCTAATACATTAGAAAATAAATAAATATTCTCGTATATTGAGACAAACTCCTACCAATGGAATAATCCTTGTTTTGAATATACTTTTTCAGATAAAAAGAGCAATTTAGGAAAGAAGGAATTGAAACATTAAAAGACCTGTTAGTTAGTTCATTTCAAGAGATAATAAGAGATTTGTAAGAGATTATTGACACGGGATCAGAAACTTTATATTATCCAAAGCTATGTTCAGCTTTGATCAAAATAATGAAACCACGACCATTGCATTTGGGCAAAATATGCTGTGGGCAAACTAACAAACTTGGAGGTCAGGACAAAGTAATAAATAATTTAAAATAATTTCCTTGCAATAAGTTAAGAATATAATAGGATGTCCAACAAAGCAAAGATGTTTTCTTTCTTCAGTCTATTTAATTTGATGACCTCCTCTTCCTCTGGATCCATTGACGATAATTCCTCTCTCCTTCCTCATTCTCTGTAGATTGTTTTGTCTAGACGTTCACTCACTAAAAATAATGATCTCTTTGGCTGATAATGTGTGTGACATTCTATGCATATGGTGATGGAATTTGTTAGACCTGACATCATTGGCTTGAGTCTCTCCTCCATTTTTCTTCTGTTTGCCTCCTCTGTTTACAATGTTTTTGCTGGTATACTGCTTTGGGCACTGTGCCACTGCTGATCAGTGCCACAGTGCAAGTGCTCCCTATGTAAAATTGCTGTATAGATTGAATTCCATGTTTGGCTTATTTGGTTTACTGTCAGTCCCTAGTCTAGTGCACCAGGAGTGCCAGGGCTTGTAAATACAAATGCTGCTCGTGGGCCTGCAGCACATGTGCCACCCGCAGGAGCGGCCTAGTAAAAGTATGTCTACAGGTCTGCCATTGCTAGACCTACGTGCAGTCTGGTACTGTCACACTGACTGCGCAAGTACACCTACTTGCCAGTCCCCAAACCTTCCCTTAACTTCATGTTAGTCACCCCTATGGTAGGCCTGAGGGCAGGGTGCATTGTAAGCATAAGGTAGGACAAGCCTGACCAAGTTGGCATGTCCTATTAAATTATTACAGCCATATTCGTTTTTCACTATTGTAAGGTAACCTACTCTCCATTAGTTAGAATGGGCTGCCAGGATTATTAATGCTATAATCCTAGCTGGCTCGGGAAGCATGGTGCAATGTCGAGTTTGGTATCCCTGAACTTGGGGTTTAATCACGCATCCGTTTGTGTGGATGGTTTTTGGACTCTGGGTTTGAAAATAGCACTTTTAGAAAGTGGCTATTTTCTTGTCTAACTATTTCTGGTTTCTGCTGGTTTGGTGTGTGTGTGACAGGAGCTGGGTGGCTCCAGAGGTCTGAGTGAGTCAGTGTGGAATGAGTGGGACATTTGCATTAAGAGTAGGGGGAGAGTAGTTCCTGATAGCCTGCCCTGCCTGATACAATGCTGGCTCCACCTCCAGCCAGGCGACTGATGACTCTGTGCCTGCCAGGGACGATCCTGGCCCCACCTCCTACCAGGTGGCCGATAGCTCTGCTCCTGCCAGTGACAATGTAAATGTAAATGTGTTTCGATTTATATAGCGCCCTTTAACCCAGGGGTCCCAAGGCGCTTGCTCAGGGAACCCGTCCTGGTATTCCCCTGTGAGATATCCCGGCCGGGTATCCACAAGGTGAAAGCCAGGCATCCCGCCGCGAGGGGCCGTAGTGGAGATTAAGCAAGCTATTGCCCAGAGTCGCAGAGTGTGACCCAGTGAGTCGAGTAGGCACCGGAGCGAGAATTATCGACTCCGTGGAATTTTTGAGCCCGAGACCCGCCGAGGCAGGGAATCGAACCCTGGCCCACGGCCGATCTCAGCTTCCGGGTCTGCCGCCTCTAACCACTGAGCCACGCTTCTCCACAATGCTGGCTCCACCTCCTGCTGGGCGTCTGAGGACCCAGCCCTGCACAGTGAATAGGCCAGGTGCCTCTGCCTGGCTACACCCACAACAAACCCAGAATGTGGGGAAATTCCCCTGCATGGACAAAGGGATCAAAGCCAAAAAGGGGTATAAGAGAAGGACCCCTGAACCAAGAATTTAGATCACTTCTGACAAGGAACCCTTAACCAAGGACAAGAAGCCTGCTGATCCAAGGACTTGCCTACCCCTTCTGCCAGTGTGCTGTTTGCTGGGGGGAATCCTGCAGTTGCTTCTTTATTTTTGCCAAGGAACCAGGAGAGAGGAACTGTGTGTGTACTCTCAAGCTTTGCTAAAGAAAATCTCCAAGGGCTGGAAGAGTGCCAGCCTCCTGTTGAAGTCACAGGGCTAAAGGACTTCATCTGCTAAAAGTGCTTGTTGCTGGAACCTGACAGTCCAGCACCTCTGAAAGAAACCAGCAACCTCGACGCCGACGGATGACGCCGAATCCAGCTCGACATCGTGAGTAACGGCTCCAGTGTCCGGCTTCCTCGACGCCAGCCGCCGGGCCCGATCGACGCCAGCAGCAACGCCAGTGAGTAGCGAGTTCGGCTCCAGGTCCAAGTGACCCTGTGTCTGCACCGCTGCTGATCGCATCGACTTCGAGCCCTCTCGACGCCGTGAGCGCTGCTCACTCTTGCAACATCATCATCGACATCGACGACGACGCCGTATCCTGCTTCGCCTCGTGAGAGCTGCTCCTGCCTGACATCTGTCGACGCCGCTGCAGGTCGCACTGACTCCAAGTTAAAAAAAGAGAGAGGTCTGCCCTATATATTTTAATTTAATGGCTCATGTAGAGTCCATAGCCCTTCATTATTTAGACCTGGAAAACGCCATCTATAACCCCATTGATAGATCCCAGGGAGGGCCTATTATAAGAGCTTCTATGGTTGTCCCAAGACCTCTCTCCTGAGCATTGTGTGCAATGTCTTTTTGATATATTTCTTTATATTAAGTATTGTTTGACTAGCGTTGGTTTGTTTGTTTCAAGGGATTCCTTTGCTTCATGACCCTTTTGGGCTAATAATTAATCAAAGTGCGATAAGGCCTTTATTAAGTTGCACACTTCTTTGAGCTCACTGCACGCACTCTGTGAACTGAACCTTATCTGCCTAGAATACGACTGTTACAAGGATGAAAGAAATGTTAACTTAACTTGGTCTCAAATCTGATTACTCTATCACGGACAAAACAATATTAGCCTTTTCAAAGACCCATGTATGTAACTGTCTTTTAGAAAATGAAGTGAAAAAAGAAAATAACTGTGTACTGTGATTCTAAAACTTGTCTCTTTTGTTCACCACAGAGTGACCACGGCTGTAAAACTGTACTGTTCCCTATTTCTGTTTTCCCTCGTATACATGCCCTGATGAAGGTGCCGCCATAGAATGGGCTGGGCACCGAAACGCGCGTCGGCGTGGTTACCACCTCTTCTGCCTACACCATCTGGTATCTCCCCAGCAAGCTGCTGAGAGGATACCACAGAATTACCTCAGTGTATCTGTGTGCGATGGGTCTTGAGGTTTTTGTATTTTGTTCATTGAATGAATGGATTGAATGTGTTGGTTGATTTGAGTGGAATGAGTCTGTGTTTTTGAATGAAAGATGAGAGGGTGCATAGGGGATATGTATTTATGTATATTGTGATTTCATCACTGTGCTCTGCTTCCATTTGAAGTATGATGTTTTTATATGTTTCTGAAATCAAATTTATATTGTGAAAAATGAAAATAAAACTGTATATTTATTCTGAAGTTGTGTTAAAAATTTGATCGTGGTGACCGTGATCGTCAGTGAGCTCACAGTTGTGCTGTCTTTTGACTATGATGGGACTCTACATGAGCCCTTAAATTAAAATATATAGGGCAGACCTCTCTCTTTTTGAATTTGGATCTATTTATCCCCTGCCAGTCTGCCCTACATCTATCTCAGGGGGCCCCGTCTTATATTTAGTGACCGCCCCGACTCCGAGGCCGGATCGACGCCGAAGACGCGATGCCGGACATCTCGACGCCGCTGATCATCGTGTGCTTTGCTTTTTCAAGGTACTGTGTTGTGGGGGTCTGTGCGACTCCGGGCTCGACTTAGCGCTTCTCGCGGTCGACGCCGAACCCTTTGGATTAACTTTGCCTCGACGTTGTGTGACTCCAGTGTGGGTTACATTGTTGCCAAGAACTGTGATTTTAAAGAAGAAGAGTTGCTTTTGTTACTAAAGACTTTGTGCTAAGAAGAAACTACACTTGAACTATTATTTTTCCTTCCAAGAGTATTTATAAGATTGTGGTATATTTTTGTCGTTATTTGGTTTTGTGCTAAGCCTTATATAAAAATCCTTATTTTTATAATACTACTGTGTCGTGCCCATTTGTAGTGTATTCACTTTATCACTGCCTCTGAGATAAGCCTGTCTGCTTTGCCAAGCTACCAAGGGGGTGAGCAGGGGTTATCTAAGTGTGTGATTCCCTTGCCCTGATTAGAGGAGGTGAGTCCCTATTTGTCAGAAGTGTATACCTCTGCCAACTAGAGACAGCCAAGTCTAACAGAATTGTGTTGTATTTGCACCTGCTAGGGGCTTGCGGTTTCAGGTGCAATTAGACCATTGTGTTACACTGCATAAGTCCGCATGACCTAAAAATACTATTGCGTTGTAAATGAGATTGTTTTACGGAGGAACACCCACCTTGCATATATTAGAAAAGTTTTAACATGATGCAATGCAACACAGAGCTTGCTCCACATAAGGCATGAAAAGTCACTCAAAACGAACACTGCACCACTTTGAAATTATGACGTAGGGATTTGCTCTGAATTGGGCGGCGCACAGATGATGCAAGACCTTTGTATATTTAGATTATGGCCCTTGCAGATGTAGGCATGATTGGGGGAATGAAGCTGATTAACATTTTGCTATGTATTTTATCTATCTCCAGCATTCCTCAATATTTGGAAAACAAGGTACTTAAAAACATTAGGTTTTCTTCCCATTTGATTGCATCTATCTTCTGCCACAATTTGTAAGTCTTAATGTGAAGGCCTATGTATCCCTCACATATTTCACACACACATTTCGAAGCAGCCTGAGTTTTGTTAAAAAGGCATACACACCTTCACATACCTTTCACAAAACCCTCCCAGGTACTTGATGCATTCAGTTAAAGGAATAGAATTCAAAAGGTGACTGGCTGACCAGCTGAATGGATAACTCCTGTCTGCAAATTAGCTGAGCTCTTATTACAATAATGCAGTATTGTGTGGTATGTTATGTTATATTGATTTGTATAGCGCACTAATTACCCCAGAGGGTTTTCCAGGTGCTTGGGAAAGGTGTGTGGTCCCAATGCGCTTATATGAGGAGCCAGGTCTTTATTTTCCTGTGGAACTCAAGAAGTGAGGCGGTAGCTCTGATGTGTTGATGGAGATTGTTCCATGTCTTGGGTTTTAGGTAGGAGAATGAGCGACCTCTAGTTTTGCTTTTGCCGATGCAGGGAATGTGTGCGAATTAGACTAAGACAGAGCATATGTGTCTATTGGGTTTGTGAAAGTGTATGTAGCGTTTCAGGTATTCTGGTCTTGTGTTTTGTATGGCTTGTATGCGTGTGTAAGAAGTTTGATTTGGCTGCACTTGTGAATGGGGAGACAGTGAAACTTCCTGAGGTGATTTGTGATGTGGGTGCCGCATGGGAGGTCGAGTATGAGTTTTGCGACTGCATTTTGGATTGTCTGCAGTCTGTGTAAGAGTTGTTTGGAGATTCTACGTAGAGAGCGTTGCTGTAGCTGCTGGTGGTGAGTACTTGTGTTACAGTACATCCGGTGTTCTGATACAGCCATTTGGAGATCTAGATCTGGTCTATTTTTTATATCTGCCACTGATGCTCTGCATTCTTTGCTTCGTTCAATCCTTCCTTTTTTAATATTTCAACATAGTGTCTCTCTGCCTGTAACCTCAGGCAAGGATAGATGTTTGCATGTAATTTCCAAAATTAAAAATCTGTGTTAAATTAAAAGAATTTTCAAAATATGCAGAGACTTAACAAATGTGGTTAGAACTAAGAAATCTATGTTTTCCACATGGCATTCTATGACATAATTTGTACTCTCCCAAATGTAATCTAAATGAGGACACAGAGTTAGCAGCATGCATAAAGATATGCCAATGAGTGAGAGAGATGCTGGCATTGTCAGCAGCCCCTCACCTTGAAATCTTTGGCAGTTCTGGTCAATATGTGCAGAGAGGTTCCTGTGCATGTAAATCAATCAGGATTTATAAAGTGCGGCTAATCACCTAACAGGGTATCCAGACTACATGTAAAATGAGGCTCTGCGGTGGGATCCCTCATTGTACTCTTTTCTGTTCCAGCAGCTGAACAAGAAAAGAAAGGAGACAGGTCCTGTTGGTCATTACCTGTTGGTTCATGTTGGTCATTACCTAGTTTTCCCAACTTCTTTTTCTGCCTTACAGGAGAAATAGAGCTTTGGGTCGGAAGTGTGGATTTAATCCCATTTCACCATTTCCTTGTTTACATGGGTGCTAACATGAAAAGAATTGAGTCGGTTGCCTGTCTGTTAGAGTTATGACTCATTCCTTGCTTCTATACGTTCAATTGAACAGGTGCTATATGGACCTGCAAATGGTTTGTCTGAATGCAGTCTATGCAGCCAGAAGAGTGAAGTAAGAACAGGTAAGTGAGGTAATGTGGCATGATGTTACTCCTGTGTTGAGCAATGACAAGGTGGGGTGACTTCTAAGCTAAGAAAAGCAATATGTGATTGAGTGAACGGGCAAGGAATGGTGAAACTCAGTGAAAATCAAGGTCAGAATGGAGGCTGTAGAACAGAAGGATGGTACCGCGGAAAGGAGTCAGAACAGAGAACCTCGAGTCTTACATGGGACTGTCTGGTACAGAGTACAAATAGTGGATGGACAGCACGCGCTGAGCCACACTGGCATACTTGGGACAGATGAGAAGAGATAGCTCCTAGAGGGCCTCCCTGTGAGACAAATTTGAAGAAGGTATTTGTTCCTCTTGTACACTTCTTTCTCTCCTCTTTACCTGCTCTAACCTCACAATACTTCTTAACTTAATTTGCCTCACTGCTGATGGTAAATAAACCTGAGGTCTCGCTTATTACGCTCTCCCTTTCTTTATGTGTTTATCTCGTTCTCTCAATTCTGTTTTTTTTCTCCTTTTTTTTTTTTTATTTTTTTATTTTCTGGCAGAGGTAATACATACAAGGATAAAACAAGAATGAGAGATCCAACATAATTCTTTACACAAAACAGTCATTATGCATTTTAAATCCAATTATCAATTGGCAACCATAGCTTCCGACCAAAAGTCTTCTTTTTGAGTCCTTTCAATTTATAGACTGCTTTATCCATTCTATATACATTTAGAAGCTTTCCCAGCCATAACTCAAAGGTTGGTGGATCAGCATCCAGCCATCTAGAGGTAATACAAGCTCGATAAATAGACATTCCCATAAACAAAAAATGTTCTTGATCTGTCTTTAAATTCCGAGAGGGAAAATAAACACCAAAGATAATGATAGTAGGATGGAGCGTAATCCGTACATGTAGCAAATTAGACAGAAACTTTTCAATCTTCTCAATATATACAACAAGTTTGGTGCAACTATAAAACATGTGAATTGAGTCGGCTGCTAAAGATCCACAGCGACTGCAGTTAATACCTTTTAGAGATTTCCATTTTACCAGTTTTGCAGGTGTATAGTAAAGATCTAAGGTGGACATAAAATGTTGACTCTTAAGAGAGCTATTAATTAGTATCTTATTGCTCATCTCAAACACTTTTACCAAATCAATCCCTGCAGTGCCAATCTTTCTCTCCCATTTCAGGGTGTGATGATCGAGATCGTTCTGCATCCTATTATTCATTAACTGGTAAATAATACCAATACAACTGTTCTTCCTGGAGCTTTCTAAAATGTCAATTGTTTCCATGGTATCGGTGTGTAAAACATTTTTTTTTTCCAGAAAGCTACGAATCTGTAGGTATTTAAAAAAATCATTCCTAGATAAACCAAATGTCTCTTGTAATTTAGAAAAGGACATGAGGGACCCATTTTGAAACAATTGACCCAGTAGATAAATCTCACTCATACGCCATCGGTAAATTATAGTATCTTGAAATATTACGGGTAAAATCTTATTATCAGACAGAGGTGTGTAATAATTCAATTTTGGGATTATACGTAACATTTTATTCATTTGCCTCCAAATTAAACATGCAGCAAGGAGCACCTTAAACTTTGTTTTTTTATAGTAGCTGGGTTCGATGACTTTCAGCAAACATTGCCGCGCATTAGTGCCTAAGAGCATTTCGAAGATAGAAGGTGAAATGGCTGGGTCTGATACATAATCATGAAAAAGCAGAACCCGGAAAGTTTTCAGAGCAATCGCCCAGTAATACATTTTAAAGTTCGGAAGCCCCAAACCAGCACAATCTGATGGGAGAGTACACCATTTTAAAGATCTTCTAGCACGATGGTACCCCCACAAAAACCTCGACACCATTCTGTCTATTCTATTGAAGAGGGACATTGAAAAAAACAGGGGAATAGTACGGAAAAAATACAAAAATTTTGGAAAAATCATCATCTTAATAACATTAGTTCGACCGTACAATGACAAGTGTAAATTATTAAATCTTTCTAACGTTCTATTGGTAGATATAAGTAGAGGGTCTAAATTTAATGCAACAATATCCTCAACCTTAGAAGATATAGTGACACCGAGATATGAACCAGTAGAGTTTAATGGGATATCAGTGGGTTTGCCCGTTTCCGAATGTATAATCTGTGTTTTTGTGATGTTTAGCTTATAGCCGGAGACCTTCCCAAACTCAATGGCCAACTCGATTATTGTGGGTAGCGCAGAGGAGACATCAGAAGTGACAATTGCAACGTCATCCGCGTACGCTAGAACTTTATGATCAATTTCAAAAAGACGAACTGGTGGAATATTAGGTTCCAAAATAAGTCTACTCAAATAGGGTTCTAAGTATAACGCAAATAAAAGCGGGGAACAAGGGCACCCTTGTCTAGTCCCTCTCGTGATTGAAAAAGATCTCGAATGATCAGTACCTAGTCTTATTATACCCTTAGGAGCAGAGTAAAGCGAGCGCACCGCCTGAATAAATTGCGGGGGAAACCCCTTCCCTTCTAGCACAGTCCAAAGGAATCCCCAGTCTACTCTATCAAACGCTTTTTCAGCATCGAGTAGGATCACCCCAACTGGGGATTCCTTTGCCTGTGCCCAGTCTAAGAGTGTAATCACCCGCTTAACGTGATCAGTGGTATCTCTACCTCTAATAAAGCCATGTTGAATATTAGACACTAAACTGGGCATTACCTGGTTAAGTCTATTTGCAAGAATTTTGGAATAAATCTTGCTGTCTGCCGTAATAAGTGATATGGGTCGATATGAACCCAATTCTTTTGAATCCTTGTTTTTCTTTAAAAACACCACTATAATAGCGGTGGACCATGAATCAGGTGGTTTCCCTTGAAATGCTGAATTAAAGATCTTTATCAACTCTGATTTCAACATGTGCCTAAATGTTCGGTAAAATTCGAGAGGTATCTGGTCAAATCCCATGGCTTTGCCTGCCGCAAGACTCAGAATGGCTTGCTCAATCTCATCCCAGTTTATTGGGCGTCGAAATAAATCAGACTCTGCACATCCCAATAATGATTGATTGGTACTGTGAAAATAATTTACAGGATTCAGAGTCTTATCTACTTCATTGTTGAAGTCATTATACAATGTTTTATAGAATTCCAGGAATGATTCTAAAATTCCTTCCCTACATTCATGAAAGTCCCCATTCATGTCATTGACACCCTGAATTTCATTAACAGAGGATTTCTGCCGGAGACGTTGTGCTAAGATTTTGCCGGTGCGCTCACTATACTCATAGCGTTCTGTTTTGTATTGCTTAAAATCTAATGCTACTTTATCAGCAATATGGGTCCGTAGACCAGAACGTTCAATTACTAGACGTAATTGCGCGTCTTCTATGCTTATATTATTCTTGCATGCCGTCGCAAGATCCAACTCGGCTAGCCTGATCTTATTTAACCTCTCCTTAAATTCTGTTCGTATTTTTTTCCTCTTAAAGTTTGCGAAACTAATTGTCTCTCCACGTACGATTGATTTAAAAGTGTCCCAAACCACTGGTGGGGAGGCCGTATCGTTATTTGTTAAAAAGAAATCATTAATAATAGTCGCCATACATTGCAAATATTCTTCATCACATAACAAGTTTCTCTGAAATGACCAAGACCTACTTGTATTCTGACATTCTGTAGGGACCTCGATCTCAACAATTATGGGATTATGGTCTGAGATAACTTGGGGTAGAATTTCGACACTAATTGACTCCAAAAACTGCGCAGACGTAAAAAAATAGTCTAATCGGGCAAACTTTCGATGTGGGCTAGAATAGAAGGTATATCCAGGATCTTTAGGACATGTTTTATGCCAAACATCCGTTAGTCCATTATTCAGAACCAACTCCCTAAGAGCACTATAAGTTCTGGGTTTATATCCTATATATCTCCTACCTAGTTTAATATTCCAGTCAGCCGACAAATGAATATTGAAATCCCCACACATTATAATGGGTTGCGTCCACATAGCTAATTCTGCATTATTCGTATTAAAAACTTCCCCATCATCTAAGTTTGGACCATACATGCAACATAAAGTAAATTTGGATCCACCAATGACTAACTCAGCAAGTCCCCATCTACCCCATTTATCAGCTAGAGTTTTCAGGCACTTCCCAACTCCTTTTCGCATACATATAGCAACACCTCTTTTTATACCCATCTGCTTAGATACAAGTAGCACATCCAGTCCCAGCTTGTCCAAAAGTGAACGCTTATCCCATGCAATATGGGTTTCCTGTATACATAATAAATCAATAGACAGTGTTTGAATCATAGAACGAAACATTCCAATCTTTTTGAAGTCATTGAGACCATTAATGTTAATTGTACATATTTTCACCTTTTTCACCTTTTTCTCCATATTGAGATAATGATTAAAAAAAAATCAACAAACATCAACAGTGTGTAACCCTCACTACTACAACTAGAATACCAACTGAAATACTGATTAAACATCCTTGCAATGAATACCTCTGCCTTACACCCCCACCACCAACCCTTACCTCTTCCCACCCCCACCCATTGCCCCAGAGCCCCACCCCCCACCCTCCCCACTATAGGAGGCATAGGAACTACCAGTTCCTAGAACGTATGGGTGCCGTGTCCCTGGGCCATAGCGTCCATACAGGAAGAAAGGGATGAAGAAAAAGCCACTAGACAAAGAGAAAAAATTTAGAGAAGAGAGAGAAAAGAAAAAGAGAAGCTTTATCAGTCCTATTTGAAAGAAAGAAAAAAAAAGAGAAAAAAAAAGAAGATTGAAGCTTCGATAAGAGTACATAAACTAACAGCCCTTATAGTCCTCATAGTCCTACAACATAGTAACCTTGTCTTCAATAAAGGCCTTGACATCTCATTTATTGATCAGATAGAGTCCAAGTATTCTTTGGCTTTGACCTCTGAAGTGAAGTATCTGACTGTGCCCTTGAATACAATCTTTAGCTTTGCTGGGCCTTGAAGAAAAACGGTGGCCTCTTTCTTTTGGAAATTAGGAATCAGCTGTCTCAACCTCCACCGTTGGGCCACTGTAGCTTGACAATAGTCCGGTCGAACGAAGAACTGACAGCCGAGACCATCTGCTTTCTTATCTGGTCTCGCACATCCATAAATGGCTTCACGGGCAAGAAAGTTATTAAATGAGACCAGAATAGCCCTAGGGTAGTTTACTTGACCTTGTCGTGGACTCCGAACAGTGAAGGGAAACCTATGCGCGCGTTGTACTTCTCGTGACCAGTCCCAATCAACCATTTCAGGAAAGGCATCTTTCAGTAAATTGATAATGAACCTCCTTGGATCAGATCCTTCTTTATTTTCAGGAATTCCCAAAAAACGCAGATTACTTCTACGGGCCTGATTCTCCAAACTAGCGATCTTATCGGACAGGTCCTCTTTTAGGGCTGTGAAGTCGCCAACTTCCTGCCTCTGTGCCATACTTTCTTCTTCCAGGGCTGCAATTCTGGCCTCTGCTTCGACAACTCTGTCAGTGGTCTCAGAGCACATCTTGATTGCACGGCGAACTGAATTTTTGACCTTAGCACAGGTCACCTGCGTGCGTAGATTTTCGGCCTATCTTTCAGCCCTGTGGCTCATCATGGTGTCAAAGATCATTTTCAGAGTGATCTCCTCACAGCCTTCACTACTGTCCTGTGCTGTGACGGATCCAGAGACGGAATTAGGGTTGTTTCCCGCAGTATCAGTAACATCGGAAGAGGGAACAGAAGCCGAATCAGGAGGTAAGGTACTACCCCCTCTCGGTGAATTAGAGACAGTTTCTTTACTCCCTGCACGTAATGACCGCTTTTTCAAGAGTTTCTTTTTTATGGCAGTAGCTGTGTTAGCGTCGGGGCTCATACTGACTTCGCCATCTGAGGATAAACTCTCACAACTGATCTCAGCCCAGCCTTTGTGAACACCTGTCGTCTCATCCGAGGAAAGTTCCGACAAAGAGAAGAACTTATCCGAGGTTTCCAGATTAGTACACTGTGTGGAGTCACCCGTTGTTTTCTGTTGGTCATTTTCTACAGATACTAATAGTGATAGCGTGGGAAGAGAACAAGAGCGACTAATGCCAGCACCTCCAGAGACTACCTCCCCCATAATACCCTTCTTTAGAGGATTAGCCAGCAACAAGTTTGGAGAATTATTTAACGGATTATTGTCAATTGCAACTGTGATAGTAGATTGGTCGGAGCACGGCTCCGTCACATCTAAGCCTTGCACACTCACATCAGTTATTGTTTTTTTTCTGGTCGCTTGCTTCTCAAATAGGGCAGGCAGAGTTTGTAGCGTGGCATCTTTAGCATTTACGGCCTCTTTATACTTAACAGGGGGTCTGCTGGAGTTCTTACCCTGCTTTGTTGTTGTATTAGCCAGAGTTGGGGGTGCAGCCTCTGGAGCCTCGGCCATCACGAATCCCTCGCCGCCTGATTCCGCTCTGCTCAGCGTTCGATCCTCGTCGTCTCTCCTGTTGCTCCGGGTGCTGACAGACGAGGGTAGTGGTGTCTTTTTTTTCCCCTTTCGTGTTCCGCCTCCGCCTCTACCAGAAAAGACGCTGCTCTGCGCCCAAAACAGACAGAGTGTAGCACGCCACAGCGGAGACCGCCGACTGAGCTCCGAGAAATTTAGCAACATTCGTGTAATCCTTCAAGGGGATACTTTGTATCGTGATCAGCACGCCGGTATGCCAATATGCCGGCACGTAAACAAACTTCCAAGGTACTTCTCCGCAATACTTTCCTCAGCGCCGCAGAAGGAGCCTGATTGCACGGGTATTCAGCCGGAAGAGGTCAACGCCTCAAACGGCCCCCGTCTTGCGGTGTCCAGCGATGGAAGAAACGCCGATATAACGGGTAAATGACCAAATGACCGAATGCAGCCGTGCAAAGCAGTTCAAGCCGGCTGTATCACAAGCGCTATCATTGGCAGATTTTCCTCGCAGATAATGGCTCTGTCCTCTCTCCCCCTTCCTGGACGCCTGGAGCCAGGGAACGAGTTGCTCACACAGCCTTCCTCACGGCAGCCATCTTGCCTCCCGACATCCCTCATTGTACTCTTTTCTGTTCCAGCAGCTGAACAAGAAAAGAAAGGAGACAGGTCCTGTTGGTCATTACCTGTTGGTTCATGTTGGTCATTACCTAGTTTTCCCAACTTCTTTTTCTGCCTTACAGGAGAAATAGAGCTTTGGGTCGGAAGTGTGGATTTAATCCCATTTCACCATTTCCTTGTTTACATGGGTGCTAACATGAAAAGAATTGAGTCGGTTGCCTGTCTGTTAGAGTTATGACTCATTCCTTGCTTCTATACGTTCAATTGAACAGGTGCTATATGGACCTGCAAATGGTTTGTCTGAATGCAGTCTATGCAGCCAGAAGAGTGAAGTAAGAACAGGTAAGTGAGGTAATGTGGCATGATGTTACTCCTGTGTTGAGCAATGACAAGGTGGGGTGACTTCTAAGCTAAGAAAAGCAATATGTGATTGAGTGAACGGGCAAGGAATGGTGAAACTCAGTGAAAATCAAGGTCAGAATGGAGGCTGTAGAACAGAAGGATGGTACCGCGGAAAGGAGTCAGAACAGAGAACCTCGAGTCTTACATGGGACTGTCTGGTACAGAGTACAAATAGTGGATGGACAGCACGCGCTGAGCCACACTGGCATACTTGGGACAGATGAGAAGAGATAGCTCCTAGAGGGCCTCCCTGTGAGACAAATTTGAAGAAGGTATTTGTTCCTCTTGTACACTTCTTTCTCTCCTCTTTACCTGCTCTAACCTCACAATACTTCTTAACTTAATTTGCCTCACTGCTGATGGTAAATAAACCTGAGGTCTCGCTTATTACGCTCTCCCTTTCTTTATGTGTTTATCTCGTTCTCTCAATTCTGTTTTTTTTCTCCAACTCATTTTTATCACCCATACCTTCATTCCTGTTCTTTCATTGCCCCCTGTATATTTCCTATGCCAATATTTTACTCCAGTCTTTCTAGTTCTCCAATTTTTCTATTTCTAAAATATCATCAGGACATTGGAGTGCTGCTGAGGGCCCAGAGTGTTGCTGCGGCCCGGCATGTTTATTCAGCATTTGGCATCCGCCATCTATGGGGGCCCCCTAGATGTTTTGGGGCTAGTCCTAAGGCACCCCTATTTGTGTTGGATGACAGAGGGAGTTGAGGGGGTGTGGCCATGAGGCGGATGAGATTGGACGTGTGAGCACAGAGCTCAGCGCCAACCACGCAGTTTATCCTGAGTCAAACCCCCAATTCCCTGGATTGTAGGGGAATTTGCCTGGATGCCTCGGGGATCTGGGGGCTGACTGTGGCGCTGGCGGACTGAGGTGAACTGCTGTCGGGAAGAGGACTGGGTCGTGACCCTAAGATGGCAGCATAGTGGCATGGTGGGGTCACGAGAGGGAGCGAAGACTGTGTTCCCCGACTGGAGCAGCTGACGAAGGCGGCGTCTGCGTTGAGGATCGGCCGAGGATACGGGGATATGGCTAAGATGCTTCAGCGCTTGGATATCCGATACCCAGCGGAGCCGGCTGGCTGTGGTGGCACAGGATGGCGCTGGCACTGTCTGGTGTGGAGCAGTAGTGACAGAGACTCAATACGAGGGGCGGCCCAGGAAGCACGACGTTGCCGCTGGGAGAAAGCAGTCCTTGGCGGAGTTGGCGGGGACCTCTGGTGAATTCGTGCGGCATTGCCCGGGCTGGGGGCTGTGGAGAGCGACGCCCCCTCCCCTTTGTTTGCTGAGAGGAGATGTTGGCGGCCCGCCGGCGCTAGGGCGGTGCGAGTGGTGACACTCTCTGGCGGTGGGTTGGCAGGACGAGTGCTGCCGTCATTGAGCAGCCCAACTGAAAGAACTGAGTCTGCCCGGGGTAGCTGCGGACCTGGATTGCGGAACCTGCAGAGCCGAGTCTCGGAGCTCGAGGTAGACGGGTCCACTGAGATACGCAGTGACTAATAGACACCACCTGCTTGAACTGGCATCGCAGCGGAAAGTCTGGGCAGGTGCCCGTCGACTCCCACACACTGCCGAAGCTGCGCCCCCAGTGCTGCAACATACCTGAGGTCAGTCACGCTTTTTGTGGGCCTTGAAACGCCCGCGGGCTGCCCTGCTCGCTGACCTTGCAACTGGGAGAGAAGTAAGAGGAGACTGCTCCTAGCGGTCTCCCACACCTAGCGGGAGTGCTAAATTCCACAGTGCCAGCGAGAACCTGCACCCGCTCAGAGGCAGCCGCCTCCTTGACCCACACAGTCCAGGAGCCCCAGGAAGACTGCAGCAGGGCGACACTCGGGCCCCACCCACTCCCTCTTGCTGCGTTGCTGTGAGCACCAAGACAAGACTTGCACTGTGGCGAATGATCAAGAAGGGCCACGGAGGGTGATGTTGATGCGGCGAAAGGCCAGGCGCCGGGTACCTGTGGCACGTTCTCAATGCTCGTGAGCTTGGAAAGGCTCCTAGAATTAACAAGGAAAAGGAGCTTGCTGGCGGTGCCATCTCGCGGCCGCCCCACGGGGGACCTGCCCTGAAACCCTCGACTCAGTGGCAAGCGTCACCGCTCACTGTCAACGCGCAGTATACAACTAACTGTGACCCTACCGAGCGGTGTTTGGCCTCTTCTTCACGTGCGCTGATGGCGGCCACTGGTTCCCCACGTGGGCCCCTCGCCCATTTTTATATACTGAAATCCTGCCCGCACTATCGTTTCCGCGCGGCCTGCGATTGGAAATAAAGCTGTTTCGCACCGCAGGTGCCGACAGCGCCCCCGGTGCCGGCTGGTCCCTCTACACCCAGCTGCTATAAACTCCTGCATAGGCGCACCACAGGCCTTGGCAAGAGCGTACCGGGTTTGCCTTCTCAGCGCCAGGAACAGCATCGTACCTGCGCCGGAAGAAACACAGTGTAACTGCAAAGGTAGCCCCTTCTTCAAGGCACAGATTGCACCAGCAAAGGTTGCCTGTTCTTCGGGCATATAAAGCACCAGCAAGGGTTGCCCCTCCTTACAGCTGAGCTGCAGTGGCCCAGAGAGAGAACGGACCACAACACAGAACTATCCAGTGGCCACTTGCCTGTGCCGCACATAAGGAAGCAAAGCAACCACCGGACACAGGACTCAGTGGGAGAGCTCCGGCATGTGCAGGGGCACAGCAATGCCCCACGCCGCAGGTCACAGACAATCACTGCACAAGAGTGGTCCTGCTTGGGAACCAGGAGTGCAGAGTGGAGCAATCTGGATGAGCTTGGTGGTTTATCCTGACTGGGCTGGTGAACTTACAAGAGGGCAGCGATCGTAACTATAGAAATGGTTGCATTGCCTGACCACGTATGCAGAGAGAGCAACAGAGGAGGAGTGGTGCACCATAGCGGCAGTCCGGCAACCTAGCGATTCCGCAAATCAGTGGGGGCATGGGGAAGCCAAGAGTAAAAGAGGTGGGAGCGCCGCCGGAACAGGGAGACGACATAACAATCACGGAGGATTGTGAGGGACCACAACAACGTCCGGAGGGGCTGCCTCAGCAACAAGTTGATCAAATACTACAAGCTATTGCGGAATCTAGGGAAGCCCTGCAAAAGGACACGACATGTGGCGCAAGGGCTGGGATTGCTTTGTGCGGACCATGCCAAACTGGCCGATAGGGTGAAACAAACAGAAGCATCCATAGAGGTCCTGGAACCGGCTCAGAAATCAGTGACAGTGCAGATGGCTGACTGCAACGTAGGCTTCGGACCCTTGAAAAGCGCACGGAGGAAGCAGAAGGGAGAAATCGAAGAAAGAACATCGGAGTGGTGGGGCTGCCGGAGGGAGTGGAAGGGGCAGATATGGTGGCCTACTTGGAAAACTGGTTGAAGATCACCGTCGCTCTGGCAGGATTGACGTCCTTTTTCACCTTGGAAAGAGCCCATAGAGTGCCTGCCAGGCCGTTGGCCCCCGGGAAGCCGCCGAGGCCGGTGGTGGCCAGGCTCCTTCACTACAAGGACAGGGATCTTTTGTTGAACCAGGCCAGGAGAGCGTACCCCTATACGGTGGACAACAGCAAGGTCACATTGTTTCTGGATTATACATTTGAGGTCCAGCACTGCAGAGTATCGTTTGGGGCAGTTAAAAGGGCTCTGAGAGGCAAGGGCATCCAGTACTCGCTGATGTTCCCGGCATGACTGAAAATCATGATGGATGACAGGTCTACATTCCACGACAATCCAGAGGAGGCGTGGGACTGGTTGGAGATGTATAAAGAAGGACTCGGAGAGGCAGGAGGTGGTGTGCCGAAGGATGAGACAAGGCCGCAACCTCGAAGGATGAGGCGCAACCGCCGGCGCCAACCAGCGGCCCAGAAACCAATGACGACGCAAACTGGGATGGAGCGCACGGCCGCTTTGCAGGCTGTCTATTCTAGGCGATCTCAACCTTCACTTTGACCTGCTAAACGGCGCTACGATCAAAAATCTCCTTGCGGACCTCTCTGCATTGCAACTCATTTCTCTTATTTTAACTCCAACACACCTAGCTGGCCACATTCTAGACCCAGTATTCACAAACATGGAGAAACTTACATCAGAGACACCCTTACCGATGGGATGGACAGATCATTAACTTATCAAACTGGCCATTTTGATCAACAAAAGCAGGCACAAAACCGCATCGACCAGTCGTCTAAAAAGACCATGGCACAAACTGTCCCGCAGTGACCTCCACACCACCCTTGGGGAATTTTCCCATGACACCAATTCTGACATCAACGCCAATTACAGTGCATTTCATGACTGGATCACGGGAGGGCTAGATGTCCTCATCCCAGCAAAATGGTCGAAAGGACGTAACTCTCCATCCAACCCTTGGTACAACGATACCCTCAAAACCTTACGCAAAGACTGTAAAAGGGCGGAGCGCCTCAGGCGAAGGGATTACAACAGCGAAGAAAAATCCAACTATCTACTACAACAAAAAAAGTATCATAAAGCCATCCGTGCTGCGCGAACTGCCTTTTATGCTGACAAAATCGAATCTAGTCCCACCCCTGCCAAAGAAGTCTTTAAACTTGTTCAAGAACTCCAGAGCAGCAAATCCCCCCTCCTCAGTATCTCCTCCGCGCAACAATGCGAAGATCTTGCTAGGTTCTTTGTCGACAAGGTACAGAAAATGTATTCTTCCTTTCCTCAGCACTCCCCCAGCCCTTCCAACAGCCCTTCTCCTCCCTCCAACTATTCTACCTTGACTCACATCCCGGAAATCTCCGGCGATAACCTCATCAAGTTATGCCAAAAAGTTAAATCTGGTTCACCGGCTGACCCCATGCGCCCGGCTCAATTTTTAGAGTCACTCAACTTCTTTCTACCTTCACTTACCTCGATCTTGAACCTCTCCTTTACCTCGCGAGTGTACCATCTGCCTGGAAGCAAGCGTGGGTTTCACCCATCATCAAGAAACCCACTCTAGACCCATCTAAACCTGAGAATTTTCGACCAATCTCCTTGCTCCCATGGCTGTCCAAACTCGCTGAAGCACATGTGAACAGTACTCTATCCCAGCACATGGTCAAAAACAACATCCTCGACCCATCACAAAATGGGTTCAGACCAGGCCATAGTACTGAGTCTGCTCTCTTGGCCACCACAGAGCATCTCCGAACGATTTTAGATGCCGGTCAAAGTGCTGCGCTGTTTCTTCTGGATCTCAGCGCGGCCTTTGACACGGTATCCCATGACATCCTCCTTAATCGTTTGGAGACATTTGGAGTATCTGGCCATGCTTTGGACTGGTTCCGATCTTTTCTCAAAGACAGATCCTTTCGGGTCTCTGCCCCCCCTTTCTATCCAAACCCCACCCCATTGCACAGGGAGTTCCGCAGGGCTCTGTGTTGAGCCCATCCCTTTTTAATCTTTACGTCCAGCCACTGGCGGCGGTGGCCAAAGAGTGGGGCCTGACATTAGTGTCGTACGCCGACGACACACAGCTGGCCATCGCTCTTACAGAAGGTCCTTCCATCTCATCCTCCAGTTTTAAAAATGGTCTCTCCGCGGTTGCCCAATGGATGACAGGGAACTGTCTACAGCTCAATGCTGGTAAAACAGAGGTGCTACTCCTTGGCAAAAACACCTGCCTCTGGAATGAGCATTGGTGGCCGTCCTCCCTAGGCACCATCCCACCTCCTAAATCCCTAGTGAAAAACCTAGGAGTTTGGATGGATGCCTCACTCAACTTTGAGGCCCACACCTTGTGGCACCTGTATCGGCCTGCTGAGGAGTCTTAGCCACATACTAGGCTTCTTCGATGCCAAAACTCGCCAACTTATTATTCAAGCCACCATCC
Organism: Lissotriton vulgaris; assembly: GCF_964263255.1. Taxonomy (NCBI): domain Eukaryota; kingdom Metazoa; phylum Chordata; class Amphibia; order Caudata; family Salamandridae; genus Lissotriton; species Lissotriton vulgaris. Next base: position 232,984,197 of record NC_141691.1, on the reverse strand, counting down.
TCTCGCGTCTTGACTACGCCAATGTACTCCTTCTTGGCGCCAACAAAAGTGAGGTAGCACGACTCCAACGCGTGCAAAACTCCGCGGCAAGAACTTTAGTCGGCCTCCCCCGCAGATGTTCAGCCAGAGCGACCATCTAAAAACTACACTGGCTACCCGTCGACTCCAGAATCAAATTTAAGACCCTCATCATGACCTTCAAAATCATCAAACTTGATAGCCCCCCACTGCTTCCACCACTCCTCACCCCATATGCGCCGTTACGTAACCTGCGATCTTCTAACCAAAACCTCCTATGCGTCCCACGCATAAAACTCTGCCGCATGGGCGGCCGCTCCTGTAGGTTTCTTGGAGCCAAACTTTGGAATGATCTGCCGCAACACATTCGCTCCATAGAAAGCCTACCGGCATTCCGGAAGGCAATAAAAACGTACCTATTCCCGTAAATCGCTTCCACCCTTTCCCGCCCAGGCCTAGGTCTTGGTTCTTAGCGCCGGGACTCCTCATTGCTGGGGCAGCTGTTTGCGCTCTACCAAAACTATAGAATAGAATAGAATCTCGCACGAGGGAGCAGGACTGCACCCCGAGGGATCGAACTCAGATGGATAGTCCCTGGAAGAGGATGAGGAACAATCAGAGAGTGGGAGCCAGAGACTTCCACATGTAACAGCTGGGACTGCGGACAAGATCGTTGATGGGTGATGTAGACAATGGCTGATCCTGAAGGGGGTGGTGGGGTGAGGGGGGCTGGGGCTTGCTGCAGCTTTGGTTGGAGGGTAAATGATTGTTTAGAAATTGGGGGAATGCGGGGGTCTGTAGGATGTAAATAGAGAATGCCTCATACATGCTTGACTCCGGAAGGGGCAAGCTCAGTGATACAGGGGTTGAGTGCGGGACTATGGACATTTAGGTGTCTGGTCCTCTGAAGACTGGGGCTTACCTCCCATAAGTTTGTGTGGGTTGACTCCTTAGGAGCTTAATTGTGTGTTTGAGGAATAGTTTGTATGGGTTCTAGTGTTGTAGTGCCTGTTCTGGGGTTGGGCATGGGATAGGGATGGGGAGGAGGGTTTGGGATATTGATGACACCGGTGTGCTCTTAGACGCGAGGGTGGTGCGTACCAAGAACGGTATGATTAATGGGTACATTACATGATTTGAAGTGTATTACTTGGAATGAGCGGGAGCTTCACACGATGCAGAGGCAGCACAAGGTCCATGCCTACTTGGTAGAGCGGGGGGTACGTATAGCTTTCTTTCAGGAAACGCATCTCAACCTAATTGAGGGGGCAGTGCTAAAAAAGAGGTAGAGGGGGCAGTTATTTTACACGACTTATTCTGCGTTTCCCAAGGGGTACATTGGTGTGGGTTAGGGCGGGGTCCCTTTTCAGCCTTTGCATCACTTGGTTGATCCGGAAGGGCGGTTTTTGGCGGGAATGGGTCAACTCAATGGAATGGATGTTGCACTATGTAGTATCTATGCTCCTAATGTTGACCAACCCTCCTTTTTTGAGAATTGTCGGGGTGCCTACTGTTATATCTAACTACTGCGGCAATAGTGGGGGGAGACTTTAATTCAATAACCAAGGTGGAGCGCGATATATCCCACCCCCCACTACTCGGTACCTAGGATCTACAAGGCAAGGGGCGCCTGACAGGCTATTTGGGGTCTTATAGACACATGGCGTGCCCAGCATTTTGAAGAGAGGGATTACTCGTATTATTCTAGCCTCCACGACCTACATGTGTGGTTGGATGCAATATTATGCGCCCCTGCGGTTCATTCTAAGGTGATTGGTAGTGAGTATCTGGCAAGAAAGCTGTCCGACCATAACCTGTTGCTAGTGCACTTACGATGGTGTCAGGAGAGGGCAGTCATACCGACCTGGCATCTCAGACTGGAAGCATTGGAAGATCCGGTCTTTGGGGAGGAACTGAGGACAGGTATTGAGAGATACTTCGAGGAGAATGCAGGGACTGAGACTTCCCTGCCGATGCAGTTAAGGTTGTGACTAGGGGGATTTGTATTAGAAAGGCAGTGGGAGTACGGAAGTCGATTTTGACGGACTTAAACGGGGCGGAAGGCTGGTTACAAGATGCGGGGAAGGTCACCCTGGAAACCCTCGGGGGCAAGTTGAGATCTCGGAAGCTAGAGAGGCAGTGGCAGTGCAGGTGGAGAGACTGCGCTCCTTTGACTATAAGAGTTATAGGGCAAGGATGCATGCTGAGGGAGATAAATCGAGCTCACAGCTGGCATGGTTAGCAAATCCGACCCCCCCGGGGAATGCCGATAATGGGCCTGCTAGCCCCATCGGGGGAGGTGTTATACACGCAGTCAGGGATCAATGGCCTGTTCCTGGAATATTATGCTGGTTTATACAGTCGTCAGTTGGCTCTGGGTTCAGACGCTATACAGGACTATTTGGAAGAGGTGGCTCTACAGAGTTTGACTAAGGAAGAGGGGGATTTGCTTGGCAGCGAGATCGTGATAGGAGAGAAACGGAGTGCGATTAAGCATATTGCTTGTATCAAAACTCCTGGAGTGGATTGCCTCCCCATAGAGTTTTACTCTAAATATGCAGATTACCTGGCTCCGTGGTTGCAATTGCTCTATCGAGAGGCATTTGAGGCAGGGAGGTTACCCTAGAACACCAGGGAGGCTATTATTATCCCTCTTCTGAAGCCTGGGAGAGAAGCCACAGATATGAAAGCATACCGCCCGCTGTCAATGTAGACGACTGACTATAAAATCTTGAGCCGAATACTGGCGCCGCGCCTCCTCCCTTATATGTAACAGCTAATACACAGAGATCAATCCGGTTTCATCCCTAAGCGTAATACGGCTTTCAATGTGCGACGGTTGTTGCGCATCCTGGAGAAATGTCGAGATCAGTTACCATGTGCTCTGGTCTTATCGGTAGACATAGAAAAGGCATTTGATAGCCTGGAGTGGCCCTTTCTTCTTTAGGTTATGCGTAAGATGGGGTTGGGGAAGAATTTTGTGCGGTGGACACAAATACTATATACATCGGCGACTACTTGGTGTGGACGGGGGGAACAGTATCGGCTTCCTGCATAGTGGGACGAGGCACACGACAGGGTTGCCCACTTTCTCCACTGTTATTTGCGCACGTGATTGAGCCCCCAACGGTGCAAGCTAGGTCGGGGAAGCACAATACTGGGTTGGAGATGCGGGGAGATGTGCACTATATATCGCTTTATGCGGATGACCTGTTGATGTTCCTGGCGGGTCCTGGTAGGGATTTAGGGGGAGCAGCGGAGCTGCTGCAGGCGTTTGGTGTTGCATCAGGGCTGTGTGTGAACTGGGAGAAGACTAGTCTGTTCCTGGTGCGTCGGACAATGGAAATCCCCAACAGATTACTTGGAATATGATGGGAGCCTTGCTGCCTACCGTATCTCGGAACTAACATTTATCATGAGCAGACGGATCTTCTGGAGGATCTTCTGGAGGGGAAGGTGAATAGAGCAGTGAAGGGAGTCAGAGGCAATATGTCGTTCTAGAGTAATCTGCCGCTATCAGTGGCAGGAAGAGTGGCGCTCTTGAAAATGGTGGCACTCCCTAGGCTGCTATATTATTTTAGGAGGCTGCCGATCTGGATTCCGGGACAGGTGTTTAGGACGCTTATATCTATGGTAGGGGGCTTTTTATGGGGGAGCGGCAGAAGGCTGGTGGCTTTGACCACAATGATGCGACCTAGAGCGGAGGGGCGATGGGCAGTCCCGGACTTCGAATTATATTATCTAGGGGCCCAACTGCAGTGGCTCACGCAGGCAATTTCTCGAGAAAATAGGGGACCACATGGACCTGAGGACCGTTGGGTTCCACAACATGTATTAGCCTTTGTGGTGTTGGGCCAGCGACTACGAGGTGAGAGGTGCTGCACTATACATATGCAGAGTGATTGATTGACTACAAATATTGATAAATTGGACATACAGATATCAGTCCTACAAACACTGGCATCATATATAATGTCAATTTATACCAAATTAGGAAGCATGAACTCTCTGAATATAAGAGGGCACAACTCTATGGGGAGGGAGCTGAGATTTGCAGCTATGGTCCCGCTGTGGACAAACTTGTTGAGCTTCCTAATGTTGTGAAAAACATGATAGAGGAGATAAAACATGTAGTCCCTCCTCATGAGAAACAATAGCTGATTTCAAATCCCCTTTCCTGCTGCAACTAGAGGAACATGACGTTAAAAACATAATGTAAACCTTAAGAGGCCGAGTGTTCGTCTGCCTCAAGACCCTTCACTGCGCCCACAAACTATGGAATTAGAAAAAAGCCCACCCGGGAGGAACCATCAACCCAGCAGGCATCTCAACTCAAAAAGTACCAATTGCAAACCAAGTAGAGTTGGTTCTATAAAAAAATTAAGTCTCCCTCTGAGATCACTACTTCAAAATATCAATTCGAACCAGTACTTTCTAGGAAACACAAAAGAAAGTTGAAGAAACTTATCAAAAAACCCCAAACAGGTAATCTGACATCAAAAGCTTTGGAGTATTGGAAGACCCTCAAATGTTCCCACATGTTAAACAAGCACAAAATTACAAAATGAATGCACAACATCGGGAACATAGTATTGTGGCTAATGTAGGCAAAAGCATGGGCGATACCATCTTGCTTTTGGCAACTAAAAGTCTTACGAGCAAAGTCTCTCAGAAACTAATGAGCTTGCAGTGCCCCCTTGGCCAAGGCTTGCACTCCTAAGTAACCAACACATCAAGCGAGAGAGATAAACCCCCCCCACATTAACTCATTGAGAATGCACACACAAACACCTCGGAGAATTAAACAGAAGGTTTGCTATGTGCCACCCAATTGCAGAAACACAAATAAAAATCATTGCTAGATTATGTACTTGTTCCCTTCTATGTGTTTTAGAGGGTCACAATATTTAAAGTGGAAGATCTCAGTGAAAGTGACCACCAATCCCTGATGCAATGATAAAAAGAAACAGCAAACAGGTTGCTCAGAGGCACAACATCAGACTTCAGGATTCAGGAACAACATGGAGTTGAGAAAATTGGTCGGTAATCGCCCAGGAAAAATATAACTGCTGCAAATAAACTGACTCGCAAATTAAATGAGATCTTCTGAACCCATTAGCTTCCTGACAAAAAAATACAAGAAGAACTCAAAAGCTACCTGGGAGGAAATAAATGGCAGCGACTGATGCACCAAACCTCAGCCAAAAACAATTGGTTCACCAATGCACTTAAATATCAGAAGTGCACTCTAAAAGCAGTGAAAGCTGAGTAACATACCCACGCACTTGGATCTGACTTGCTAACCCTAAGAAAGAGTGCAAAAAAGACATCTGGGAAACCGAGCCTGCAAAGAATGAGCAAGACTGGATTGATGTTATACACACCTGCAAATCAAAGAATAGCAAACTTCTATGGACAGTGATCTACTAGCTGTAACTTGGCACAACTTCTTTTGAAGGCATTTACATCCCACTACAAGCCGGGTTAGCCCACATTGGCTCCTTGTACCATACTGGAGACTCACTAACACCATGTATGGATGACAATGGTGATTTCCCGAGCCTCATCTTCTTTCAAACTGTAATCGGAGCCTAGAGCAAGAAAATCAGAGGAAATGGGGCCCAGGCCCAAATGGACTAGCAGCATTGATCTATAAGTACCACCAGGGCCTGTGGATTTATCAGTTCCAGTAGCTGTTTAACCACTGTCACCAGAAAAATAACTCACCTGAGTCTTGGTGAGGGACCATTCTTCACCACATCTACCAAAAATGCCCCTATTAAAACAAAGACAGTTATCGAATGATTGTGCTATTAGAAATCTTGGCTTGCATTCTGTTACAAGAACTACAATGTTGGGCGGATGAAGCTGGACTGGTTCCACTAAACCTAACAGGCTTCCACTCCAAATCATGTATGACCGATAACCTTCAGGCTCTCTCTTCCCTCATCATGAAATATGCACAAAAAATGAGTTACTTTATACAAGATTTATTGATTTTTCAAAATCCTTTGATTACATGGATGGGAATATACTGTGGCGCAAACTGTCATCACAGCACATTCCATCAAATCTTTTATGCCTGTGCAGTATCTATGCTCAGAATCCTGGGCAAAAGAGAGCCGTGGCATGACCAAAGGCCTATCCTTGGCGATCAGAACCAGGCGAAGTTTAAAATAGAGGTGTGCCCTCGCACCTTTATTGTTTAACCTGCTTATGTTGGACATGAGCAAAGCATTGGATAGGGCACATTCTCACCCCCCTCAAAATAGGGCAACCAACTGCAGATGTCGCCACAATATGCAGACAACATAGTACTGCTGAACTTAACTCCAATTGGTTTGCAAATTCTACTGAATGTGATGGCCCTTTCCTGTGAACACAGCCACATGACACTGAACTTAGAGAAAAACAAAATAGTAATTTTAGGAGGCGGCCAGAAAACATGGGGGAAATGGTACACGAGAGGCAATCTGGTGGAAAAAAAGTTCCAGTTGCAAATATTTAGGGGTATGGCTAGAAGAACGCCATTTCCTTAGGTTTCCCCTAAACACACTGAATCCCCACTTGGCGTTACTCATCACCATTTTTCAAAAAGCATTTAACATGATTTCTGCTTCAACTTGGAAACCAGTTCTGAAGGCAACCAAAGCTAAGCTGATCCTAACGTTAGCTTGTGGGTCAGGAGCCTTCCCAGGAAAGCTTAGACGGTGCCTCAACAACTCTCAATGTAAAGATTTCCGACTCATACTTCTTATTCTTCAATGCGCCTCACAGATCCGCCTCGAGTTCGGATTACAAGGCCAAGGGCTAGTACAGCAAGGTGTCATTTTAAAATACATACTGAACAGGATCGTAACACAGGCCCCAGCAGCCCACGCGGTGCGGGGGGCCTCACGCTCCAAGGGGCCCCCTCGGCACTGCACTCTGACCAGAGAGCTCATGACTGAGCCCGGAGGCGGCCCGTCTACGAACCGTGCAGGTAGGCCCCATCAGTTTTCGTTACGCCAGTGATACTGAACCCTATTTACCATCCACTTTATCATTGGTACCAATGCAAGTCCGTCACAGGTTCCATGAACACTCAATTAAAAAAAAAGCTTTTATTTTTATTTTAAATCTATTTGCAATAAATACGTACAAATACAAATAAATGATCAATGAAACAAATACAAAAAAAGAAACCATTCCTTCCCAATTTCACAACTTACAAAAAGGCTTTTATAAGTTGATAACTGTCTGGGTTTGAATAGGGGCATTTTTTGTAGATGTGGTGAAGAATGGTCCCTCACCAAGACTCAAGTAAGCTATTTTTATAGGAGTGATGGAGGAGGCAGTGGGAAACGGGAGTGTATGAGGAAAAGAATGAGCAAGAAAAAATTATGGGCAACAAGAAAGAGGAAGGGTATACATCACAGCTTTCCAAACTGTGTGGCGCGACACATTACTGTGTCGAGCCCCAACCGTAGGTGTGTCGCGTGAGGAGATGATTTCTGCCGGGAATCGGCAGAGTCGAGCTGCAGGGGCTCTTAGAAGGGGTGAAACAACAACAAAGCCCTATTATAGGGCTTTGTTGTTGTTTCACCCCTTCTAAGAGCCCCTGCAGCTCGACTCTGCCGAGCATTTCACAGCTCTTTAAAGACCTTGTGCATGTTAATAGGGCCTATTAACATGCACAAGGTCTTCAAAGACCTGTGAGGTGCTCAGGTGCGGCTGTGAGCGGTCCCGGGCTGCCACACACAAGGGGGGGGTGGGGATGAGTGGGGGCTGAAGCCATCTGATGCCAATGGGGGTGGGGGCTGAAACCCTTTGATGACTACATCAACCTCTTCTCAGTGAGTCCCCTAAATTAAGCGGTTCTGGAGTTCCTGATTTCGCCCCTTCCCATGGGCTTTGTCAGCAGTTTGTCCACATGAACCCGGGCCCAGTGCAGAGCGTGGCACATATTTTAAATCTTTGGTGGGAGGCTCGCCAAGGTGGGCTTTGCGAGAGCAGGAAATGACATGCAGTTTTAATTTCTGCAAGCATTGCGGAGCCGAACACGAAAACAACCCTCCAGACTGCATCTGCAAGGCAGGCCACACCTCAAGGCGAGCAGCCGTCCCTGGGGGCTGAAAGGCTTGGACTTCCGGTAAAATGCGGCGCTTTCATGGACCTGAGCCAGTTTAAAAATTTTAGTGTAAACTTGCCGCTGTTGCTGAAGAAAGTCGGTGATTAAAGCGCATCTTTGCCTCCAGTCTCAGGCTTTCTGACGTTCATTTAGTTCAGTCTCCGGTTCTGTGATTGGTCAGTTCTGGAGTCCCCCACGGATCCTGTGTCTGTGTTTTGAATACATTATGTGTCACTTTTAGCTTCCTCGCGGTGTGACAGTCCTCTCCCAGGCCCTTCCAATGCTTGTTTGTCAAGAGTTGAAGTGCCTCACAGGGGGTGTGTGCCTGTGGGGGTGTGTGTGGGGGGTGAGGGGTGGGTTGTGTGGGGTGTGTGTGGGGGGGTTGTGTGGGGTGGTGTGTCTGTGGGGTGGTATGTGTGGGGTTGTGTGTGGGGGGTTGTGTGGGGTGTGTGGGGGGGTTGTGTGTGGGGGTTGTGTGGGGTGTGTGTGTGTGGGGGTTGTGTGTGTGGGGTGTGTGTTGTGGGGTTGTGTGGGGGTGTGTGTGGGGGGTTGTGTGTGTGGGGGGGTTGTGTGGGGTGTGTGTGGGGGGGGGTTGTGTGTGTGGGGGTGGGGTGTGGGGGTGTAGGGGTGTGTGTGGGGTGTGTGTGGATGTGTGTGTGTGGGGTGTGTGTGGGAGGTTGTGGGGTGTGTGTGTGTGGGGGGGGGTTGTGTGTGTGGAGGGTATGGGGGCTGTAGGGGTGTGTGTGTGTGTGGGGGGGTTGTGTGGGGTGTGTGTGGGGGGGCTTGTGTGTGTGTGGGTGGGGTGTGGGGGTGTAGGGGTGTGTGTGGGGTGTGTGTGGGGGTGTGTGTGTGTGGGGTGTGGAGTGTGGGTGGGGGGTTGTGTGTGGGGGGTTGTGTGTGGGGGGTTGTGTGGGGTGTATGTGTGGGGGGGTTGTGAGTGGGGGGTTGTGTGGGGTGTGTGTGTGTGGGGGGGTAGTGTGTGTGGGGGGGGTTGTGTGGTGTGTGTGTGGGGGGGGTTGTGTGTGTGTGGGTGGGGTGTGGGGGTGTAGGGGTGTGTGTGGGGTGTGTGTGGGGGTGTGTGTGGGGGGGTGTGGTGGGGTGTGGAGTGTGTGTGTGGGGGTTGTGTGGGGGTGTGTGTGGGGGGTTGTGTGTGGGTTGTGTGGGGTGTGTGTGGGGGGTTGTGTGTGTGTGGGTGGGGTGTGGGGGGTGTAGGGTTGTGTGTGGGGTGTGTGTGGGGTGTGTGTGGGGGTGTGTGTGTGGGGTGTGTGTGGGGTGTGTGTGGGGGGGTTGTGTGGTGTGTGTGTGTGGGGTGTGTGTGTGTGGGGTGGGTGTGGGGGGTGTGTGTGTGTGTGTGGGGTTGTTTGTGTGGGGGGGTTGTGTGTGGGGTGTGTGTGGGGTGGGGTGTGTGTGGGGTGGGGCATGTGTGTGTGGGGCCTGAACCCACCATAGGTGGTTCGGGCTCGCTCGCTGCGCTTCCTCGCGTTACCATGTCCCTGAAATTATTTTCACAAAAAGGTGTGTCACCAACATGAAAAGTTTGGAAAGCTGTGGTATACATGAATGAAAGATTGCCAGAGCAAAATCCACAGAAGAGACCCCCCCTCTACTTATTAAATTATGAAAATGGGCTTAGGACCGGGGGGGATAAGCACATAACACAAGACAAGAAGGTGCTACTAGCCAAAATACTTTTCACGTGGGAATAGATCCACCGATAGACATGTTCAGACCAACTCTGTAGATTCTTTTCAAATATTTCTTATTTTTTTTATTTTTTGTATATATTCTTTTTTCAACAGGATAATAGAAAGCCTTTTATTACATAACTGACATTTAAACCAAACATTTAGCATAACTTAGCATCTGTTTTTATGCTATTTCATCATTTGGAATAGTTTTGCATCTATTTTTAAAGCTATATGCATTCATTTGCCAGTTTAAAAACACTTTTTACCGGGCGTGCTTGAACAAGATGGCAGCGGTCTGCTGAATTCCGTCTCCTTACTGAGCCAATGAGGTTTATTTCGACCATAAACGTGTGACCGGGGCAGTAAGCAGAGAACATTGCTCCTCGTATAGTAGGCCAGTTGCCCATGTGCTCGCAGTTTATGAAGCAAAGGCAGTTAGCTCGGCTGTGTATGGAGCCGAGCTATGGGGGTTTGAAAATGTGGATGAAATAAGTAGGTTGGAGCACACATTTCTGAGGGACTTGGAAAATGCTTCTCCGCAACACCCCTTTAACACCATTAATGTATGTCATGGGTAGGGGTCCGATTAGAGCAATTGCCAGGTTACAACCATTGCTCTTTTGGGCTCACCTGCAGCGCACTTAAGAGCTTATCAACTATGCTGCAGCTCTAACAGAGGTAATAAATCTGGATGTAAACTATAAGGTCAAGTGGCTATCGTATGTGAAGAAAGCTATGATGCAACTTGGCCTAAGAGACTCATGGGACAGCCAGACTCCCCCTAGTAAAGTGGAACTCAAGAGATACTATTGGGATTGGATTGACAGGCAAGAACTATGCAAGCCAATGTTAGGCAGACTGACAGAGGAGTTCTTCCTGTTTAAACAAACTAGAAGCTTGGAGCGCTAACTAGATGTGATCCAGGTCCCACGAGATAGGACTCTATGTATCCAGTTTAGATACGGCACGCTTCCTGTTAACACCCGAAAAGCAAAGTGGCGTACAGCCGAGAATATGACAGAGAGTTGCCCGTGCTGTGGAGCTCTGGTGGAGTGTGTGGCCCACGTCTTGTTTTCTTGTCCTGCTTATAAAAAATCTAGGAGGAAATGGTTAAAACCAATATGTAGAGACATGGGCACCCGTGAGTACCGGTCAGCCATGCGTATTTTAAAATCTGATTCCAGTGTCCTTTTTTCATGCGGAGCGGCAAAGTTTCTAGGCCAAGCCTGGCAAATCAGGATCAGAGCCCTATGAGGTTTGTTTTAAAGGAAGATATTTATGACTCATTACTTGCGACTAAAACTATATACCATCCTGGAATGTTTAACAGCCTCTGAACACTGTCATCTATATAGATAGCACTTGTACTTTATACATTGTTAACTGAGATGGATTACGCCCCCTTATGTATATAGTGTCCCAGACTTAAGCTTTTTATGAAATCTGCTTTAGGGGTTTAAATTAAATATGCTGCTATTCATTTTATGTCAAGATTTTTTAACGACCATCTGCACAGTACTGCAAGACTTTATCCTAAAATTTAGCAAATATTGTTTTATTGTATAGATGCAATTTGAAGCTTTTATGATACATGCTGTAGAATAAAGCTATTTGAACTGAACTATTTCGACCATATAGAGCCCTTGTTTTGTGCTCCCCGAGCAGATCTCACCTCTTGCTGTGTCTGGCACTTGTGTGCCATTGGATGAGTCTTTATCTCGCCTTGTAATGATTTGCTTAGACAACGCTGTTTTCTGAGGTGTGAACGGCTGCCTTTTTGTCTTTTCGATGCTTGCAAATGCACCTCTTCTTGGATTCCTAATGCAGTATTCTTTGCTTGGGTGAGCTTTTCTTTATTTCTAATCAACTGGAAATATGTGTGAGAGAAATCTACATGCAGTTGAAGAGGATTAATGTAAACAGACTTGGATGTTCTCACATGCATTCACTGGCAGATTACTTCAGTCTGTGCCAACGTGTCATCGACATGTAGTGCTGAGCATTATGTGTACATATCAACAGAAGTTTGTAATATGCAACAATTATGGATGGGAGAAGCAATTTTATGAGAATAAACAGGAGGTGTCATTGTCCTCATTCTTTGTTCTCCTAATCTACTAATGTGTTGTGTAAGATGTTTTGAATCCTCTCAGACAGAGGCGCCATTTTGTTAGAGCACCTTGTACTTTTCACGTTATTTTTCATCTGTCATCCAGTTTGATATTCAACACTTGGATCTCTTACAATTGAAACATCACTCTTGGCTTGCCTCAACATTTATGCCTAACAACCCTATTTTTAAGCATGGGCGTAAAATCAGTTTTGCGGGCGAATTTGCGGATTTTTGCCAATTTTGCAATCCGTGAATCGCACGAATTTGCCCAAAAATCCGCAAATTCGCAAGCTGCAAATTATTTTGCTTGGTCGCGCTTGAAAAATACAATATCACGCGCGTGGCGTTGACTTACTGTGATTCTGAGTCCGCCGAGTTGTTTTTCTCCCGGTTTGCGTGTGCTGCGGCATTTTCGATCTTGCTGCGTGATCGCGCTAGAGTTTTTCAAATGCAATTACGTTATCGCAGCTCGCCATCTTGCACAGCGAGAGTTTGACAACGCGAGTACATCATAAAGGCCCGCGATCACGCATTGCGGGAGTAAACAATGCCGAACACGTAGATGCGGCGCACAGCTGACTTCCAGCGGGAGATTTGAACAGCTCGCGTTCCCGAAATTGCAAAAATTGCAATTCTGCACAAGAAATCCACCGCAGGAAGCATAAATCTTGTGAAAATGATGATTTTGATCAGAATAACTCCTCAGATTGACAGTTGGCTGCACTTTTTCTTGCAAGGAGTCAATTTTTGGGGGGTGGGGGGTGGGAGGAAGGAAGTGCTCCAGAGTCTCCAACTTCCTGTTCCTGTCCAGCAGGCTCCTCCCAGTGCTTTGTCCATGTCCTGGTCACTTTTGATTTAGATCTGGAGCTGTAAGGATTACTTTTTGTGGCTGCTGCTGGATATTTGTATTTGAGGACTTTTTGGACTTTGGAGTTTGGATCACTTTTGGACTTGAGATTTTACAAGTAAGTTGGTGTTGTTTGTTTGGGGCATTGCAGTTGAGGCAACTACAGTTTTAAAACTTTTTTCACAACTTAAAAAATATATATATTGTGGGTAGCCACAGTATCCAGTAGGCCCAGGGTTAGTCATGGGTGCATGATACAACTGTACTTAATTCTCATTTATGTCATGGAATTTTAGCTCACTGTTATATGTTGATTTTGTAAAAAAATTTGGGGTGCCTGTAAAGCCTCACTAGCCAGTAGGCCCAGGTGTAGTGAGTGGTGCATGGACCTAGTCTTTCTGTGGGGTGTCTTGAATTTAAATGTCCTTGAGGGCATGGATGGCATTGGATTCTGGTGATGTTTGTTTGTTTTTCGACTTTTTGGGGTGTTAGTGGGGCCTGGCCATGTGGGTGGGGGCCATTTTGAGGCCTGGTACAGGCAGGGCCTGGCCATGTGGTGGGGTCAAGGGGCCATTTTGAAGCCAGGCAGTGTGCTCAGGCCTGTGCCCAGTTTGTCTTGCTTTCAACCATTATGCCCAGGGGTACTCAGTGGTGCATGGACCTAGTCTTTCTGTGGGGTGTCTTGAATTTAAACATCCTTGAGGGCATGGATGGCATTGGATCGTGGTGAGTTTTGTGTGTTTTTTGACTTTTTGAGGTGTTGTTGGGGCCTGGCCATGTGGGTGAGGGCCATTTTGAGGCCTGGTACAGGCAGGGCCTGGCCATGTGGTGGGGGGCAAGGGGCCTTTTTTATAGCCAGGCAGTGTGCTCAGGCCTGCACCCAGTTTTCCCTGCTTTCAACCATTATGCCCAGGGGTACTCAGTGGTGCATGGACCTAGTCTTTCTGTGGGGTGACTTGAATTTAAACATCATTGAGGGCATGGTTGGCATTGTATTGTGGTGATCTTTGTGTGTTTTTCGACTTTTTGGGGTGTTGTGGGGGCCTGGCCATGTGGGTGGGGACCATTTTGAGGCCTGGTACAGGCAGGGCCTGGCCATTTGGTGGGGGTCAAGGGGGCATTTTGAAGCCAGGCAGTGTGCTCAGGCCTGCACCCAGTTTGCCTTGCTTTCAACCAATATGCCCAGGGGTACTCAGTGGTGCATGGACCTAGTCTTTCTGTGGGGTGTCTTGAATTTAAACATCCTTGAGGGCATGGATGGCATTGGATTGTGATGATTTTTGTGTGTTTTTCGAGTTTTTGGGGTGTTAACTGATGTTCCTCTGGCTTTCATTGCTTTTAGGTGCACAAGAGAACCACCAGTGCCAGGAAGAGGTCCTGCAGCGGTGTGTGCAGTGCAACGTCAAGTGACGTCACGTGTGGCCACTGACAAGACAACTCTGCAACTCTTGCAACTGCGGCCTGCTGTTCTGATATCTGAAGAAGATGGCCCCAAAGAAAGGTGGCCGTAGCTCCTCAGCGAAAAAAGTTGCTAGTGCCACTGCCAGTAAGAAGGAGCAGAAGAAGCAAGTGGCACCACCTACCAAGGAGACTGGTGTGCCCACCGACACCTTTTTTTGGAGAAAGTAGCAGCGGTGTCCGCCGGGGACCAAGCTGGAAGCAGCACCTCCGCTTCATTGGGCTCAGTGCCACCACGCCAAGTTAGGTCCAAGACCATGAGTGCTGCTGCAGCAGCCACTTTGGTTGTTCAATTACCATCGACCAGTGATCTTGGCTCATCACAAGAAAGTACCATCCAATCAACGCCGGGTGTAACTCAGCTCACGAGTGTTCAACAACCACAGCCGCAACGACAACCACAGGTGCAACTAGTACAAGTGTAAGTACATGGGCAAGGAGAGGCGCAAGGAGAGGCGAAAGTAGAGGCGCAAGGAAAGGCGCAAGTAGAGCAGCAAGTAGAGGCGCAAGTAGAGGCGCAAGGAGAGGCGCATGGACAGGTGCATGGAGAGGTGCAACTAGAGGTTCATGGAGCGGCACAACTGCCTACAACACTTGTTCCTCCAGAAGTAGGGGCACATCAGGAAATTGATATTCAAGAGGAGGTATCATCTGAGGAAGCCACTCCTCCTGATGACGATCCATTGTCTTCCAGATCCCTAGCAAGAAAAAGGTCAAGGAGGGCTACTACTACTACAAGTTCTTCTTCAAGCCCTCTTCATTCTGATGACCTTGATCTTGATTGGAACCCACATATGTAGTCTGAGAGTGAGGCACGCCATGAGCCGACAAAGGTTGCTAAGCCTAAAAGGAAGGCTCCCGGAAGGCTTCGACTTATGGGTGATGACGACGAACAAGAAGTGGTGTCTTCTGCTGCTGATGAACAGTCTGACGATGACCCAGTCATCACAGTCATCACAGTCGTCACTCCAGCCCCAGCCCCAGCCGGCATGCAGCAGACAAACATTTTCACCCTATCCTGAATGGTTGATGAGTGGGATGTAGGCGGCGTGGCACTGGTACCATCACCAACGCAGTTAACTACAACACCAACACAACCTACAGCTTCCATAATTTTTTAGTCAGAAGGGCCAGCAGGTACCTCCATCCAGCTCGACCTCAAGTAGTGGTGCTGGAAGTGAACAACAGAAATGAATTCAGCCACGCCCATCCTCCACGTCATCTGGCATCGAAACTCAAAGTAGCACCTCCACCACCAGCAGACATTTCCAGTCCCCAGTTTGGGACTTCTTTACATGCTTGAGCGTCTGTCTGAGCAGTGCATGGTAATCAATGAGTATGCCTTTCTATGGGGTTCTACTATGAAAGACATGAGGCTAGAGTTGGAGGAATGGAAGCTAGTTAAAAGCCTGACAGACATGCTTCGTCCTTTTGAGGTCTTCCCGGGTGAAGTAAGCAGGGAGGACTGTTCTTTGGGCAAAGCTATCCCATTGTTGGTCATGCTAGAGCACCAACTGAAGGCGGTGTCTTCAACGTTCAGAGATGCTGCTGAAAAGCAAGACGCATATCAGTTGGCGGAGAGGTTATTAAGCCGCCTAGTTGACAATGAAAGGCTTAAGAACAACATTACATTTGTGCCACTATTCTGGATCCACAGTACAAAAAGGCAGTGGCCAGCAAAGCATCCATTCCTTTTGATGAAGCAGATGTTTCAAAGTACAAAATTGGCTAGCTATGTCAGCCACTCGGTTCGAAAAAGATCGGCAGAAAATTCGAGGAGCCGGCAGAAGTCCAACTGAATCAGCAGGCCATCCGGCGACAAGTTCCATTTCGGAATCTGTTGGCGAAGGGAGTCACTTTCCCTCACAGCCGTTAACGACACCAGCAGCAACCGTATCATCATTCTCACCTGCACCAGGCCCAGCCATAATATTGTCGAAAGCGGATTGGCTTACTCATCAAGGGTTTGCTTGTTCCAGTGCTGCAAAGGCCACAGATGATACGCAAAGTGGAGCAACCGTGGAAAACCTTGAGTCGATGGTGCAGGCCTATCTGGAGGACCCAACAGAGGTCTTTGTTAATAAGAACCCATTGCTGTATTTCTACAGGAAAATGCCTACATGGCCACTTATCACCAACCTGGCACTAAATTATTTGTCTTGCCTACTCGTAAGTGTGTCTTCTGAATGTGTTTTCAGTGCTGCTGGTGCCATTGTAACTTCAAAAAGGACCCGCCTCTCGGCCAAAAATGTGGAGAGGTTAACACTGATCAAGATGAATCAGCACTTCATACCACCAGATTACAAAGTACGTGAATGCACACAGGAGGAAGAGGACACCGACTTAGGTGACGGAAGTTCTTCTCTGTTAGCTGACCTACTCCCGTCTCAATTCATGGAGTTTGAGGACGAGCTCTACTTCCCTTGTTGTGATCATATCTAGGACCCTAATTAAATAATCCCGATTGATGCCCTTATGTGGTTATAACAAAACATACCCTTATAAAGGCATAAGAATCAAATCCATATTTAGTAATAGCCAATGCAAACCAAATACGGCAAGGCTACTTCCTTAGACTCCTAGAAAGTACGAGTTATTTCAGCAAACCAAACCAAACCTCCAGCAACCTGGGAATTCCCCATGCTTTTGTTTTGATTTGTCCTAGAACTCCTGCGAGCACTGAAAGAACAGCCAGTTCCTAGTGACATCTTTTATTGATGTCTTATGTCCAACCTTACATCAAACACGGAACCTTCCAGGTATAAATATACCAGCGTTTGCCTTAAGCAGCACACGGTGGTGTGGAGCAGAGCGGCTGTCTACTTATCCGAAGCCCAGCTGATGCGAGTGCCGAAGGAAGCCGTCCCTCCCATTTTAACGCACTGAGAAAGACGCTGTCTTTTTCTCCTGCCGAGAAAATCCAGCTCCAGTGTTTCCAGTCACCCTTGCGGGTTACAGGGAAATCGAGTCCTGAGAGCGAGATACAATACCTCCTTCATTCTAAAACCAAGGTACAGAGCTGATTACATCCTTAGAGAATTCTTGAGTCAGATTCTTGGCAAAAACTAACTTAACTTAAACTGCAGCTCATTTACTCCTTCCCACGTACTAGGCTTAGGTTAGGTACATCGGGGTAGGCGTATTTAGAAGCACCAGTTGAGTACGTTTAGTCAAACTATTATCATTGTATGTAACTGTATATATTTTATACCTTTTAAGTATCATATGGCTCACAAACAATACTTTTACAGTATTATTTCATAATACTCCTTTTACTGTACGCACTTTACTTTATAACAAGTATTGCAAATGTGGCAATTCATTTCTCTTGCATGAGAAAGAAGACTGCTCAATAAAAAACACCTTTTATTGAAAACGCCCGTCTCTCTATTTCTATGCACTCTGGTGAAACTAAGTATGCACGATTGACTGAGTGAAATAGCTATCTATTGCTTTCACACTACTCTGGAGATATACTCCTTATTCTGCGAGAGCAAAGTTGTCATGTTTATGCGGTTGTCGGAAGCTGAATCCCTTCTTGTCTAATCAGGGAAGTTCACTCCTCCCTGTTCATTCGAGAAAGTTTCTAGTGACCTCTGAGCTAGCTGGCAAACCTAAATTAAGTCTAACATATTCAATAGAGACCTAGTCGACCTCAGTCCTACGTCTAAACTATTGTTTATGTTATTCCAATGCGCAGAGCCTATTGGGAAAATAGGAACTACACTACATGGCGCCCAACGTTTGGTAAGGCGATAATCTAACGCAAGATACTAGAGTAACTCAATCGTGCTTTTTCACACAGACCCCTTTTCCCCGTAAAAACTCCAAAAGACGTCTGGAGTGGGTGAAAGGTTAATATCCGCCGAAACTTAGTAGGATGAGAATCCTATGTATTAGTTTACGGTATAATCAACGTTGAAGGAGAGAGTGTTCCAAAATATTGTGCACCTAATCTTTGTTTCCTCAAAGATTGTTCTGCAAAACTTTCAGTCAGTAAAATGACTGAGGACGAAAGGGAGAGAGCTGCTTTGGCAGTTCAACTCGCAGCGGACAACACACTTGTCCGAGATAACGACCATGATGCAATAATCATCCCGGTCATTGTAAGAAAAACTATAACTATAAAACATATAGAAAATGGAGTATCATCAAGAAGTGGTACAGTCATATTTGTGGTAGAGGCACATGAATTTCGGCAGACAGAGGTATTCTATTCCTGGATACATTTTCCAGCAGCACATGCTGTAACACATGAGTTCCACTACTACAAAATAGCGGAATCTCCAGCGGAATACTCTCCTTTCAAGGAAGTTGAAATTCCACTAACATACCAAGAGCACCTGCTCTTATTTAATGGCGCCCTAAAACATCAAAATCACATTACCAGGCTCGGTACACTAGGTAGACAGGAGCCACATGGCCGGTTCTAACCAGCTACACACCACATCCGTACATTGAAGCAATGTCAGACGGAGAACTTTTAGTTCAGCTAAAACAACTAATTAAAATTCATAGACAATTGGATCAATATGTCATGCGGACTTCAACAGTCCAACCTGCAATTAAAATTCCACAAAACACCCCTCAACAGGGGAACACAAACAAGATTACACCACAGAATATACAATCATGTCTTGGTAAAACAACCGCAAAATGGGAACAAATTCCATTCTGGTTAGCTCAAAAAATCACTCAGATAGAGGCAGTATTTCCTGATACTACCCCTCACGAAAAACACAGAATTCTGACTATCTGTCTCCCTATGAAGATGGCACCACATGTGGAGGACTGTGACACTTGGGGCACAGTCTTTGCTTCTATCTACACAAAAACACATGGTGTTCCGTCCATGGCGGTTATACCAGAAGTACTAAGACAGATTCAAAATGAATACGGTCCAGAACCTGCTTTAACTCTCGGTATGAAATTACTGAAAGACTTTAGGCAGGTCTCGGCTATATTATTAGCCAACATAAAAGGAGAAGCAGCATGTGTGGCAATCCACCAAAAATTGAAGGAGACAGATATAACAGACCAACCTTTTGAGCTCGCTAAAATAATTGAAAAATCCTATGAAGAATTAGGCAGAGATAGTTTGGGTAGTAAACCAGTAAAACCCCAACTAATTGAAAATCCTGAAAAAACTTTTATTAAAAATAATCTCAATTCTCAAAAGAAGAAGTGGGAAGGTAATAAACAAACCACTCCCAGAGACAAACAATTTCAGCCCAGAGGAAGGTCTCCCCAATGAAGAATAGATCTCCGGAAGAGGGTGGCAAGTCTCCTCTAAGGGAGCCCTCTGAAAAAAGATACAACCTTAGAAATAGGAACAATTTGAGAAAACCTGACAGATATCAAGATATTGATACACGTCCCTCTCGTACTTTTCAGACTTCATCAAAGAAATCGGAAAGAAGAGGACGGTCAGAACATAAAGAAGAGCACGCCAAGTCCAAAGACAAGGAACCTGCTCATCAAAGTAAAAAATTACAATTTCCCAGAAAGAAGGTAGCCAGTATTAAAATAAAACATGCCGAGAATCCTGAGGCCATAACTGAAAAACGGAGAGTGGGCCCAGACAATGCTAGACAGCGCAGCAGAAGTGAGCATAGCTCGCAAGATCCTGAAGAATCTTCTGGAGACAGTGGACACGAATGAATACATTCAAGTGGAAACTGTAGACACCCGAGTGAGCTTGCCCCATAAACTATATGAAATACCATTATGTATAGAGGGAGATAAAACTAGGAAAATAAAAGGTCTCTTTTGGGAGAATCTATCTAAATGCTATGATATCCTTCTAGCAGAGAAAGACTGGCCACCAGAGTTTGTCAGGGAGTGCCCACATGGTGAAGAAATGATTATGCCTGCTTTCTCAAATCACATTCCAATTCATAACAATACACACTTGCTAGAAAATGGGCAGTGGCCCAAGCCCCTGCATTATATAAAAATCATGTAGGATGGGATGAGGATTCTCCTTGTCATAAAATCCAGTTAAAAAATCAACCTACTGCACAAAGGCAGTATCCTGTTAAGCAAGAAGCTAAAAAACAAGTAAAAGAAATTTTATATCAACTTGAATATCAAGGGGTGATTGAAACATGCACCTAACAAATGAACAATCCTTTGTTTCATGTCTCCAAGCCAAACGATTCATATCGTCTAGTTTTGGACTACCGATACCTAAACTCCTGCTGTAAAACATTTGCAGTACAAAACTCACACAGTGCAGCACTAATGAATAATATTGTTTGCAAAAAATATAAAACGACATTAGATATTTCAAATGGTTTCTTCTGTCAAAACATAGCACCTGAAAGCAGACATTTGACCGCTTTCTCTAGCATGGGGACACAAAAATAATTTTGTCGTCTCCCACAGGGATTCAAGAACAGCCCAGGATTATTTTCAGCCAGGGTAACAGAGTTACTACAAATGTATGATGATGAGGCATTATCCTATGTCGATGACATCTATCTTACAGACAATGACCTGGAGACTCACTTAAAAGAGTGAACACCATAATACTTGGGTTAGAATCTGAAGGGTACTTCGGAAGAACATAAATCCTAAATTATATAGTGAGGGTTAAACCTCTCTACGAACTAATAAAACTTGATTTTAAACCAATTAATTGGACTAAAAAACACACAAAAATGTTAAGATCATTACAGACAGATATGTTAACTAAAACAAAACTGCAAACAGGCACAAATGAACGCAACCTTGTAATCCGAGTCATCCCAGGAAGATGCGGATTCACATACCTGACCTCTAATGAGGGAGAAACGGTACCAACAGCTTACAAATCACATTTGTACACACAAGCTGAAATGAAATTCAGTTCAACTGAAAAAATTCTAACTGCGGTTCAAACTTCTGTAGCAAAAGAAAGAGCCCTAGCCCAGGGAAAAAGGATATCTGTTTTTACAGCTGTTTCAGCCCTTGAGGCGGTAACAATACCAGGCAATCCTAACACTAAAGCCCTAGATCCAAAATGGATAAAATGGGAAACTTCTCTTGACACACGCATTTGATCCGAAAATGAAAAAAACTAGAATATCTGCAATATGAAAATGAATGTCCTCTGCCGATCGAGATTCTGCCTCTCGAACAGTACATCTGTGTAATCTACACGGACAGATTTGCACAACACTACGTTGTGGAAAAACAGATTTACAATGCAGCATGCACGATTGTTAAAGGTCACTGGCGCTTAGGTAAATTCAGAACGATGGTCACTAAAAGTGAATCACTCAGAAACTGTACAGCTCAGCGAGCTGAAATAAGATCTCTAAAAATAGCGCTTGAAAATGCTGATCGTGAATTCCCAACACTAATAGTGTGCGACTCGCATTACTGCGTCCGGTCTTACAATAATTCCATGCAGACCTGGATAAAAAACGGTTACAAAGATGAGGCAGGTGCCACAATAAAGCATAAAAAACTATGGCAACAAGTAGTTCTTTTGCAGAAAGAACTAGAAAAGACTCACGTGATACATACGCAGAGTCTTCTTTTTTTTTCTATGAAAACAATTCCATTACAGTTTATCCATATACTTTAGACATACAAGAAAAGCAAATTGTATACTTTTTCAAGGAGAAAGGGAAAAAAGCCAACAAAAACGAATATTAATAAATTACATACAAGAAGTGAAAAAATACTGATAGCTAATGTTAGCACTAAATAAGACATTCATAAAGCAAAGCTACCAAATTTTCAAGGCTCACGGTTCTTAGAAAACATTGGGGAGGCTTACATATCAATTAGAAGAGGATAAAGCGGACCAGGCTGTAATGGGAGACCAAATCTTTTCCCCCCGTATCCTAGAGTTTAACCCCCTGTTAGCATAAATTGCTGATTCAATATTCTAAACTGCCAGAAACCGGGCAAGCTACATTTGGAAGCTCAGAGGATCTTCCTCTTCCCAGGGAGTGGCCAAAATGATGCGGTATACCGCAGTACCAATAAATAGCATTGATTCCTCATTGTGGTGTAGTCTTAGAGTGCAATCATATCCCAACATAAAAATTGTGGGAGATTCTGGCAAATCCCATCCAAACACCTCCTTCAGGAAACTCCCAAATGATCTTCTTAAAAATCCCCAAGCTGTCACATTCATAGAATATATGCACAAGAGTCGCGGGTCCACATTTACACCTAGGACAATGGTCGTTATCACTTTTCCCCCATGAGTGCAATTTAGCGGGCTATAGTAGAGATTATAAACTGTTTTATACAGTTGAGCTCTTAATTTGGTAGAAAGTAAAAGTTGGGAGGCCATTGTCAACACCTTATCTAAATCTTATTGTCAAATTGGCAGGCCCAGGCTGCTTCTGTACGTTCCGTGTCATCTGGTGAGTTGGCGAGAAGAGTGTTATATAATGTACCTATTCTGGAGGAGGATTTCTGGATATCTTCAATAAGGGATATTCTATTCCAATTTATAATGGGAAGCAAGTGATTAATGCTTGACCTAACTTGAAAAAATTTCAAATAGTCGCTGCTAGGTATGAAATATTGAGTCTGGAGGAGACTAAAATTGAACTTTTTCTCAGGACCTAGACGATCAAAAAGAGATGTGATTCCATACCTCTCCCAATTAGCAAAAGTCTCATCATGTATGTTTTACGGAAAAAGAGACGATTGCCGAAGTGGGGTATATTGGCTATATTTAGGAATTTGCATATATTTTACTATTTTAGACCAGGCTCTCCAAGCCCCTGTAACAATCTTGAATTTGACTTTTTTTTAATAGCCAGGGTCATAGTGTCTCAGTAGAAGCCCGCTGGCTTTAGGACCAAGGGCCAGCTGATATATTGAAGGAATGCCAGCCACTACTTCCTCCTTCATTGGACTGACCATGGGAGAAAATTGCTGCATATAGGCAGCCCAATAGTACAGGAGTTATTGAGGGATAGCCAGACCGCCACAATTGTAAGGCAGGGACAAGTATTTTAATGATCTTCTGATCTTGCCGTATTGCCAGATGAATTTGGAAATCTGGGAATTAAGAATTGTGATAAATTTGTTGTCTACTAATATAGGAATGGCACGGAATAAATATAACATTTTAGGAAAGATGGTCATTTTAATATAATTCCCCCTACCTATGATAGAGAGATGGAGTCTATTTACTCTAGCTAGGTCATGTCTTATCGTGTCAATAAGGGGTTCATAGTTACATTTGATGAAGTCTTGAGTTTCGGTAGTAATATGCACTCCTAAATACGTAGCCTTATTAGCCCGCCTGGAGTCAGAGCAAAGCGTACTTTGCTTGCATAAGATTACTGTCTTGCCCTTGTTTATGGAATAGCCTGAATAAGACCCAAATAAAAGTGTGGTTTCCTCTATCTCGGCTAGGGCTGTCTCAGGGTCGGGTGTTAAAATAGCGACGTCATCCGCATAGGCTAGGATTTTGGTTTCAAAGGTGCCTGTCAGTACCGGATGAATTCTAGGGTTAGCAAGAATTTTCAGAATCAGGGGATTAATATACAGAGCAAAGAGAATTGGGGAGCATGGGCACCCTTGCCTCGTTCATCTTGAAATGTTTATCAAGCCTGATTCCTGCCCCATTTTATGTAATTTCGCTATTGGATTAGAGTACATAGCTTTTATTGCTCTTATAAATAAAGACCCAAAGTTGTAGTGTTCTAGGATGGCCCACAGATACTCTCAGGACACCTGATCGAATGCCTTCTCGGCATCGAGAAGGATCATTGAAGCTTGGCCCCCTGTAACAGACATATTGTCAAATATTGTAATTGCTCTGCGGGTATGGTCGGTGGTGCCCTTTTCAGGGATAAAGCCATGTTGCCATTAACTGACCAGTTTTGCAATGATTCTCCTCATCCGGTTGGCCAAAATCTTTGAATAGAGTTTAGAATCAGAGTTGATTAAAGAAATTGGTCGGTATGAAGCAGTGGAGTCAGCAGGCCTGCATTTTTTAGCAAAAACAATAATACTGGCAGCTTTCCGGGACTCATGGGTACTTCCACTCCATTGAATCCCCAGGAAGAGATCTAATAATAATGGGAGTATTATATTACCTAAGATTTCAGAGTTCCAGCGGGATTTTATCGGGGCCGGACGCTTTCCCGAATGCCAGTTCCGACAAATAGAGTTCAAGCTATGAAATGGTCATTTCGCTCTCTAGATCATTCTTAGTAAGGCTGTCAAGACTATTGTCAGGGCAGGATAGGAAACTACTAAGAAAAGATTTAGTTTCTTCACTATTATGATCCCGGTCCTCCTGATAAAGCGTCTGATAATACCCCTGGAACACTTTGAGTATGTCTTCTGTTTTAGTATATTCTACGTTGTTCTCTTTTATTAAGGAGATTGCATTCAGGGAGGCCTGCTGTCTGGATCACAGGGCTAATTGTTTCCCTACTTTTTTGCCATTTTTGTAGAGATTTTTATGCTGGGATCTATAGGATTCTGCCGATTTTTGCGTTAATACTTTATTAAGCTCAGTTTTACATACTAAAATCTGACGAAGTATAAAAGACCCATCTAATGTCCTGTTCTCGAGAATTGCTGTTATATGTGCTGTTTCCAGGTCAGCTAATTCTGAAATTTTCCTAGAGTGCTCAGGGGCCTGTTGCTTCTGAAGCCTAGCTACATAACTGAGGGTTTTACCCCTAAGAGTAGCCTTATAGCTGTCCCAGACTGTATTTCTGGTGGCACTATAACGATTTATATCAAAATACACTTGAGTCCAACTCCTGATGTAAGTGATATAATCATTATTGGCCAGCAGCTTCTGATCGAATGTCCAGTTGCGAGTCTTCCGAGTTGTGGGAGATATATTCACTATCAGAGCCAAAATATTGTGATCTGATATCAACTTCGGGTACTTTGTGATGTCGGCTTTATTTGAGATGTTTCTGGTGGTAAAAATATAATCAATCCTAGTATACTTATTGTGAGGGTGAGAAAAAAATGTGTATCCTGGGTCATTAGGGAACTTTATAGACCAAATATCTACA
This sequence comes from Lissotriton vulgaris, assembly GCF_964263255.1. Classification (NCBI taxonomy): domain Eukaryota; kingdom Metazoa; phylum Chordata; class Amphibia; order Caudata; family Salamandridae; genus Lissotriton; species Lissotriton vulgaris. The sequence goes on along the minus strand of NC_141691.1, from coordinate 232,958,963 downwards.
AGATTATGGCTAGCTATAAGTGAGCTAACTGCTTTAAATACCCTAAGTTTACGGCCAGAATAGTTTGGGCTGTTTATATTATTGAGGTCTGAACTGAGTGAAATATTAAAATCTCCTGTAAGGATTAGTGGACTGGGCCATCCTGCTAGATCAATTTCTAATGTCTCAAATACAGATGGGTCGTCTAGGTTGGAGCCATACACCGAACATACGGTTGCTCCGAGAGCCAGCTCCACGATTGCCCATCTACCATGTTGGTCCTGGGCCTGCCGCACTGGCTTGCCTAAATATCTTTTGCCTAGGATGGCAGCACCCCGTGTGTTAGCCGTATGTGTTGTGGTTACTAGGATATCATACCCCCGGATTTTTAATAAACTCCTATTGTTCCAAGTCAGGTGAGTTTCTTGTAGACATATAATGTCTGGCGAGTGCCTCTTAACTACTTCAGCAAGCCGACCCTGTTTTTCCCTATCTAAGAGCCCAGCAACGTTCCAACTCCAAACGGTTATCCTACCCATAGGTAGGGGGAATTATATATCCTGTCACTGAATTTGTGTCTCCTTTACAAAAAATGATCTTGTAGATGGAGTGTAGTTTTCTTTGCAGTAGAATTATTTTCTTTTTTGTATTTTCTCCCCTCTTTCCTACCCAGCTTCCCCTCTCCCCGTCTTCTTCCCCCCTTCACCCACCCCTCCTCGCTCCCAAAATGAGGCAGAGAGACTCCATCAGAGTCTTAAGAGCGATCTGTGTGATCACAGCAGCCAGGTTCCCCCCACATGCTAAAAAAAAAAAAAAAGAAAGCACTTATTACCCAAAGAAGTAAAAAAAATAAAGAGCACGACTATAACACCTGACCAGCTACATAAGCTTTGTTTTCTTTGTTGCTTAATGTTTGTTGAGCCACAAAAAACTTTAAAGAACACTTTAAGAAAAAGAAAAAAAGAGTGAGGAAAACAATCTGCCAGTGCTATCCTTCAGCTACTTGAGATCAATTCCTGACCAACCTAAGGGTTGGGTGCCATCAATAGTACCTTATTTACAAAAGAAATAAAATGAAAACAAATTAGCATTGTGGCTTATCCATGCCCTAAAGCTTATCAGTACACAGTGCTTAGGGAGACGTTGGGGTATTCCTACAAACATTACGCTAGGTACCTGGGCCAGCCATTCAAATTACTCCTGCATTATTTAAGCTTATATACAGTAGTTTCAAAGATTTGGCTATTTTAGGCTATCCAAATATTCTTGGGCCTTAATTTCAGAGACAAAGAACTTAGTCTGCCCCCCATAAATGACCATTAGGCGTGCAAGGTTATTGAGGTAAACCGTCGCCTTTTTATCTTTAAAAGGTTTAATGAGCTGGCGCAACCTCCACCTCCTTTCAACAGTGATGTGGCAAAAGTCGGGTCTCGTAAAGTAGGAGATGTCCTTTAGGGTACGTTTGGCCTCTAGCCTAGCTTTCTCAGAGAGCGCCTGTCTGAGCAAGAAGTTCCCAAAATAAACTAGGATAGCCCTGGGGTAAGCACCAGGTTTCGCTGGGGTCCTCAGTGTGAGTTGCATACGGTGTGCCCTCTGTACTTCGGCATCCCAGTTCCATTTGGACAACTCTGCGAGGGATTCGCGTAGCAAATTTATAACAAAGGAGCGAATATCATCCCCCTCTGCTTTTTCTGGTATGCCCAAAATGCGCAGGTTGTTCCTGCGCTGGCGATTTTCCAACGAATGTCTCCAATTTGTACTTTGTTGGACTCAACTCGTTCTCTAATAGCGACCACTTCAGTCTCGTTTGTTAGAGTTCTAGTTTTGACTTCAGTTAAACGGTCGCCAAATGATCCACAGTTTCTTCACTACACGTTGCACCCTTCGTAGTGCTGCTTGAGCTCTTCGCCCATCTTGGGAAGTCTCTTCGCAATGGGCTGCTATTGCCTGTAGGACCACTTCAATATATGGTGGAGCTGAAACCAAGGTTGAGGCAGTGGTGACACCAGAAGAGGTGAGGGCCACGGGAGTTAATTGCTCAGTATTCGAATGGCCCCAGTCCAGGCCTGCCCCGTGGGTCTTACCAGTCCTCTTTCTGCCTGCCTTTTGTCTAGGTTTGACAGTCAAGGAAAGGGCTTCTGCAGCATCACCCTCTTCAGACAGGCTATCAGATTCATCGGTGAGATATGATGTATCCCCCCATTCATCTTCCTCGAGGTCAGCCTCGTCAGAGAAAGAGAAAAAGATCGTGGCCTCTTTCTCAGGATCTTTTTCCAAACCCCTGAGCGTTGTGTCCCCCTTGCCAGAGTCTATGGGGAGGTCAGGAGTATCTGATAGTGCTTGTAATGGGGTGCCCCCTGCTGCAGTAGATAAGGCTTTTTCTCTAATTCTCCCAGGGGAGGGGCTCGGGCGCACGATTAGGCTTTTCGCATTGGCATTAGCTGGGACTTGCAAAGAGGGATTAACGCCGGAGTTTCCTTGGGACTGCACTTGCCCCTGATCGCTGCTTGCTCCATTAAGTGTGCCAGTGTCTCTGTCAAGATCGTTGCTTTCATCTGCCCCCCTTGAGCTGGGGCTAACCTCGGTTGACTCAGGCCCCCCATTAGTATAGATAGCCACAATATTACTCTGTGTGTGCAGCATTGGCACATTATTCAGTGAGTTGCTCACCTCAGTATACATGGGTACCAATAGCTCTGCTGAGCTGCCGAGAGTTCCTTCAGTTTCGATTCGAGGCACAGTCTCAGACTCAGTCAATACAATTGTTAATCCAAGCCGCTATTGAAGTCTCCGTAATATCACTCAGAGCGGGGCTGTTTCCGCTGCCTGCGGGTGAGCCCTGACACTGCTTCTTATGACCCGGAAGCAAATTCGAACCCTACCGCATCAGATCGACGATAGTCGGCCCAGTTGGATCCTTACGAACATTCTTCTTCCGTGCCTCGGCTGTATCTGAAATTGCGGCCACTTCCGTCCTAGATGTTTGTGAGGGTGAAGATACTGCCGGGGGTACCACCGGGGATGCTGGTTTTCCCTGTGTAGCATTCTGCTTCTCCAAGCCGCGGCGCTAGGCTGCCTCTCTCTGGGTCTGTCTAGCAGCCCTTGCACGGACGGCTACTGAAAGTGCTAGTGGGACCGCAACCTTAGGAGTCATCCCTGCAGGAGCTGATACTGGGACTGGAGCTGTGGCAGAGGTCCAGTTCGCACTTGCTTCTGTACGGTAAGTCCTGCACGCGCACACACAACAGGCAGCGGTTCTTGGGGACTGCTGCAGGGGTCGTATTAGGAGGAAAAAATGCTTTAGGACCGCACTGCCAATGTAAATATAAAGTACAACCTCCGGATGCATGGAGGGGGTGGGTCCGGCACTGCTGTGATGATCCGGCAAGATAAGTTCCACAATTTGCGTAGGCTGATTAGGACTAGCTGTTCAAAATGGTCCAAATATTCTGCATGTTAGCGGGTCTTGAATGGTGGCAGGTTACGACCCGTATTGGTTAGAATCGGGAGCTCCATAGCATGAACGGAGGGAACCTGGAGCGTGACCACCTCGATCCACATCAGATCGCCATCTTGCCCCCAAGTTGAGTCCATACGCAGAGTCTTCAACGTGATGGCGTTCACGTTACAGGGAATTCATTGGCTGACAGAGCCACAGCGGCAGATGATCTCTCTGCTTCCGTAGCTGCAAAAAAAGCGTAAGAAAAAACAAATAGATGGCAAAACGCTGCTTGCTGTAAACGCCTCGCTGGAAGGCAATTATGCGGTGTTACCTCTAAACTATCCACTCGGCAATACATACATAATTGATGCGAACTCCGTTCCGTTTGCTCAAATCTCTGGAGTGGGGTATAGAGTCATTCCAAACACGACCTGGAGAGTCTTCTTGATACAAGAAGCACACATGGGATTGGGTCTGAGGCACCAAGAGATCATGAAATCTCTAATAGAATTACAATCACAATACTGGTGGCCGGGGATGAGCATAGAAAATTACAAATTTGCAATGAATTTGTCAGGACTGCAACATAAATCGCAGTTGTGAAACGGACCAGACACCAGCCCAGACACCACTATTAGAAAGAATCAGGCTATCTATGCACAGACATCCAGACGGAAAAATGTGGTCCCATAAATATTAAGACGAGATTCATTTGTATGTGGCCCCAGTGCTCGGCTGACGCCAGAACTGTTATAAAAGATTTGCGAGTCTTTATCGGCACATACGCAATTGGCGTGCTACATTCTGACTAGGGTCCTGCGTTTAGCTCTCGGGCTAACAAGGAGGCCATGGCCAGCATGGTCATTGCATTACGGTATTCTAGTCCATTCCATCCCGAGGGAAATGCGGTAGGGAGAGAAAAAAATGGGACATAAAGCAATCTATAACAGCGAGGGTATTAGGTTCGGGTGATGGGTGGGTCAAACATCTAATAAGTGTCCAATGTAGTCTTAATAATATGCCAATAAATTCTCTAGGAAGTATCAGTCCATATGAACTTTTTTTGGTACCAGAATGATCATTCAGGACTTGGATTGTCATACTTCAGGGGTGCAACAAAAAGCCTTTGATATCAAAGATCGTTTGGCTGTTTTACAGGACTTAAATGAAACAAGAAAAAGTCTGAGTAACGAAAAGCTAAAGCCAACTACCACTGAAGAAAAACCACCTATCCCAGCAAGACCTGTCTGGATTCCAAAGATTGGGGATCTGGTCAGAGAAAAGATCGCAGTGAAGAAGGAATTTGGGCCTTCTTACAGATAAGCAGTACCTGTCTTAGCTGTCAGCGGAACAAGATCAGTTGTACTACCGCCCCTTGCTGGAAAAAAGGAGAACCGAGTTGTATCAATCGACCTGGTGAAACCACAATCATGTGGCCAATAATAAGTAGTTGGCCCAGTGGACTCCCAAGAAATAGCAGAAGACCAAATCTTGCTACAATCCAAGAGGTTCAAACTGAGAGACTAATCACATTTGATAAACCTGCAGTGATTAAAAAAGGACTATGCAACAAAGCCATGGAACTTGTGCCTCTTGAGACCCAAATTGCAACAGTTCATCAAGAAACACCAGTCTACAACGATGTAGCCTCGGACTATACAAATGTAACAAAAGAAAATGCAAAGATCAATGTTAATCCAGAGGCAATCCCACCAATTGACAGAACTGCATCTGGCTACTTTATCAACTTTGATGACTTTTGCGATGATCCAAGTGAACATGGAGACTAGCCAGCAACAAAAACATTCAAAGAAAAAATCACAGAACTCTTTCATCAACTCAGAGAAACATATCTAACTTCACAATGGATTAAAATATGGATTGTGTTAGGCGTACCTTTCCTCCTTCTATGGATCATCTTGGTTTTAAGTTTGGGTAGTTTTATTGATGGAAAATATAGTACAATGGACACAGCTAGTTAGAACATCAACCTGGTCCTGAAACCACACAGATCATCACACATCGAAAAAGAGAACTGTCATCAGTGAACATCACAGCCATCCCTATAGCTGGTGGTATAGCATGGGACAATACTGACTATGACATTTATGGCCCGGTTGAGCTTTTGAAATATCTACACCAATTTAAGATTTCTTTAAGTGACTTTGTATCACCTAGTACTTTCTCTGATGATTGGGACTTTGAAAATATTAATAATATGATGTCAGATTTAGGAATGTCAGCAAAATTTACAGCACATGATTATTTACAGGGTTTGTCGAATTATGAGGAAATGTACTGTTTCAACCGCTTTAGGCATCATTATCTGCATAAATCTGCTAATCCTAGAAATATTTTCAATTATAATCAATGGGAACATTGTCCAACCCCACCAAAAGGCAGCTCATAAAACATTTTATGAAAAATTCCCATACTTCGCGGGGTTTAATGTCACTGATCCTGAAACATTCTATTTTAAAATCTATACTACTATATGAAAGGAAGAACTTTGAGGCTTTGAGGCGGGTAAACTCGGGAACCACAGCACCAATCCACACACCCGATACACCGTTGGAATCGTCAGGGTGTGCAGATGGATATAGGCTATATAAATAAAAAAAAACGTTATTTAAAAAATGTACATTAACCCTTTCGGTGCTCATGACGGAATGGTTCCGTCATGAGCATCGGTCGGGCTGTGCTCTTGACGGAACTGTTCCGTCATGACCACACCCATTAACATTGGGGCCCAGCACCGGCGGTAAATTGGGGCAGCACGGATGAGGTTAAAAAAAAAAGTAGTCCCTCCGAAGTAGCACCGACCGTGACGTGCGTGCTCACGTAGGAGCACGGGGAAGAGCGGCGTCCAGGAGTGTGACGAGGAGCGGCGGACATGGCGCAGGGAAGGAGCGGTGACGTGAGGAGCAGCCGACAGGCCGGAGGAGCGGTGACCAGCGGCAGACAGGCAGGAGGAGCGGTGAGGTGACGAGCAGCGAACAGGCGGGAAGAGCGGTGAGGTGACGAGCAGCGGACAGGTGGGAGGAGCGGTAACCAGCGGCAGTGAGGAGCGAGGAGCTGCGGACCGGTAAACTGAGGAGCGCGGAGGAAGAGTGGCGGCTGAGGTAAGGGGACCCACGGACAATGTCGGGGCAGGCGGGGGTCGGGGCAGGCGGGAGACAGCCGGGCGGGGGCCCGGGCTTCTGGACAATGTCGGGGCGGGCAGGGGTCGGGGAAGCCTGATTGCTCCTGGACAAGGTCGGGAATGGCTGCTAGTATTAAATAAGACAGGAGTGAAAAACATGTTAACAAACATTAAACTGATTTATTCTGAAAAATGTTATGAAAAAATGTCTACATTTGGTTTTGAATTTTGGAAAAACAACATTGAGACAAAAATCATCTAGGGTACAAAAGAATGGCAGGTACAAGGGTTAGAAGCATTGTTCAGAGCCTGCATGATCCCAGAACAATTATTGTTCCTGAATGACACAATTCAGCAAACAACCTGTCTTGGTTTAGCCAAGATAAAAGATTTAAACAACCCGTCTATACCAAAGCCAATGCCTGATAGAAACACCACTACAGATGATGGGTTAGACGTGGCCTATATTTTAAAACAAAACAGAACACTTCCTGATTGGAACAAATGGTTGATCTGGCCCGCAGACACTAATAACTGTCATGATAGATTCCTGAACAAAATACATGGGTTCAAACAGAACAGGCCAGACCCAAGATATTCCCAGAGACAACATCCAGGGATAGTTACAACATACAGTGTAGGAAAACTATGCATCGACTGGCTACAGAGCTGGGACCTCGCAAACAGAATCAAAAACGTTCCATATACGCTGGTATATACGCAGCTTACAATGAAGCTTGGAAAATAAATCAAATTGAAACTGCAGAAAATATACGAGAAATTGATCGCATTAATTTGGAAAAAAACACTTTCTGTAGTGTCCTCCAGAACCTATTCACTGGACAGCATTGTATCATCTGCTATTGATATAATAAAACAGGATATGATAATGTTACAACATGGTTCCCAATTGCGTTCTATTGTACAGCTAGGCTCGACGTTACAAAACCTCAGTTCAGGTCACGTGCCATGGCGTCTAATCAACATAACGTCATTATTTTCTATCTTTAACCTTACTGATAGACAAATCTCGTTGGCACAGAACGGAGCAGACTATACGGTGCTGAGCATTGAAAAACTTGAGAGATTACCATTGACAATGTCAGAAAGACCTGTCATTGAATGGATAATAAATGCCACCATTACAATCCCGATAATGACTTTTCAGTTTCAATACTGCCAAAAGTATATACCAGCAGGCCTGTATGAAAGGTTGGGTAAAGGATACATCAAATCAACCTGGAATTTACCTTATACACATAGATGTTGGAATGGTGGCAAGAAAGAGGTATTTCTTAGTGGTAATAATTGTAAAACATCACTGAGCGGTACACTCCTATACGAAGGTATAAACTTGCATGGATCTTGCAAAGGTTCATCAAACAACCTTTCATGTCATCTGCACGGCACCCCAGCTACACAGATAGAGCCCTTTTTCAGATATATTTCCAACAGTAGCTACGTTATATTAAGTGACCATAGCTGTTGTAGCATGATGCCAGGAAAACCCTATCTTGTGAGCGTTACTTCCAGTGTCATTTGTTGTATGCAAGTAGTGTATCCAAACAGCAATCCAGACAGGGAGGCGGCATTATGGCCTTCTGTGAATATCTCTTCTATTCGAATTGATACTTTAAGCAGAATGAAGTCTATTCTTTTACAGACAACTGTGCCTTTAACCTCGTCCAACGAAACGTATGACCTGCAAGCTGCAAGGACAGCGGCAGAGATACATACCCTATTATCGACAAACTGCCCCGTGCATTTCGTAGAAATGTTAAGCCAAATTTTAAACATGTCAGATACCAGTGGCATCGCACATGTATTTAAGACAATATTTTCAGGACTGTTAACACCTTTTGAAACGGTTCTGGGCATCTTCCCGAATTTTGTGCACTCTCTTTTCAGTGGCCTGCCTCTTATTTTGGGACTCATAGCAGGAATTTTATTTTTGTTCCTTCTGATGCGATATGGCAAGTTCAGTCACAGACAAAACTCTGGCTACGATGGAAGAAACGATCCTAGCAATACGATACCGAGACCGCATCACTAAGGTCCTCGGATTGGCCTGGCTAAGAGATCTGAATACAACCTGGTTTGTTTCTTTCAGACTGATCTGGCAAAATTGCATCTTACCTGTGCTTCGATGTCTGCTATGCGGAGAAGAATGCGTGTTGGACGTCTGACATACACTACCATCAGCACTACCAATGGATGTTGACGCTTTGCTTTGTCCGGTAACGACTCACACAACGTGTTGTCCCCAGCGGCTACCGATTCTGATGACGGCATTCATTGAGACTTTACCATTACGATCAGGTAGCGGTGAAATACGAGATGAAAGCGGCAGCACACAGGTACAACCCTCTGTGAACATTGCTGATCTAGACACCAATGATGGCAATGCATCTCATATATGCACTATTTCAACTTTTTCGGAGTTGGCCCAACTTTCACCTACTGGGGTAGACGCGTTTTTTGCTGGTCTGTCTGAGGTAATGTTCTCTCCTAACAACGAGAATAACAATTGAAATAGCGAGCACACAGCGTTCCCTGAACTCTGAATTCGGCCTTCAGTTTATTTTAAACAACACTGCTGAAAACACTTGGAACAATTTTTTTCCCTTGAAAGAAAAATTATTTTTCCCAACTTCCAAAATATTTACTTTTTTTTGGCACAAGGTACTCTGCTTAAAGTAGAACTATTCTTAGAGAACAGAGCTTCTATTCCTAGAGGCTCTAGAGACAATATTTTGAATCAGCCTCTAGTACATGTACAATCTTGTAAAAATATGTGATGAAATGGTCTCGACCTTCTCTTCTGTATTAAGAGCCATTTCATAAATGTAATTTTCGCAATTCATTCAGCTGATATTTATATTTGCATTATCTGACTGATACCACTGCTTAAAAGCGTACAGTATACTACTCATTTTTGAGTATCTATACCATTTCAAATGCATTTGATGTATTTTGGGGTGGGCTGGAAAACGATGCATACCTATATGTTTATATATTGCTTAGTATTTAGTAATGATGGGCATTAGATGTGGAGTGGGTGTTGTGATCATATCTAGGACCCTAATTATATAATCCTGATTTATGCCCTTATGTGGTTATAACAAATCATACCCGTATGAAGGTATAAGAATCAAATCCATATTTAGTAATAGCCAATGCAAACCAAATACGGCAAGGCTACTTCCTTAGACTCCAGAAGGTACAATGAGTTCTTTCAGCAAACCAAACCTCCAGCAACCTGGGAATTCCCCATGCTTTTGTTTTGATTTGTCCTAGAACTCCTGCGAGCACTGAAAGAACGGCCAGTTCCTAGTGACATCTTTTATTGACGTCTTATGTCCAACCTTACGTCAAACACGGCACTTTCCAGGTGTAAATATACCAGCGTTTGCCTTAAGCAACACACGGTGGTGTGGAGCAGAGCGGCTATCTACTTATCCGAAGCCCAGCTGATGCGAGTGCCGAAGGAAGCCGTCCCTCCCATTTTAACGCACTTAGAAAGACGCTGTCTTTTTCTCCTGCCGAGAAAATCCAGCTCCAGTGTTTCCAGTCACCCTTGCGGGTTACTGGGAGATCGAGTCCTGAGAGCGAGATACAAGACCTCCTTCATTCTAAAACCAAGGTACGGAGCTGATTAGATCCTTAGAGAATTCTTGAGTCAGATTCTTGGCAAAAACTAACTTAACTTAAACTGCAGCTCATTTACTTCTTCCCACGTACTAGGCTTAGGTTAGGTACATCGGGGCAGGCGTATTTAGAAGCACCAGTTGAGTACGTTTAGTCAAACTATTATCATTGCATGTAACTGTATATATTTTATTCCTTTTAAGTAACATATGGCTCGGAAACCATATCAATGCTTTTACAGTATTATTTCATAATACTCCTTTTACTGTACACACTTTACTTTATAACGAGTATTGCAATTGTGGCAATTCATTTCTCTTGCATGAGAAAGAAGACTGCTCAATAAAAAACACCTTTTATTCAAAATGCCAGTCTCTCTATTTCTCTGCACTCTGGTGAAACTAAGTATGCACGATTGACTGAGTGAAATAGCTATCTATTGTTTTCACACGACCCTGGAGATATACTCCTTATTCTGGGGGAGCAAAGTTGTCATATTTATGCGGTTGTCAGAAGCTGAATCCCTTCTTGTCTAATCAGGGAAGTTCACTCCTCCCTGTTCATTCGAGAAAGTTTCTAGTGACCTCTGAGCTAGCTGGCAAACCTAAATTAAGTCTAACATATTCAATAGAGACCTAGTCGACCTCAGCCCTACGTCTAAACTATTGTTTATGTTATTCCACTGTGCAGAGCCTATTGGGAAAATAGGAACTACACTACACCCTGACACCGAGGCCTGAAAATGACTGCCTTTTTTTGTCCTTATTCACTTTTATTCCTGTGTGTCTTTCTTTGTTTTGCAACTATTACCACAACAAAACACTAATCACCTAATCACAACAAGTCCATAAGCAGCACTGTCTTCATCTTATATTCCTTATTGATTTGAAGGTGCTGCAGTCTGCATTCTTGAGGTTCACAAGTTCACAACTCAATCATGCTCCTCTATACCCCTCCTCCAGACTCCCTCTATCCATTTCCCTCAAGGCAGATGGATGTATTACAACGAGTCCCCTCAGGTGGGACTGAAATTACTGACTGACTACATGCTTGCTGATTGCTGACAGAGTTACTTCTGATATTGACAGGAGAGGCTGCCCTGTGGGCCCTCACTTTCCGAAGAAGATGCGGACAAAAAGTGAAACAGGTAATGAATAATTGAGAAGATGGCATGCATTGAACAGCAATGGCTCTCTGGCTCTGATGAAACCAATTGCTGTTTGCTTTGTGCATGAAATGATGAATCATATGTCTTGTCTTAGTTATTATTTAATCTTTTAGACAATAATTGTAACTCATGTCATCTACTCTGTTTTTTTTTACCTTGCTTAATTCAAATTGTACTTCAAATTCAGGGGCCACTATGTTGCATTTCACAATATGCAAAATGTCCTTTGAGCGGACTCACTTGCCAATATACCATGATGATTGATTAAATAATATATCTGTTTTCTTTACAGTCACTCACTGGGATGGATGGATCATCAGCATCGGTTTACGGAAGGTTGCTTCACTCAGTGGTGCCTGCCTTGACTGTCTGCATGGCACTGCCTCAAATTTGAGCCAAACATCTGTTATGTTTGCAAAATTTGCTGTTTTTCGGTATTTCGCAAATCCCGCGAAATTACTGAAAAATCGCAAATTCTTGAGAGTAACGGATTTTTGGCCCATGCTTGCGGCAGGGCCATGCAGATGGTCAATGCAGGCACCACTGAGTGAAGCATCCTCCTGATGCAGCATACCTAGGCTCTTTGACACAGACAGACAAAGGATATCTAGGGTTTAGGGTTCAGTGGGATTTACAAGCGTTTTTGGGTTTAGGTTGGTATGGATCACGCTGAGTCTAGGGCTCGAGCCCGATGCAGGCTCGTTCATAACGATGTTGGCAAGGTTTTAGGGGGGTTTGGTGTTCTTTGGTCCAGAATTCGCAGAATTGTGGCCTTTTTGGGTGTTTTAGGGGCGCGTGTGTTTGGGTGAAAACTAAGTGAAAACTAGTCCTAGACCTTCTTCTTCTTCTTCTTCTTCTTCTTCTTCTTCTTCAAAGAGCGCAGTGGTACGATTTTGTTCTGCCTTGTTGAGATTCTTTGGAATCGCTGGAACAATCGACTGTCCAGGTAAGTTTCAAGAGGATCGAAGAAGTGGAAGTGCTGAAAACAGCAATGTTTTGTGAACAGCGCAATTTGCCATGTTTTGAATATACCAGTATTGCATGTTTTTGGGGGGTTGTTTGGGGGTGTTCTATATTTGTGGGGGTGGGTCGGGGGGCTGGGAGCACTGCTGGCACAGTCTAATATTGATTGCATTTGTTTTTCAGAAATTCCATGGTGGAAAAGGGGAGTTAGGGCCTAGCTGCAGAGCGCATTTGGACTGAATTGAAGGTAGAGCCATTTTTGCTTTTTGCATGCTGGGGGTGTTCTGCTTTTTTCCGGTGGCTGCAGGGGTCTGGGGACATAGCTGGGAAGGTCTAATATCAGAATCAAGTGGTTTGGACAAAATCCATAGTGAAAAAGTTTTTAGTTTTTGCTACTTCCTTGTTTTTGTGGGGCTGTTTGGGGGGTTCTGGGTTTTTGGGGGTGGGTTTTGGGGTCTGGGAGCACTGCTGGCACTGTCTAATTTTGATTGCATTTGTTTTTAAGGAAATCCATGGTGTAAAAGGGGAGTTATGGCCTAGCTGCAGAGCGCGTTTGGACTGAATCGAAGGAAGGCGGAAAATATTCTAAGTGTGAGATTTTGCATTTTCTTTTTGCCTGTTTTGGGGGGTTCTACTTTTTTGCGGGTGGGTTGGCGGGTCTGGGGGCATTGCTGGGAAGGTCTAATATCGGAATCAAGTGGTTTGGACAAAATCCATGGTGAAAATGTTTTTCAGTTTTTGCTCACTTCATTGTTTTCGGGGGCTGTTTGGTGGAGATTCCTGGTGTTTGGGGGGGTTGGGGAGTGTTGGAGCAATGCTGGGCATGCCTAATTATTGTTGCAAGTGGTTTGGAGAAAATCCATGGTGGAAAAGGGGAGTAAGGGCCTAGCTGCAGAGCGAGCACGGAGTGATCTGGGAACTAGGCCTAAATTTTTCTAAGTCCCCGTTTTTGCATTTTTGCTTTTTGCCTGTTTGGGGGGTTATACTTTTTTGCTGGTGGGTTGGCAAGGTCTGGGGGAATTGCTGGGAAGGTCTAATATCGGAATCAAGTGGTTTGGACAAAATCCATGGTGAAAAAGTTTTTCAGTTTTTGCTCACTTCCTTGTTTTTGGGGGGCTGTTTGGTGGGTCTTGGAGCAATGCTGGGCATGCCTAATTTTGGTTGCAAGTGGTTTGGATAAAATCCATGGTGGAAAAGGGGGGTTAGGGCCTAGCTGGAGAGCGCGCACGGAGTGATCTGGGAACTAGGCCTTAATTTATCAATTTTTTTTTTGCATTTTAGATTTTTGCCTGTTTGGGGGTGTTCGGCTTTTTTGCCGGTGGCTGCAGTGGTCTGGGGGCATAGCTGGGAAGGTCTAATATCGGAATCAAGTGGTTTGGACAAAATCCATGGTGAAAAAGTTTTTCAGTTTTCAGACTTTTTGCTCACTTTTGTGTTTTCGGGGGGCTGTTTGGGGGGGTTTGGGGGGTCTTAGAGCAATGCTGGGCATGCCTAATTTTGGTTGCAAGTGGTTTGGAGAAAATCCATGGTGAAAAAGGGGAGTTTGGGCCTAGCTGCAGAGCGCGCACCGAGTGATCTGGGAACTAGGCCTACATGTTTCTAAGTCCCTGTTTTTGCATTTTTGCTTTTTGCCTGTTTGGGGTGTTCTGCTTTTTTGCAGGTGGCTGCAGGGGTGGGTGGGGCATAGCCAAGAAGGTCTAATATCGGAATCAAGTCGTTTATACAAAATCCATGGTGACATTTTTTTCCGTTTTCAGACTTTTCGCTCAGTTTCGTGTTTTCGGGGGGGCTGTTTGCGGGGTTCCAGGTGTTTGGGGTGGGGTGGGGGTTCTTGGAGCAATGCTGGGCATGCCTAATTTTGGTTGCAAGTCATTTGGAGAAAATCCATGGTGGAAAAGGGGAGTTAGGGCCTAGCGGCAGAGCGCGCACGGAGTGATCTGGGTACTAGGCCTACATTTTTTTAAATTCCAGTTTTTGCATTTTTGATTTTTGCCTGTTTGGGGGTGCTCAGCTTTTTTGCCGGTGGCTGCAGGGGCCTGGGGGCATAGCTGGGAAGGTCTAATTTCGGAATCAAGTGGTTTGGACAAAATCCATGGAGAAAAAGTTTTTCAGTTTTTGCTCACTTTCTTTTTTTGGGAGGCTGTTTGGGGGATCCTAGGTTTTTGGGGGTGCGTTTTGGGGTCTGGGAGCATTGCTGGCACAGTTTAATTTTGATTGCATTCGTTTTTAAAGAAAACCCATGGTGGAAAAGGGGAGTTATGGCCTAGCTGCAGAGCGCGTTTGGACTGAATCGAAGGAAGGCCGAAAATATTTTAAGTGTGAGATTTTGCATTTTTGCTTTTTGCCTGTTTTGGGGGGTTCTACTTTTTTGCTGGTGGGTTGGCGGGTCTGGGAGCATTGCTGGGAAGGTCTAATATCGGAATCAAGTGGTTTGGACAAAATCCATGGTGAAAAAGTTTTTCAGTTTTTGCTCACTTCCTTGTTTTCGGGGGGCTGTTTGGGGGGGGTTCCTGGTGTCTGGGAGGGTTGGGGGGTCTTTGAGCAATGCTAGGCATGCCTAATTTTGGTTGCAAGTGGTTTGGAGAAAATCCATGGTGGAATAGGGGACTTAGGGCCTAGTTGGAGAGCGCGCACGGAGTGATCTGGGAACTAGGCCTAAATTTGTCTAAGTCCCTGTTTTTGCATTTTTGCTTTTTGCCTGTTTGGGGGTGTTCTGCTTTTTTGCCGGTGGATGCAGGGGTCTGGGGGCATAGCTGGGAAGGTCTAATATCAGAATCAAGTGGTTTGGACAAAATCCATGGTGAAAATTGTTTTCCGTTTTCAGACTTTTCGCTCACTTTCGTGTTTTCGTGGGGCTGTTTTGGGGGGGGGTTCCTGGTGTTTGAGGAGGGTTGGGGGTCTTGGAGCAATGCGGGGCATGCCTAATGTTGGTTGCAAGTGGTTTGGAGAAAATCCATGATGGAAAAGGGAAGTTAGGGCCTAGCTGCAGAGCGCGCACGGAGTGATCTGGGAACTAGGCCTACATTTTTCTAAATCCCCGGTTTCGCATTTTTGCTTTTTGCCTGTTTGGGGGTATTCTGCTTTTTTGCGGGTGGCTGAAGGGGTCCTGGGGCATAGCTGAGAAGGTCTAAAATCGGAATCAAGTGGTTTGGACAAAATCCATGGTGAAATGTTTTTTCCGTTTTCAGACTTTTCGCTCACTTTCGTGTTTTCAGGGGCCGTTTGGGGGGTTCCAGGTGTTTAGGGGGGTTTGGGGGGTCTTAGAGCAATGCTGGGCATGCCTAATTTTGGTTGCAAGTGGTTGGAGAAAATCCATGGTGGAAAAGGGGAGTTAGGGCCTAGCTGCAGAGCGCGCACGGAGTGATCTGGGAACTAGGCCTATAATTTTCTAAGTTCCCGTTTTTGCATTTTTGCCTGTTTTGTGGAGTTCTGCTTTTTTGCCGGTGGCTGCAGGGGTCTGGGGGCATAGCTGGGAATGTCTAATATCGGAATCAAGTGGTTTGGACAAAATCCATGGTGAAAAAGTTTTTCAGTTTTTGCTCACTTCCTTGTTTTTGGTGGGCTGTTTGGGGGGTGCAAGGTTTTTGGGGGTGGGGTTTGGAGTCTGGGAGCACTGCTGACACAGTCTAATTTTGATTGCATTTGTTTTTAAGGAAATCCATGGTGGAAAAGGGGAGTTATGGCCTAGCTGCAGAGCGTGCTTGGACTGATTCGAAGGTAGGCCGAAAATATTCTAAGTGTGAAATTTAGCATTTTTGCTTTTTGCCTGTTTTGGGGGGTTCTACTTTTTTGAGGGTGGGTTGGCCAGTATGGGGGCATTGCTGGGAATGTCTAATATCGGGCGCAAGTGGTTTGGACAAAATCCATGGTGAAAAGGGGGGGGTTAGGGCCTTGGGTTCGAGTTAGGGTTAGGGTTAAGGTTCTAAAATCGCTGTTTACACTTTACACATAGCTTGAGGGGAATGATCCGCAAATTATGCCCACACTTATTTATCCTTGAGAAGGAGACTTAGAGTACGCACTTTTGAAATGATGCTTGTATGTTTTGTAATACTGTCGACTCTGAAATTCCAAGTGTTATTTTTGCACTACACAGCGTATGGTATATTATTTTCTCTGTGGTGTTTTAATATCGCTTCCTGTTTTTCCATCAACAATTACAGGCCGGCTTTTACCCTGTGCAATGGCAAAAAAGATGACCTCTGGCTTAGCGACCCGCAATTCAGTATCCGCCAGGCAGGCAGTGGACAAGGTGTCTTCTGGTCCCCAACATTGATCGACGTAGCGTCAGATGGAATGGATGAGTACTGCAAAAAAGAGGAATGGCTGGATGCATGCAACTTCCCAACTTCAACAGGACAACTACCACAACATACAGTTACAGAATCCATCTTCATTTCTACTTATCTTTTAAGTAATGTTATTTCTGTGAACTTCTATGAGTGTGACTCTGTGCATTTGTTTGCTTCTGCTTCCATTCATCCCTCCAGCCATTGTATTTTCTGTGCTATTTTTCAAACTAATTTAATGTACTAAGTGGTTCTTATCTCAGAGGGCAGATAGGCAAGTGAAAATGCGTAATTACTGCAGCCCTGTACTGTCACATTGTTTCTTCATAGTTAGTACATTGTATGATTGTAGAAAGTACTACTTACTTTTCAGAAACCTATCCATTTAGCAAACAACTTCATGCATGCAGTAGTGCATGCACTTCCTTTATGTCCCTTAAAAGAATTATGGATAGCTTTGTTTCCAAAGATTTGTTTATCTTCATTTGTTGTTTGTCCATGCTGTGTTATTTTTTTTCCTCTCTCCACAAAACTTTCCCCACAAACCCCCTTCCCATCCAAGTTTCAAACCCTAACCCTCTTCCCCCGGGCTGTGTGGTTTTCATTGAGGTGTGAGTAAATTACAACAATAATTCCACACACTTGCTGGGGAGGATAAGGTGCAAGCAACCTCCTCAACTCAATTTTAAGGCAGCTAGATGAATCCTAGGATATAGTAATTCTGGTTAAAAAAACAACAATGAGTATTTTAAAATAAATTCTGAATTTCATCCCCACCATCGATTGGATCCATCATCAACATCATCCTCCTACATGTCCAGAAGACTTGTTGTGTTACGCTGCTATGTCACTGTTCTTGTTGTAGCCATAATCATCCATGCAATTCTTTTTTCCCCATACTTATCTTCAGCATTGCTTAGGCTACTGTTCCTTCTAATACTCCTCTCAGGCCACTCAATGTCTCATTTTTTTACTTTGTTTTTCATATGCTGCTACTTCTAGTGTGGTACCACTCCTACTAACACCACAACAACGGAATTTCGGTCCGGTATGGTGTAATCACCATTTGCCATGCAGCCAGCGCTGTGCCTAGCTCTATTCTCCAACACAAATCACAGGTAAAATAAGCATTTTGGGGCGGTAGAAAGATTGGCTAGGATGCGGCGGAGAGACTGATAGGATTACAAGTAAAGTACTAGTAGGCCAATTGAATTCACTAACTCGTAGTGGCACTTTTGGACATTTTTGGACGTTTTAGGTAATTCATTCTGGTAAGTTTGAGGAAAACCAAACGTGCCGTAACTCCCGCCCACCACCCCACAAAATAAGATCAAAGCGTACACTATGTTGAAATATGTAAAATGAATAATGATGTATTTCCCCTAACAAAAATAAACTAGTCCCACCCCTCCCTAACACAAACAATTGTCCATTTCAAGTAGTCCAAAAATAAATAATCCCCAACTCCCGATTCCCAACCCCCAACAGTCTTTAAAAAAGGGGCAAGGGACACAGTCACTTCCGGGGGTGTTTGGGCAGGCTGTCCTTGCGGAGGTCCCGGAGCTTTTTTTATAGGTGGTCCACCTTGCGCTCCAGGAAGTCCACTCGTGAGGTTAGGCGGTGCACGCGTGCCTTCCAGGCTCTGAGGGGGCCAGCTGCTGATGTTTTTTTTGCAGCTGAGCGGCGGCGGGGGGCTGTCCCAGCACGGCGCTGGGATGGAGGCTGCTGGCTGGTGGACACAGGGGCAGGGCTGGAGGAGGTTGTTGATGTTCCGTCCTTCCCGAGCCCACAGCCGGCAATATTCAACACGAATGGCCTCCATCTTCCGGGCCCTGGCTCGGACAGCTATCTCCCCTCTGGTGAGCTTTTTGGGAGCATCTATATGAAGAAAGAAAGAAAATAATGTAACCAATACTCTTTACCAATAACACAAAATAATTCAACAGAAAGTTGTCTCACAGTAACTCTAGCAATTTGCAAGCACAGTATAACATTTTGGCATGCATCTTTCCACCGTCTTTGTAGGCCTGTAACAGTGGGAGTTTCAGGAATTCTACTACCAGGCAGCACTATGGACTCAATACATAGTCAGAGAGTACCCCAGTATTCGTCTTTTTTTCTCTACTTTTGCGAAAGAAATTACTTGTACGTGAACTTAGGGTAGCGGCATAATGCCAGTTCAGTCAACTTGCACCCAAGAAAAAGAGACACAAGCCATGATGACGCAGACTTGCATGCATTACTTTAAGCAGTATATGCAGGTGGGGATAGGGAAGCTCTTACTTTTGTATAGGGGTGGCACTGGCCATACTCAGTTACATCAAGGGCTACTGCTCAATGTAATTTATATTTCGCACTGCCCCCCCCGGGTCTTCAGTACTACAAAAGGAAAATGAAGATTATTCATTTCTGATCATGACTCCAGCCGATCACATTATCTCTTTGCTTATGTGATGCATGACTTTAGGTGCTTTATTCTGATAGATTGAGTGAACAACAGCGATAGTCCACCCATGATTAACACAGCAGAAAGAAAATTATGAACATAGGGAGTGAGTTTGGTAACCATAATTGCTGGAGGAAGGGACTTGACTTGATATAACTGTCAACTATACAATACATACACAATATATGCTGTGCTTGCAAAGTAAACTACTGTACTGTTACTTTAGGCAAGGGAGAGTTTCAGAACAATCACAACTTGTAGTGTTTGGATTTCCTCTGCTTTGCTACTCTGGCATGGACATGCTGTTCGAACAAAGTAACGCTCTTCATGTACTGAGCATCTGCTCTATATACACCTCTGCTATGTATGAGGAAGAAGATACCATCCAGGCTTCCAAAGTAAACGTCTATCATTCTTCTTAATGTCTCAACTGTAACAACTTTAGTTTTTCTCAACAACCAAATAACACCCTTTTCATTTTATTTGGTAAACCACCGTCTTGACTTGCATTTGAGTTTCACCCAAATGATATATTGCAATGCACACCACACATGAATTTTCTGATTGACCCACACAGGCAGTCATTTTTTCTTTCTCCTCCAACCATCCTTGCTTCAAGCAGCCATGCATCTGATTCCTTCCTATCAGCCACCTCTGCCTGCATTCAAAAACACGTATCATTCTTTAGTCATAAATGTTACGACTCGCTCGTCCTTCCATTGACCCTAAGTTCTTTCCCTTTTCGTTCATCACATCCCTCAAGCTCATCTGATATGACTTGGCTTTACAATAAAAGTTTCCCAGCTGATTTAAAGTCAAATAGAGGGGGCCATTGCTTACTCAAAAACTACCGCCGCTAATGCTATTGCTAAGTCAAGGGTGACTGACTTCTTCGTGATTGGCTAAAAAAAAATGTCGTTTTAAATCAGTAACTGTTCTTAACAGTACAGTGTACTTGTAGTAGTGTACCTTCTACTGTACAGTACATCATACATTCCTTTGTGAGACTACTCTAAAATGTCAATAAGTAAGGAGTATAATATTAACTTACCACCATCCGCCGCTGCTGAGCCATCCCCCTCAGCTCCTCCTGGTGGCGCCGCCGCTTGAGTGGACCCCTACGCACAGCTGGCCCCAGCACTGGTGGTGGCAAGTGCTGCATCAGATGTTGTGACGCCTAAAAAAAACATGTCATATTTTTAGATGCCATACACCACCCCCTACTTCGCTCGTAATGGAAGAGAAAATGTTAAACAATTTTTAATCATTGGGACTGAAAAGAAGTCACAGTTTTGGGAAGGGTGTTAACTTATATGCTTAGCCATAACATGCAACTCTTTTTGGCACAACTGATGAATGCTTGCTCTTTAACGTGCAACATTTTTATAATTACAGACAGAACCAACTACTCCCCATCACAACCAGGAGGACTTGAAGTTCCAACAAGGTGAGGGCTCCCGAGTCCTGCACAGTTACTTCTGACTGAGGTATGTGGAAAGTCGAACTGCACCTATTATCAACAATGTCCTATTTCTCGTGTCCATACTTCTGTATGTGCAGAATAGTCCCTGAAACACTAGCGGTATGGTATGTGCTACTATCAAATCAAAAAGACAACTACTAGCTTATTCTCGGTGGATATTGACATTTTGTTGTTGGAAATTGTCAAAGCACTAACATTGAGAAGACTGGAATAGACAGCAAGGGCAACCCAGAGGACTGCACTGAGTGCCTCTAGAGCTATTGCTGGATCAGAGTTTTGTTTAACACCGTTTGCCGACTAGGCAAGCTTAGCTACATACACAGACCGACTCATAAATAATAGTAAATAGTAATAGCACAGAGAGTGATGGTAGAGAGGCAGGATAAGAATGTAGAAACAGTCTACAAGAAGATCAAAGACTATTTTGTAAAAAATAGAGTTAGGGAAGTATAATTATCTTAAAAACAGAACTTCTT
The DNA here is from genome assembly GCF_964263255.1 of Lissotriton vulgaris. Classification (NCBI taxonomy): domain Eukaryota; kingdom Metazoa; phylum Chordata; class Amphibia; order Caudata; family Salamandridae; genus Lissotriton; species Lissotriton vulgaris. The sequence goes on along the minus strand of NC_141691.1, from coordinate 232,937,927 downwards.
ACTGGGGCCAGCAGAAGAGCCTGCAGTGGACCGTTCCTCCTGCCCACTCTGTTCCGCCGGAGTCTGGCATGGTGCTGTCCTCTTGCCCCTGGGAGGTGCTGATGATCATGAAATAAACACAAACATGGATGATTGTTTTTTGGAAATATTTCATTTCTTTGACCACAATCCTAAATTATCTCGGGGAAACAAATTAGCAACAATTGCACTGAGGATACTAGTACAGTATTGCTGGATTTGCAGACCGTCTACTTGGAAAGCTATGTAAATCACTAACTAAACCAACAACAAAAAGGTTCTGCAATCACAGAAGCTATGTAAACGTTAATTTACCTGCAATGTAATCGAATTGGCAGCATTCTTGCTCTTCGGGAAAAACATATATTACCAATATAACACAGAGCAGAAGAAAACAAAGTAGTTATTAAATAGCTACTCACCACCGCCAGGGATCTCCACACCAAGCAGGGGGAGCAGGTCCTGCTCGCGGTCAAGGAGATCCGACCACCGGTGCGTCACTTGCTGGTAGGTGCGCCGGACCCCTGACTCGCTCCGCATGACCTCGCACACCTTTTCCCACAGCTGGCGACGCTCCCGGAGGCCATACCCTGACGCGAGCCTGCCCCCTGCTGCCACGGTCTTGGGGAGGTGGCGCTGCACATAAAAGATCTCTGCGGCCACCTCCACCGCGCTGAATATCTCCCTGGCCATCACTTCCTCCCCTCGTAACCGCCCGCAAGGGAGCGGGGTACAGGGTGCGGGACCCTTCCCCTTCTCCTTCCCGGCTCCCTTTGCCATGGTCCTGTACAGCAGAAAGAAAAAAAAAGGAAAGAATAGGGAAAAAGTAAAGAAAAAAAAAGTTTTAAAAAGTAGCTTTAAAAGTAACGGAAAGTTGAAAAAAACACAAGATATAGATCTAGAAAAAAAGAGGTATAGATATAGAGTAGAAAAGATAAAAAAAGTCCAAAGAAACAAAGGATTGCACAGATGAAAGGAGGATTAGAAAGCATGCACAGAACCATAGCAATGAATGAAAAACAAGATGGCTGCGCCCATTGAGGACCGCGTGGGTAAGTTCGCGCGATATTTCCCTTGCGAGCATGCGAAAACGCCCGCGAACACGTAATCGCGCACTGCATACGATGCGAGCATGCAACTAGCGCCTGGAAATGAAACACGTCACGCAAACAAGATGGCCGTGCCCATACACAACCGCATGAGTAACTTCGCCATGCAAGTGACCCGCGAACACGCAAAAAGCCCCGCAAACACGGAAAAGAACTAAAATCCGCAAATTCGCACAAATTCGCAGATTTTGCAAATTTCAAATTCGATTTCGCATGAATTTGCAGAACGTGAATTTGCAAATTTCGCCCATACTTACTACTTTTAATTCTGTATACGTATAAGGTTTATACATGGGTCATAACGGCATCTTTGAATCAGTGCTTAAAGGGATGTGAATAAAAAGTACACATGCTTAAGTGATGTTTGCATATTTATAAATAAGTAGATACCTTTAATTCTCTCTGCTCCTTAACCTGTTATGTTAATATAATACTGTCACCTGAGATTTGTTTGCAATATCTATCAACTACAGTGACTGAATCACCTTATAATTCTCTATCACTGATCACCTATTTTCTGGGCAGACTTTCTACTATTAACCTCGTCCCTGCGGGGCTATTTCCCCCGCTGTGCTGGGGGGAAAGGGGCCACGCTCAGCGCCGCCGTGCTCGTGACAAGCTCAGCTCGTCACGCAGCATGTTGGCGATGTGCTCATGACGACCTGAGCTCTTCACAGCCACACCCGTTTCTTTAGAACGTTCAGCACAGCGAGGAAATTAGCCCTGCGTGTGAGCGGTGTTTCCGTTATGACGAGCTCAGCTCGTCATGAGGACACGGCTGCCGTGGCTCATAATGAGCTGAGCTTGTCATGAGCATGGGAGGGTTAAAACAATGTCCTCATCGACGGGTACACATTGTCAAGATGGCCAGTGATTCTCTTCGTTTTGAGAAAACATCTTCGTCTGGCACTAAACTGAAAAGAGTCAAAAATGACCCTCCATCTCCAGTCCATTCATCTTCTAATCCGGTCTTGGACTCAGTTCTGGATGCGTTACGTGCACTAAAACCGTTCATGAATACCACCAATAAAAAAATACAGTTGATTGAAGACCGCTGGATCAACATTGACGGTAAAATATTTTGGATGGAACAACGTATTAGCAATCTACTGGATGTAGCTACTAAAGTACCTTTGCTGGAACAAGAAATTCACAAACACAAACTATATATTGAGGATCCCAAAAGCCACATTCGAAGGAACAATCTCCGACAATAAGGCTTGCCTGAAAATGTTGAAGGACCTGTTCTTTCTTTCTTAACGAAATTTCTGCCTGACCTTCTCAATCGTCAGTCTTCTACTCCTTTCAATATCCAGCGGGCACATCTTCTTGGTAGTTCTCAGCCTCAATCTAACAAGCCTCGTGGCATAATAATGCCTTTCTTAGAATTCACTGACCTGATGCATGTCTTAAAAGTTGCCAGAGAGAAATGCCGTCTTATGTGGTCTGGTCACAATAACTTTATCTCACAAGATCTTTCCAACGCAACCAATGACAGACGTAAAGAATTTTTAGCTCTTCGTCCACAATTTAGATCGATGAACATCCGGTATCGCATTCTACATCCCTCCCTTTGCAAAATTACTCATGAGGGTAACTCTCACCCATTTGAAGATCCATCCAAACTAAGACTGTTTTTGTAATCCTTTACTAAGACACCTATGGATACAAATGTTCAACATCCTTAAACTGTTTATTAGTTAATGCTTCTAGGCTTCTTATTTTGTGTTGTATTATTCACTCACTGATTTTCAATTATGGGCTTTACAGTCTAGATATCTCTATCTTCTACTTCTTTTAATTTCCTTTTTCTATGTTGTTCTTGTTTCCGAGTGTAAACATGCCCGGTTAATGTTATTTACGCCTCTTGTCTCAGATCTGGCTTTAAGTCTTTGAGATGTCTCCTCTTCACTATATTCCTCTTATTCTCTGTTCATTCTTTCTATCCTACACCTTCCCTATCACTCTCCTCCTCCTTTCATACCTCATATCTGCTATCCTTATATTCTCATTAGTGCATACTTGTTTTACCTCCCTATGTGCCTATTAATTTTAATTTCATCATTTTACCCGTCTTTTCATGATTTGTGTCCTTTTGTTCCCATTGATATCCCTGCAGCTCGTCGTCATTGTGCCTGTACCCCTGTTTCTCAAACATAAACATGTTTAATGTTGTATCATGGAACGTTCGTGGTCTGGGCCATCCGGGCAAGCGTCAAAAGGTACTCTCTCATTTATCAAATCTTAAATGCCAGATTGCCTTCCTGCAAGAATCCCATTGTAACGATGTCTAATCACTCAAGCTCAAACATCAATGGGTGAGCCAGGTTGTCTTCCCTCCAGCTGTAAATCATAAGGATGGCATTGCCATCCTCTGTCATAAATCTTTGAAAATCCAAATTGTTTCTACTGAAAATGATGCAAGTGGACGACGGGTAATACTCTATGCTATGGTTCATAATAAACAGGTCACCTTTTAAATATTTATGGAACAGTTAAGTTTGATCTGGATTTTTGGCATATTATTAAATTAAACTATCCTCAATCACTAACCCCAATATTATTGTTGCTGGAGATTTTAATATTAGGATGGATCGCTTTCCCGATAGGAAATCAGATTGTAAATTTAAACCAGATTAAGCACGTAAACCTTTTCAAGCTGCTATTGCCTCTCGTCCACTCTATGATGCTTCGGAAACTAGTAACCCTGATAAACAGGAGTTTAAGTTCTTTTCAAATGTTCATCACACCATGTCTCGCATTGATTATGATTGGATTTCAAAATCTTTACTCCCTACACTCAAAACTTCTGAGATTGGCTCCATTTTCATATCTGATCATGCCCCTGTTTCAATCCCTTTTGATTTATCCTTTGTTACACCCAAACATGCCAGATTGAGATTCAGATTCAATAACTCCTCATTATCTGACCAAACTTATATTTTAGATGCTTCCACCTTCATAAAATATTTTTTCCAATTTAACAACCAAATGATATCTCTGTTCATAATAATTGGGATGCCTTTAGAGCCTTTACCATTGCCTACACTTCCAGATAGAAAGAGTTCTTACATTCCCAATACCTCTCCATCCTCAAACATACCTAAACCCTTGAACACGCTTACTATACCTCCAAATCCCCCGTTCACCTTCGGAACCTCATCCAGGCTAAATCTGATGTAAACAAATTAGCTACAACTGATGCTTGTAATATTCTACTCCATATCCAAATACCATGGGGGTCAGAACAATGCGGGTTGAATGTTGGCCAATTATCTAAAAGTTGTATCAGAAAGGAAAACCATTGGACCTATTTGTAATGCCCTCAATAATACTTTACTGCACTCCGGCCTAGAAATTGTCAATGCATTCCAGACCTATTATCACTCCTTATACATTGTAGGCACCCATCCATCCAAAAACGAAACTTGGGTGTTCTGTGATGGTCTCCCTCCCCTTTGCTCTACACCAGATGCTATATGGCCCTATTGGAAAAAGATATAACACTTCAGAAGATTTTAGATGCAATTAAATCTTTAAACAGAGCTAAAGCTCCTGACCCTGATGTTTTTTCCATTGAGCTTATCTCTTCTTTTTCATCTATTTTCGCTCAATACTTACATGACCTCTTCACCTCTTTTCTTTTGCACTCCAAATCTGAAAGTTCCTTCTTTGATGCTCTCATTGAAATTATTCCCAAACCTGATAAAGACTACTACCTTTGTCAAAACTATTGCCCAATTTCATTAATTAATTATGACAGCAGAATTTTTGCTAAAATCCTAGCCTCTATACTAGAAGATGTTGTACCCCTACTGATAAAGTCTGATCAACCTGGTTTTGTTAAAGGTAGGCTTACCTCAGAAAATGCTAGAATGTTCTCTAATATCCTTGCTCTGGTCAAAAAATCCTGATGCTTTAGCGGCATTATCCCTTGATGCTGAAAAAGCTTTTGATCGTATAAATTGGCAATTTATGTTTAAAACTCTTCACTGGTTTGTTTTGGCCCCGAAATCATTTTGTTCATCAAACTATTGTATTCAGAACCTCGTGTCTCTGTTAATGTTTTTTATCCTATTATTTTACCTTGCATAGGGGTACAAGGCAAGGTTGTCCCTTTTCTCCTCTTTTATTTATTTTATGTTTTCTTGAGCGTGTTCATTGTAATTCTTTGATAATTGGCTTCCAACACAACTCTCATGTAATGTAATTATCTGCTTACACAGATTATATTTTGATCTATCTGTCGAAACCCTTAACCTCCCTACCCCCTTTCCATAAGAAATTGACTTATATTCTAAAATACCTGGCTATAAATTGAATTTCTCTAAAACTGAGATTTTACCCATAAATTCCTTCTGCTATCAATTTATGTTTTCTGATACTAATTTCAAATGGTGTCTATCTAAAATTAAATACATGGGCATTTGGTTTTCTCCTACCATTTCTCAAACTCTGACCCACAATTTTACTACTTTAAAAACCAACATTCAAAACGTATTTTCTTCCTGGTCCCCCCTCTATTTGTCCTGGTGGGGTAGACTGGATACCATCAAAATGATAATTGTTCCAGTCATTTTGTTCTTACTTTCTATGTTACCTTTTAAAATTCCTAATTATTACTTTAATCAAATCAATTCCGTCTGCCCTACATTTCTCAGGAGCAACCAGTATTGCTTTATCTAAATTGATCAAACCGAAAAACAAAGGGGGTGTACGATTCCCTACTTTTAAATTATATCACACTGCTTTTTTAATTAGAACAATTTTATGCATTGAACAGACAATACCATGATTAATCGATACCTAGCTGGATCAATTTTTAATGCTCCTTATTACACAATTTTTTTTTACGACACTTGTTTTATGTCCAATTGCACCTTTATTTCCAAGCATCCTATTTTAAAATACACCCAACACCGGATACACACACTATTTACAGAAGGCTCTAATTTTTATCAAGCTTTTCTTGCCTCCTCTATTTGGTACAATAAATTTATTAAGTTTCTCCATAAATCTTTCTATTTCAAAAACTGAAAAGAGAAGAATATTATATACACCCACCAACTTGTATCTCATAATTCTGTTATACCCTTCAACACACTAGAAGAATGTTTTGATTGTCCTTCTTATTGCTTATCCCAATTATCCCAACTATCACAGGAACTTCACGCATTTTCATCAACCAAATGTTTTCTTCCCAACATTACTCCATTTATTCCCTTGACTCCTTAAATCATCAATTGAGCTAGCTTGGGAAATAGACCTCTCGATGACCCTCTCAATTAAAAAAATGGGACAAATTATGGCACAAAGTTTTTACTGCCTCTAGAGCTGCTGACATCACTCAATCGTTATTTTTCCTACATAATAGAGCAGTCGAACACCCGTATTTATACACAAAATCAACCCCTCTTCTTCTCCTTTTTGTTGGTCATGTATTTCCATTAATGGCACATTACTTCATTTGTTATACCATTGCCCTAATGTTTTTAAGTTCTAAATGCTCTAAGATATTTCTTTTTAATATTACTATTATCAATTCAATTTTTTTTTCTTGGATCCATGTCTGCCAATTTCCATGGCCCCTTGTTTAAGTTAAAATTATTTGACCTTTTTATTGCTCTAGCATTTAAAGTTATTCTTACTTGTTGAAAAGACAACTCTAAAATATATATGTTCACATGGTGGTATTTTATTTGTAATGAGCATAGATTTTCTACTGTTTCATCTTCGTCAATATCTCAAAAAATCAAATCTGATTTACTTTGGTTACCTTTTTCATACTTTTCTATCGACACACTCAGCTCTACACTATTCGATTATCTCCTTTCCCTTACCTTCTCTACCTCCTTCCTTCTTCTTTTCTTCTTCTGCTCTCTCTTCTTTCTCACTTTCTTGTACATTAAAATTATATAAATAACTAATCATTAATAGGTACAATAATCTTTTTCTTTTTCATTTTAATCTATTTCTATTTATTGACTTTGTAGAGTTCATGGCTGCCCGAGGGCCTCCCAGCACTAAAAGGAATACCAACAGTGATGAGCTGAGCCAATGCCTAAATAATGTGGAAAAGCCTGGTGCATAAGGTTGTATTTTACTTGTTATACTTCTCAATATGTTATCTCTCTTTCTTATACAACTTGTACACCTGGTGCTTTCTTCTTTTATTCAATAAAAAGTATTTAAAACAAAAAACACTTTTTACTTCAATTCCCACAATGACCCCGATAAATCCTCCCATTCCACACTCCCATTTGACATCCCATTCATACAGTACTTCCATCATGCAGACAATCGGAAAAGACAACATCCCCAATACACCAGCGGAGTCTGATCTCGTCTCTCCTTCTGTTGTAGTGGCCCGGACTGGACACACCAACAGTCAATGCATGTTTCTGTGGTTCTATAATTGTTTTACCACCTTCTTCATGACCATATTAAATTTAAATATACATACAAGACATCTTGAGGTCAAATGGGGAAATAATAATTTTTGTCAGGAAAGAGTTTAATTCTTCATCTATATCCAGGGAACAAGAATAAATATGGCCTTAGTCATTGCTCACTTGCCAACAAGCCTTCACATTTGTCAAGGGGATAACCTTCACTTCGGTTTCTACTGAGATGTACCGCAAAATAACAAGTTAAACCTCACTTGTGGTTTCCACTTCATTGTCTCACAAGACGAATCAGCTCAATCCAAAGGCAGGTAACCTTCCACAATGCAACAATCTCCTTGTTTCATGGTGTGGTGCCCCCAAATGCGGTGTCCAAAGTATGTACATGCGTGCCCTTAATCTCCAAAACCTCTAAGATCATAGCTCCTGCCTGCACCTTCATTCCACGCCAAAAACACTGTCTTCTACAGTGCGGAAAAAAACGAAAACTTGCCCTTTTCACATTAGTGCAGTCTCCATCACTCCTTCAGTTATTGGTCAGAGCCAGGCTGCTTGGTTTGGGTAAAAGTGAACTTTACATATTATTATCATTCATTTCATTCAGTAGAATAATAACTTTAGAAATGTGCTTAAACTGTTCTATTTGCCACAATTTTTTGAAACACCCAGGAAGATGATAAAATTAAGAAATCCAAATATCTTCCAAAACTATTTTGAAGTGCTAATGGGTTGAGGCCAATGCAATTGACCTCAGGTGTTTTACAGTTTATAACATCACTAATTGTTAACAAAACTAGAATTCTAACATAAATGTCATGAGAGAGTAGGTAAATATATTAAATGTGTATTAAAATACATTACAACATTTACTATTTGTTCAGCTAAAAGTCTTTGAAGGAGAGTCATAAATGTCCTGAAAAAGAGGAAACTGCTTAAATTGGGGTAAAACCTGATACTCACGAGCCAAAAAATTCCAAAAATCTTATTATACACATTGACGCACTCCCTATGGCACTTTCCAAGCACTTTGCACCAGGCCCGGTTCTAGAGTGTGAGCCAGGTAGGCCAGGTCCACCCACCGAAGATCCTGGCCTACCCAAGGCCATTCCGACTTGGAAAATCAGGCCCACATACCGGGGCCGACTTTCCTGCTGGCGCACAACCCGCAAGGCTGATACAGATTGGCTGTGACTCTCAGCAAGCCACAGTCAGGACGGTCCATTGTCATGGGCAGAATGACAATGGACCAACAGTGGAGGCACAGCATGGCGCATCTCCTCCCATCCCAGGCCTCTGGAGGTGATGGAGTCCTCAGGGAGATGCTGATGCTTTTTAGCAGTACAGGGGACGTTGGCTTTAGTTCCTCGCAGCAGGCCACAACGATCGGTAGTAAAGTCACAGGGGGAGTTTGGGGCATGGGGGCTAGTGCCAGCTGTAGATACCAGATGTAGACTGTAAGTTTCATTCTAATGAAATTCCATCTGTTTGTGAAATGAGGAGGGTGCTGTGCACCGTCAAGAGCAATAAAATAAATAAAACACACTTTGTCAAAATCGAATTTTCCTTTCACCCATTTCTGATCATATTTTTTTCCAAATGTAAAGTTATATCAGATAACTTTACATTTGAAGAAAAATATGACTAGAAATGGGTAAAAGGAAAATTCGATTTTGACAAAGTTTCAGAGAAATATTTAATTAACCTTCTATGTTGGGGCAAAAGAAGAGGCAGGAGGAAAGGAAAGACAAAAAGAAAGACAAAATGAAATGAGAGACGGAGTGGGGAGTAGAGACAAATGGAGAGGGGAAGAGGTAGGAGGGAGAAATGATTGATGAGAGAAGAGAGAAAAAGTGGCTAAAGTGGACTGGGTGGGAAATAATTCTAGATAGGCACATTAAAGGAGAGGGAGAAAGAGAGGGAAACAACAAAGGAAAAGATGAAGTGAGGACAAACTAAGTGGAGAGAAGGGTAGAACAAGAGATTGGAAAAGAAAGGGAAGGACATAAAAGGGGAGAGAAGGGCGATGGCAAAGGGAGAAACAGAATACTGAATGACAAAGTGAAGGATGGAGGGAGAAGAGGGTGTTAGAAGTTTCCTGGTCAGTAATAAGAAAAGGGTGGAGCAAGGCCTCACAAATACTTCTTATTCTGACCTCCCAGCAGCCCACAGCCTGTTTTAGAGGTTGGCAATACCTTGAGGGGGTGCCAAATCTATAGTAAACCCCAAGAAAGGGATGATATAGTACTGCCCTTCAAGAAAGGGATTGTATAGTAAAAGAAATGACACATGTGGATTCTCCACTGTTTCTAACAATTTCTCCAGAAATAGGGGGATTTTCTTTTACCACTCAACAATAAAGCATACTATTGGTCGGATCGCTACTAGAGTTAGAATAAGGCCCCTACACTTTCCTGAATAACCTTTGGAAGCTGCAGACCTGAAAACACTCACAAGGACAGGAATGTACTTAATGTCTCCTGAAAACAGTATTTAGCAAATGTCAAAGTTTGATAAAAAAAAGTTGTTTCTGACAGCAACAAGTCAGTAAATTGGTCACAACGAAATATAACAGGTGTAGGGAAATGAGGGTGACTGGCATGAGAAAACACAATTGAAGAATGGGAACATTTTTCAGACCGGAAAAACAATTGACATAAACCTCGAAGAGGCAGTAGAAATTGAGAGAGTGGGGAATAAGGACATGGGACGTAGAAAAAGAATGAAGGACAGGGTGCATGTGGGAGAAAGAGGAGTGAGAAAGAGGGGGAGTTTACAGACTGACAGAGAGAGAGGGAAAATCAGGGGAACTACAGAGAAAGAGAGACAGGAAAGAAGAAGTGGAAAACAAGAGATTTGGAATAATGGGAGGGGGGATGATATGGAAAGGGATTAAAATAGAGGGATTTGTAGAATGACAGAAAGACAGAGGGCGGGAGACAGAATGAAAAGTTGGTACGATATATGAACAGACATACAGAAACATAGAAAATCGAAATGGTGTGGTGGGTGAGAACGTTAGAGTGCAGGTGAAATGAGAGAAAAGAAATGGGGGAAAGGGGTAAACACTAGCAGGAGGAGTGAAGGACTGGTCATATGTGTGGGGGAGCGAAAGACAGAGGAAGGGCACAGGTAATACGCATACAATGAAAAGAATGGCTGTAGTTGAAGGGGTTTCTTTCAGTATGTCAAGCAGATTCAGATCATGTCTCTTCCCGCAGTATAAAAGTCAAAAAGAACTAAGCTCTGTTACACCCCCTAAGACATCACACTCAAAAATACTTCTGTGTGGCAATCAAAAGGGTCCATAAAAGACTTGGATGTGTACTGCCACTGAAGCCTGAAGTTTAACAGTGAGTTTTCGGACTTATTATATCAGGACACCTCAGGGTGACTGGGAAAGTCAGTGATCTGAAGGGAAACAGTTTCTTATGGTATGTGAAATTAAGAGGATTCGGAAAATTGAGGATGTTATGTGCCCCACGGGCGTAAGATGGACCGGAGCTCCAATGAATAATGTCCCTGAGAAGGAACCTCTGGTTACTTGAGTGGAGCAAGGAGCCACAAGTAAATGACACTTAGCATGAGCCTTAGCACCCCCTGGTGATCAAGAACCATTGGAACATGCAGGAGCATTGAAGACCTTGGAGTGGTCTTAAACCTCAGGACCCTGAGGGTGAGCTTGAGACTCAGGGACCTGAACTGATCAACACCGCTGAAGTATATGTTCACCCCCAATGCCTGCTGCGAGAACTGAAGTGATAGTACACCTCATGCCCTTAGGGTTTGCAAAAAATGAAGGAAAATATATGGATATATAAGTAATGCAGAATCTTATGGTAAACTTGGTCCTTAGGAGAATGAGGTTGTCCCAGAGCTTCAATGTAAGAGTAAACAAGAGCTTCAGGGTCTTACAGTGAACAGGGAAATCAGGTGACAAGATGATGAGTAAGCTGGCACCTTAAGGACATGAGTAGGAGCAGGAGTCCCAGAGGACCAGAGAGTGGAAATGAATGAACGTCAGGGTCCTGTTAATAAGTGGGTCGTTAAGAGACCAACTGATGGTGAGCAGGGGTCTGAAGGCCTTAGGATGAGCAGCACCTATGGAGTCTTAAGGGTGAACAGAGGCCTACAGACAAGAGGATACACTGAGCTTCTGGGGTCATGTTGGTGAGGCCAAGCAAGGATGCATAAGAATGACTAGTTTTTTTTATTTGATGTATTTCAGTGCCTTAAAGATCAGTGTTTTAAGGTTCAGAGTGCACACCCTTTTTACCCTTACCTCCTGTAGCAGTCTTTTTTATTACATGAGTGGCTAAGCAGAGCTCTGTAATGCATATTGTAGAGTTGTCTATTCCTAGCATGTTTGTTTAGTATAGTGCAGTATTGTTTTCCTGAGTAAAGCTTCTTTTATTACTTGGAAGCCAAAAGGATGGTGGAACCTTCTTTACCGATGCACCTGACCACAATAACCAAAGTAATATTTTCCCTTTAAATCTGAGGAAGGGAAGAGTGTGCACACCGATATCCACTCACCATCACAATGATAGTTCTGTACAGAACTTGAACACAATTAGATTTATAAGCAAAGGTGCATACATATACACAGGCTGTGTTCTTTGACATATGGATTAATAAAGAAAAGTCCTTTTTGATAAAAAAATCGTTCTGAATTTGATTTTTAGTATCTTTTGTGACAAACTTGTGACCTAGTTTGCACAATTCTTATATGTGGTGCACCTTTGCTTATACATCTTTCTTTTATTACTTGGTACATGTTAATTATCATTTATACATTGCAAACCAAAGACAAGCTATAAAACAACCAGACAAATCAATACTAGCAGTTCAAGCATGTTGTTACTTTTTCCATAAAGGGGGAAATGTGAATGCTGGAAGTATTACCACTACAGAGAAGACTGCTAGAGGGCATAATGGTCAAAAAGGCAATATTTGAGAAAAATACGTGGATGGCCTCAAAACAGATAGGAGAAAGACCCAGGCCCAGTTGAGGTGGTTTTGCACGTATGCCAACACCATAACACAGTTTATATCAATGCAAAGAAATATATGGCAGCAGGATTGTTTCTGCACATGACCAGGAGCAGGCTGCAACCCATCTTCATGTTGCATCCTGCACTGTCAACAAAGGCGGAAGCGCAGCAGGGAAAGCAAAATAGGTACATTGTTGGTTGGTGAGTATGGTGTTAAAATGTCAAAAGTCGACAAGGTCTCTACCTAAAATATCAGATCCCTGCAATACGTTGTACCGCTGCCCATTTAATCTGCATGGGCAACCCATCCTTGTTCATGGCCCTCCCTAAGCAAGAATCCTAGAGCCGGGTCTGCTTTGCACTTTAACTGCCTGCACCCCACCATTATCAGACAACTTCTGCAACAGCTTAATGTTTAATGCCAGCGATGCCCCCTACACACACAAACAATCTGTTGGTAGAGTAGTTATTGGACATCCCGATTTCACTTCAGTGCACTTTAAACCTCAGTTCACATCTGAGTGCATTTATGATCAAACACCACAGCGGGACTGTGTGACGCCTGCCGTGTTGCACCAGCACCTTTTCAGCGCATGGCACTATAACAGGGTGGTATCATATATCAGTTCTCAACCGCTACAATTGACTAGTGACTGCGGCCTCCACCTTTTTTGACTTTCAGTAGAATATGTGAGTTCCTATCACACATCTGGATTTCATTTAGGTGCGCCTCAGACTAGAACTATAGGTCCCGTTGGGCACTTTACACAGGCCTCGATACACTCCTCAAGAATCGATCTTTTGATCGCAGGGTGTTGCGCTATTACAGGAGGAAATGGGTACTTAATGCAAAGCAGAATAAGCTGGCACAATAGCTTCTTCCATAGTTTCGGACATTTCGGACTTTCTTAAGAGACTCGATTGAACATTTCTTAAAAGCTTACCTTGAAGGGCGCATGGCTTGCACCCATGGGAGATGGCTGCTGCCTAAATGGGCTCCTTCCCTTCCGTGGCCTTTTCCATGCTTTTAGGCCATCAAAGACCGAGTGCTGCGGCGAAATGATGGGGGCTTGACCTCCAGACCCCCCATGTGGCCTTCTGGACCCCCTGATGAGGCGCTCACCTCCCGTGATCGCCCGAACTCGGAAGTGCTCCGGGCAGGGAAATGGCGGACCCGAGATGTGATCGGCATCGGACGGCCGCCCAGGTGGGTGACGTGCTCCCTCCGTGAAAAATCTGCTCCCGGCAGCGAGGTGAGGTGCTGGACGGCAGCGGCGAGAGAATCGAGCTGGTGGGTCAGTGAAGCCTTTTAAACAGTGGCGAGGGAGAGAAAGAGGCTTCCGTGGCTGCCCTGAAAATCGAGGTCCTGGCTTTGCGGCCTGTATGGTGTGGAGGGTTGGGCGGCAGCCGATGAGCAGTGTGGAGGCCCTACAGAAGTCGGAGGAGAGTAAGGAGACGTGAGGGTGCTGCCGGCGGGGGACCCCGGCTGATATCATTGCCGGATTGCTTGTAGCGACCGACGAAGTGCAACTAGGAGAGTGGGGCGCGGTGGCGCACTGAGAGCCAGATATGCAGCTGATTTGCCAGCGCCGTGTCTATATTTTATGGTTCCTCATGGCGGCTGCCCGAAGGCGGTGACGGCTGGGCTCCCTGCGAAGGCTTGGGCCAGATTGGTATTTGTGGACTAAAGGAGAGCTGGCTGTTGCGTGGAGGGGCTACAGCCTTTCCACAAGATTGTGTGCTGGGCCACGGCAAAGGTAGGAGTGTGGGGAGCGGTGTACTGGCGGCTGCATCAGGTGGAAAAAGGAGAGCCTGGCTGTATTTCACCTGGGTTTCTGGCAATACGTAGACCGCTGCGGCTGGACACCTGGAGAGAAGGACGTGTGGGCGCTGCTCTGCCTCACTGTACCTTTGGTGACTGTGGGGGTGCCGGGGAGTGCAGACCCCTGGATTGTGCCGTCTACCTCTCTCGCTGGGCTTAAAACACCGCAGTGAATGTTGGCCCTCCCTGTTGCACCCTGCTGGTTGGAAATGCCGAAATCGCAAAACGCTGCAGTGAGTGCTGTCTGTGACGAGGAGGCGTGTGAAATCTTACCTGATCGCGGAGGGGGCCTGCCTCTGACTGAGGTCAGCCATTGCTAATGGAGGCCTTCTTAGCGTGCCAGACCCCGGGAACAGGCGCTTCTCAGTGCTAAAGTTCTGTCTCGACTGTTTCCTTCTCCTGGCTGGGGCTGGGTATGCTAGGTGCCCTCTACATTTGTCTGCAGATATAGGGTCCTACAAAACATGGCTGCAGGAGGGAAAGGTCCTAAGGCTAACGCCCAGAAGCAGCTGGCGAAATTAGCATGGTCCAAAGTAGGAGAAAAAGGTGACTCACCACGGTCTGAGAAAGAGGGATCGGTGGTGGCTCCTGCACTAAGACCGGAGCCGACTCTACATGATGTTATGGCGGCGATAGGTGGCGTACGTGCCTCAGTGGACTCAGTCACTGTTGAGGTCTCGCTACTAAGAGCGGACCTTAAAAAAATGGATGAGAAAGTTAAGGAACTAAAAATAGTGACAAATGCCCTGCAGACAGACACCTCGGAACTCCAGAGACAGATGCTCGACTTGCAGCAAAAGCAGGCAAGAATGTCTCAACAGCTGAATGATTATGAAGGTCGGGCCCGCTGAAATAACATCCGAATTTTAGGGGTTCCGGAACAGAAGGAGGGGCCAGCCGCGGACTTGTATGTGGAAGAGTTAATCACGAAACACCTAAAGCCCAAGACGTTGTCCAGCTACTTTTCTATAGAAAGAACCCACAGGGTATCGGGTGGTAGACCTAAGCCGGGTGCACCTCCGAGGCCCCTGATTGCCCGGGTGTTCAATTACCGGGATAGAGGCACAATATTGCAGACTTCACGGTCCAGCCCGCCCTTGAAGATAGATAACTATGAGGTGGAGTTCTTTCCGGATTTCACGGCCAAGGTTCAGGCACAGAGAAGAAGCTTTCAGGCGGTAAAGAAGGAGCTGAGGGATCAAGAGGTGAAATACGCAATGTTCTTCCTGGTGCGTCTTAGAGTGGAAATGAATGGCAAGTCGTGGTTCTTTGACTCACTAGAGGCGGTCTGGGACTGGATGGAGGGCTGGAGTATGTAAGGGAGTCGCAGGAGAGACCGCCCTAACAGATCTGGCCCACATAGGGGAGTCCGGCTGGAGACGGCGAGTGCTGACCCTACGGCGGAGACCAGTAGACTGGAGGAGCAGGTCTGAAAACTTTGGCGTTGGTCTGAGGAGGTCGGATCTGGCAGTATACGCAAGTGGGGGGCTTTGTAAGGGGGATTCAACTAAATGATGCAAGACTGTTTTGCACTCTGGGATTTATGACATGGAACTAGTTGCAAAATACACTGATGTGATATGATGTTGCCTTCTTATTGTAAGTAGAGGATGGCTGTGAAATATGATGACTGTAAAATATATCTGTGGGAGGGGGGGCCGGTTCCCTCTGCATTTCTAGCATTTTGAGGGAGGAGAGGCACTCTGCCATGTTTGGGGGTGGGTAGTTCTAAATCCACAGGCAGGGAGGCAATGAGAGGGGTGGATGAGGGAGTCAGGGGTAGAGGGGGGTGTTTTGTGGTTATTTGCTGTTATCAAAGTAGTGGCGGACTCCTATACTATGGACTGGATTGTTTTCTTACCATGTGTTTTGGGGACGAGTTCCATTGTGATATAATGTGCTGCATTGTTTTGTTTTCAAAGTTCCTATTTTATGCGACAGACTGAGCTATGATGAGGATGCCTTTATTTGCAAGTTGTGTACAGAAGTGTTTGCTGTATTATTGACCTCTTGGATTATGAGGATAGCCGTGCTGGGGAATGGGGGCTGAGCGAGATTCATTGCTTTCTGTCCTTTCCTGGAATGTCAATGGCTTAGGGGATAAAATAAAAATAGGCATTGTCCAGCAATACCTTAAGAGACAGTCCCCAGACCTGGTTCTCCTGCAGGAGGCTCACTTGGTTGGTAATAAGAGTAAGGCTCTTAATAGCTGGGGGTACTGGCTCCTGGTGCATGCTGACTATACCACCGGGTCTAGAGGCACAGGTATCCTGGTTCGGAGAAACACACCACTGATCGTCCATAACACATGGGCGGATCCAGCAGGGTGGTTTGCGGTGGCTGAGGCCCAGTGGGAGGGGAGGGCTTTGAATATAATCTCTGTTTATCTGCCGCCAGCGTTGGGTAAAGATGCCATAGTAGAACTGGCCGCATATTGACTAATCTTCCTGACGGTACTTTACCAATGGACAGGGACTATAACATGACAATGGACGATATGATCGATAAGTACCCGCAGAGACAGAGGGCAAGGCCAAATGAGCTTATGCTGGAATTTACCGCAGCATTGGGCCTCTCAGATGTGGGACGGGAACTACAGAATGTAGGATCTGACTTTATGTATTTTTCTAGGGTGTATGGCAGCCTCTCCCGAATAGACTACTTTCTAAAATACACGGCCTCAGTGGGTACTTTTAGGCAGCCCCGGACTTATCCTCGAGGTATATTAGATTACTCCCCAGTGGGAGTGGACTTCACTCACGGGGAAAAGCAGCAGAGTTGCACCATTGTCATTAACCCATGGCTGCTGAAAATTCCGGATATCAGGGAGATGCTTGGGGTGCAGACTGGTTATTTCTTGGAGGAAAACTTAGGGTCGTGGCATTGGCGCAAACGATATGGGAGTTGTATATTAAGGTGGTTCTAAAGGGATATGCTCTGTCATTGAAAGTGAAATATATTGCAAAAAGGCTTGAGATTCTGGTGCAGCTAGAGGAAGCCCTTCAAGAGCTTGAGGCGGGTCATGCGTTGCGTCCTTCAGAGGAGGCATTACATTTCTTGACGCTAAAGCAGGGGGAATACAAGGTCAAGGCATGGGAACGCATGTTGTATGAACATAGGTTGTATGAACTTGGCGACAGGGTGGGAAGGACGCTTGTGTGGCTAGAGAGGAGGGAGCAGGGTGCGCAGTATTAATGATACCGAATGGTTCGGTTCTTCATCGCCCCGGCGAAATAGCGGAGCTGTTTGCAGACTACTTTGAGAAATTGTATTCACCCTCAATGACATATACAGCAGAGGAGTCACGTCAACTACTGGCAGAAAGTGGCGTACCGACTCTTTCAGATATAGATAGGGATCTGCTAGACGCAGATCTATCCAATGAGGAGATCCAAAAGGCCATCGGCTAAAATTAAGTCTGGGAAGGCGATGGAACCCAACGGTACCCCGGTGGAGTTCCTCAAGGCTGTGGCCTCCCAAGTGGTCCCGCACCTGTGGGCAACATATCAGGAAAGCTGGGAGAAGGGGGTTCACCCGCCTGACCAGCAGCTGGCCAGCATCGTAGTCATTCACAAAGCCGGTAAGCGGGTAGACGATTGTCGTTCATATAGGTCGATCTCCTTGATCAATGTTGAGGCAAAGGTTTTGGCAAAAGTCCTCGCCATGCGGCTGGGAACAGTAATCTCTTCACTGGTACACCCAGACCAGTCCGGCTTTATGCCTGGGAGGAATACAGCCCTTAATATCCGCTGGCTCCATAATGTGCTGGCGTGCGGCAATATTTGGAAGATGATGCAGCCATACTGTCACTTGATGCCTCCATGGAATTCAATTCGATTGAATTGCCATATCTTTTTGAAGTTCTGGCGAGAGCAGGGCTTTGCCCTTAATTTATACGGTGCGTGAAGCTGCTATATACTGATATCTTGGGGCAGGTTAGAGTAAACAACTATACGTCCTGGCCGTTCACTTTGCGGAGAAGCACCAGACAGGGGTGGCTGCTGTCACCGCTACTATTTTCCCTCATGCTGGAGCCCTTGTCGGCGTGGATTCAGCGTGACGTAATGGTAAGAGGTATGCGATGGTCACAAGAGTGTGAAGATAGAATTTCTCCATATGCTGACGATATATTACTATTCCTTGCATATCCATACAGATCCATCCACATGGTGCTTAACATTTTCACAAATTTCGGGAAGTATTCAGGGTACGCGATTAATTGGAGCAAGTCCGTGTTGTATGTGCTCCATGGGCAGACCCTCCGCCTTCCAAAAGATTGTGCGCTCCTACTCTTAGAAGAAGGTTTTAAGTACTTGGGAGTCTTCATCACGCCAGACCCGGCTCTCTTTTATAGCCGTAATTTGGCACCCCCGCTGGCCAAGTTGCACTCTAATGTTAAGCATTGGAGGTCGCTGCTTCTGTCGCTGGTGGGCCGTGCTGCTCTTTTTAAGATGTTGGCCCTGCCACGATTTTTGGACATTCTCCAGAACTGCCCGCATAAGATTCAGGATGCTTACTTTGTCGCAGTAGATGGGGAGATACGCACGCTACTCTGGGATGGTAAGGCCCCAAGGATTGCGCTTCCAAAATTTATGAAAGGATGGTATGATGGAGGCATCACGCTGACTGATATACGGTTGTATTATTGGGCCTGGCAATTGGTGACTGTAAATAGGTCGCAATACGCCCCGCCAGATGACCCGACATGTGGCCTAGACAGGTATCAGATGAATCGTTCAGGCTATCTTGGGGCTCTTTATTCCCGCACTAGAAAGCAGAAATATATTGGCCTCACTCAACATACGGTACAGACCTGGAGGTTAGCTAACTCACGTATGTGCTGGGCAGAAGTGCTTACTAAAGCGACACCACTATGGTCCTTGCAGAAACTCGGCATGCTCTGCCAGCACCCGGGGTTTGACAAATGGGATGTGATTGGTATCTCGACTGTCAAAGACCTGGTAAAAAAGGGTAAGATTCTCAGATTTGAGGAGTTACACAAGGCCTATTGATTGGCCCCGGGTGAGGTTTTTCCGCTATCTGCAAATTCGACACGCTTTACAGGAAGCCTTTCCCATTTGTGAGGACATACCGGAATCGTCACCCCTTGAGGATCGCCTGCTGGATGGGCTGTTGCAGTCCAAGGCGATCTCCCTGACCAATAGAAAACTTAGTAACAATATGCCTGATTCCTTTGGGAAGCTTAAGGAGCGTTGGGAAGGGGACCTTGGGCTGATGGATGAGGAAGATTGGAGACAGGTGCTGATGTCATCTACAGAGGCTGCCATCACACTTAGATTTCGACTAATCCAACTTCCTATCCTACAGTGCTCCTATCTGACGGGGATAATGCTAGCAAAAATTGGGTCGTGACAAGATGACCTGTGTTTGAAGGGTTGCAGACAGTCTGCCACCTTTTATCATATGGTTTGGGACTGCTCATTGGTGCGAAGACTATGGGATAGAGCTGCGGCTCATATGAAATCTGCACTGGGGAAAATACTCACCCTGACACCCCGCTTGGGCTTGCTAAATATATGGGAGGATACAGACCTTACAGAGACAGAGCAACAGTTTGCGACGCTCGGCTTAGCGCTAATTAAGCGGGAAATAGTGAGAGGATGGGGCGGAGTTACACCACCGGCAGTGGCGATCTGGCAGAAAGAGCTAGGTGGTGCCCGAAGAAGTGGGATAGAAAATGGTCCCGGTGGAATTCTTATAGGGGGGAGAGATGTGTATCACCTGTGGTAGAAATGGAAAGACGGAGACGAAGGGACAGGGAAAACATTGTTTAAGACGTGTTATTTGGCCTTGGTTCTAAGTACGGTGCCAAATATAACTTGCAAATGTTTCTGTGTAAGTACTGGCTGTGTTATCTGTCATGCAACTTTTCAAAAAAAATATTTTAAAAAAAAAAGTTCATCTTTACTTGGCACTGGCCTATCACCTGTTGTTTTAGCCGCCTTTTTTCTTACTTCTGTTTTTTGGCACACTGTTTTTATCAAGTAAGGTTTTAATTTACCGCACCTTGATTAATACATTACAAAAAAATCTTCCATTCAAAATGTTCTTATCTCGGTTTTACTTTTCCGCACTTTCTCAGCGTTAGGGAGATGAGAATGGCATGGGAGGGATGATTTAGCGGAATCTAAAAGGAAAACGACGAGGACACTCTAGAGGAAAGACTGCAGAGGAAATGAAATGAGGAGACTGATTACAGAGAAGATGAAAGAGAAGGAAGAGGTGGGAGAGTGTGCTGCCACAGCTAAATGAATGTACACCACCCACTAATAAAATGCATTAAAATAACAGAGAAGCGTGATGGTGGAACAATCAGCAGGCGATTGGGACATTGTGGATGACTGTCTTCTGATTTCTACAGCTGTAAGATGCATTTTAGTAGTGTGCATACTGCAAATTATTAATTAATTACTAGTGAAAGTACGTTGTGTCAACAGACGTTTTTGCTTAAAGTTGTAAAAGTGCTCACACTGAAACCATTTTCATAATACTTACGTAAAATTGTTCCTGCAACTGTTGTGAGTAGGGTTCTGCACAAAAGCTTGAGTTTACCTTTTTATATGCTCGTGTGTTTGGGAGTACGCATTCTTAGCACACGTTTGACGGTATTAAGAGAACATATGTGAGAGGGCGTCAGGTGGAAACCAAACTGACCTCGGGATATGGAGGCTGAAGAGGCTGTTTCCCTCTTCAAGGGAAGGGGGTGAAGTAGTGTGTTTTATGTCTGGTTTCAGTGCAGAAACATTAGAACATCTCATTGTATAATGTTTTATTTGCGTTTGATCTCACTTTTTGTTATGTCACAAGATCATGGTTATGTCATTTTCTGTCATATCACCAGTGTCAAGGGTACCACAATGTCACTTTCTGTTCATGCATATGGGTCTGAGAGAGCGCAAACTGACCAAAATGTAGAAATGCATCACATTTACACGTAGTAAGCACAAATCATGAAGAGAAATGCCATGAGTGCTGATAGTATCCATAGTTATATTCTGAAGTGTGTAGTTAATATAGAAATTTAAGTAGAAGTGGAACTAATACAGAAATGTGTGAAGCAATACGATTTTATTAAACGTGATTATTCCTGAATCCATGTTGTGTAGCTGCTAAAATGTAAGATGGCATACGGAAACGTTGAACGTGGTAGGCCTCAGGGCCAGAGCTAGGAGGGAGGGGGAAGGAGATTAAATTTCACAATATGGATTGCACTAATGTTTAGTAATAATGAGTAGGCCTTGATTTATAGATGTGTTTACCGAATCAGTAGAATAAGAGTATTAACATGCTAATAATTAAAGAAGAAGTTGAATACTATAAAAATGTTGTAGAGCTGGAAAGCTTTAACGTTGATTTACACATATTAGTCTGGGCCGGGGAATGTTGCAACGCGGTTGGAAGACCATGAGAATTGGGATTTGGCTGCAAATGTCTGTCTGGAAGAGAAAAGGGGGTATTCAATTATTAATAAAATGAATAGAAGCTTGTTCAAGAAATGGACCAGACATGGAGGAGGGTTCCGGAATGTTTAAGGGGTATCAGCGGGCCGGAGAAGAGTCTGAGAAGCAAGGTCGACTCTAACCACAAGGCTTCATCATGGAAAAAGCCAGAAGCTACACCACGTGAGGGGCGTCTCACGAGGGGCGTCCTAAATGTTGTTGGATTTTTGTATTAGGGACAGCACCCCTGGGTGGAGTTAGAGCAGAAGCCTGAGGACCCTTTAGAGAGCGGATGGGTAGGCAGAGAGGGGCCATGATTGGAGAACTATAGGTTTTCACCAAGAGTTTGAGAGTGGGTGGCTTCCCTTGGGAGTCATTCACTGCTGACACC
This sequence comes from Lissotriton vulgaris, assembly GCF_964263255.1. Lineage (NCBI taxonomy): Eukaryota > Metazoa > Chordata > Amphibia > Caudata > Salamandridae > Lissotriton > Lissotriton vulgaris. Next base: position 232,915,732 of record NC_141691.1, on the reverse strand, counting down.
TTTTGATAGGTTGAGACCTGGTTAAGTAGGGATACCATCTAGAGCAGGGTAGGGTCAGCCTAACCTGTATTTTATCTCCGCCTGTAAATGACTGATAGATTTCAATATGTGTCTATGCTAATAGCACTATTGTTTTTAGAACTGGTATTGGTAGTTTCCGTTGTTCGTCTGAGGGCTTTCAGAGAACACATGTACGTAGTTGGGCCCGTGTATCTGGTGAATCTCATTTTGAGATGCTTGTATCTGCAACTTATCCTGACTTTATAATAAACCTTTGAAAGCTAGAAGTTGTTTGTGATCCTTTGAAGCAGAGTCCTTTATTGGGAGAACTAACTTGGTAAGGGATGCACTTTCTTCCCTCAATGACAGGCAATAAAGGTTCAGTCGACCAGACCGGGGTTTTAGATCGATAGTGATAAGGTATTGATCAAAATCTCGCCCTTCCAGTTGGTAGCTATAGAGGATGGTTGCCTTCTTGAGGAAGGTGATCTAGGCCAGGTTAGATTACCCCAAGGCCCCTAGAGACCGATGATCGGAAGAACCGCCCGCGGAAGAAGGACCGGATGACGTGAGACAGAAAAGCAGCAGTATCGGTCGAGAGTGAGTATAAAGGGTCATGCGTGCTAGATTGCGGTGTTTTGTATTGTATCTATGTTGTAATGTCTGGCGGAGTTGAATGCCTGTAGAGAGACTGTGGAACAGGTTGTGAGCGCGCGCAACCGGTGGAAATCTTAAGCTCAAGGAGAGCTTAAGTGGTTCGGGTGTATCGGACACTCAGAGTAATTGTTAACTAGTGTGAAGGGGGTCATGAGGTACCAGTGATCACCCGAAGGACCAGATAGGGGGAACGTAAGAGTGAGTGCGTGAGTAACGGACGCTGGCCGGAAGTTACTGTGTGTAAAGAACCTATCAGAGAGACGATAGACATCTCGTCAGTTGTGTTGACAATTACAGATAGACTGTGGACGTACAGTCGAGGGAAGTGACCGCTTGGTCGGAAGTAGTCATTTTTCGGTGTATGAATGGGACGCATGCATGATCGCGAGGAGAGCTGAGAAAGGAGGGGTGCTGCTGCGAAGCGGAGACTAGTGACGTCAGAAAGTGCCGCGCTGGGATTGGCCGGCCGGTGAAAGACCGCGCTGCGATAGGTCAGCTAGCAAAGCCGCGCTAGGATTGGTGGATTGTCATCAGGAAGTAAACAGAGTATTCAAGCTGGAAATTTTGCGCGTAATTATGAAGTGTTTTAAGTGGTTAAGAGCGCTGTTTAAAAGAGAGCGCAGGGGATCGTATGAAGGGGAAGAAGCCCCGCCGGAGGGTACGCCAGCTCGTTACATGGGGACAAATGTTGGGCTGCACACGATTCTGTGGATCTCAGAGTGGAGTAAGATGACAGATGGAAATGAGGAACTCACGTTCCCGAAGTACGGGACGTTTAGATTAGAGGTGCTACACAGATTAAAAGCAATTATGACCTCTACGAGACCCTTGCCTAGACCAACTCAGTTTGAAGCCCTTAATGCATGGATTAGGGCAGCGCATGAAAAGAACATGAATAGACGGCAAGAAAGAGTGAAACGTTCGGTAAGGGCAGTACAGGATGCCAAGTGGGATGAGGATGCTAAAAGATGGAGGGTGCATAACATGGAAGTTAATAAATTATATCCAGTGTTAGAGATGCCCGGGAACAAAAGCCCCCTAGAAGAGGATGACGAGAGCGAGACAGAGGACAGCCTGATAAACAGATTATTGACAGACAGGCCACCTCCGTATAACAGAGCAGGGGGAGATGTCGAGAATGGAGAGAAGGGGGGGGGCAATGCAGGAGAGCATGGGCCGCTTCCCAGTCTCAATTGGGATCCCGCTGCAAAGAAAGAACTGTCCCAGCCTAGCCAAGTGCAACAGGTGGTCGGGAGGTTTGTGGTGCAAAGAGCGCCAGAAACGGAGTGTGCCACATCCTACGCATTACCTGATGCACTACAGGTACCTGTTACCATAGGTCCTATAGTATCGGTATATGACCCAGACAGGGCTAGAGGGGAAGAACGGGTACGGAGGGACAGAGAAAGAGCAGAGATGGCAAGGAGGAAAGATACGATCAACTCCCCAAGTCAGTTGCCGATACCAAGAGATTGGAGCACCCCAGTACACACAACAGGAGATCTGGGGGACATTAGATGGCCAGAGGATATGAGGGGACCAGGACGGAAATCCTTTCAAGAATTAAACGAGTACATGAAGAAATGGGATGAGGCAGTTGAGGCTCACAAGAGCATCATAGCGGCGGAAGCTGAAAGGGAAAGTCAGGACAGCAGAGCCCGGACTCACTGCGGGGCTGGAGAGAGCAGTCCGGAGTGGGACGGGAGGGAGAAGGACAGTAGAAGAGTCACCCATTGGGCCCGGAGTGGAGGTAGATCAGACCTGGAAAATGGGGGCCCAGAGAACGGGGGGGTGTCTCGCCCGATACCTAATGAAGAAGACAGGAGGGCTCGGGAGTACAGGGATAGCTTTAAGTGTATCCACTGTGGGCCCAGCAGGAGAGAACAGAGTGGGAGTTGCGAGAGGCCGCACCATAGTCCCTGTGACGACGGACATGAGTGCAGTCCAGGGAATATGGGAAACCAGGAAGGATCGTATCAGATACTAAGTGATACGAGGCCAAGAGAGAATGGAGACCGAAGGGAGGATAACAGAGAGTCCTACTGTGAGAAGAGGGGAGAGAATGGACAAAGTAAGATAGGGGGTAACAGGCCCGTGTTCCATCACCTTCCAAGATCGGATGGCCGAGCATGGGATCTGGAGAGATGGGAACAAGAGAGAGCACTCCCCAACTCTCCCGAACCCAAACGTAGGGCCCGGAGTTGGGATGGGAGAGATACCTGTGAACCTCCCTCGAAGGAGTTATTGCGAGCAGAAATAAAAGCCAAAAGACGCGATGTCTCCAGCTTAAAGTCAGATCTGGATGACATGGTAGACGGTACCCTGCCCTTAGAAAGAATGGACATGTATGAGCAGGATGAAATTCTGTTCATGGCAAAGGACGTAACTCGAAAGGCGAGAGCAATCCATGAGAAATTAGTCGAACTAGCAGGCAAATATATGGTAGACCTGTCAAGGACCAAAGCATTACAGGGCAACCACAGGCTACATTACACAGACCGAGATCTAGATGAGAGGAGAACCATCGGATTGAAAACACACATAAGGGAACTGATCACTGGAATAAGGACATGGAGGGCCCTAGATAAGTGGGAAGAGAGGTGGTCCAAGAGAGGGACCGTCAGGAGAAGCACACTTGGGATGACACCAGGAGGACAGCAGGGAGTAGAGACATACCCTTTGAGGGAAGTCGCAAATGGGACCTATGTCCACGTCCCTTGGAGTAGGGGGGATTTAGCTGCTTTTACCACCTCTTTCCCCAAATTGCGGGAAAACCCAGTGGAGTGGTATAAGCAAGTTGAGAGATTCGTAAAAATCTCAAAGGTCCTATGGATAGATTTGAACACGCTGTTTGACATAGTAGTGCCAGGGGATTTGTGGACCGCATGCAAGGTTAGCGCTGAGTGGCCCACCATAGAGCCAGAGAGAGATGCTAGGACTAATGGGCCGTCCGAGAGTGTGATGGCAAAGTTCGAGAGAGTATTGACTTGGCTGAAAGATAAAGTGCCAATGCAGGACATAGATTGGGTAAAAATTGACCGAACAAGACAGGAACCCAAAGAGACAGTTCACGAATACTACGAGAGATTGCTGAAGGCGTTTAAACAGTATAGCGGTCTGGATGTCATGGATCCGAAGGACATAGGGCAATTTGTGTCCAAATTCGTTTTGGGGCTGAGACCGGATATTAGTTTAATGATACAGCAACACTTGATTTGTTGGCAAAATAAACCCCTAGACGAAATACTGAGGTATGCCAGGTACTGCTGTGATGAGATAGACTCCAAGGCTAAGAAACTAAAGGAGAAACTGATGGTGGTACAGATGCAGGCAGCAGGGAAGGGGGGACAGCAGCAACAGCAACCAGGAACAGGTACTGGAGGAAAGAAACAATACAGCCAGAACAAGGGCAATGAGGAGAACTCCACCTTTAGACCCAGGATAGATATAGCTGCCTTAAAGAAAACAACTAGGTGCCACCAGTGTAACGAGGTGGGACATTGGAAACGCGAGTGTCCCTATAATGTTGAGATAGGAGACCAAGAGGTAGAAGAGGAAGAGACCCAGAGCGTGCCTACAAGAGGGGTAACGCAATACCAGGGAAAGGTGCTCAAAGGGGGGGGGCCACCTCCCCGAGCTCAGTTCCCGCAGCCACCCAGAGTAGGGACCATGGGTAAGACGTATAGACAGATGCCCCTGTTTGTCGGAGGAGAGGAATGCTATTATGTGGACCCACTAACTGGACAGAGAGTGGAAAGGGATGACTGCACCCTTGGGGCAGCCCTGGAGGTAGACCAGAGGGGACCCTATGTTGAGGCTGAAGTGGCAGGGTTCCCCACGACATTTCTAGTGGACACAGGAGCCACTCGATCCACGATCAGGTCGGCCGCAGTGCCAGGCCTGCCCATGTCTGGGGAGACCATACAAGTGGTGGGGGTCGCTAACAAGAGAATGACCAGTCCTCTGACTGAACCCGTGCAGGTGAAAATAGGGAAGTACAGTGATGAACATCAGTTTGTGGTTTGCGATTCTAGTCCTGTATGTCTGCTAGGAAGAGACCTTTTGTGCAAATTGAACTGCACTATATACTGTACCCCGCAAGGAGTGGAGGTACAGACTAATGATGATGATGCAGACTTTAAAGTCGCAAATTCCAGAATATGTGTGGAGTTGTATCCCACTCTGACAGTAGACGAGCTCCCCTGGGATTTGAGAGAGACAGTTGCTCCAGAAGTGTGGGATTTCACTGGGGAAGAGATTGGGTTGGTGAAAGGGGTGGACCCAGTGAAAATTGTAGTGAAACCACATGCTGAGTTCCCAAGAACCCCTCAGTATAAATTGACTCCAGAAACGATTGCAGGCATAAAACCCGTGATTGAGTCCATGATTAAGCAGGGAATACTGAAGGAAATCGTGGGTAGTCCATGTAACTCCCCGATTATGGGTTTGCAGAAACCAAATGGGAAATTTCGGATAGTGCAGGACCTCAGAAAGATTAATAACATAGTCGTTTCGTGTTGTCCAGTGGTACCGAATCCATCAGTGATACTGTTTCAGATACCGTTCCAAGCAGAATGGTTCACTGTAATTGATCTTTGCCAGGCTTTCTTTTCGATCCCTTTGGACGAAGAAAGCCATTTTCTTTTCGCATTTAAGCTGGAGGGTCGCGTCCTAACATGGTGTCGTATTCCTCAGGGGTATACAGAGAGCCCATCGATCTTCAACCAGCTCCTGAAGAGAAATCTTGAAAGTCTAGTGCTGCCCCAGAGGTCAGTTCTGGTCCAGTACATAGACGACCTTCTTGTGGCGTCAGAAACAGAAGAAGCTTGCAGGGAAGACTCTATTGCATTGTTAAATCACCTAGCTGAAAATGGGCATAAGGTGTCCCCGGGAAAATTACAGTACTGCCTGACAGAGGTACAGTACTTGGGACACAGAATTGAGAAAGGTAAACGAAAAGTGTCACCAGACAGGATAGAGGCCATCATGAAGATGAATGCGCCTAAAACGCAGAGAGAAGTCAGGATGTTTCTAGGAATGGTGGGATATTGCCGACAGTGGATTGCAAACTTTTCACTGAAAGCAAAGCCCTTGCAAAAACTGACGCACAAGGAGGTGAGTGATCCGGTACCATGGGACAAAGACTGTTTGATGGCGTTCCTGCAGCTGAGAGAGGACTTGTGTCGTGCTCCGGCTCTGGGAATGCCAGATTACGATAAACCATTCTTGCTCTACTGCTGTGAGAGAGAGGGATGCGCGCTGTCTGTGTTAGTCCAAATCCATGGGAATGCCCGTAGACCAGTCGCTTATTTCTCGGCTACTTTAGACCCAGTAGCCGCAGCGTTGCCTGGATGTCTCAAATCCGTTGCCGCAACAGGTGTCAGCATTGAGAGATGTGAGAACATTGTTATGGGGCACCCGTTAGAGGTATATGTGCCCCATTCCGTTGAATTGTTGATGACCAGGACCAAAACCCAGCATCTGACGAATAGCAGGCTCACGCGCTATGAGCAAGTCATTCTTGCTGCAGAGAACGTGACCCTCAGGAGATGCTCTGTTTTAAATCCTGCTACCTTGATGCCACTTCCAAACGATATTGAGGATGATGATGAATGTACAGACCATGACTGCCTCGATGTGACTGAACTATGCACCAAACCAAGACCCGACATCGTAGATGAGCCACTGACCGACCCATATGAAATTTTCTTTGTCGATGGCTCATGTGTAAGAGACGAAGTTGGGCAGTTGAGAGCAGCTTACGCTGTTTGTACAATTACTGGAGTAGTGGAAGCTGGATGCCTGGAAGGAGTACACTCCGCTCAGGTAGCCGAGATTATTGCCCTGACGCGTGCTTGCCTGGCAAGCAATCAAATCCGAGTCACCATATACACTGACAGTCAATATGGTTACGGGGTAGTTCATGATTACGGGCAGTTGTGGTCTCAAAGAGGTTTCATGACCTCTTCAGGCTCTCCCATTCGCAATGGAGAGTTTGTGCGCCTGTTGTTAGAGGCGTTGCAATGTCCAGCAGGTATCGCAGTTGTGAAGTGTACCGCACATACCAGAAATATGGACTTCGTGTCACAAGGCAATAGATATGCCGACGAAGTCGCGCGGTATTGCGCGGAAACAGGGTACTCTTTCACAGAGGTGGAAGTGGGTGGAATAAATGTAAGGACTGAATTAGCTATGATATTGGAAACTGTTGATACTTGGGACGAACTGAAGGAGATGCAAGAGAATGCTCCTGACTGTGAAAGAGAAACATGGCAAAAGGCAGGATGTGTGATGGGTGAGGCCCATTTCTGGGTCTCAGCAGATGGCAGAGCAGTGTTGCCCAATGAGATGGTGAGCCCAATGGCCCGACACATACATGGTCCTGTCCACTTAGGAAGAGATGCTATGCTGAGAGTGTTTAGACAGACCTGGTACAACCCCAAGTTCAGAGTAGCAGCCGAAGCAGTGTGCCAGCGTTGTGTGACGTGCCAGCAGTTGAATGTAGGGAAAAAGACACCAGTTGCACTGAGCCACATTGGGAGGTCAGGAGGTCCATTCAATCGAATGCAGATAGATTTTATCGAAATGCCAAGGTGCAGCCGCCTCCGTTATATCCTGGTGGTTGTTTGCGTTTTCTCCAGATGGGTTGAGGCATATCCTACACGCAGGTGCGACACCCTCACAGTAGCTAAGATACTGCTTAGGGAGCTTATCCCGCGCTTCGGGGTGCCAGCCTCTTTGGAATCAGATAGGGGAACGCATTTCAACAGCTCGCTTGTGAAAATGATTTGTGCAGCTTTGAACATAGATCAGAAACTACATTGCAGTTATCGACCAGAAGCTTCAGGAATTGTGGAGCAAATAAATGGCACCATCAAGGCCAGAATTGCAAAGGTGTGTTCATCAACATCCTTGAGTTGGCCTGATGCGTTGCCATTGGTCCTTATGAGCCTCCGTAGTACCCCGGATAGGAGAACGGGTTTATCACCTCATGAAGTGTTGATGGGAAGAGCAATGAGGTTACCTTCTGTCCCAACTGCTGCACTGATTAGCATCACAGATGATATGATCCTGGACTATTGTAAGGGGCTGTCTGACGCCATTCATTCTGTGTCCCTTCAGGTGCAGGCTGCCGAGGTACCATCGTGCCAGGACCCGTGTCATGACTTGCTTCCTGGGGACTGGGTCCTGGTGAAAAAACACGTGAGAAGCAGCTGCTTGGATGTTCGTTGGCGTGGGCCCTTCCAGATCATCCTGACCACAAACACGGCGGTGAAGGTGGGAGGCCTGCCCAACTGGATCCACGCGTCGCACACGCGGAGGGTTCCAGCACCTCTGGAAGAAACAGCTCCTCTCTCGGATAGACGTCAAGCAGCGGACCGAGAAGCCATAGAGGGGGCTAGCCAAGCTGTAGAGGTGCCAGCGGAAGCGAGGAACGAGTCTGACCAAGCTGAGGACGGTCAGTACAGCAGCGAGACAGACGACGCTACTGAAGGAGAAAGTAGCTGGGAGTACGAGTCAGACGCTGACAGGTCTGACAGAGAGCGTGAAAAAACAAGAAGAAGACGGAGTAGAAGGGTACGTGGAGAAGCTGATTGGCCGCAAAGAAGGAGCTCTAGCCTAAGGTCAACTCCGGAGAGAACCCTTCCTCCGATATCAGAAGACTCAGACCCAGAAGAAGGTGCTCAGGGCGCTGGAGCACCGGAGTTGAGGAGGTCAAGAAGAGTGCGTGTGCCTAACAGAAGATACTCCACCCCTGAGTGGACATATCTGGCGACAGATGGCTTCGAAACCAGTGACAGGGAGGATCCGAGCGGTGGTAGTGTCCAGTTCTGAGCCCATCGTAACAGTGGAGATACGACTGTTAGTACCCGGAGTTGAACAAGAAGGGTCACTGACATTCATGCTCCCCCGACCTCCCCGCCTCAGCAAGTTAAAGCACATGTTTCTCACAGAATTGCAATTCCCCGATTTTGGTACAAAGATATCAGCCCCAGAAGAGCACAATCTTCGTATGGAAATATTGAATTTTGCTATCGAAGCTGCAGGCGAGCGCCTGATAGTGGATGCTTAAAAGACTTTGTAAATAAGCGTGAAGAAAAGAAGATTACCTAGCGCCTAGGAAGCAGAGAATCTTAGGGACTTTCCCTGAGTTGGTGGAGAAGGGCTAGGGTTGTCTGTATTTGAACTAAAAAGAACTTTTGCGAAGAAGGTTGTCAGCTTCCAGTTGTGTGGTTCTAAGGACAAAGGAGTAAAAGAGACTGTAAAGGAACGAGAAGAAAAGAACTTTGTGCGGAGTTACGAGAGAGCCACACTATCTGACGAAATGGAGGCCGGCACCCAGAACCGCAGGGCTAAATGTATAATAGGCACACTAATAGTAGGAGTGATAATATTAATAGCTTTAGTAGTAACGGTCTCTTATGTAAAGGGACATGAGGAAGAGGCAAAGGTAACTGATGTGAAATCTGTAGAGGCGCTTACACCCACCGTTGCTGGTGAGAAAGGGGAAAACACGCAGGAAAAAGCGTTATTAGCTGCAGAAGCCCGCAGGTTACACGTGGATGAGTCCCAAGGTGACTTTAGGTCAAATGCTTATGCTAAATTATTATATGAATACGTGGATGCCATGGAGGTCAAGGACTGTTACGTCTGCATGCAGTTGCCGGCGTCTGTAGATGAAGGCATTCGATATCATCACCTCCCGTTGACATATGGCATTACATGTAGCTTGTTGCTTAGTATATTTTATGGGAGAGATAGTTTTGAATACTATTTCTCCAATTACGATGCAGTGTTACCAGAAGTCCCAAATTATAAACAAATGAATAAATGGGACTACTGGAAGAGTGAAGACAGGTTGGCAAAGTTTTTCATTCCTTGGATTACTTTAGATACTTCACATGCCCGCAGAAATAACCTGACATGCAAGGTGTCAGAAGTCGAGAAAAAGTTCATAGGGCAGGTGGATGATCGGAATAGGAGACAAAAGATTTTGAAAAAATCAGGACAATGGAAAACAGATTGGACCGAGGAAGAAAAGGCACACAAGAGAAAGGGTAGTAGTGGTCCAATAGCTTTAGATAGAACGCAGAGAGGAAAGTTATGTCTTCATAGAGCCAAAACGTATTATGAAAATGTATACGTGGGAGAAGTTAGTTGTGAACATGCTTTCAATTTAGAGTACTACACCAAGGACTTCCTGAAGGGAATGCAAGTGATTCCAAATGTATATTTCGTATGTGGAAGAAATGCCTACGTGAGGCTACCTGATAATTGGTATGGCTCATGTTACTTGGCAATTATCTTCCCTAAAATATATCATGCCCAAGACTTAGAGATCATCGAGGGCAAGACATCATCGAGGGGAAGGAGAGATGTAGGAGGAGTAGAAATGGTTGGAGATGTCTTTGGAGCTGTGTTCCCTCTTCTGGGATTAATTCTTAATGATGTTAAAATTAGACGACTAGCAACAGTCGTAGACCGGTTGTCTGCCAGCACTGCTCAGTCCTTAATGCTGGTAGAAGGAGAGATGCAATCGATAAGGGCTATGGTTCTCCAGAACCGTCTTGCATTAGATGTCCTATTAGCAAAAGAGGGCGGAGTCTGTAAGGCTTTGAAGGTCCAGGAATGTTGCACTTACATTCCAGACAATTCGAAGCCCCTTGAAAAAGTTATTAGGAACATAACTGATATTCACAAAGAGATCGAAGACCTGAGCAGAGAAAATGTCTGGGAAAAGGTGGGCCAAGGAATAAGTGAAGCTGGAGGTTGGCTCACCACCTTAGGCAAAAGCTTTGTGTGGAAAATACTAAAACCTATCATCATAATATTGATCTGTGGGATCGTGTTATGGGGTTTGGTGAGGGTATTCAAATGGTACAGAGCAAGAAGGTCAGCGAGGGCTCAGAGAAAACAGCTGCAGAGATTGGCTGCCATACAAGATAGTCAGTACCGGAGTCTGAGGGCTCTGGAAACACAGAAACGAGTTATGCTAGCAATCACTGCAGTTTAATATTAGTGATGACCCCGAGAGGTCATCAAAGGGGGGAACTGAGAGAGCGCAAACTGACCAAAATGTAGAAATGCATCACATTTACACGTAGTAAGCACAAATCATGAAGAGAAATGCCATGAGTGCTGATAGTATCCATAGTTATATTCTGAAGTGTGTAGTTAATATAGAAATTTAAGTAGAAGTGGAACTAATACAGAAATGTGTGAAGCAATACGATTTTATTAAACGTGATTATTCCTGAATCCATGTTGTGTAGCTGCTAAAATGTAAGATGGCATACGGAAACGTTGAACGTGGTAGGCCTCAGGGCCAGAGCTAGGAGGGAGGGGGAAGGAGATTAAATTTCACAATATGGATTGCACTAATGTTTAGTAATAATGAGTAGGCCTTGATTTATAGATGTGTTTACCGAATCAGTAGAATAAGAGTATTAACATGCTAATAATTAAAGAAGAAGTTGAATACTATAAAAATGTTGTAGAGCTGGAAAGCTTTAACGTTGATTTACACATATTAGTCTGGGCCGGGGAATGTTGCAACGCGGTTGGAAGACCATGAGAATTGGGATTTGGCTGCAAATGTCTGTCTGGAAGAGAAAAGGGGGTATTCAATTATTAATAAAATGAATAGAAGCTTGTTCAAGAAATGGACCAGACATGGAGGAGGGTTCCGGAATGTTTAAGGGGTATCAGCGGGCCGGAGAAGAGTCTGAGAAGCAAGGTCGACTCTAACCACAAGGCTTCATCATGGAAAAAGCCAGAAGCTACACCACGTGAGGGGCGTCTCACGAGGGGCGTCCTAAATGTTGTTGGATTTTTGTATTAGGGACAGCACCCCTGGGTGGAGTTAGAGCAGAAGCCTGAGGACCCTTTAGAGAGCGGATGGGTAGGCAGAGAGGGGCCATGATTGGAGAACTATAGGTTTTCACCAAGAGTTTGAGAGTGGGTGGCTTCCCTTGGGAGTCATTCACTGCTGACACCTTTTGATAGGTTGAGACCTGGTTAAGTAGGGATACCATCTAGAGCAGGGTAGGGTCAGCCTAACCTGTATTTTATCTCCGCCTGTAAATGACTGATAGATTTCAATATGTGTCTATGCTAATAGCACTATTGTTTTTAGAACTGGTATTGGTAGTTTCCGTTGTTCGTCTGAGGGCTTTCAGAGAACACATGTACGTAGTTGGGCCCGTGTATCTGGTGAATCTCATTTTGAGATGCTTGTATCTGCAACTTATCCTGACTTTATAATAAACCTTTGAAAGCTAGAAGTTGTTTGTGATCCTTTGAAGCAGAGTCCTTTATTGGGAGAACTAACTTGGTAAGGGATGCACTTTCTTCCCTCAATGACAGGCAATAAAGGTTCAGTCGACCAGACCGGGGTTTTAGATCGATAGTGATAAGGTATTGATCAAAATCTCGCCCTTCCAGGTCAGTGAGTATGGAGAGTGGGTCTCACCCTCCAAGCTGCTGTGAAAGGTACAGAGAGCTATGTCTCTATGGGGCATATCTCCAAGGGTGGCGATAGGCAATTATCGCCGGTTTAGCGCCTGTTTATGGTCGGTAGGCGGCGATAATTGTATTGCTCTATTAGCAAGCTGTCGCTAACTAATGTTAGCGACAGATTTTAGGCGATAGCGAGCGGTTTGGGGCCCGCTTTGCATGTCAGCGATATTTATCGCTAATGACATGCAAAGTGGGCGTACACAACCTGGTAGCGACAGAAAGCAGTAGCTAATGTCGCTATCGCCTATTAGCAAGGCAGGCGTAGCGATGGAAATATTCCCGCTATCGCCAAAAACCAATGCCTGCTCAGACCAGTTCTTAGCCATGTTATCCAATGGGAGGTTGATAACATGGCTAAGAGCATTTCTTCGCTAATTTGTGAATATCGCTGTATTCTCAGCGATATCCATGCATTTCGCCGCTATCGCTGGATATTTTTAGCACAATGGAGAAAAACTTTGCTAATTGCATGTTTTCTCCGCTAACATATCCAGCGATAGGCAGCGATAAAAAAAATTGTCACTAAGCCTATTTAGCGATAATTATCGCTACTTGTTGGTAATATGCCCCTCTGTTCAGTAAACTGCACAAGTGCAACCAACCTTTCAGGTACCAGGGTCCTCAAAGTCCTGAGAAATCTTGACGTCTCGCTTTCTTCACCCAATAGGTCCACTAGCTTGCCTAATGCGTATTAGAGGTTAACCAAAAATATGTCTGGCGTTCATAGTTCGCTGCATTGCAGCGAGGAGACAGTGATGACTTTTATTGGAGCCTCGTTATCATTTGGAGGCCATCTTTAAGAGATGCTTAAGTTATCATCCAACACTGTTTGTTTAATATAACCTGACAAAAAACAGTTAACATTATTTGGCTTTCAAAAACACCAAAGCTGTTAATATTCTGACTCCAGAACACACAATGTGCGCTCTTAACTGCAGGATGTTGCAGGCCATAGGCTTCTTTTCATTATTCACTCATGCATATCATTTCGTATTTAAAATATCCATTCCAATTATAAAACCTCTTCTGCACCGCGGTGCCCACGAGCTCGTCAAAGGGAACCCTCCCGAGACAGCGATGCTTTCTGAAGAAAGGAACAGTGTTGCGCTTTGATGGAACTAAAGACTTTGTATTATGTCCTTGAACTGGAACCTCACACCTGAAAAAATCTTTTATATTAACATGTGTAACACGTGCGTGGAGACATGCACACAGCACAAGTATATACACACAATTATGTATATGACAACATAAACCTCTGCTTAAACCATCCTTCCGAATGCCGTTCATTTAAATATGGATGTGGCAGTGTAGCAAGCATGGCCACACACAGGCACCCACACGCACTCCAACTTCAAAGGGAACCTAAATGCACAGCCGCAAAAAACAGGTTCTGTGCAATCAAGGTTATAGTAACAAGATATGCATTCTGATGACTTGGTTTGAAACCCATTCAATCATAGGCTCAAGCATCTAAAAGCTAGCACTTGAAGCATTCCTGCAAATTTGGGGCATATTTACTAAGAGTTCAGGGAGTGCGTCAAGGGAATTTTCTTCACTGCATTAAATGAAAGGGAGAGAGCAAAACCGAGACATACTCCAGCAGTGGCCTGTGCAGGTAAGAGCGGTGGGGCCAGGTGTGGGGGATTTCAACAGACGACGACGAGGGAAAATTAATTATTTTTTACATTTTCCCTCATGGTCGTCTGTCGAATCCCCCCAGAACCGACCCCACTGCTCCTACCTGCACGTGCCTCTGCTGCCATACTTAAAAATATGGTGCAGCTCAGCTCTCTCCTTGTGCTGACACACTTTGGGCTTCCTAGCGTCAATGCAGGTACGCTTGTGACATGGCACTAGGGTGCCTATGTTAAGATCAAGATAGTTTTGGTGAAGAAAAAGCAACCTTTCTGCGCAAAAGCTATCCATTCAGGCTTATTTCTCTTTGTATGTGTGCAACAGAATGCAGCACACATATAAACTGAAAGTAAAAACGAGAAATAAAGATATTTCTCATCCTTACGCCAGCTTCGGGCAGGCACAGTATTTTGGTGCAAATCCATATTTTCTAGTGTTAGCAAATGAAAATACATGAGGGGAGGCTGGGGAATGCCCAGGCTCCACCCACTTACCACCTCCCCGATACAAGGTAACACAATGTGCTACAGACTACATTGCGCCCCACGCCCTCGCCTCCACAGACTACGTACTGCTCGGAGACCTGAATTTCCACCTTGACAACCTCAGCAACCCCAATTCCACCCCCCTCCTAGACAACCTTGCCAACATCGGACTGAAGCAACTCATCACCACCCCCACCCACAAGGCGGGACACACCCTGGACCCCATGTTTGCGAGAGGAATCAACATTTGCTTGAGTCACACCATGCAACCTCTCTGAATGGACCAACACTGCGTTCACTTCTCCTTCTCAAAACCTACCCCACACAAGCCAACACCATGCCCCTGTGCAGAAACTGGAGCAAACTCACTGAAGAGAACCTTGCATCTGCCCTTAGCCGCACTCCTCCTCCCAACATGACCAATGCCAATAGCCAATGAACTCCACAAATGGATCGCCGCCTGCGCTTACACACTTGCACCCCTTCAGAACTCCGACAGACAACACACCACAAAAGCCACCTGGTTAACCATGGACCTCCTAGAATCCAAACACTTGTGCCAATGACTCAAGAAAGTGTGGAGGAGCAGCAAAACCCCAGAAGCACACACCGCCTACAGCAGGACTGACACTACAGCACACCACCAATTCATCAGATCTACGAAGAGGAACTTCATCCAGGACAGAATCCTCTCCAACTCGGGCAAGGGAAACAATCATTACCACACAGTCATTACAATGCACTACATTTACAACACAGTCATTACAACGCAACTGCCCTTACATCAGATGCCATTACAACACAGTCATTACAACACATGCCATTACAACAAATGTCACTACAATGCATGCAATTACAATGCATTATAAGGTAAGTAATGGGGAATAGTCATTTTTATCCCTTCACTATCCAACACTTACCCTAGTGTTGCACTCACTGGAGTGGGAATAGTATTTTTACCCCTACACTATCCAACACTTACCCTACTGTTGCACTCACTGGAGTGGGAATATTAATTCTTACCCCTACACTATCAAACACTTACCCTACTGTTGCCCTAAAAGTATTATGCGTTGTAATGGTAAGCATTGTAATGGTTGCGTTGTAATGGAATGCGTTGTAAATGTAGTTTCTAAAAATGCATTCTGATGACATGAGTTGTAAAATCATGTGTTGTAATGGATGTTGTGATGTAAAAGCTGTGTTGTAAAGGCATGCATTGTAAATGTTTGCGTTGTAACATGTCCTATTCCTCCCGCAACTCCAAGGAGCTCTTCAACATCATACAAAAATTCACCAGACCTCCCAGTGAAACCTCTGACATCCCTCCCTCCCTCCCAGGACCTCTGCAACAAACTCGGCTCTTTCGTCCCCCACAGGATAAGGACACTCTACGACAACTTTGACGAACAGAACCAAGGCACCAATTCAACACCTTCCACCAGAGCTCCACTCAGCCGACCATCCTTGCCTGGCCCCTGTCACCACAGAAGACAACGCAAAGACCATGAGGAGCATACACCCTGGGGCACCCACTGACCCATGCCTGATGACTGCAGACCCAACAGACCTTAACAGCTACAGACCCATCTATCTCCTCCCTTTTGCAGGGCAAAGGATATCATCAACATCTAGCTAACAAACTTCAAATAATCCAACAACATTCTCAACACATCTGAATCCGGCTTCTGCAGCAACCACAGTACTGAGACCGCCCTCCTAGCCACCATGGATGACATCAGCACACTCATCGTCCTAGGCAATACTGCAACCCTCATTCTACTAGCGCTCTCAGCAGACTTCAACACCAACCCCCAGCACACACTAGCCAACAGACTCCACGATGCCAGCATACAGGGTACTGCCCTATACTAGATTCTCTCCTTCCTCGCCAGCCGAACTCAAAGAATTAGGCTCCCACTCTTCCTCTCCAAACTCACAGAGATCACATGTGGAGTACCCCAAGGATCCTCCCTCAGCCCCACACTCTTCAACATCTACATGGCCCCCCTTGCAACCATCGTCAGAAAACACAGACTCAGAATAGTATCCTATGCCGATAACCCCCAGCTCATTCTCTCCCTCAACAAGGAACCCAACATCACCAGGCACAACTTCCAGGTAGGAATGAAGGGCATTTCAACCTGGATGAGCTTCAGCTGTCTGAAGCTCAACTCAGAGAAAATGAAACTCCTCATTCTCAGATCCACCCCCTCTGTGTGGGACAACACTTGGTGGCCCTCAGCAACCCTCCCACTCCCACAGACCATGGCCGCAACCTCGGCATCATACTCGACTCCTCCCTCACCATGAACAGACTGATCAACGCCATATCCTCCATATGCTTCAACACCCTCCGCACACTCTGCAAGACTTTCAAATGGATCCCCCCAAATCCAGGAAGACCGTCATCCATGCACTCATTACCAGCAAGCTGGACTACGGGAATGTCCATTATGCCAGAATCACAAATCCCTACTCAGCAAACTCCAGACCATCCAGAACTTCGCAGCGAGAGTCATTCTCAGCATCCAACGACAAGACCACATCACCCAGCACCTACGAGACCTCCACTGGCTCCCTATTGAAAAAAGAGTGACCTTCAAGCCGCTCACACATGCCTACAAAGCCCTTCACACCAACGGACCCAATACCTCAACGAAAGAATCTCCTTCCACGCCCCCAAGAGAAACCTTCACTCCGCTGACCTAGCCTTGGCCAAAATCCCCCGCACCTACAGAACGGGAGGCAGATCCTTCTCCTACATCGCTGACAAGACCTTGAACAAACTCCCCCTCAGCATCAGAAGAAGCTCCAAACTGCCTACGTGCAGGAAGAGCCTCAAGACCTGGCCTTTCAGATGACAGGAGCTTCATGAATCCACCCCCAGCACCTTGAGACCCTCACAGGTGAGTAGTGCACTTTATAAATCCCTCATTGATTGATTGTGTTACTTTTTTTTTACAAATACATGCAAAGCCATGCTAATCGAGCTATGCATGAAAGCTGTGCCTAAAAAGTGGTCTAAATCTAACACAACACTTTTGGAAATCTGGGCTTGATGGAACAAAAGTACACACACTTGCATCTTTGATGAAAATGGCAGTTTGTCAAGTTCACCAAATATGAAACTCACATAGACACATATGTTTATTGTTTATTTACATATTTTTACCTTCATTCTCATATGCATGATTCAAAGGGCAACTTTTTCAGTGTTGTAGCAGCCGCCTAAGCGGTCAATAATAAGTGTTCTGGTGATAGAGTACGGTAAGATTGCACACATTATTATATTTACTTGACAGTACTTCCATGCATTTGCTGTGAGATTATAAATTCTACTGTATAATGGGGAAGAACATAGGACTATATATGACTACACCAATTTCCTGAAAAATATATTACAGTATCATTTTCCGAAAGTTTCTCCTAAATATTGACTCTTTCCATCTACTTTAAACAGGTATATATGTGCCTAGGATTATCAGGCAGATAAGAAGAGGGTTTTGGAGAAAACAGGAGTGTTTGCCAAAAGTGGTACTACTGGCACACGCAGCATCAGGACTTAAGTGCTCTGCACAAAGTACTTGCCCACATCAACTGTAACTTATACTCTTAAACCAGCATATTTACTAAGTTTGCCTCCTTTACAGATTTTATACATACATGGTGGTAATCACTACCAAATTGAACAGTCAACCCATTTTCAATCTTAGTTGCCACTTAGGGGTATATTCGCAAGAACGTATGCTAAACATCACCAAAAAATGCTGGCACACCTTTACACATTGCAGCTGATCGCGGGAAAGTAAACCCTGCGTTAACGTGGAATTCACAACAAGGCGGTAGCATGGAATAGTCTGCCAAAACTACGGCCAATGTCCGCAATACAACCAACAATAGAGATTAAAAAAAAGCGGAAAAACACGCAATGTGCCCAGATGCGACAAGAAAACAGTGACAACCAGCGAGAGGCCTGCAATACTCATGCGGAATACGTGAAAAAGCACATGAACAGCAGACGGAAAATGCCACTGAAAAAATTACATCAACTGCGGAGTACCAATGATGCACCCTGACCCACTGCAGAGGACAACATGAGCCTCACAATGCCTACGGAGGAACCCCCAGGAATACGGGGCTCGTGGAAGGCCAATGAGAAGGGGAAGATGGGGCTCAGTCAACAGGAAAACCTAAGTACCGCCACAGATGAGCCAGAACATCACCACCAACTGTACGTCACCTCCAACGTTCCATTGGCAACAAAGAGGCAGAGATGGCACACCACCTCGGACCATCTGAATGCTGTCGCATGGCAGTGGAGTCCAATGGAAGAGCACAAGACTGGACTGATGTGAATGACAAAACCAAGTAGAAACTCGTTGCCAACATGGAAGCAGCAACGCACCCCGGAGGAGGGGGCCAGCAGAACACTAGGAGCTGAATAACATGGAGTATATTGTGACCACAGTCACAAGGCGGGAGACGGTGACAAGAGTCCGGGATCCATACGCTGTCCAACATGACCCGACACCACATCAACAGGGTGTGCACCGACCAGGGAGTGGGTGGACGGGGAAAGACGGGTCCAATGGTGCACATGCACAACTAAGCAGTGCACATTGCACATCCACAATAACTCAGGATCATGTCCCTGATCTCAAGGGAACACCTCAGCACACACACAAACACCAAGTAGTCCCACGTACACCATGTGCTCAAAGGGGCACCCATACAACACAACAACAAGAACACAACCAACAAATTCACAAGTGCAAAACACAGCAAACAGGCATATACGTCAGCCACATTGACAATGTAAGAGACACCACATGAAGAGTGGCATGGCTGCTGTCCAATCACCATGACTATGTACACTGCATGACACTGAGGTGGCTGAGTGCGGACTACAACCCGAATGAAGGAGGTCACATTTGGACACAACCACCTGCACAAACAACCCTTGAAATCAATGACACATCTGTGGACAAACCATGCCCAAGTGTCACAGCTCGACAAAGAGCACACGTTGCTCAAGTCTGCAACATCTCTGCACCATGGAAGCACTGAACTGACAGGTACACTGAACTGACAGCCACACAGTGGCAGAGAAATCAGAGTCGCAGGAGCAAATCACCCACTGTGCAGAACACGCACAAAAGTATGAGTGCACCTCAACATTGACAACATTCTGGTACACACAGCAACACTTCCACAACAGAACTGATACCGCAAACGGGCACCACATGGCAAATCACATCTGGCCCAGCAGGGAACCGTGACATCACAATGTACTACTACAACCTGTAACCTGCAAATATGTTTTATTCACACATGCTGTATTTTCTGACATTTTGTACTGTACCATGATTGCCAGGGACGGCCACAATGTCACGTGCTCATGAGAAGTGATTGTCAATGATGGTGTTCCTGTAACCATTCTTGCCTCAGCTGCAGTGGGATGTGGGCCACCTGCCCCATCATCCCCATCATCTTCCAAGACTTCTAGAACTGGGATCCATGTGGCATTGGTCCATACACAGATGTTGTGCAAGACACAACATGCAACGATCATCTTGCACACGATCTCCAGGCTGTACAGGCGCTTTCCACCCGTGCCGTCCAGGTACCTGAAACGTGACTTCAACATGCCAAATGTGCATTCAACGATGCCCCTGGTGCATATGTGGGCTGCATTGTACTGCCTCAGGCCGGGTGTGTTCAGATCTTGGAGAGGTATCATCATCCAAGGGCAGAGTGCATATCCTTGATCACCTGTGACAGTGCAGGGAGAAAAGAGTAAATACTTGGTTCTGCAGGATATGATAGCAGGCCCACTAATCCAGTGACGCCTGTGCTGGCTGTGTATGGGGTAAGTGTAAACCAGCCTTCAGGGAGTAGCTGGTGCTGGCAACAACTCCAACAGTCATCAGGCACTCAGACAAGCAATGGCAGGACAACAAGGGAGATGACTTGAGTAGCACAGGGTTAGTGGCCCCGGATGCAGAGCGGCCGACACAGGCCCACTGCCACGGGATGTTGACCAGTGGCAGACTGGGATAAGGTCACGAGTGCGGAGCAGGTTCTCGTCGATGTTGAAGGAGCGTGTCACGGAGTGACTCGGTGGACAGTGGAAGGTGTACCCCCGGGGCATGATGCAGAGGACACATGCCAGCTGTGTCCTGCAACATGTAGGATATGAATGCCACAGACTCATGCCAGACACCAAGTCCATGCCTGCTCTTTGCTGATGACAAGCCCCAGACCACAGGCTCATACACCAATGATGTTCTGCCAGAGTCTGACAGTCACTCACGGCGCCCAGGGTTACTGGCACCATGTGTCGTCGGCTTGAGTTAAACAGGGTTAGTGGCACCATGTGTCAATGGCCTGCCATATGGTATTATGCCTCACAGATGAAAGGGAGTCTCGCGCTGTGGCCACTGCCACAGATTTGGGGTCACTGCCATTCATGTCTCTGGACACAGTTCCACATGTGGGGCCCAATGTGATGAAGGGGACGCCAGTGGAATATGTCAATGAGAAAGGAGTAATGTGGGCCAGCGTTGTGGGGGCTAGCGATGGCCTGCGGAAGCTGCAGAGCATGGAGCTTGCACCGGCTCGTGGTGGGCCCAATTTGACACACACCGGTGTTGGCAGGTGAACGGTGCAGTCTTGGGGCTTTGGTGCGGCCAGGCCTGGTCTGGGGTGCAGCAGGCGCACAGGGTCACAGGCCCCACTGCTAACAACGTTGGCCTCGGTGCGGACTGCAAGGCTCCGCCCTTTCAGTGATGCTGGCCTTTCTGGGAGAGAACCACGTTCTGTGCCACTGGATTTTTGTCCACACCCCTATGCAGCCCTGGCGTACTCAGGGCCCACCCACTATGCTCACACACACAGTGGGAGCGAGCGACATTTCCACTATCTGAGCCCTGGTCTGGTGTGAGATGGTTGCATCCACCGTTCGCTACTCTCCAGTCACCAGCAGTTGTGTTCTGCATGAACATATCTGTGGTTTGTCTACCCATGTCTGTCCTGCACATCCACACCTCACTTGTCGTTGTGCACATTGCCATTCACGGGTCACTTGCATCCTTTGCACATGGCTGCATTCCTCATCTACACACGTTCAGCTGTTGTGTGGCTGTGGTGCCATGATATGGCTGTATTGTGTGCAGGGGTAGTCCATGATCACACACAAGTGGTGTTGTTGTGTCTGGTATGTGGGTATGTTAAGTGCCATGTTGTATGTGGTTTGGTCACGTGTGCATTCCCACAATTGTGCGTTTTGTGATGGTGGATTTGAGGTGTGTGGTGTGTTGATCTGGCACTTACCAACGAGCAGTCCAGTTCCATATGTGCCATCCTGGAAGTGCTGGTTGATGATAGACGGTTTGAAGATGTAGGAATCGTGCATACTGCCTGATTAGTTTGCGACAACATTGGTGAAGAGTCCCCAGTGGTCCACTATTCCCTGCACATTGATTTCTGTTACGGTAGTGGTGTGCTGTATCCCCAGGGGTCACAAGTGGGACATGTGTGCAGTCTATTGCCCCCAACACAGCCGGGAATCCGTCTATGGCATAGAAGCCTTGCTTGGTCTCCTGCTGTTCCTGCCCAGTTGTGGGGGAAGTGAAGGTACTGGGGTTTGAAGCTGAGGATGGTATCCATGACAGGTGTGATGAACTTTGATAGGGCTGGCTGTGCGACCCCTCCGACTCTGGCAGTTGTCGGTTGGAAGGTGCCAGAGGCCAACAGGTGCAGCACAGCCAGCAGCTTTGTCTGCAAAGAGATGTTGGTTCCCCACTGTGTTGGGACCGTCAACCTGTGTTTGATTTGGGTCATGATGCAGATGATGGTTGTCCTTTTGAGCCTGTAGTGAGCAATTATTTCCTCGGGCATTAGGTCTGTGAGGTGGTGCATTTTCCGTATGTCTGCTGTCTTACTCTGCACTGCCTCTGTGGTAGTCTGGGGCAGTGGGTCCAGGTCCTGGGGGTGGTGGCAGTCCTGGGGGTGGTGGTGGTGGCGGTGGGTGTTGTGGCCCTGTTGAGGCTCCGAGCTGCATGATGAGTAGCTCCATGATATAATTTGTTCTTTGGGTGTGGCTGTGTGCGGGAATCCGTTGCCTACTGCAAGTAGTCATCCGGCTTTACACCTGCAGGAGGCAGGTGTTAAATACCTGCTGCTACCGCGTCTTATCGCGTGGTTGTGGTTCACATCGCAGATCTTGCATTGCGTTGTGAAAATGGGGTTGTGGTTTTTCGTGTGTTTTTGCACGGGTACGCCTACTCTGCATCTCATTAGGGTTAGTTGGTGGTGTCCACCGTGGGGATACATTTTGGGGCAGTTATCGCAGGAATACAGGTGATGTCTGCATTTTGCACCAGCTTGTGAATGGGGTATTAAATCTATCTCCACATTTGTTGCATTACGGTGGGGATATTTCAGAGTTGAGCCCTTGTGAATATCCCCCTGAGTCGTTTGTTCTTTGGGTGTGGCTGTGTGCGGAGATTCGTGGCCTACTGCAAGTAGTCGTTCGGCTTTACACCTACAGGAGGCAGGTGTTAAATACCTGCTGCTACCACGGCTTATCGCGTAGTTGTGGTTCACATCGCAGATCTTGCATTGCGTTGTGAAAATGGTGTTGTGTTTTTTCGTGTGTTTTTGCACGGGTATGCCTACTCTGCATCTCATTAGGGTTAGTTGGTGGTGTCCACCGTGGGGATACATTTTGGGGCAGTTATCGCTGGAATACAGGTGATGTCTGCATTTTGCACCAGCTTGTGAATGGGGTATTAAATCTATCTCCACATTTGTTGCATTACGGTGGGGATATTTCAGAGTTGCGTCCTTGTGAATATGCCCCTGAGTCTTCAACCCATTTAAACTCCTACTGGGAAAAACTGGGCAAACCCTGCAATCCAACACTGGTTGCTCAAATGCAACCCTACCACATGTAAAGCTAATGTCAGTACCTCATTTTCTGGAATTTGGATACTTTCAACACATTTGGCAGGAATTTGACAGAGTGCGTTATCATCTGTGTTGACATCTGTACTAGATGCCATCATCACAATTACTCCGATAGAGCTTTATTTTCCTAACACTTTGGAAGAGGAAGATAGGATCAAACAATGATTTTACCAAATACCCACATTCCACTGAGTTTGGACCAGTACACTGCTCTCATGTTCAATTGGTATCACCAGCTAGAACATCAAAATGCAATGCAACAGGAAGCACAACTGTTCAATAAATGTGTAAACATGGACTTGAGGTGGACGCACTGCTGGTGCATAAAAAAGGCAGACCTGCCTGTGTCCGGCCTCCCCTGAACGGCGCCCAGTACCAGAAACTCTGGTTCATTTTAACCGTGGGCGAAGTACTAAGTTATGTTAGCGTAGTTTGCAAAGTTTGTGCTACTTCGCACTAGGCCAATTGTGCGTAGCACAGTGCAAGTATGCGTAGCGTAGTGCAGCAGTCATTTTTTGCTTGCTCGCGGTCCTCAAAATCAAGTTAGAGATCGCGAACAAGCAAAATGACATCCCGGCGAGAATTTTTCCTCGTTCGCGATCAGCAACATCAAGTTGCCGTTCGCGAGCGTGGAAAACAAACCTCCCGGCAAGATTCTCAACACGGAGGCGGTCAGGTTTCTCATTGTGAGTGGTCCTGTATGCTCGCGATGAGAAACTACCAGTCCGCGTTGAGAAAGCTGTAGCTCGAGTACAAATCTACTAAAGCGGCAGAAAATGACTGCTTGCACTGTGCACAAGATGCGGTTTGCACTGATTGCACAGTGCGGACAAGCATCCGGCACTGTGCAAACAGTGCGAACAGTATTTTGCACAGTGCACTACGCAGTTTGCGTAACTATGCGTAGCTCGCGTAGTGCAAAGTGCACTTTACGTAGCTACGCATAGCGCTACTACGCGAACTACGCCCAGGGATAGTTCATTCACCCATAGTGATACTCAGATGTGCTCCTCCATTTGCTAGACATAGGAAGCTGCTCTCCTCACTGCTGCCACACCACACCACATACCACGGTAGGAGCCTTCAACTGCACCACTACTGGTTCTCCTGCAGTCACCTACCCACACACCCCATGCAAGCACCAGCAATGCCTGTAACACCCCCAACCAACACAACATGTTACAGTAAACCTGCTGATCAACACTCACTCACATGCCTGCTATTTAACACATGATCTCTCAGCAAACAGGCAATCTAAATTTGGGACCTGCTCTTCCTCGCGGAAACGTAGATCAACGCCACATTGGCACCCGACATCGCTGCAGCAATCCTAGTGAGCTACAAGATTGCATGACAGAACCATCTTCACAAGCCAGCAAGACTCAAAATCATCTACAAGGACTCTATCAAGTGTTCAACATCCACGGAGAGTGACACTCCATTCATGGAACATCTGCACTTTAAGTTGTCTCTAAGAACTTCACACTGAATGGAAACTTCGCTTACTGACTTCCCAGGCTGCAAACCACCTTCATCGGCCTCATCACTGGCTTCATCACCCCCTCATCAATGACTCAAGAGCTTACACACTCCTCTGTGACCTCGATTTCCTCCTGGATGGCAGAACAGACCCTGCTCCACAGCTCTTACTGAAAGCCTGAACAACATTGGACTTACCCAACTCGTCACAGGACCAACACACATTGCAAGACACAATGAGCTCCATCTTCACCACCAGCAACAGCATCGAATACAGTGCCATGCCACCACTGTGGCAGTCCATGTGCTACAGGACCACCCTAGTTAAGGGGTCTGGGGGCATGGTGATTTTACAGAAAGTAAAGGGTTTCATTTAATTAGGATTGATGGTGAGTGAGAGAAGGGAGAAAGTTCAAAAGGCAGAAAGGATGAGTAGTCTACTATGTACAGATTCATTTCTTTGTTTAGTACTTATCCTTAGGGCTTGTCCGGCTTATAAAAGAGTTTTGCCATCTTCGTCATCAGAAAAACATCCTATCATTCGAATGGGGAAGCTATACAAAAAGGACACAGAGATGTTGGGGGTGTATAATGTAATACAAAAGACATTGAAAAGTGCTAGCACAGGTTAGCGTTCTTCCCATTCCATCATGATACCTGTGGTCAACCAGCAGTGGGAAACATCCATTGCAACACAGTCATTACATCGCACTGCTTTTACAACGCAACTGTTACAACACATCTGCCTTTACAATGCATGTCATTACAATGTGTCACTACACTGCATGCCATTACAACGCATACCATTACAACGCATCATTAAGGTAAGTAATGTAGATTTTTTAGTTTAAGGGTGGGTATGGATTTTGGGGTGGATGTGAATAGTAGTTTTTACCCCTACACTATCCAACATGATCCCTACTGTTGCACTTACTGGAGTGGGAATAGTATTTTTTACCCCTACACTATCCAACACTTACCCTGCTGTTGCCCTAAAAGTATTATACGTTGTAATGGTATGTGATGTTATGGAATGCATTGTAATGGTAGTTTTTTAAAATGCAATATAATGGCATGCGTTGTAAAATCAAGTGATATAATGTATGATGTTAAAAACCATGTTGGAAAAGCATGCGTTGTAATTGTTTGCTTTGTAACGTCATATATTCCCTGTAATATGCACTTTTCCCCAATCCAAGGGGTGGAAGGTAGTACTTCCATACTGTCACCCTGTGCTATGCAGAACTCTTTTGCCTAGCAACTGTGAATTCTGTTGGGTTTCTCTACTGTTGTACCACTTTGCATGCTGCCTCATCTTCCCTATGCCCTTTATTATTGGGTTCCATTTCAAGAAGTTCCCTTTGGAGAATACCTGCTTGTCTTTCTACAACTACATTCAAGCAACCTGCCAACACCATTCCTACTCGCAAGTATTTGGCGTGCTCTTCTCACCACCTCCTCTATGTCTGCCACAGGAGTGTACTCATGCTGCGGGCAACACTTCACCCACAACCTACAGTGGCGTGGGCAATAAATAGCACATTCTATTAAGCACTGTGGCTCCCCTCATAACACTGTATTTAATACATCCTGTGTCGCCATGGGTGATAGAGAAGCAGAGACAGAGTGGTGGTGTCCGCTGTAGTCCACGTGTCCTCTCCAGTGTTGCTCCTTTCCCTGGTTCTCCCCGAGTCATTTGCATAGAACTAATTTACAATTAAGTATTTTGACTAATTCTCAAGGGGAGCCAGCGGGTCAGCACGGGCACCATAGTGCAGGTCTCCACCATCCTTGGGTGGTCTGTCTTTGTGAGGCTGGAGTAGCCACCTGCAATACCAAATGAGAGCAGTGAAATTGGGGGTGACACAGGTGTCAGTAATGCATCAGTAAAAGGTACATTTGAGATCAGAATCCTATTTAGTTTGGGTTCTACTGCCCCTCTTGCTTCTCTTCAGGATGCTTCCACTGCTTGCAGGTGTGTGCACCAATGTGTCAGACTCGCACGGGGAGGGGTAATTGTCACTGATAGATCTGGTACTAATTGCTTTTTCCATTCTCTCCCAAGTGGACTCTGTGGCGGAGGAGCATTTAACAACTCTTTGACAGGACGGTGTGAGGGTGTTAATGCAGTTCATGATGAGCGCTGCTGGGAACGGGTTCACTGCTAAGTTTGGCATTTTGATGCTGCCGCGCACATGGCTTGGAGCAGCCTCATTATCACAAATGAGGACACCACAGCCTGACGTGAAAGAGGCTCTGTGCACTGAAATCATTACTTTTACCCATGTATACACCATGTCGCCTTAAATACACACTGCCACAGTACCTTGAATCCGATGTTTTAATCGCGCCTGCAAAACACTGCATGTGTGCGTCTAGCATGTACCCATTATCAATCAAAAATATTTCCTAATTAGTTCCCAAAATGCATTTTGGCATGTTTTCAGAATCTGTCTTGCTTTTTTTCCCACACATTTGATAATTAGCTGCCGCTCTGCAAATGAGTGTTATCTTTTTTTTAAATAGCTGAGTTGTCCCCAATAACATATTATTGTAGGATACAATTATAAGATAAGAATATTATAATTAATTGGGAACAGATTAAGTGTTGTTCGACAAGATGTGAAAAATCTCCATTTATGCAAGCGGATTATCTGCAGGGAATGGCCCTGATCTGAGATAGTGAACTTTGAATATGAATGCATAATTATTGTTAACCTTGGCTTTTCCTTTCTTAGCCTTTACAAAGAAATATTGTCATTATATTCCTGTTGCAAGGGGGCCGTGGGTCTCAGGGGATGCGCACCAAGACATCTTCTAATTACCCACCACTGCATCTGCCAAGGTGAGGTAAATATTCCCATCTATGCTTCGTTGGGGAATCTTGCTGAATGCTCTGTTAGTTGAGCTTGCAATAAATATAATTACAGCTATCCATGTCATTATGCGCGCCTTGTGACTACGGCAGTAAATGCTTAGAATATCCATATACGCCCCGTGACAATATGACTAATAGTAATTACTGAATTGTAATTTCGCTATAATATGATACGATTGAATATTTTTCAATGAATACGTTTTAATGGCATGATCTTTGCATTCTTCTGTTACACACTGTACATATTTTTGATCGAAATTGCTATGTAGGAAAAAAGGTTAACAACTAATAACATATTGCTACTAAAACAGAAACGTTTCCCATAATAGGGCTTCTAAAACAAAAGAAAAACAAGCACTACCAAAGCAAGATATTTTCTCATACCTAAAAGACATTCCAAACTAGATAAGCTATTTATATTATAACACACTTGAAATCTTAACATAACATTAGCTAACTGCTTTTTTGGTTCCCAAATTTGCTTATTTAGAACTAAAAATAAATACACATCTTCTCTTTATATCAAGGTGTGCTCACTACTGTGGGTGATTTACTATTGCTAGAACTTTACATTCAGTAGTGTCCTCAGGGCAGCACCCAATGGCAATCCTAAATGACAAAGTTTCAACGCTTTTAAAAATATATGGGCAATTAATAACTATCCCAAAGATATTAAAGGATTGCAATTTGGATAGTAAGTTAGTCTTCTTGGTGTCCTCAAAAGCCTCTGCTGCCATGAGGGCTAACAAGAAGGCAAACATTCAAGTATAGTTTTTTCATATTTTGATAGTCTGTCTTTCATGTCCCTTGCAGTGACGTGCCACTATTACAGTCCTGCTGCCAGGTCTTTTGCGATAGATTGAAAAACAAACTGAAATAACGAACTCGGGGAACAGGTTGTGCTATTTGCACAAATAATTAGAAGTTTTGAACATGGATGAAGTATTTTTCCACGTTCTTGTGTTTTCGGAACTTTTTGTTGTTGATTGAGTAGTGAAATAGAGCTTCTTACTTTTATTTCAGATGTTACCTTTACAGTGGGTGCACAATGTGCCAATGATGAGTAAAGACGTCCCAGCCAGTCCCTTGGATGGATTACTTGGCGTAACTCTTTTTGATTCACCTAAGGTTGCTCTGGAAAGTCAGCATTTGCCTGCCATCTAAGCAGAGGAATTGATCAAAATAAAAATTTGCTCTGGCCACATTGAAGATCCTTAGAAGGTCTGACTGAGGGACCTAGATCAAACTGAAAATTGTGCCGAACATTTTGTTTAGTTTACTGAGAAAGAATGTTACACCTGTGCACCAGCCCTGAAAGGGTCAGCACATTAGCAACCCATGGCCCCAGAGCAAGATGAACATTTAGGGAAAAAATGTAGGCATTATTGTAGTCGGTCTGCAAATGTCAGAATGCCCCCATTCGATTGGAAAACCACCCCATTCACTATTGTGTGGCTAGTTTTAAGGCAAAAAATAATTCCTATTTATAGGGATCTTGATATTGGTAAGTAAACTTAACGGCTAGAGCGGCTGACTTTGAAGCTGGGGGACCAGGTTCAAGTCTTGCGGGAGGCTCAAACATCCTGTGCTTCTTGGCCAATCACTTAATCTCCCCGTGCCCCCCCAAAAAATGTGTCCATCAGTAATGCAACTGGTTCTCCTGTTAAGCGCTCTAATACCTTCAGCTCGAGTTTGCACTATATAAAACTGCAAAAAAACAAGTATTTGATATTGTTGGTTGAACTGCACCTAACATGGAAATGACACCTTCCCAAAAAGGTGCAGTAACAGTGATTTCCTTGTTTATGTAAAAAATACAGGAGAACAAACACCCGCATGGAGGGAGCATGGAGTTTCTTTTGGAAGCAGCTGATGGTGAGATTAAACTAAAACTGCGTTCCCAGTTAGAGCTCTAGGAGTAGTATGATAGAATGGCCTAAAATGGCTTAAATCCATCATTCTACGAGACTCGCCATCTGGTCTAACCAATTTGCCTTTCCCTTTTCTTTGGAAGCACAAGAGACACTTAAGCTCCTCTATCTATCTATCAGTCCTTCAATCTGCAGAAGAGCATATCTCACTCTCTCTCTCTGTATATAATATATATATATATATATATATATATATATATATATATATATATATATATATATATATATATATATATATATATATATATATATATATATATATATATATATATGTTAAAAATATACCACCTAACAATTAAAAAGATACATTCAAATATGAATACAATCATAAAAAATAAATATGGTCAAAAAATGCAACTCTAGAAAAAGTGTTGGACTTTAGAGGAATTACATTTACTCTTCCTGCTCTAATCTAAGCAAAAGTAGGGAAAGTGTTGGACTTTGATGGGTTAATTTTAGCATTCCCACTCTAATGTAAGCAAAAGCAGAGACCATTTTAGATTTTGGAGCGGTTAGATTTACTATTCTCATTCCAATCTTAGTAACAGTAGGGCTGTTGCTAAGAGTGTTGTCCTCTGGAGGGGTTAGATATACTGGTCCTAATCCTAAACTTCAAAAATAAATAAATACATAACAACAATAATAAATATATTACACATATGTTATAAAAATATATAACAACATTGAATGACTGAATGAATGAGTACATGTTTATATAGCGCAAGGCTACCCGGAGGCATCCCAGCGCTTACATATAATATGAAAAAATATCATAGTATAAATTAATATAAAAAATAATACAAATTAATAACACATATAATGAATGCATTTTTCTCCCTATTCCCAACAAAAACCACCAACATAAATTGTTTTAACAAGTTGTATGTAAATCATTATTAATATTAAATTAATTATTAAATACGCAGATACATTAAATACAAATAATAAACATGAACCGATTTAAAAATGTTATTATTTGCACTGATCAATGAATTACCATTTAGTTAAAAAAACAACATAACATTCACATAACTAATAATCAACTACATAAATTACTAATTGACAATTGATATTTTAATTCACAGACACATGTAATAAAAGTAAAATAAACAATAATTTATATTTTCTCCAGCTTCACACCCTATTCCAATATAAACTCAGCAACCTCCTACTAAAGTTAAACAATTGCATAATTTCTTATCAATAATATAATATTAAAAATATATATATCTTTACCAGTTTTACATCTCTTTCCCAAATTAAACCTACATTAAAAATGACTAATTAAATGTACACATAAATTACAGTTCATGTTAAAATGAAAAATTATGCTGAAAAAACAATTATAATTGTAAAGCTAGTATCTAAAATTAATATAATTAAAATATATTGCATTATTTAAAGCACAATATTTAGTACAACTATATTAAACTAAACAATATTACACACAGCTATATAAAACAAATGATATTATATACTTAAAAATAGATATTCATAGTTTTTCTATTCTGTCCCACAAAACCTTTTGATTTGACGATATGTTTGACTCAAAGTTCATGTATCACAATATTTTTTCCACATTACTTTTGCAACTAACCCTAGGGATTATAACTTAGGAGACTACAGACTTAAGAGACCACCCTGACACACAGAGTGTTTTCTCTCCACTTTACATGACCATTGACAATTTTCCTTTTCTAGGTTGGGAAAATGAGCGATGAACATCCGCTCCAATTAGAGTGGGCAATCACCACTATGACCTGATGGTCCAGTGGTGGAATGGCTGTCATGTTCAAGGTTAATACAAACAAAGCCAGCTCTAAATAGAGCAGCTGAGCTCAGAGTTTGGTGTGGCAGAAGTACCATCTACTTACTGTGATGTTCCTTTTCCATCACTTGTTGGAGGTTTTGATTTTCCTAACTTTTCACTATTTTTATTTTAGCATTTGTCATGGGCGTATTAACTTTCATTTAACTTATATTAGAGAGGTTTTTGGATTTGCCTGCATTATTCAGTTGTTCCTTTCTTCCACTCTGTTATTTGCAGGTTCTTCTCATGATAAAAATGAAATAGGAAAGTGAATCTTCCTGGTCAGTCTGCCTCCTTTTAGAGAGCCCATGTGCGGTGGCCATATTTTGCCAGCTATATATTGTTGACACCAGTACATCCGCAAAGTAGTAGTACTCAGTAGCATGAAAGACATGCATTTATTGGCACACCTAGGCTAATTTGGAGTCATGTTCTAGATATTCTGACCAAATTCTGAGTTTTTATAGGTCTTGTCTAAAACTGTTCAGACTAAAAGACTCAACATTAGATGATGAATTTGTTCCAGCATCTTTTGCTTTGGTTTTTACAGCCCCTGTATAGCCTACATTCGGCACTTTCTCTAGCTGTACCATGATGTAAAGGTAGGTTATATAAATGTCTTATACAAAGAATCAAAGACTTTGTAAGAAAATACCTATTTTTTCAAGATAACCCCATATGTGCACAGATGGTATTGCTTTTTTGATCTGCATAGTGAGACCCTGCAAACTAGGCCCCAGTGCATGTGCTCTGACACCTAAAAATGTGTTGAATTTGTTAAAATCCCGATTGGCATATTTAACTTACCTATGCCGCTCTTCACCGTGGGGGTCATTGAAGCTCGCACACGCCTTCCCGCAACTTGGTACTGGAGGACCACAACACTCTGCAGCCATAGCACGCAGAAGCACTACTAAAGGAGGTTGCTGGGCCATGGCACCTGTAGCCGCTTTTCACTGTGGAGGTCATTGAAGCTCGCACATGCCTTTCCGCAACTTGGTTCAGGAGGACCACAACACCCAGGAGCCATAGCATGCAGAAGTGCTACTAAAGGAGATCGCCGTCTGCAGTACGAGACACTCCCGGGCCACGCCAGGGCAAAGCCCGGGCCAAGGGTGTCCACCTGTCGGAGCCCATAAGAGGCTGGGATGGACCTCCCCTCTACCGCCCTGCTTCTCATGTAAGGTATATTCTTTCTTTTACTGGTTATTTAACACCATAGGGAGTCAGAAGGTCTCAGTGGAGAAAACAGAGCAGGAAGTTAGCACACTTGATGCGTTCTTGTCAAGAGTTCCGAGGGTTCTCTCACACAAAATCAAACTGACAAAGAGACTCTTATCCATGGAACCACTACTTCTTTTCAACAGGTCACTAATAGGGAATACCTAAGAAAATGCCTTACTTACTCCATTAACACTATTGGCCTCATCTGATGCCCTTCCACCTGGCCAACGGGAGCCTTCACCCACGCTTCAATCATTCCCCATTTCTAAAAGGAGGAATGCTGCATTACCATCCCTCAGCAATCCTGCAACTGAACCCCCAACAAAGCGATGTAGGGAACCCTGGGGCCGATAAGTCCAAACTTCCCAAGACCATCTGAGCTACTTAACCCTGGGCTGTTCGCGCTAAGACAGTCACCTCACACTCTTACAACATCGATGCCTGTAACTGCATCACCTCATGAAACAGTTTTTAATAAAGCTTTCTGGTCAGAAGTAACTAAATTTATGTCCACCTTACTTAATCCCATCATGCTGAAGCCAAATAAAATTGAAGAGAGACTAGCCAGCGTAGAGGCCCAAAAAACATCGGCCACCCTTTTAACGGTGAGTCAGTCTTCAGACCTTGCATCTGCTGCCACGGATAATCCTGAATCTGACGTGCATGCCGGTCGGGCGTAAGTCCCTCACTGTCCCTGGGTATTTCAACACAGACATCTGCGAGTGGTGGATTTTCCCCTTCAGCCCACTCCCAACCTATTGAACAAATGGAGGTTCGACCTAGAAGGGTCAATGATTACCAGGCAACATGAGGACTGGGTGAAACAAGATTGGGACCTTATCCATCAGGAATTCAAGACCCCCTCATGGTAACGGGGTCAACCATCTACAGCAAGCCCTACATCTTCCACCGGCAGCTTCCCCCCTCGTGTTGGTCCTGGCAAATGTTCCGCTTTTGCGGGACCAGCAGCACAAATCCACCACGCAGTTAATGGACAAATGTCTGCACTGGCTATCAAATCGTCTCGAAGACTGGGGCATGGGGAGTCATCAGCTAGCTAATAATATTGTCATGGTGAGGAGAGTAGGGTGAGGTTGATAACTCCATTAAATCCCTCGCAGGAGATTGTTTGGTGATAAATATGAATAAACCGCTCTCCTTAAAAATCTCCATGGAACACCTTCCAGGAGCACGCAGATAATTTGTCTAGAACTGGACTACTTCTATAAGCAGGGTCCCCAATAGGAATTGACCAGAGGGCGGGATAAGGCCAGCCGCACATATGCCGCAATGCTTGGATCGAGCAAGCACTGCCTCGGGGGTCGGGTTATCCATTAGATTTACACCCCTCTCAGACTTGGAAGCTTGTGATTGACCATCAATATCCACCAACCCTCCAGTCCCTATACCTGATGATTTAAGCCCTGGCCCGCAGGTGTCCCCATGTCCCCTTCTACCTAGGAATTAACAGTTAGAAATAAGATCCTGTCCCCCTACCCCAGGGATTAGCGGTTAGAAATAAGATCAGTCTGGCATCATGGAATGTGGCAGGGATTGTCTCCAAGGTAGGCAATGCCGAGTGGCAGAACTATTGGCTAAGATTGGATATCATCTGCTTCCAAAAAACATGGGCCAAGGACCCAGTGTTTTTTGCAGGGTACCTCACATTTCAAACCCAGTGTCAGGTAGAGCTAAAGGGGGACTATTAACCCTAATCTCTAATACCTTATGTTTGCCAGTAAAGCAGGTAGGTGCCAGAATAAATACTTCCAAATTCTCCAATTGGAGCCCATAAATGACGGGTATTGGACCCTAATTAATTTTTATAATAATGAATCTGGGGGACAGATGAAACGAATGGCAGATCATTTAAACAACGATTTAGGTTTACTCAATTCACGTACTCACAAGGGTCCATTTAGCCTAATGTGGATAGGGGATTTTAATACTTATTTGTGAAAGTACAATGAGGCTTGGGTGTGTGGGTTGTATGATCTCCAGGGCATTCCCCTCCTCCATTTTACACACAATGAGTATGGCGACACCCTCAACAGATTACTTTATTCAAGGCACCTGAGTGTAATTAATAGCTCGTGGTCTGGCCAGATAGAGAGAACATTCAGCAGGAACAACTCAGAGTCAACAATTGATTTTGTCTTAGTCACCTCTGCAACCCAAGATAGAGTGGAATACTCAGCCAACTTGTTCACATGCAATAGCAATCACACAATCTTATATATCCATCTAATACTCCCTCAATGGTAAGACCCCAGCAGGTAGCGGATAATATTGTATTAGCTAGAAACAACAGTTACCAACTAAAGTGGGCACAGGCTGTGAAGCAGAACTTGGCTCCTGCAATAATAGCCAAAGTAAGGAATAACATCCTATACTGCCCAGATGAGGAGTCCTCTCCCCCTCTACTAGTCATGCAGTTTGGAACTTTATAAACAAAAATAAAAGCCGCTATTACCCGACACAAGAGAGTAAGTGACTTACAACCGAGTCGCTGGTTCGATACATGATGCTCCATCAAAGAGATCGCTTGTTGGTGCTTCAAAATATCAGCCCAGAGACCCAGTTTTAGTAAGATCATTGTGAATTGAGTACAAGTAGGCTAGAAACAAATGAGTAAAGGATATAAGGGAGAAGGTCTGGGATGACCTTGAGCAAGCCGCCAGCTCAGGAAATAGTAAAGAGTTTTGGAGGCTTATAAATGCCCCTTATTTTAAAGACATAAAAGACCCGTCCCTGGACACGCATGTAGAGGAGGAGGCATGGGTAGAGCATTTAGAAGGTATTTTCGGATGAAAAACTACCCTTGAGCACCAACAACCAAACTTAGCACCCCCTTCCCACAGATCCCTGACATTCACGTTACACAAAGTTAGAATAGGGTTGGAAGCCTGTGTCCCGGGAAAGGCCCTGGGACCTGATGGGGTCCCAACTGACCTTTTCCAGGCCAATTGTGATATGTGGGTTCCCCTAATAACAAATGTTTTCAACAGCATAGTGGTAGAAGGCCTCCCTCCATCCTGGAAACAAAGTGTCATAGTCCCAATTTTCAAGAAGGGAGACAGGGGCAGCCCGAAGAATTATAGACCCATCTCCCTTCTGGACACAACTGCCAAATCAATAGACCGGCTGTTATTTCCCAGGCAGAATGATTGGGCACAGGAGCGAAACATCCTAATGCAGGAGCAATATGGCTTCCAGAAAGGGAAGGGGACAGTGGACTAATGTCTCAACCTCTCACTCTGCATAGAATACTACACAAAGGCTAAAGGTGGGAAGTTATACACGGCCTTCATGGACTTGTTAGCTGCCTTTGTTTATGTGTCCCACCAGACGTTGTAGCTTATGATGAAGGAAATGGGAATTGATTCCCTGATCATTTGCTTCATCCGTCAGCTATACACCAATGCTACTGCCTTTGTGAGGTACGGCTTAAATGGGGAATGCACGCGTTCATTTAAAATTGAGAAAGGTGTCAGGCACGGATGTGTCGTCGCCCCGTTTTTTTTTCCATCTACACAAATGGGGTGGAGGCAGCCCTGTCTGGCTCAACCCCAGGCGTGCCTAGATTTTGCAACACTCCCCTGTCAATATTGGCTTGCGCTGATGATGCAGTGTTAATTGCCAGGACTGGGGTAGCAATCCAGAACCTCATAACAGCGTATGCCGCATTGATGGCCTCTTTAGATGTTCGAGTTAATGAAACCAACATTTTCATCATTTTAGCTGGAGCTGCCAGAGGTGCAAAATCCCTTTACTCCCATCTGGCCTCAAACAAAAATGAAGTGGTTGATTCTTTCGCATACCTGGGAGTTCTGTTCGACAGTAAACAAACTTGGTAATATTTGGTGGCAGTAAGAGCCCTGGGTATGGAAAGAAGCCAACTAGCTATAAAAGGTTTCACCAAGAAGCTGGGAGCCAGCCCCGTGGACAAAATTAAAAACATCTATCAAGCTAAACAACTGCAGAGATTAAAATACATCTTTTTCAAGACAATGGTTTCATTACCACCTTCATCATATAATCATATTTTACATCTTGAACTAGGGCTTACCTATTTGTCTGACTCTATTAGACTGACGCCAATCCTGCTGTGGCTCTATCCGGTGAAGGTCAACGGTAATTTTACCCAATACATAACTGGTGACTGCCTGAAGCTGGACGGTCGTAACAGGATTGGTTGGCTCAGAACTGCTAATAAGCAGGCAGATTTGTTCAATGACCCTGCCTCTTGTAGAAAGGTCCCTAAACAGAAAATAATTGAACTATACATGCAGAGGGCAAGTTTTGTTTGCAGGGAAAAGAATCACATCCAAAGGTATTTACTGCTCATGCTCTTGTCCCGCCAAGATCTGGTGGAGATTACTCTTATCTTGCACGCATCACTATAGTCCAGCATAGATTTATTTTGTTGCGTTTCCGCTTGAGCTTCATTCTGCTGATGCTTGGTGTTAGATCTGGGCTCTCTAGTTGGCAATGGTTATCACCTTTGTCCAAATAGGGGCCCTTCCTTCCAAGTCAGGATAAGGGGATTACACTCCTTAATAACCCCTGCTCACGCCCTTGGTAGCTTGGCATGAGCAGACAGGCTTATCTCAGAGGCACTGTGTTAAGCATTTGTGAATATACACAGTAATACAGTGATAACACTACAGATGGACACAACACAGGTTTTATAAAAATAAGTATTCGTTATATATACTTAAACACAAGACCACAAACAACAAAAATCCACAATACTACACTTAAGATTACTTAAACAAGGATTAAAGTCTCTTAATTCAAATTGTTGGTATATGCGACAAAGTTCTCAACAAAGTACAAGGATGCGTAACGCAAAGTAAACAAAAGGCTTGCAAAAGGGGAGATGCGTTGGTTCCTTGATCCGGGGGAATGGTTGCGTCCTTCCTCAATGCTTGCGCAGAGTAGGGGACTCGTCGTGAGCCTTATCCAGAGCAAAGGTGATGCGCAGATTCTCGGCTTGCGGGCCCTTCGTGGTGGGCAAGATGGCGCTGCGATGCGATGATCCAGTTGCGATTCGAGAAGATGGCGCCCTTGATGCGGCGATGCAATGACGATGACGCCCTGGCAGCCTTGTGATGACTCTGTACTTTGTAGCCGCGACAGGCCCGGCGACACACTTCTCTGGTGATGTGATGGCGACTCTCTCGATATTGTCATGCTTCTCCGGTGATGCGACAGCAGGCAGCTTCGATGAACACACGCTTCCAGGGAGATGCTGCAAAGGCTCCCTTCTCTGGCGTTGCGATGATTTCAGCTGCGGCTGCGACACGCTTCTTCTTGATGCATCGCGCTTCCAGCTCCCAGCGGCACGCAAATGACTGGAGTCAGAATTCCCAGCAAGGAAATTCAGGAGGGAGCTGGGGGTGAAGTCTTTTGGCCCTGAGACTTCAACAGGAGGCAAGCACAGTTCAAGCCCTTGGAGAATATTCTGTAGATGAAAGTCCTTACAAAGTTCCTTCTCCTTTCCCTTGGCAATGAAGCAACCACTGCAGGTCAACCCAGCAAACAGCACACCTGCAGAGGGGCAGTCCAAACTCCTGCACCTTCCTTGGTTCATCTCCTGGGCAATAAGTTTTCTTGTTCCAGAAGTGATCTAATTTCTTGGGATTAGGGTCCCAATATTTATACCCCCAAATCCTTTGTTCTCTGAAGGCAGAGAGGCCTCTGCCTAGTCCAAACCAGTTCCTGAGCACTTTGTTTACATGACTCTCTTCTTCCTTTCACTGAGATATCAGACGCCCCACAGGAGTTGGAGCCAGAATAGGTGAGGGAAGATACAGCTCTGGAGCACTCTGTTGACATGATTCCTCCTCTCCTTTCACAGTGCAGGGCAGGGACATCAGACAAGCCTCGGGGATGGAGCCAGCATTGTGGAAGGAAGGCCCAGTCCTATTCAGGTCCCAGGTGCACTCCTCCCTCCCATCTGGATGTAAATCTCCTTATTCACCACTGGGTTGTCCCAGCCTGTCTCCTGGAATTCCCCAGCCCTGTCACTCACAAACCCAGACCAGGAATACACAACTCAGCAGAGGCAGGCTCAAATGGTTAGACAAGCAAATACCTACTTTCTAAAAGTGGTATTTGCAAATACAGAATAATAAAATAAACTTTAATAAAAGATGTATTTTATTATTTTGAGCTCGGGCATACTAAATTCGAATTTCTACCATGTTCCCTGAGTCAGTTAGGATTGTAGGAATGTAACAATCTTAACTGCCCATTCTGGTCTAAGAGAACAGGTAGCCTTCAATAGTGAAAAACGAAAATGGCAGTAATTCACTTTTAGAACATGCTACACACATCAGAGCATGTCCTACCTTATACTTACAATGCACCCTGCCCTAGGGCCTACCATAGGGGTGTCTAATATGAAGCAAAGGGAAGGTTTAGGGACTGGCAAGTGGGTGCACTTGGCCAAGTCGTCATGGCAGTGCTAGACTGCACACAGGCCTTGCAATGGCAGGCCTGAGACACACTTTACAAGCTGCTTCTGTGGGTGGCACAACCAGTGCTGCAAGCCCTCCAGCAGCATTTGATTTACAAGCCCTGGGCACACATGGTGCATTGTACTAGGGGTTGACAGATAAATCAAATAACCCAATCATGGAATCCAATCAATACCTTAATTTAACATAGGGAGCACTTGCACTGTGACACTGATTAGCAGTGGCACAGTGCCCGAAGCATAAATCCAGCAAAAACATACCAAAACAGAGGATGCAATCCGTTAAAATGGAAGGGAGATTCACACCAATGATGCCAGGTCTAACATGTGTGCCCTCCAGCTGAAATGTGGGGATAATTACCCTTTCCCTTGGAAAAAATGTGGACAGACCATCAGCGTTGGCGTGTTCTGTACAAGGGCGGTGTTCCACCGTAAAGTCCATACCTGGTAGGGAGATGGACCATCTCAACAACTTTGGGTTCTCACCCCTCATCTGCATCAGCCATCAGAGGGGCCTGTGGTCGTTCTGAACTCGGAAGTGAGTCCCAAACAAGTATGGTCTCAACTTCTTCAGTGCCCAGACCACAGCAAATGCCTAACGCTCAATTGCACTCCACCTCCGTTTCCGTGGAAGTAACCTCCTACTGATGACGGCGACAGGTTGGTTTAGGCCCTCCTCATTAATCTGTGATAGAACAGCCCCCACACCATGCTCTGAAGCGTCTGTCTGTACAATGAATTCTTTTGAGAAGTTGGGTGCCTGAAGCACGGGTGCTGTGCACATGGCAGTCTTCAGGGCATCAAAAGCCTTCTTACAGGTGTCAGTCCAGTTCACTTTCTTGGGCTGCTTCCTGGAAGTCAGCTCAGTCAATGGTGCAACAATGTTGCCATACCCCTTGTCAAACCTCCTGTAGTACCCCGGGATTCCTAAAAAGGCTCTCACCTGTGTCTGAGTCTCTGGGGGTTCCCATGCCAGGATGGTATCAATCATGGGTTGTAGGGGTCCCACCGGGCCGCTTCTTACCTGGTGACCCAAGTAGACAACGGAACCCTGCCCGATCTGGCACTTACTTGCTTTGATCATGAGACCTGGCTTGCACAGGTCCATCAACACTTCCTAGAGGTGCTGCAAGTGTTCTTCCCAACTGGCGCTGAACACTGCAATGTCATCTAGGTAGGCGGCACTGAAATCCTTCAGCCCAGCCAATACCTGGTTGACCAACCTCTGAAAGGTGGCAGGTGCATTCTTCATCCCAAAGGGCATAACCCGGAATTGGTAGTGCCCATCTGGTTTGGAGAATGCTGATCTCTCCTTAGCCCCATCAGTCAAGGCGATCTGCCAGTACCCAGACGTCAAATCAAACGTGCTGAGGTACCGTGCAGCCCCTAACCGATCAATGAGATCATCAGCTCTGGGGATGGGGTGTGCATCAGTCCTGGTGACTGAATTGAGCCCTCTGTAGTCCACACAGAACCGGAGTTCAGGTGTGGCACCCGGCGAGGCAGCCTTTGGGACCAAGACCACTGAGCTGGCCCAAGGACTGTTTGAGGACTCAATGACCCCTAACAGCAATCATCTTGGAGATTTCCTCCTTAATGTAAGCCCTAACCTCGTCAGTCGCTCTGAAAGCCTTGTGCTTGACAGGAGGACTGTCACCAGTGTCCACATCAGGGACGCACCACTCTGTGACACCAGGAACCAAGGGAAATAGATCAGAGAATTGTCCCAACAGCTGGTGACAATCTTGCTGCTGATCAGGAGTCAGTGTGGCAGAGAGGCTGATACCATCCACTGACCCATTTTATTTTATTATTGCATTTATTGTGCGCATCAGCTACCCACAAAGGGTTTCCCGGCGCAATTGGTAAGATGTTAAGATAATGCTGAGGTCAGAAGGAGAGTTTAGATGTTGAAAAGCCAGGTCTTTAAAGCTTTCCTGAAGCTCATATAGTTGGTCTCAATACGTGCTGAGAGAGGCAGGGAATTCCACAGCATTGGCCCTAGGTAAGAAAAGGATTTGCCGCCCATGCGAGATAGTTTAATTTTCGGGATAGCGAATCTCTTCGCTGTGGAGGAGCGAAGAGAGCGGGAAGGGCAGTATGGGCGCACGAGCGCTTGAAGATATTTTGGGGTTTTATCCGCATTGATTTTGTGCTTTAAACTTGATATGACTTTCGACCTTAAGCCAGTGAAGGTCACGGATGTATCGGGTGGTGGGAGTAGTGCTCGGGATTTTGCATAGCAGTCTTGCTGCCGAATTTTGGACTGTCTGTAGTCTGCGAATAGTAGCTTTCTTTGACCCCAGGTAAAGCACATTGCCATAATCAAGCCTAGAAGTAATTAAGGCATTGATTAAAGTTTTCTTTGTTGACTCAGGCAGCATCCAGAAAATCTATTTTAGCCACTTTAGGATTGCAAAACATGTGGCTGAGATTTTTACAGCTTGCTGGTGCATATTGAGGGAGTCATCAATAATAATGCCCAGGTTACGTTATGTTATGTTATGTTATTGATATTTGTACCGCGCACAGCTGCCCCAGCAAAGGGACGTCCTGGCGCTTTGAGAAGGTAAACACAACACAGCATTAAAAGCGGGCAGAAAGGAGGAGAGACAGAACAGATGAGCTAAACAAATAAAAAGGTCTTGATAGCCCGTCTAAACTGAAGGAACTCATCGATGGCCCGGATTTGTGGAGGAAGAGAATTCCACCAGCTCGCCGCCAGGACTCGAAAGGAGCGGCCACCAACTCTGCTCAACTTAAAACGCGGGACCACTGCTAAGTTCTGGCCTAACAATCTAAGAGTGCGAGAGGGGACATAAGGGGTCAGCAGTTTCTCCAAGATTTGTGGAGATATACCCTTGAGGATTTTAAATGCAAGACAGAGAACCTTAAATCTGATCCTCTGCTGCACAGGGAGGCAGTGAAGAGAGCACAGCGCATTGGACACCGAGCACCGCCTAGGCAGACCTGCCACCAGTCGGGCCGCAGCGTTTTGAACCCGCTGGAGCCGTAACAGTTCTGACTGGTTGACCCCCGCCAGTAGGGAGCTAGCATAATCCAGCCTGGACAACACTGATGCTTGGACCACCAGCTGTCTTGTGGGTGCATCAAAAAATTTGAGGATGGGTTGAAGACTGGAACGGGGAGCATGCCCATTTCCTGCGGCCAATGGTGTGGGCCCCACAAGCTTTTGTTTTTGCCGAGCATCATGACCTCCGTTTTCTCCCCGTTCAATTTGAGGAAGTTGTCCTGCATCCAACCCGCGATTTTGATGAGACCGCTTCTGAGTGTGGAGGGCGTGTCAATGTTTTCGGCAGAGAGGGAAAAAATCAGCTTAGAATCGTCAGCATATGAGTACATCAGTCGGCCTGAATCTTCCACCACCTTTGCTAACGGGCTCATATACAGATTAAATAATAACGGACTGAGTATAGAGCCCTGTGGTACGCCATGTTCAAAGAAATGAATGTCCGAACAGGCGGAATGAGAAAAAACTTGAAAAGTGCGCTCATTCAGAAAGGAATTAAGCCAATTTAGTGCAGGACCACGGATACCTAAAGAGTGAAGTGTGTTGATTAATACCGTGTGTGATACCGTATCAAATGCGGCACTTAAGTCCAGAAGTACAAGTGCCACAGTCTCTCCCTTGTCCAGCTGGCGGCGAATATTCTCTAGGACTCCCAGTAAGGTGGTTTCTGTTGAAAATCCAGCTCTAAAACCTGATTGACAAGGGGGCAGCAAGTCTTCGGCAGTGACAAATTCAGTTAGGGTGTGATGCACATGTTTTTCCAAAATTTTGGAAAACACTGGCAGTAGAGAAATAGGCTGGAAATTGGAAGGTTGATTTGGGTCGGTTCCAGCTTTCTTTAGTAGGGGATGAATCATGGCATGCTTCCAGTCTTCTGGCACAGTCTCCTTGTGAAGGGAAGTGTTAGGAAGGTCTGTGATAATGTCCAGTGACGGAGTGTCAAGTGTTTTAAGTACGGAGCATGGTAGGGGGTCTTTTGGGGAGCCAGATTTAATGGTATTAAGTAATTTAGTTAGAGTGACAGTGTTAAGTCTGGGCCAGCAATACAAAGTGCTACAGGGTGCTGAGGGGCAGGTATGTATGTATTACAGGGATAGTTGTGGGCAGAGGGGTCCAGTGAGGCAGATGCTGATGAGAGGCAGCTGTTCTGTGCCATTGCTATTCCTTGGTAGATTTGGTCCACTTTGTTAACAAAAAAAGGGGCCAGTAAGTCACGTTGCTGTTTATTTAAGTCTGGTGGAGTGGGTGAGGTTTTTGAACCCGCAAGTTCCTTCATCATCTTAAATAGAGTTTTAGATCGATTTAAAGCCTCCGAGATGGTGGAGCACACAAAGTCAGCTCGCGCCTTGTTACAGAGCGTGTGATATTTATGTAATTTGCTTTTGTGTGATTTTTTTGTTTCAGATGAATAGTTTTTTCTCCATTTACGTTCAAAAGTTTTGCATTTAGATTTTTCTAGTTTCAATAATTCCGTGAACCATGGGGCGGGGGGTCGCTGGCCTTTGCGCTTTAATTTTGTCAGTGGTAGGCAGGTGTTAATTGCTGCCATAAGCCAATTCTGTACTGCTGTGGATAGAGAATAAACAGATTGCTTTGAACAGGGAGTGTGCAGATTTAAAAAGGTGTTCAGAGCATCAATATCTAGCTTTTTCCAATTCCTAATTAGCTTGGATTGATCCGGGATGTTCCTAAACATCTGTGTGGCTACTTGAAGTGAAAACCTAATCAGGTAGTGGTCAGACCAACAGATTGGTAGAGCAGGAAAAACCGTGATTTCCTTGAGATTGGTGAAAGCAGGGTTAAGTAGGTGACCTGCAATGTGAGTGGGTCCAGAATTTAGCAGGGTTAAGTTAAGAGCGGCTAGGTCGGAGATAAGTTCAGAAGCTGATGTGCAAGTTGGATTATCTAAATGTAAGTTAATATCTCCCATGAGGGAGAAGTTGGCTCCCTTCATAACTCGGGACCAATGAATTCTGGAAGAGCCGCTGTCCATGCTGTCGCAGGGCTAGGTGGACGATAAACAAGTATGCCAGAGATCGTAAAGTTGGGGGTGAGGGCAAGCTTGAATATAGCTGCTTGGCAGTTGGGACATGGCAAGTGAGTGAGGTCACAACTGTATTCTTTTTTAAAGAGTATAGCAATCCCGCCTCCTGTTTTGTTAGTACGGTCAATCCTTACTATTGCG
Source organism: Lissotriton vulgaris (assembly GCF_964263255.1). NCBI lineage: Eukaryota > Metazoa > Chordata > Amphibia > Caudata > Salamandridae > Lissotriton > Lissotriton vulgaris. The sequence goes on along the minus strand of NC_141691.1, from coordinate 232,871,437 downwards.
TAATGGTCGGGCACCGCTACTGCAATTTCTCGGCCCGAGCTCTCTTGGAGCCAGGTTTCCGTAAGGAAAAGGGCATCAGGCTTATCATCCATTAGTAGATTAAAGATCTTGAATTTATGTTTAGGTAAGGATCTGCAGTTTAAGCTGATAAGAGAAAAGTTTTGAATTTTGATTGGCGGAGCTCACTCTTGTCATTCTCTCTGTTCCCGGTAAGCATGCACTCTGGAGCAGCTGAGAAGCTACAATTAGGGCAAGGTGCGATTTCGCCCCCCAAGTGTAATTTGCAACATTGCGCTGATTGCGGGATTTTTAGAGCCTGTAGCTGCTCAAAGTTGTACCTGAGTAAGGGCTGCTCGCTATTGTAGGTGTGCGCAGCCGGGGTCTCTCTATCTGCCTAGTTAACTACTGAGTTGGCGTTTGAAGGAGACGTAGCAGGGTCTTCGGCCCTGGGTCCGGTCCAGGCGCGGACGGGCGCAGACAGGCTTACCTTCGGTGCGTCCGCTGCACGTACTTTCAAAGGAATCCATTTATCCTGACACTGCGCCCTTCAACTAGCCCGCTGCCCGATCCGAGATTCCTCTAAGATGGCGGCGGTTTTCGGCGGCAGTTCCCGGTGTTGCCTAGCGTCCCTAATCTGTTACAAGACAACAGATTCAGGTGAGTGGAAAGTACTGTGCAAATGAGCAACTGTGCAAAGTAACGCGGGGATTTTGGCAAGGGGAACAACAATTAAAACTTTAAAACACAAACCTCCCTGCTTCCACCTCAGGAGTTACTGGCTAGTAGCAAATTAGACAGGGTAATGGGAGTGGGCGTCTTTTATCCTGACACTGCGCCCAGCAACTAGCCCGCTCCGAAATTCCTCTAAGATGGCGGCGGTTTGCGGCGGCAGTCCCCGGTGTTGCCTAGCGTCCCTGATCTGTTCCAAGTCGACAGATTCAGGTGAGTGGAAAGTACTGTGCAAATGAGCAACTGTGCAAAGTAACCTATCTTTCTCTGTTGCAGACAGGAGGTTAGGAAGAGGCTCGGTCTCCTCCTCCATTCCATCATTTGTCGCTAGGAGCATGCCCACTTCGGACCTTTCTAAGTGGGGCTTCAGGCAGTTCACATGCAGGACCCGCAAGGGCTACCTGAGAGACCGCAAGCTCACCAAGTAGGCGACATCACTCTTGCGCTCCACCACCTCATACTCATATGGACCGGTCCACCTGTCCTGGAGCACACAAGGCTCCACAGGGGCCATGACCCAAACTTTCTGACCAGGCTGAAGCTCAATCAGAGTGGCATTCTGATCGTACCACCGCTTCATCTCCTCCTGGCTGGCTTCCAGATTTGAATGAGCAAGATCTCTGAAACGCGGAGTCTGGTTCCTGAAGGCCAGCATGTAGCTATATACATCCTGGGGAGGTTTCCTGTGAGATTGCTCCCAGCCTTCCTTTACCAAACTCAAAGGACCTCTTCCCGGGTGACCATACAAAAGCTCAAAGGGACTGAACCCTAGAGACTTTTGTGGCACCTCACGTTAGGCAAACAAAAGGCATGGCAAGAGGAAGTACACTTACGCCTAATTGGTTCCTCAAGACCCATGTTCGTGCCTTTGAGGCTCCGGTTAAATCTTTCAACCAGCCCATTTCCTTGTGGGTGGTAAGGAGTAGTGAACTTGTAGGTAACAGCACACTCCTTCCATCATCCCGGAAAATGAAAAGAAAACCATAGCTGTAAAGCTTATAGAAAATGGCCCATCAGCAAGAGGTGGTAGAGTCATATTTGTCATAGAGGCACATGAATGTCAGCAGACAGAGGTATTCTAGTCATTGATTGTCTTTCCACAAGAAAATCCAACAACACATGTGTTCCACTTCTATAAGATAGAGGAACATCCAGCGGAATACGTTCCTTTTGAGGACATTGAAATTCCACTAACTTACCAAGAGCATCAGCTCTGGTTTAAAGGCGCCCTACAACATCAAAATCACATTACCAGGGTCGGTCTACAAGGTAGACCAGGAGCAACATAGCCGGTACTAGCCAGCTATACACCACATATTGACATTGAATGAATGTCAGAGGTATAACTGTTAGCTCAGCTAAAATAATTAATTAAAATACATAGAACATGGTACAATATGTCATGCAGACTTTAACAGTCTAACCTGCTATTAGAATTCCACAGCACACCCCTCATCGGGGGAACACAAACAAAATCACACCACAGACTATACAGTCAGTAATCGGTAAGTTACCTGCGAAAAGGGAACAAATTCCATTCTGGTTAGCCCAGAAAATTCCTCAAATAGAGGAAGTATTTCTCGATAGTACACCTCATGAGAAACACAGGATTCTAAGAATCTGTTCACCAATGGGGATTGCACCACATGTGGAGGACTGTGACACTTGGGGTACAGTCTTTGCTTCAATCTACACAAAAACATATGGTGTCCTGTCTATGGCGGTAATATGAGACTTTCTGAGACAGATTCAAAATGAATACGGTCCAGAACCAGCCTTGAATCTTGGTATGAAATTACTGAAAGATTTCAAACAGGTCTCCACTATTTTATTAGCTAACATTAAAGGTGAAGCAGCATCAGTGGCATTCCGCCAAAAATTAAAAGAACTCAATATTACTGAGGAACCGTATGAACTTGCCAGAATTATTGAAAAATCCTATGAAGAACTAAGAAGAGATAGTTTTGGAGGGAAACCTGTAAAGCCCGACCTAACTGAAAATCCTGAAAAAGTTTTTATCAAAAATAATCTAACTACTGCTAATAAGAAACGGGAAAATAGTAGACAGTTACTTCCTATAGAAAAGCACTCTCAGTCCAGAGTTAGATCCCCTCAAAAAGAGCACTCTGAAAAGAGATATAACCTCAGAAATAGGAATAATTTAATAAAACCTGATAGATAGCAAGATACTGATACATGATCCTCTTGTAACTTTCAGACTTCCTCGCAGAAATCCAAAAGAAGAGGACGATCAGAACACAAAGAAGAACGCAATAAGTCCAAAGAAGATCAACACGTTCAAATAAATAAGAAAACTAAATTCTCCAAAAAGAAGGTAGCAAGTGTTAAAATCAGACATGCCAAGGATCTTGAGGGCACAACTCAAGAACGGGGAGTGGGCCCAGACAATGCTGGACAGCGCAGCAGAGGTCACCATAGCTCGCAGGATCCTGAAAGATCATCTGGAGACAGTGGATCTGAATGAATGCATTCAGGTTGAAACTGCAGACACCAGGGTTAGTGTACCCCATAAGTTATATGAAGTAACACTCCGAATAGAGAGGGACATAACTAGAAAAACAAAAGCATTCTTTTGAGGAAAACTATCCAAGGGTTATGACATCCTTCTGGCTGAAAAAGACTGGCAACCTGAATTTGTCAGGGAGTGCCCACATGGAGAAGAAATCATTGTGCCAGCCTTCTCTAATCATATTCCTATTAATAAAAAATACACCTATGCCAGAAAATGGGCTGTGGCCCAGGCTCCAGCATTATATAAAAATCAAGTGGGATGGGATGAGGACTCTCCTCACCATAGAATCGAGTAAAAAAATCAACCTACTGCTGAGAAGCAGTATCCAGTAAAGCAGGAAGCTAAAAAACAAGTCAGAGAGATCTTAGATCAACTTGAATACCAAGGGGTGATTGAAACATGCACCTCATCCATGAACAATCCTTTGTTTCCTGTCTCCAAACCAGATGAAACATATCGTCTAGTTGTGGATTACAGACATTTAAACTCTTGTTGCAAAACTTTTGCAGGACAAAAGTCACACAGTGCAGCACTGATGAATAACATCGTTCGCAAGCAATACAAAACGACATTAGATATTTCAAACTGTTTCTTCTGTCAAAACATTGCACCTAAATGCAGGTACTTGACCGCTTTCTCAATAATGGGGACACAGCAACACTTTTGTCGTCTCCCCCATGGATTCAAGAACAGTCCTGGATTATTTTCAGCCAGAGTAACAGAGTTACCACAAACGTATGATGATGAGGCATTATCTTATGTCGATGACATCTATCTTACAGATGATGATTTGGACAGGCACTTGACCAGGGTGAACCCCATAATACTTGGATTCACCTCTGAAGGGTATAAATTCAGTTTTAAAAAATCAAGAATTGCCCACCTCAACGTCCTATTTTTGGGATACGAACTGTCAAGTGAAGGCAAAAGCCTGGCAGCAAACTTTTTAGAAAAATGTGCGCTGCTCCAACCACCAAAAACACTGAAAAACGTACACTCAATTCTAGGATTCCTGAATTTCGGAAGAACTTACATTCTAAACTATGCAGAAAGGGTTAAACCTCTCTACGTACTAATCAAATCTGATTTCAAACCAACTAATTGGCCTCAAAAACACACAGAAATGTTGTGTCCAGTGCAAACAGACATGTTGGCAACAACACACTAACAAACACGTGACAATGTACGCAACCTTGTAATCCGAATCATCCCAGGGAGATGCAGATTCACATACCTAACCTTTAATGAAGGTGAAAAGGTACCAATAGCTTACAAGTCACATTTGTACACACAAGCTGAAATGAAATTCAGTTCAACAGAAAAAATTCTGACAGCAGTTCAAACTGCGGTAGCAAATGAAAGAGCCCTTGCACAGGGTAAATGCATTAAAGTCGTTACACCTGTACCTGCCTTAGAGGCAGTTAGGAAGGCAAGCATTCCAAATGCAAAAGCTCTACATCCCAGATTGATACAATGGGTTAATTTGCTTGCTGCAACAGACGATGAATACGTTTTTTTGACCCTTACTTGAAGACACAAGAATTTCTCCAATACGAACAAGAATGTCCTCTGCCAACTGAAATTCTACCTCCAGAACATTACGGCTGTATAATATATACAGACGAACAGCACAGCGCGCAATTGGGGGTAAACAAGCTTATAGTGCTGCGTGCGCGATTGTTAAATGTCGCTGGCGCGATGGTAAATTCAGACCTATGGTCACAAAAACTCAATCTCTCGGAGACTGTACAGCTCAGTGAGCTGAACTACGGGCTTTCAAAATGGCGCTTGAAAATACCGATCGCAAATTCCCCAAACTCATAGTGTGCGATTCGAATTATTGCGTCCAGTCTTACAATGAATATCTGCAGAACTGGGTTCAAAATGATTTAAAGACGGAAAAGGTGGCACAATAAAACATAAAATACTTTGGGAACAAGTAATTCTTTTACAAAAAGAACTATAAAAGACTCACGTCATCCATACTCTGAGTCATCAACGTGATGGCGTTCACGTTGAAGGGAATTCATTGGCTGATGAAGCCACGAAGGCAGCTGTGCAAACGGCTTCCGTAGCTGCAATTACTCGTTCAAAAACAAAAATAGACAGCAAAATAATGCAAGCAGTCACTGCTTCAATAAAAAAAACAGTGGTAAAACACTACCAAAAGGCTTTCCACTCAAGTACTCATATATAACTGATGCAAATAATGTTCAGTTTGCTCAAATCCCTGGAGTGGGGGATAGAGTAATCCCAAACATGGAACACAGGTTAGGACTAATCTTAGCAGCACATGTAGGGCTTGCCTCTGCACATGCAGGTGTTTCCGCCACAGTTTCATTATTAAAACAGCGATACTGGTGGTCACACATGAGGAAACAAACCAGAACTGATGTTTTGGAATGTGAAATCTGCCAAAAAACGAAAGTTACAACAGTGACACACCCGGCGCAGATGCCCCTTATGATTTCAAATAAACCACTAGCGTGTGTTTACCTGGACCACTGTGGTCCCTTACAAAGGGATGGCAACTATAAATATATCATGGTCACAGTGGATTCATGCTCAAGATTCATTTGGATGTGGCCTCAGCGCTCGGCTGACGCCCGAACTGTTATAAAAGATTTGCGAGTCTTTATTGGGACATACGCAATCGGCATGCTACATTCTGACCAGGGTTCTGCTTTTAGCTCTAGGGCTTACAAGGAGGACATGGCCAGCTTGGGTGTTGCATTGCGATATTCGAGTCAATTCCATACTGAGGAAAATTCGGTTGAGGAGAGAAAAAAGCGTGACATAAAGCAATCTATAACAGCTAGGGTATTAGGTTCGGGTGACGGGTGGGTCAAACATCTAATAAATGTCCAACGTAGTCTTAATAACCTGCCAAGAAATTCTCTGGGTGGAATCACTCCATATGAAATCCTTTTTGGTACTAGAATGTTGGTTGAAGATCTCGATCGTCACACTTCAGTGGTGGAACAAAAACCCTTTGATATCAAAGATCGTTTGGCTGTTTTACAGGACTTAAATGAAATGAGAAGAAGTCTAAGCAAGGCCAGTGAAAAGCCAACGGCCACTAAAGAAAAAACACCTGTCCCAGCTAGACCTGTCTAGTTTCCAAAGATTGGGGATCTGGTCAGGTAGAAAATAGCAGACAAGAAGGAATTTGGGCCTTCTTCCGGAAAGATTTAAACGCTTTATCTAAATATTTTCTTTAAAGGTCAAAGTCCATACTAAATTAATCAGAGCTTGATCAATTAGAAAGAATAAAATCAAAGCAAAATGATGCAGAAATATTGTGTGACTTTCTTAAAACATTGAAACATAGGAAGGATAAGAAAGGGAAACAGCACAATGAGATACCCACGCAACTTTATATTTACCTAGAATGGTGTGAAGACCAACCCTGGCCACGGGCTGGGATAAAGGACAGGACCCCTGATAGTGCAGGTGCCAGCAGGATAGAACAGGTGCAGATCAGAATCAGGATAAGTACGGACCAAATTGGATCAGGACAGGACCACCGCAGGTCATGACCGGCACCCACAGCTAAAGTGGAATGCCAGCGTCACACCCCTCTCTGCAGCTAACAGTCAGACCCCGATTGGGTTAGCAAATCTTCTCCCTCAGGAACCCCGATTGGGTTATCGAACTTCTTTCCAGAACCCCGATTGGGTTATCGAATCTTCTGACAGAGTGCTCCACCAGCACCTCTGCTCTCGATCACCTATTGAGTGCGTTGGGTCAGTGACAGGTCAGCTATTCGGACCAGTCGGACAATCTAACTAGCTAAGCCTACCTTAGTTATACCATTTTCCAGGGCAGTGTACCACCCCCAATGTTGCAAATGTGTCTATTCCCTCAATTTGATTGGTCAAAAAACGAGGAGAGGTCATCACAGCATACCAGTTATGAGGTCATGCTCTTCAATATTTAGATCAATGTTCCCGCCCAATATTTTATTTTCCCATGCACTTTTATTTCACCCGGCAATGAATGTTCCAATAGTAAATACAATGTATAATTTAACATCCTTTTGGAAGGTTCAGGAGGTCGGGTTCCCATGAACATCTTCTAGGAAGTCAGGAGTTGGCATAAATTCAATGCCATGGCTTGTAGACTTGGGTGAACGTGGAGCATGCGCTGTTGCGGGACCCAAGATGGAGCAACATTGTACTTGATTGGTCCAAACACGAGCTAGTAGCAAAGTCAAAGAAGAACAGTTTTAGAACAGAGAATAAATGAATGCACTGTATACCACTTATCTCTACTCTGTTCCCATTACTTTATTTTAACGACAGCATTTGGGATTAGGCCGAACAAACAACTTAGTAAATGCAGCAAAGCAAGAGTTAGCGCATGACAACATAGAGCAGCCATCTTTAGTCCCTTGCTCACTTTGCCACTGGATTCAAGCAAGCCGGGCTGAAGACGGCTGGAATGCCAGAAACCAGTCCTCGGAAGCTTGTTTCCGGTCCAGGGAAGACATTGCTTGGCAGTTCGGGCTGGACTGTTCCCATGAGGCACAGGGTCAGACTGATTTGCATATAGCCATGTCTGAACTGGGGTGGCAGAGTGGGCTAAAGAACGGTGATGGATTAAACCCAGATCTTTTGACTGGGTGTGAGTGTTTGATTGATTCAGATGCTCCGTCCATCACCACCCCCCTTTTGTACATCTTTAGTTCTAATGCGCAGAAGCAAAGATTCCCACCAAGCTTTAAGAATACGTCATGTCACATGACAGACGCATGCGCAGAAAAGTTCCCGCGTTGCGGCGGCCATTTTAGGTTAATCGAGTTACGGTTAGTAAACGCACATATGCAAGATTCCCCAACTTACTAGAAATATCGTGTTTTTTATTGTTAATAAGACGAAACATGTTGGTTAATACATTACTTATTATTTTGAGAGGGTTGAGTCCACGCAAGTCGCTTTACGTGTGGAACCTTGCTCCATCACTACCACTCATGGTAAATCTAGGAATGCAGCAAAATCCAAGGGTGTTGTGTGAAAACACCCACGCTCTACCCATGAAATGCCTCCCTGTGGCAGAGTAACGTAACACAGCAATGTGTGCTGCGTTATTCGGACTTTACTAAGCATTTCAGGGCCACGCAAGGTGGCCCTGTGTGGGTTCAGAAATCACACATAGTAATTGCGTCACGCATGCACCCCGTTGCTTGGTGCAAATGTGTTGAAACTGCATGATAAATATAGCCCTGAATTTGGAAAGTCAGAAATCCGCAAGAGTGAGATAAAGGGACAGACAGTGTGTGGTAGTGGAAAAAAGAGGCATGGGGGGTATTTAAGATCACCAGCCTAGGTATTCGGCACGTTGACGTTTAATAACACGGGCGGCCAGCTTCTGAGCAAAGCTTCTAGAAGCAGTACTCTTTCTCTTACAAATTAAACACTGAACACATTCATGATAATAACATCATTAATCTGTTGTTCTTCGCATCTTCAATTTTTTGGATCTTGAAAGCTTGACTGGACCGTTAATAGTGTGGCTCGCACACAGTGTTCCATTGAAGATACAAATGATTTCTCAGTGCTCATTTGAAACAACCAGCAAATTTTAAATGTATGTTTCAAATTAGAGCATTTTCGAGATAAAATCCTGTTTTTTTGTATTTACGGGCGTTAATATGCTATAGTAGTAATTAAGACTGTCAGATATATTTTTGCCGACTGTATTCAACAGTTGATTTAATAACCAGACTATGTTTTCCATTCACTTACATTGGGATGCATTACAATACACTTGCAAATGTTTGCTTTCATTTTTTTTCGAATTCATGCAACCTTGAATATCATTTTCAGCCAGAATTTGCAAACCTACCTGCACCTTTTTCAAGGAGAAAGAGCGCCATCTGTTGGTAAAGGCAATGCACACATTTTCACGACCCCCCCATGTTTAAGGCTTCAGTGTGCCCATGAAGACCAATGGCTGGTCCCCCAATAACAAGCATGCAAATGTGCCTGCTCATACCATTAATCCTGTAATATACATGGCTGACGAGTGCAGTGCATGCATGTGACATAATCAATAGAGGAGCCAATTTTTAGTGCTCTTGTAAATCCTGTCACTAATTAGAATCAGTCAGCATGGGCTTTGTAAGCCGCAGTAACCATGATAAATAATGGGCACTGGGACTGTACTGTGGGGCCATGTCGCAGAGATATATGCATATCATAGAGGTGTTATGCATTCAGCGTTTTATCCTCGGGGTATTGAATGGAGATGCTGGTGAACCGCTGCAAATATGCAATTACAATACAGCACAGCGCCTCGTGAACAAGTGTATGAAAAAGACACTATAACAAGCTTTTATTAGACAAAGATATGCCAAATAGAGCAAAGAGGTGCGTTTTTTGATGCAGTCTGTTTTAAAAGGTTTTTTATTCTATTTGGCAGATGCGCGTTTAGTACTATTATAGTTTACAGTTCAGTTTTACTCAAGTTGTGATTCAGTGTTGTGTTATTTTGATTGCTGTGAGGGCTGAGCAATCTGTCTGCGTAGTGCGCACCTATTAATCAATGCTTGCACTTGCCTGGAGATGGGATAAGGATAGATATTTTCTTGTCAGGAGTAATTCTTCTCCAATTGCACATCAGCTCTCTGGAAGTGTGAGAGCAGTTTTATGTGCTTCACTTTCGACATCTTTGGTATGGTAATTCCACCAAACTATATCGTATTTAGACTTCAATGATATGTGTAGAGAAGCCTCCCTCTCCCTTAAATATTGTGCTCTGCAACCACCTTATCCGGCATTGAAAAAGAGGCAGCCACAGGGCAAGGTCACTGAGAATCAGACACACCATGACTTATTTTTTAGTTCGAGCCAAAGACAGTTCTAGTGGTTTTCCTTATCTTATGATAATACATAGAAGAGGGAAGCAACCTTTACAAATGCTGTCTTTACCACACAGTGCCTTTATAAGGAAGAGCATTTACCACACTTGCCTTTACCACATAATTAGCTTAAATGCTTTTACCACACCTACTTTTACCGTGCACGGTAAGTATTGGTAAGGTTATCAGTAAGTCGTTATAGGTAGGATTTAGGGCCATATGTATCATCATCACCATTTGCGATTTCTAAATAGCGATTTTTAAGGAATCGCTATTTAGAAATCGCAAAATGGTACGTATGTAGAAAATCACTATTTTTTAGCGATTTCCAATTATTCCTTATTTGCAAATTCGCAATTTGCGAATTCGCAAATAAGAAATAATTTCCCATTCATTTGTATGGGCCAGGAGGCCCATAGAAATGACTGTGAAATAATTCTCAATTTGCGAATTCGCAATTTGCTAATCGCAATTTGAGAATTATTTCAAGGGTGCAGGGGTGTCTCAAGGACACCCTGCTGCACCCCTGAAAATTACATGTGTGTGCATATGGCGCACATACATGCCCAATGGACATGTATGTGCGTCATATGCCACCCTCACAAATGCACAATTGTGCATATTTACAAGAAATCGCAAATTACCACCAACTACAAGTTGGTGGTAATTTGCGATTTCTAAACCTGAGTTCGCAATTTTGAAAAGCTTCACACATAGCATTTAAGGAATCGCAAAATTGCGATTCCTTAAATGCTTAAGCAAAATAAGGAATCGCAATTTTTTGCGATTCCTTATTTTGCAAATTTTTCATACATTTCAAAATCGGAAAAAAGGGCGTTTGCGATTTTCTAAGGCCGAAATTCTGCGAATTTCGGCCTTAACGAATCACAAAAGGCTTGCTACATATGGCCCTAAGTTTCTAAAGAAAAAGTGTTTTTTTGGTTTACCTATAACTTTCGCGTCATTTGATGAATCTTCACAAACATTTCCCAAAAAGTGCCCTCCTGTGTCTGGTTGTGCACAGAGATTTTTGGGGTCATTCATCAAGCAGGGCCGAGAAAAAGGGGGGTAAAACAAAGTGTGTTTCCATTGTTAATTCCCATAGAAATGTTAGGGTCAGATGCACATAGGTTTTTTCAAGTCGCAAATGGCCCAATTCACAGAATTGGGCCATTTGCGAAAAGACAAGCCAAGGTTTCCCCCAACTCTAAAGACATTTTCCTTGGCGACTTCAACCTGCACTGGAACGACCCCAAGGAACCTCAGGTCAACACTATTAGAGACTTCCTGGCTGACCAAGTCCTTAACCAATCCTGCACACTCCCAACTCACTCGAAAGGTGGCAACGTAGACTGGACCATCGCTAAGCAGTCAGCGGTCAAGCTTATCTCTATAGACCCATGCGATTGGTCTGTACCCACACTATCACCTTCCTTCTGCCAGGCACCCACAAGACAAGAGCACCACAACCCGTAATTCCCAAACGTTGGATTAGAGACATTAAGAACCTTGATCTCGGGAAACTGGCTGCTCGCTGCGAGACTGAGACCTCCCCTCATATCATTATCGTAAGCAACCTCACCGAACATTATTCCACGACTATATCTAACATTCTTGATGATCTTTCTCCACTAAAACTACAAAGAAATCAACTCAAAGTCAGGAACCCCTGGTTCAATGGATCCCTCAACAATGAGAGGAGATCCCTCCGGCAGACAGAACAAAACTGGAAACAGCACCCGTCAGCGGTCCATCTAAAACTTCTCTGCCAGTCCAGAAATGCCTATAATAGGAAAGTCCTCAACTCAAAAAAAGAATTCTTCAGAGCAGAACTTGGGAACACCAGGAACAGACCTCACAAGCTATTCGAAATGTTCAAACAAATATCTAACAAACTGGCAAAAACCTCCAAAGAAACCCCTAAGGGCCAGATGTAGGTAAATACCATTTACCGATTCTAAAATACCGAATTTTACCAATTTGGTATTTTAGAATGGGTAAATGGTATCTAGGTATTCATTCGGTAATTTTTACCGAATCTGTAAAAGTCGCTAAATACCGATTCGGTATTTACTGATTCGGTATTCCTCATTCATTATTTACTTTATTCAGTTTTATCGAAGAAACGTATCAAGACATCTTAAAAATACATTACATTTTCCAGTAGTAAAACATTTAATTAAAAAGAAAGCATCACAATAAATACTTTACAGATATAAAATTTTGAATACAGTATTTTTTTCAAGTTAAAAGCATCATATAACAGTACTTTAGGGTACATCAAAGCTCAAGTTACAGATTAGTTCTATGCGAATACAAAATTAACCTTGCGATATTAATAGCTATGAGGTCTGATTCCAAGAATTGGAGAACCATAAAAGCAGGGCGACATTGGCGAAGGCCCATGGTTTTTAGAATAGGAATCAGCCATCGCTTTCTGGGTTCGGAATAGAATTTGCAGAAAAGTGTTACATGAAGGAGCGACTGTGGGGAGATACCATCACATGGACAATGGGTTAATTGCTTGGACCAATCATTTGGCGAAGAAAGGGTAAAGAACGGTGAAAGATGTTTAATCTGAATCGGATCAATAAAAATCTATCAAAACTATATAACTTCAAAGTTAAATAGGGCTGGATCGTGACAGTTGTTTGAATTGACAGTGAATGCTGGACAGAGATTTTGTTAGCTACAGTAGTCAAACGAAGACCAGCTAAGTGCATTAGACATTGATTCTTTAACATCTTTCTTGAAATCCTGACCATTTCATGGAGGTTATGATAATATTTCTCCACACCCAAATCAGATAAGAACTTCCTAACGTATTGTAACCATAAGATCTTCTTGACGTGTTCTAACTTATCGCAATCTGTCACAATTGCTTGGGTAAACGTTAACTTGTTGGACGTCCAGAGACATAATAGAACTGGTTGCATCCTTTTGATGTCAGAAATATAGGGTACGCCCAGTTCAAAATGGCAGCTGAATGTGGACCTACTCTGTGGTACTGCAAGTAGGAATCTTAAGAAGCTGTTTTCTACTTTTTGGATGTATTCAATCTGCACATACCCCTAACCCCCTGCCCCGTCCGTAGATGGCTGTGCTAACACATTTGGCCTGATAGATACGTAGCATCTCTTCCAGGGGTCGTTTTCCAAGCCTCTGGATAAATGCTACTAAGGCCATTGTAGCTTTTAAAAACTGCAGTTTTCTAACCTCAATTGCTCTTTTCCAAGTACCCTTTTCATCCATAACAACTCCTAAGTAAGGATAGGTGGGAGTGTGGTCTACCCTGGAATTGCTTATATAAATATAATTTCCTTTTCTTAATTTTCGGCCAGAAGTCATAATGAAGATCTTTTTTATATTGAATTTTTTAATCTAAATTCGACATAAATAAGTTGTAACGATTTACAGAGCGCTGTAGCTCAAGAGGAGTGCAGGCAATGATAACCGCGCCATCAGCGTATAGGAGAGCGGGGATTGGGCGATTCTGGAAAAGGGGAAGGTCCTGACTCCCCTCCAACATGGCTGTTTCCAGGCCATATGTGTACAATGTAAAAAGGAAGGGCGCCAGAACACAGCTCTGTCTTACTCCCCACTCTACCCTAAAGGGTGCGGATAAGTGGCCCCCCAAGCCATATCTCACTCTTGCAGTTGCATGTGAATAGATTTCTCGCAGATAATTAACCAACAGAGTGTCGACCCCCATTGCTGTCATAATGTCCCAGAGTTTTGCATGGCCCACGCAGTCAAACGCTGCAGTGAGGTCTACATATGCCATGTGCAGTCTTCCGCCCTTCGTGTCTACATATTTGCTCCTAAGTAACGAAAGGTTTAGGACCTGCTCGATGGTACCAAGTCCTTCCCTGAAGCCGTACTGGAGGTCAGATATGATGTTATTGTCTTCCGTCCAGTACTGCAGACGTTCTAACAGGATACGGCCCACCACCTTTCCCAGCGAGTCAAGTAAGGAAATAGGGCGGTAGCACGTTGGACTATTGCGGTCGCCCTTTTTAAAAACCGGAACCAGGATGGACTCTGACCAGTAGTCCAAAAGTCCAACTTTTCCAGTGGCTTCCAGGACCCTGAGTAATAATGGGGCCCATAGGTCCATTTTAAATTTATATAAGTCCACAGGGACACCGTCCGGGCCCGGGACCTTTCCTCCTCTGCTTGCATTCAAAGCTTGTTCGACTTCGGCCAGGGTAAAATCTAGGGCCAATAAACTATGAGAAGCACTTGGGCTACTGAGCCTTAACCCGGGACTACGATAGATTTGGGTAGGGTTCACCGTTAGGCCAAATATCTGCGAGAAATGAGATATCCAATGAGATTCAGTGATTGTAACTTCTATGTTACTGCTCTCTCTTGGGCCCGAAAGGAATGGTGAATTTATGACTTCCCAAAAAGCTGTGCTATCACTAATTTTACAGCTGTTGTGTAAGGCAACCCATAGTTCCTCTTTTAATTCATTCTTTCTCTGCTGTATAGATTTCTTATATACTTTCCTTAGTTGGTTAACCTCTGTCCTATCTCTATGGGATTTTTTATAAGCTGCTTTAAGGGCGGAGTACGCTTTAGTGCAATATGAGTTAAACCATATAATCTTGATTTTCTTTTCCCTTTAGGTATAACAGTTAGAGCATCACTTGCGGATTTAGTTACTATTTTAAAATTGTCTACGATCACCTGAGGAGTTGAGCTCTCCTCTAAACATAAACTAACTGCTGACATGGAGGTTCTGACAACCTTTTTTGTTATTAATTCAGGGTCTGAGCTGGCCCACTTTATTGCATAACCATTTAGTCTATACATTGTAAGATTTTCATCCTGGTACAGGGTCGTTGGTTTTATTCTACCTCCTGCAAGTTGCATGGTAATGGAAATAGGAAAATGATCGCTATATGCGCAATCATGCGTCGTAAAGTTCGCTATAAGTTTAGAAGCTCTAGTTGCCACAAAAATAAAATCGATGCAGCTAGAGGCTCCTCTGCCCTTAAACGTTGGGCAGAGGATTGTCTCATTCATACACTCCCCTGTGAGAGAGTGAGGAAAATGGGTGATATTACTTTCTTGGGGGTCCAGAAGGCCACATGTGATGTTGTTATTTCTTTCACATAGAGATAGATTAAAATCACCACCCCACATAATTATGGGATATTTCCTGTGGTTGATATTACTATAATCTAGAAGGAAATAACTTATTTCCTTCAATGTCTCCACTAGTTTTGATTGCTGTAGGGTATTATAGAAATTAACTACCACAATGTGGGCTGATTTATTTACGGTTATTAAAATTATCAGGTAATTCTCTTCGTTTTTTAATGAGCTTGTTTCTCTCAATTGGATTAAGTTTGAAATATATACCACCAGCTCACCCTGAAGCTGGAGTGAGTGCCGGGGAGAGGAATGTTTTATAGCCGTTTAAATGGATTGGTAGTACTGCCCATGTCTCCTGGAAACACAGGATGTCATAGGACCGCACAAATGTTAACCACCCTTCTTGATTGAACTTAGATCGGAGACCAGCAATATTCCAGAATAACGCTAATAGTGTCCCTTCTTAAGGTGTTGACATCAATCTGAGAAGTCATGTTTAAGCAAATTCTTTCTTTAAGAGGGCTGCTATTTATTAAGGAAACCATGGGTAAATCAGGGGCTTTTATTACTTGGGGTCTTGGTTGATTTGACTTTGGGCCATGATTGGATACAGGCAGTTCTTGAATTTGTTCAAAAGAGAGCGGGACGGGGTTAAAGGGCGGAATCAAAGTGTTTTCCAAGAGTGGAGTTTCCTGAGATGGATTAGAGACTGGAATCAATTGTCCGTCACATATTTCTCTCTCAGTGTTAGGACGAGCAGATCCTAGCAAAGAAGTTGGTTGTCAGTCCACCTCCTCTGATAGTGACAGAAGTTCGAACCTATTCTGCGTTAGTATAGAACCATTTGTTTTCAAGGTAGGATTGAGAACTGGCCTTTATATGAAACGAAGTGGGACAGACAAGATTACTGTAGGTATTATCGGTGTTTCCTCCTTATCAGCTAAGAGAGAACGGATAATTCTAGGGGACTTGAAGTTTATGACAATACAGTCACCCTGGATAGATTTTTGGGAGGGACCCACCCATCCTACTCTTCGAACCATCAGAATTTGATTAATGTTCTGCGGGTTAAAATGCTTGTGTTTAACCAGCCAATCCACCACTTTATTCCGGAGGGAAAACCAGGATTCTGTCACTCCTTGTTTCAAAGGTGGAACCCCCGTCAGAACCAAGACATAGGGACAAGATGCAGGTGGCATGTTTAAATTATCTTTATTGGATTGGGTCATACAATTGGTGGAGTTAAGGTTCGTGCTTTTCTGCCCGAGGTTACTGGTATTCTCCATCCTGGCAATAACCTTCAGTCTAGTACGTGATTTTGGCTCTCTTGTGGCGGTACCTTGGAAATACCAGACCCGAGCTTGATTAGGTTGATTTGAGGGATCCCTTTGTAATGATGCTTTGTTCGTAATACTAGGTGTCGACTTGGTAGTTTCCACTCAGACTCTAATTGAATCAACATCCCCTTTCAATTGAGCCAGCTTATTCTCTATACGACCAAATCTTTCATCAAAGAGGGAAGACAGGAGAGAAGTCATTTCGCCAATTCTTTGTTCTAGAATGTTTTTTACAAGGACTTCCATGTGTTTCCCTAGATCTTGTAGAGTTACATCAGAATTACTAGTGGAGGAACCGGACTGAACTTCGGGGTGCTTTGAGCTTTCATCTGTTTGAGTTCCCTGTGAACTAGAACCAACCCCAGCTGTCACCCTTCCCTCTTTGACCTGCTTACCTCCCTTCTGTTTTATGCCCATGGCTCTGCCTTTCTTTTGTTTAGTTTGTCCCCGAGTCTGGGTGCCTTCCCCTCTTGGGGTAGGGATAACAGTCTCCCTATCCCGTGAATTAGGTGATTTTAGTAGGTCATCTACAGAATTGGAAGAAAATATTAGGAAGGGTGTATTGTAAAGGACTATTGAATTCCTCATCCCTGATCTTAGGGAGTTGTGAAGGATCGAGTGAAAGTCTGAGCTCTGTTAATTGGATCTCGTGGCTAATTAGAGATTCTGCTCTTAATAGGTAAGCGTCCAAGGTGCCCACAGTACTCTTACATTTCTCCATCAATGGTAGTTCTCTACGCAAGTCTCAACAGTTAGTAATCGCTATATGGTCGAACTTACAGATCAAGTTGTAACTGTTGACTTGGGCATCAGATTTCATTAAAAGGGCCAGAAGCTCTTTATACAGCAAAGTAAAAGTGAACGACCGCAATTGTGTTCACTTAACAAAGATTCTTACCCATCCTCTTAGTGATTCGGCTCAAGGAAAACCGCCAAGGGACCGGGCCCTGCCCTGCCCCAGTCTGCCCCTGACGGCCACAGATGGTCCGCCCTTTGCCCGGGCTTAGCCCGGCGCTCACCCGCGCGGGTCCCTGGTGGCGGGAGGGGCTGCTTGTTTTTATGTTCCAATAATTACAAGGGGGAGAGACGAGTCCTCCGGTCTGAGCCCCACAGCGTCCTGGGGCTTGAAGTCCTCTGCAGCCCCCTACGAGCACACAGCCAGCAGCGCGAGAAGTCTCCTGCGGACCGGGAGACGCGAGCAGTTGAAATAACCCCCTGGTCACAAGGGGGAGGGGCGAGTCCTCCTGTCTGAGCCCCACAGTGTCCTGGGGCTTAAAGTCCTCTGCAGCCCCCTACGAGCACACAGCCACAGCCAGCAGCGTGATGCGTCTGGAGGCCCATAGGAATGAATGGGGAATACCGAATCGGTAAATACCAAATCGATAAGAAGGGGAAGTCCTACAAGGGTGGCAGGGTGTCACATTGACACCCTGTTGCACCCCTGAATAGTGCATGGGTACACATGTGGCACACATACATGCCCTAAGGGCATGTATGTCTGCCACATGGCACTGTTATAAAAGCACAAAATTGCTTTTTTAACGGTTTTCGTTATTCACCACCAACTTGTAGTTGGTGGTAAATAACAAATCCTTACAAGTGAAAAGCACTCACTTGAGTGCTTCCTACATTAAGAATTCGGTAATTTGCCGAATTGGTATTTAAGAATTCGGTAATTTACAGATTCCTTAAATTACCGATTCGGTAAATTACGGAATCCTTAAATTAGGCCCCTACATCTCAAATGCCTAATACCGGTCGGTAACGACTGAAATTCGGTAATTTTGGCCGTTATCGAGCGGTATTAGGCTTCCTACATCTGCCCCTAAATCGCTAATATCATGCGAGGAATTTTCCTCCTTCTTCTCTGACAAAATCACTGCCCTGGGAAACGAACTTAGATCCGCCACCTACTCCCAGACCCCTCTGGCTCTGCCTCATCTCTCTGTGCTTCTCCCCAGACATCACCCAAAAACCAAGCGCACTGGTCCAACTACAAAGTTTATGACAAACATTCTGTCTAGAAAATTCTATTCTCCTTAAACCCGAACAACCACTTTAATGACCCTCTCCCCTCTAACTGTTTAGCCACAGCCTCTCAGGCTATCATCCCTACTTGGACTGCAATAATCAATCCCTCCCTCCTACAGGGATCAATACCTGACTCTCTTAAAGTCTGCCAAGTCAAACCCATCTTAAAAAAACCTACACTGGATTGTGCTACCCCTGACAACTATGGGAGAAATGTGTGCAACAGCAGTTGTGCTAACACATCACTAACTTCCACCTACTAGACGACTTCCAATCGGGGTTCAGACCTGGACACAGCATTGAAACCATCCTCCTCCACATTGTGGATGAGACCTTTCAAACCCTTCGCCAAGGCAAAACCAGTCTCCTAATCCTCATAGATCTATCCTCGACTTTCGATATGGTCAACCACGAAAAACTTCTTGAACGCCTCAAAATCAGGATGGGACTGGATGGCCCAGTTCTTGAAAAGTTTAGGTCCTTCCTCCAGAACTTCTTCCAGAAATTCCTAAACACCGGTAACTTGTCCGCTACCTCTCCGATCACGGTTGGAGACCCCCAAGGATCAACCATGTACCATACCCTCTTGAATCTTTACCTTGACCCGCGAGCAGAATTGCTACGCAGTGCCAATATCTCCTACCACATGTATGCCGACGACACTCAGATCTACATCAAAATCTCTTCTCCTGAGGACATTCTTTCCCTGAATGAGGCCTTGAAGCTGACTATCTATTGGCTCACCTCTAACCAGCTCAAACTTAATAAAGATTTTCTTCTAATCTCCCCACCCAAAACCAACCCTGACATTCAGGAATGGATCAAGGCGATCACAGCGTTAAACTGACCACCAACCATAGTGGACTCAGCTAAATCTCTTGGAATAACCCTATACTGCAGCTTGAATATGCGTGGCCACATCCACTCTATGGTGAAAACTGCCAGATTTCAACTGAGCTACCTAAGTAATCTGGAACTTTTCCTTGACACTCCCAATCTAAAAGTGGCAATCGAGGCACTGTTCATCTCCAGACTGGAATATGGATGCTCTGCCCTCGCAGGTCTACCCAAGATCTCCCCGGCCCCATTAAAAGCCTGCCTCACGCTGCCGCCAGACTCCTAACAGGTTCAAAGAAATTCGACCACATCTCTCCACACCTTTAAGCTCTAAACTGGCTTCCTCTTGAGGCCAGAATCCAACTTATGCTGGCCTGCATCACTTACAAGGTTCTATATGCTAATTTCCCTGCATTTCTCGCCCTGAAACTTGTGGTATCTGGAGGAGCTAGAAACTCCCGGTCTGACAGAGACCTCTTGCTCACCCAGCACTCTTGCAGAAAAAAAAGTACATTCAGTCCTTTTCTGGGACTGCACCAAGAATATGGAACTCACTCCCGCCCATCATTAGGAGAATTCTGTCTCTGGCACACTTTAAAAAGGAGGCCAAAACCTTACTAATGGGCAAACTCTTGCATTACCATCTCCTTAGCAACTTTTTTCTACCTCCTATTACGGACTCACCATGATTTTTTCAGATGATATCCACCCTGCACCTCTGGACATCCCTCCCTGGATTTGAGACCGCTTGTTTCTTTTAAAATGTATCCAGCCAATAGATTGCGTTGTTACTGAGAGGTCACTGTCCAATTGGATTCGTTGTATCGGTGAGGACCGAGGGGCGCAGCGGGTCTGAGAAAGAGAGAACAGCGACAGGCCGAAACATATCCCCGCTTGACGAACCATCGGCTGACACAGCACGCCAACAGCGTTAGCGCCCATAACCCCTCTCTGAAGAATTCTGGGAATCCCGCCTCCTGTGAAGACCACAGAGCTACAGATGCTTTCCTAGGTCCTTGTTTTAACTGCAGAGGCATAGCAGCATCTTCTTCAGCGCACCAGCCGACCCATCGCCGCACCGGCTCCGCGGGTGCCGCTTCGCTGTGTGGGACATTGGGCTGCATCACCGACGGAGCACGGACCAAGGCGGCACTGGGTGAGAGGCATCAGCGGGGCTGCGAGCGTGCGGGGACTCCAATACCCAGGAGTCCCTGCAAGACCGACGGCCAGCTTCCGGTCCGCTCTCCCTGCTGGCCCGCCCAACTGAGGCCTTTTAAAAGCGTCCGTGACCATCCACGTGTGGGACACCTACTTGTTTGCAGGTCCTTGTTTTAACTGCAGAGGCATAGCAGCATCTTCTTCAGCGCACCAGCCGACCCCTCGCCGCACGCCCGCTCCGCAGGTGCCGCTTCGCTGTGTGGGACATTGGGCTGCATCACCGACGGAGCACGGACCAAGGCGGCACTGGGTGAGAGGCATCAGCGGGGCTGCGAGCGTGCGGGGACTCCAATACCCAGGAGTCCCTGCAAGACCGACGGCCAGCTTCCGGTCCGCTCTCCCTGCTGGCCCGCCCCCTGCCCAACTGAGGCCTTTTAAAAGCGTCCGTGACCATCCACTTGTGGCACACCTACTTGTTTGCAGGTCCTTGTTTTAACTGCAGAGGCATAGCAGCATCTTCTTCAGCGCACCAGCCGACCCCTCGCCGCACCCGCTCCGCGGGTGCCGCTTCGCTGTGTGGGACATTGGGCTGCATCACCGACGGAGCACGGACCAAGGCGGCACTGGGTGAGAGGCATCAGCGGGGCTGCGAGCGTGTGGGGACTCCAATACCCAGGAGTCCCTGCAAGACCGACGGCCAGCTTCCGGTCCGCTCTCCCTGCTGGCCCGCCCCCTGCCCATCACGCCCCCTATATCATTTCCTCAAACTCCCGCAGCGCGGGACGCAGCCCGGGGCAAAGACTGGGCCGTTTCAGGCCGTTCCAGACCGAACAAGACCGGACCGGGCCATATCCCTTGGCTGTATTTGTTACGGTATCCTAAATTATTAGTGTTTGATTAATCCCTACCCTTCTTTTAAATCATGTCCGTTCGTGAAACACGGAGCAGGGCCACTAAAACTGGGAAAAAGGCTACAGGGACCCTGGATGACTTTATCACAAGGACTAGTTTATCTATTGACAATGAGATTACTAAACTTCAGCATAGAGTCTCCCTGGAGTTAGAGTCTGCAAGAAGGCTGTCAACTGAACTAGCGCTAAGGAAAAAATCCTCGTTAGGTAGCATTGCCTCTTTGAAAACTCCTGAGCGCACATCTGGCCCTGCACCAATTATCACCTTGGCCGAGGTACATCGTATTCCTGAGGAACCAGCTCCCTCCGTCAACCATGATATAGACCCCTCAAGGCTATCCGTCAGTGTTGTATCTGAAAGTATTCCATCTTCAGATCCACTGATTGAGATCATTGAGGGGGAAAAGGTGTCGGGGGAAGCGGCTCAGAATAACACCCAGGGAGCCGCTAAGGCAATACCCAAACAAAAGAGAACTCAGAGAAACACCAATCTGTGTACGCTAGGAAAAAGGCAAAGGTAGCCACAAGCCAATGCATTTCAGGGGGGGCTACACAACAATCTATTGCTACTGCTACTAATGGGTCTGATCAGACGCTCCTAACTGCACAAAGTAGTAATGACAATATAGAGGCACTTAACTCGGATTTAAGGGCCGACCATTTTGTTGATGAGGGCGAGAAAACTTCCATATCCATGGATGACCTACAAGGGGACATGGAAGAGTTTTTGAAAATAGTGTGGGAAACGCTTAAAAAACTCCTCAGGCCGTTAGAAGTTAGGCTAACTGGCATTGAAAATCAACTAGAAAAGTGTTATAACGTTAGCTAGCTCAAGCCTTAATGGTAGTGATATCCCCACACACGCTCCGAACATGGCCCCTGTGCTATTCTCGAACACAAATCCACCTAGTGTACAGAATCAAAAAGAGGGAGTAGTAAAAAATATAAGTACAAATTTGGCAGCAAGTACCCAAATAAAACCTAATGCTACACCCTCGAACCTGCCATCTGTTAACACTACTAGTAAACCTTCATCGAAGGGTCCTGTACAAAGTAAAAAATCACAGTTAGCAAATGTTGTTGTCACCCATTCTTCAGCCCCCAAGACTCCCGTCTTGCAGAAGTTCTCATCTAATATACCTCCTAACAACCACACTACCCTGGGCTTTAATAAATCCTTGGCTGATTGATCTTTTGCCAACAGAACAAACACACATAACTATCAACCAGCCCACGCTTATAACAATTTCAAGGGAGGATATATTGACCTGCCCCCTGATGCTAGTCCTTTTGTAATTGTTCTTACTGGGGTACCTGAATTGGAAAACCAATATGAAGAGAACTTTTCATCCCTAAAAAACAAGGTGATCTATTGGTTAAACTCTAATAAACCAATTCCAAACCACATGAAAAGTAAAATTCTTATGGTTCGCAGGGTACCATGGGTCGGTCCCATAGCAAAGTCAATTCCGGGTGACTGTATAGTTATTTCATTCGAGGGACCCCATAGTGCTGACCAGATTTGCGCATGGAAATCATATGGAGACACATCATCTATTGTAGCTAGACCCTTATCGTTTTTTTATCCCCCACCCAGGCCCTTAAATTACGGGTCTAACTGGAATACTGTTAAACAACACTATGGCTATGCGCCAAATCCGGCCAGACAGGTTGACCGAAACATGTGGAATGGAATTCCCATTTTCAACAGGTTCAGCTGCCTAGATGCAGTTGACTGACTTGAGACCATGCCAAACTGTATCTCAAAGCTATATGACACATATTGTACACTCGGTGTTGGGTGCATTTATCCTAGTTCTAGAAATAGCACTCAGAACACGGAAAGCTTTTCAGTAGCGAACCAAGTATGCCATGATATGCATGAGGGTTGTCTTGGTGAAGAAACTAGTACTGTAGTAGGGGCTTTGATCACCGAAGCAGAGAACCAAATTGTTGACCTACAGCTAGATAGAGTAGATCCTCTGTCGGTATCAGTGTCGCCCATTGATGATTGTAATTTTTCTGGTAGCGGGCCAACCCCAAAGTTGCTTTTCCTGTCATGGAATATCGCTGGAGTAGGCAAAAATCTGAAAGACCCAGAATGGGCAGATTATGTCGACTCCAGTGATTTCTGCTTACTGCAAGAAACATGGGCAATGGATAATCCACACAGGATGGGATATAAAACCTTTGGTAATGAGGCAGCTCAGTCTGACAGGGGGAGGCCATCCGGGGGACTGATCATATGGCTCAAAGTCACCCTAGCAATAAGGGTCGAACCTATAGATACAGGAACCCCTAATATTCTGGCACTAAAAATTGTAACCGTAAAGGGGGATGAATATTATGTTGTTAATGTTTACAATAGACCCCTTGGTCGTTCCAAGGTTTCACCTACTCTGGAAACCCTGGACTCCTTCCTGAAAAGGGTGGTTGGTGACGTCCCTGTGATTCTGGGAGGCGATTTAAATTGTAATTTTGAACCGATCCTTGGGATTAATGATGTCCTTGAGGATGAAGATCAAGCATATAATATTCCCCAGCTTGATTCTTCAAACTACGTTAAATGCACTACTCTGGCGGTCCAACTACTGAGGCTAACTGTTGATCACGGTCTCAGAGCATGTAACGGCCGCCTTCCATCCGACCTAACCAAACAGCCAACTTTTGCGAAATCCAAAAGTAATCTAGACTTCATTCTTGTCTCATTAAGTATCTGGCACTTTATGATTGATTTCAAAGTGGTAAACAGGGATGAGAGTGATCACTATCCTCTGGAACTTCATATTGATGCACACATGCTCAGCGACATCCCTGCCCCTATATCGACTGAGATTGCCCCTGGTAAAATGTGCGAACAGGTACACATTAATAATAATAGACGTGCCTTAAAATGGCCGCATATCTTATCTGAAGGTAAGACCTTAGCATCGGTCTACTCACTTTTTGGTACGATGTTCGCGCCTATAGTTGGACAACCCTTCTCACCTGACCATTATGATCACTTTGTTGAACTACACAAGGTTTTTTTTAATGAGCTAAGAACCTATATGTCCAAAATGCCTAGGAAAAAGCAACAAAATGTACGAGTGGGATGCCACGGGAAACTCTGGTATGACCACTCATGCAGGGTGGCTAAGAGGAAGCTCTTACATGCTATTAAAAACAATTCAAAAGAAGAGGTCAGACTTGCAAGGGAAGAGTATAAGCGTGTCCAAAAAACCTCGAAAAAATCATGGGAAGAGTCGATCTGGGCTGATATGTTGGCTGCTGCAAAATTAAATGACAATGTTGGCTTTTGGAGGTTGGTTGCAAATGGGGGGAATGCAGACAGAGCTGTGAAGGACACGTTCCTAGATGAATTGACATGGGTGACACACTTTACATCTCTGTACAAACAATATGATAGTGGTGTCGATGAGATTCCATGGCTACTTCCACCTTCTGAATGTCTTGATTTCACTCTGGATGAAACAAAAAGGGCAATCAATGAACTAAAAAATAGTAAAGCTCCTGGCCCTGATAAAATACCGGGCGACCTCTATAAGCACGAAATTGAAGTTTGGGCTCATTATATAAATCGCTTGTTTAATGCTTTGTCCAAAAATTGTAAATTCCCTGATAGCTGGCGTGCAGCAGAAGTTGTTTTAATTTTCAAAAAGGTTAATAGATCTGTTCCTTCAAATTACAGACCTATTAGTTTAATGGACACCCTGCAAAAACTCTATGCCAAACATTTACTATTTCGGATAAATGATTGGCTGGAGGAGTCAACAATACTTTCTAAATTCCAAGCAGGCTTTAGGAGCAAGACCAGTACCATAGATCAGGTCTTCAGGGGGGCGTGGCTTGGACGCCGATGGTCGCCTGAGAGCTCGGCTCCGGGACTGAGCCCGTGATTATCCTGCAGATCGGAGGCCGTGGGGCACCCTAGTCCCCGCAAACCGTCGATCAGACTGATTGGGACCTGCCGAGGCACCTGGTGCAACTCGAACATGAGTTGATCCGACGGAAAGTCGAAGTTTGTGGTCCCGCGGAGTGCGGCCCAACATGGCGCCCGGACCTCTTTGTCCCCTTGGTCGGGACCTTTAGTCTGGAGGGGCGTCGTTAGCTACAGCGCACCCTCCACCTTTTCATCTCCCTGTGATGTGATGGTCTGGGTGTCGCTCTGATCGGACTTTGGACACGGTGATCGCTCCTGGATGATCGGATGCCCACACTACAGTGGACCTCGACTCACGGACGCCTGGCAGCCCTGGCTGCGGTGCCGACCCCCTGAGCCGCGCCTGGCTGCATCCCCCCGAGTGACTGACTTCCATGGGCAGCACGGCGCCTTGGCGCCACAAAGTCTCCGGTGGTGTTGGAGACCCTGGTTCCAGATCCTCATCGGCCAAACGGGCCTGCCCGACCTGGCGCCGATTGTCCCCGCCTCCTCCTCAGTGCCCTCCGACGACGCGGTGGTGGCGCGGCCCGAAGTTGTGGAGGTCCAACAGGCCCTGGAGGCGGAGATCGCCCGCCCTCGGCCCGAAGGCCACTAGCCGAGAGAGACATAGCCGACGCCCGCACTCGGTGGCGCCTCTGACTGGCTCTCCACCGTGTGAGTCCTGTGCCATGGGGAAACCGAGGGGAGCCAAGGGGACCACCCCAGCCGCCTCAGACTCGGAGGCCCCGGACAAAGAAGAACGTGGGGACCCGGAGAGTTCTGGTGGTGCGCCATTGCAGCAACAATTTGACCGGGTCCTGGAGGCGATCGCGACCACACGCTCGGCCCTCCAGCAGGACATTGCCCAGGTGGCGACGAGTCTGGGCCTCCTTAGAGCGGACCACGGCAAGCTTTCGGATAGGGTCAAGGAAGTGGAGGGCTCGATAAAAACCTTGGAGCCGGCACAGAGAACCCTGGCCGCGACGATGAAGGATGCCCTATCCCGGATTGATGCCCTGGAGCGGCGAGCGGAAGACGCGGAAGGTCGCAACAGGCGAAATAACATTCGAGTGGTGGGCCTGCCGGAGAAGATTGAAGATGGCGACATGGTGGCCTACTTGGAAGCCTGGCTACGGGACACGGTGGCCCTGGAGGGTCTATCCTCCTTCTACACCCTGGAGCGAGCACACAGAGTCCCAGCGAGGCCACCGCAACAGGGCCGTGCCCCGCGACCGGTGGTGGCACGGTTATTGCACTTTCGGGACAGAGATCTCATCCTTAATGCCGCCAGACATAATGGCCCCTTCAAGGTGGCGAACAGCCAGGTGAATATCTTCCCGGACTACACCTATGAAACCCAGCGCAAGCGGTTCTCATTCCTGGCGGTCAAGCGCGAGCTCCGGAGCGAGGGCATCCAATACTCGCTCCTGTTTCCTGCAAGGCTCCGCATAATTGTCGATGACAAGACTCAGTTCTTTGATTCCCCGGAGGATGTCTGTAACTGGCTCGAACTCTATAGAGCCGGAAAGGATGGCTTTGGCTCCTCATCTCAACTAGCAGTGGAGCCTGGACAGCGACGGCGGTCCAAAAGAATTCGGAGTCGCCGTGGCCGGTCAGGCGGACCCTCGACTGCGGAGACGTCGACGGAGCGGAAGGGAGTGTTGGAGGTATTGTCTGCGCTGTCTGGCTCACGGGATGGTACCATAGAAGAGGAAGCGGACCTTGGTGACGAGGGGGTACCAACGGACTCGGAGGAATCGGTGACCGACAGTGTCCACACGCCGGTGATCACTCCGAACTCGGTTGAGGACCTTCTGGATGGACAGGGTTGACGGGGTGAGCTGCGTCCATTTGGGTGGGGGCCCGCAGCGGGGGTGGCGGGAGTAGGCGATTGCTCATAATCCCCGGGGAAGTGGAGGTGGGGTGCCCTGCTCGTGCCTTGAGGGTTTTCTCTTATTGTTTTGGGCTCACTTTAGTCTCAGTAGCCCGAGCATCGAGGGCCCATTGCCAACGCCCAGCCCGCACCTGGCCCTTAAGGCCTTCCTGCGGTGGCGACTGCAGGATTAGTCGGGGACAGAGGGTTTGCTGGGGGTATGGTTTGGATGGGAACTAGATGGTACTATTTGGGTCCTGTTCTGGGGAGGGTGGGCAAGGGTTTGGGTCGAACCGGGGTTGTTGTATTTTGGTTGGGAAAATGGCCGCCATCAGTGCTGGGTTGATTGTTGCTCTTTCTTTGTTGGGGCCCGGATGGAGAGACTTTGCACGAACAATATGGGACAATGGCTGATGTTGCTAATGTGAAATGCATTACTTGGAATGTACGGGGGCTTCACACTATGTCTAGACGTCACAAAGTCCACGCTTATTTAGTGCGTAGAGGGGTGCAAGTGGCGCTGCTGCAGGAGACCCATCTTAACAAGGCGGAAGGGGCGGCGCTACAGCGTAGGTGGAGGGGGCAGGTCTTTTGCACTTCGTACTCCGCGTATGCCAGGGGGGCGCTAATTTGGATCAGAGCTGGGGTTCCTTTTCAGGTTACGAAATCAGTGGTGGATCCGGAGGGTCGATATGTGGCCATTTCGGGCACTCTGGGGGGGAGGGACCTAAACGTTTGCTGTGTTTATGCACCCAATGTGGACCAGCTTGCCTTCCTTTCCGGGTTATCGGGCTCGTTGGCCCACTTCTTTTCCGGGCCCCTCCTGCTCGGCGGGGATTTCAATTCAGTGGTAGATGTGGAGAATGACCGCTCACATCCCCCCCTCCCTGACTCTCCGGTTCGCCGTGTGGCTAAAGGTAGGAGGGACTGGCAGACGCACTGGGGTCTGGCGGATATCAGGAGGGCACAGCATCCCGACACTAGGGACTATTCCTACTTCTCAGGCTTGCACGAGTTACACGTCCGATTGGACGGGTTTCTGGGCTCGGCAGAATTGGTTTCAGCGGCGGTCCGGTCTGACCAGGACCATCTCGGATCATAACCCTCTCCTGCTGGACCTTCGCTGGTTTCCGGGGGTGCCTGCTGTGCCCACCTGGAAGTTGCGTCCCGAAATCTTAGAGGACATTGTATTCAAAGCGGACCTAGAAGACAAGATCTCGGAATACTTCTCGTCCAACGGAGGCACTGCGGGTTCGAGGGCGCTAGAATGGGACGCTTTTAAGGTGGTGGTCAGGGGCTTCTGCATTTCCAAGAAGGTGGGCATGAGGCGAATCATCCTTAACGATTTAGAAATGGCAGATCGGAAACTCCGTGAGTTGGAACTCCGCCGCCCCGGGCGCCCGGAACTCCAGGAACGCACGGCAGCGGCGAAGGAGGCGGTAGCGGCGGAGGTCGAGCGGCTGCGCTGTTTCGACTATAAGGCCTATACTGTTAGGTCCCTCACAGAGGGGGATAGATCGAGCGCATTGCTGGCGTGGCTAGCTAATCCTACGCGCCAGACCTCTCTGACGACGTCCATGCGTACGGCGGATGGGACCCAAGTGCACACTCAGCCTGAGATTCTGAGCTGTTACCTGCACTACTATGAACGCTTGTACCGCAGTCGCTCTGCCAGAGACCCCGACCGGCTTGATGACTACCTGCGACCCCTAGAGCTCCCAATGGTGGAACCTGACGTAGCGAAAGCCCTGGGTTCCGACATTGAACTGGGGGAGATTCGCAGCGCCATTAAAAAGATGGCGAGGAATAAGACCCCGGGTCTGGACGGCCTTCCGGTTGAATTTTATGCCGCTTATGCTGATCTCCTGGCACCGAGGTTGCTGATCGTTTACAGAGAGGCGAAGCGGCTTGGTCGGCTCCCCGGCTCGATGTGCGAGGCCTTGGTGGTTCCCCTCCTCAAGCCGGGAAGGGACTCGTCCGATCCGGCGTCCTACCGTCCTTTATCAATGTTGACGGTCGATTATAAAATACTGAGCAGCATCTTGGCATTGAGATTGCTAGGTCACATGAGCTCTCTGGTGCATGAGGACCAGGCTGGATTCATCCCCAAGCGAAACACGACCATGAACATCCGTAGGCTGTTCCGCATGCTGGGAGAACCGCTCGTGGACGCCCCATGCCCGGTAGTCCTCTCGGTAGATTTGGAGAAGGCTTTTGACAGCCTGGAATGGGACTACCTGCGCACAGTATTACTCCGATTCGGCCTCGGTGAGGGTTTCGTCAGATGGACCACGGTACTATATACCTCGGCGTCGGCCAGGGTACGGGCAGGCCCGCTGATCTCCTCGCAATATCCGGTGGAGAGAGGCACGAGACAGGGTTGTTCATTATCCCCGCTTCTCTTCGCGTTAGCGGTGGAACCTCTGGCGCTGCTACTCCGTTCGGGAGCCCACTATAATGGCTTATGGACGCCTTCGGGCCCACATTATGTCTCGCTGTACGCTGATGACCTGTTGCTCTTCCTTGAGGACCCGGTTGCTGCCCTGAATGGAGCTGCGACGGCGCTCACGGCGTTTGGGGAGGTCTCGGGCCTTCGGGTGAATTGGGCTAAGACCTGTCTTTTCCCGGTTCGTAAGGGTACACCTAGCCCTGGTATCAGTAGAGAGATTAGGTGGGAACCTGACTGCTTTAAGTACCTGGGGGTGTACGTCTACCATGAACCGTCAGACCTCTTGGATGGAAACATAGCTCGCAGCACTCGCGCGCTGCGTGGTAGCATGGACTTCTGGGCTACTCTACCGCTCTCGGTAGCTGGACGGATCGCTTTGCTTAAAATGGTGGCGCTTCCCAGGTTGCTATATTATTTCCGGGCGCTGCCGATTTGGATCCCGCCAGCCACATTTCGACTGTTACGGTCAATGGTGGTCGGATTCCTCTGGGGTTCGGGCCGCCGAAGAGTGGCCCTCAAGACCCTGACGAGGCCGAAAGCTGAGGGTGGGCTGGCGGTGCCAGACTTTGAAAAGTATTACTTGGCAGCGCAGCTGCAGACTTTCACCCAGGAGGTCGCCGGGGAATTCCGAGGCCCAGAGGACAGGAGGGGCACAGGGATAGCTAGGCATGTTCTCTCCTTCATAGCGCTGCGACAGCGTTTGGCCTTGCAGGACTTGACGCTTGAAGAGAAGACCATTCGCTTGTGTTGGAACCGAGCCCACGCCCGGGGCCAGTTGCGGATACCGTATGCACCCGAAATACCTCTGGGCATGCTGACGGCCCTGCCTCATGGCGGTGATTGGTCACGATTAGCGGATTGGGAGGACGCAGGCCTACAGTTGGTGGGTGACCTTTACGGGGACGGGGCGCTTTTGCCCTTTCAGGAGCTCATTGATCGCTTCGAGGTTCCTCGCGGCGATTTTCTTTTGCACTCGGCCCTGGTCCGAGCGATTCAGGCGCACTGGAAGCACGGGCAGGAGGAACCTCCTACTTCTCCGGTGTGCCAGTACGTTATGATGTCTGCGGGAACTGTTAAGGCGGTCACTTGCTTATACGGCAGACTGCTCAATGAGGGGTTGGCCCCCCTCACTACTTTAAGAACCCGTTGGGAGGAAGACATAGGGAAGGAGATCCCGGAGACGACCTGGTCCCAACTCATGAGGCGGGCCTGGAAGGGCACGCGCCACGCCCGCTTTCAATTGGTCCACTACTACGTACTCCATAGGGCATATCTGACCCCGGCGAAGATCCAACAATATTTTGCCACGGACTCCGCGGACTGCCCCAGGTGCCAGGCGCCTGATGCAGACCTTCTTCATATGTTGTGGTCCTGCCCGGGGCTGTCCTCCTACTGGCTGTGGGGGATACCCTAGAGGAGGTAACGGGGAGATCCTTATTGGTTGATGCGGCAGTGGGGCTCCTGCACTGGTTCCCACATACCCCCAAAAATAAAATCACTAGTAAATTCATTGATCTGGGGCTTCTCCTTGCTAAACGGGAGGTGACCAGGAATTGGAAGGCACGGGTTGGTCCAACGGGAGCCCGATGGCACAGCGAACTCTTGAAATGGGCGGCGGGGGAAAGCACGCTGCGGTACCAGTTAGCTAGGAGACAACACAACGAGAAGGCGCAGGAGGCAGCGCTAGAATGGGAGACATTAGTGCAGGCCCTCAGGGATTATTGCGCTCCCAGCGATTCCGAAAGTGAAGATGCAGCTCGCCCCGAGTCCCGATAGACGATTGCACTTTACATGTCTTTTGCTCTCCTCATGGGTCCTCTCACAGATCCTATTACGGCTGTTACCGTGCACTGATGGCGGGGTTGGGGGGGTTTGGTTTGGTTCATAGTGTTTTAAGGGGGGGGTTTCTTTTGGCTTTCTTTGTAGGATGGTTTAGAAAAGCAGATGTCGGATAGTGGATCATCCGGACCGGCTTCGACTCCCTGTTGAGTCCCCATTGGGTATCGCCGCCCGACCCTTGGGTTGTGGGCTAAATGGCTGTGTAATGGTTCATCCTGTTGGGGGACGGAGGGATGTATTCTACTAATTTTGATTGAATTTATAATGCTGGTCGCTTTGTAAAAATTTACTGATTCCTGCAATAAAAATATATTTAAAAAAAAAAAAAATAGATCAGGTCTTCAGATTTTGCTGTATATATTGGAAATATGTGCACATCAGGAAAGGTCATCTGTATATAGCTTTCGTAGATTTGAGAGCGGCATTTGACCTTGTCCCTCGCAATCTGCTCTGGAGATCCCTAAATGAAGACGGCCTGCCAGGGAGTCTTTTGGTACAAATAATTGAGTTGCACGCTAGAAATCATGCCAACATTAGATGGGGTCCAAATGGTGAACTGACGCGCAACATTCCAATTGAGCGTGGTGTCCGGCAAGGATGCGTCTTGGCCCCCACCCTATTTTCTATATTTGTCAATGATGTTCCTGATCACTTGAATGCTTGTAGCAATGATTCACCACAGCTTAATGGAGAGAGGGTGCCTGCGTTGCTCTTCGCGGATGATACCATCTTAATATCCCAAACCAAGAAGGGCCTCCAGGCACTCTTAAACTCCTTTAGTAGCTACTGTGTGACCAAAGGACTAGAACTAAACGTTGACAAAACTAAATGTATGGCATTGAACCCTAGTAGACCGGACAGAGGGAATTTGACCTTGAATGGCCAAACTTTAGGAACTGTGGACAATTTTTCCTATCTGGGGGTAGTACTCGATTCAAAATTAACATGGAAGGCCCAAATCGAGAAAAGTAAGGTGTCATACGCCCATAATGTCAAACCAATCATTAATAAACTGAATGCCAGTACAAGTAAGAGCGTAACCCCTGTGCTTGAACTCTTTAAATTTAAAATCCAATCTGCCGCCCTGTACGGGGCTGAGATATGGGGACCTTGGGCCAGGGAGAGCTTTCAAGGTCTGGATAACAAATTCATGAGAACAATTGTAAGGGTTCCGACTAGTACACCATTAATTCCCCTACAATTTGATCTGAATTTCAAACGAACTGATTATCTGACCATCATAAGACCATTAATGTTTTGGATAAGAATTTGGTCCACCCCAGAATTGCTAGATTACAGGAATGGCCTTCGAGAGTTATTGAATCTAGACTCTTTTAACTCCATCCTATGGTTTGGGCATATTAGAAAATGGTTCACAACGCTGGGCTTGTATCGGTTGTGGGAAAATCCAGAGAATCTACCACCCTTCGCCAAGTCCATAGCAAAGAGAGCCTTTTGGTCTTACATGACTAATAGGATTGCACATGAAAGTAGAACTGGGACCTTAATACAAGATTTTTTATCCTTTAAAGATGAACCCTGTTTTGAGTCCTTTCTGGACGAAATAGAGCCTCCTGTTGTGAAGTCTCTTTTTCTGAAATTCAGGTATGGGAACCTTATGTTGAACTCTAATATAGAACGCTGGTCAAAGAAAAAATTGGAATGTCTGAATAGCAAAAGTGGGAGATGTCCTATGTGCTCAGTTTCTTGTAAGGAGAACGAGGTCCATATGCTGTTTATATGCAAAGCGTATTCGAAAGCCCGAAAAAGATGGCTAAAACCCATGTGTGCGCTCCTAGGAACTAGATCTTGTCTCACAGCATATAGGATATTAAAAACTAATACTGCCCAGTTTATTGTATTCAGTATCAGTAGGTTCCTCTATTCTGTGTATATTGTTCGCAGGAAATCTGGTCAGATGCTTTGAGCAGGACTCCTTCACAAGCTTATACTTCTGCTGCTAAATGAAATATGTTTTAAAGAGGTTGACAAAAAAATTAATTCTGTACTGTATTTTAAAAATTCAATTGTTTTTAAAAGTATTGATGTATGTATATTGCTATGATCCTCTGTTTTATGTATGTATATATGTGTGTCTTTTATGGCCAACTGGCCGAAATAAAGAAATAATAATAAAAAAAAATAAAAAAAATTTATCTACCTGTTTTTATCCAAAATGTATCCACCCCTCCTAAGTCTTTAGTATGCCACTTGTCAATCCTGTAAAGCGTGCTGATTCCCTTACGGGTCTAGTTCGCGCTCTATGAAACTAAAAAATAAATAAATAAACAAACAAAAGCATTTTTCTATGGACAAAGCACTATTTTGCAATTCAGTAGCCTATTGCAGAAGAGCAAAAGGGTTTGTGATTCGGTATTAGGAAGTTAAGTATTAGGAAGGAATAGCGACTTGCAGTGATATGTGTGATAGTCTGGTGACCAAAACACAGTTGCAAAACATTTGCATTTTCCCACCAACTTCAAGTCGGTGGTAACCCATTTGTGAACAGGGAGGGGTACTCAAGGACCCCTTCCCCTTTATTTATTTATTTATTGTATGTTCTTGTATAGCGCTCGATCACCGGGGAGGTATCTCGGCGCTTGCCTTGGGAACCCATCCTGGCTTTTCCCTGTGAGATAGCCCCTACAGGGCATCCCCAAGGTGAAAGCCAGGCATCCCGCCGTGGGGGGGCTGTTGTGGAGATTAAGCAAGCTTAATGCCCAGAGTTGCAGAGTGTGAACGGTAGTAAAAACCTTTTTTAAGAGCAGGCAGTGGTCCCACAAACCACTGCCTGCACTTTACAAAATAAATGAAAAGAAAGCTTTT
Source organism: Lissotriton vulgaris (assembly GCF_964263255.1). Classification (NCBI taxonomy): domain Eukaryota; kingdom Metazoa; phylum Chordata; class Amphibia; order Caudata; family Salamandridae; genus Lissotriton; species Lissotriton vulgaris. Next base: position 232,837,027 of record NC_141691.1, on the reverse strand, counting down.
TTTTTTAAAACGCATCTCATTTTCCTTTCAGGAAAATGGGATGTATTTAAAACAAAGAAAAGCATTGTTTTATTTAAAAGCAACCACAGACATGGTGGTCTGTTAACTCCAGCAGACCACCATCCCTGTGATTTTAGTGATTCCCAATGGTTCACAAATTGCAACTTACCTCATGAATATTAATGAGGTGTGTCTATTTTCGACACACTGAGAATCGCAAAATTTGCCAAAGACACATTAGAACATAAGTGTTGGCGATTCCCAAATAACGAATCACAATAAATTGATATTCAGGAATCTCAAAGACAAACCTATGTGCCTCTGGGCCTTATTGTGATTTGGTGTAAATACGACTAGTAGTTTTTGAAATTTTAAAGGGCAAACACATTTGTATTTCCAGGAACGTGGATCCACCAGATCTCTTGCTGATAGCTGATTGGCTGTTACCCTGAAACCGGTCCCAGGATGCTTGTTTCAGGTCCAGGGAAGACTTGGCTTGGCAGTTTGGGCTGGACTGTTCCCATGAGGACTAGTGTCAATACTGATTTGCATATGGCTGGGTCTGATGTGGGTTGGTGATGTGAGCTAAAGAACAATGATGGATTCACCCTGATGTATGGCTGAGGCGAGTGCCTGAAATGTTTCATTGCTCCGTCCATCATCTACTTGTGTTTGCGATATCTGATTGGCCGCCAACACCTCAACCAGGAAGTATTGCCAGCCATTCTGGGACTTGGATTCAGCCGAGCCACAAAAAAACCTTTATAAAAAAAGAGAAGAGGGCTGGGTAGGAATACGCAGGGCCACATTTTTCCTAGGGAGGGGGTTACACAGCCCCCTCTACTTTCACTAAGTTGGAGAGCCCCAGGGGCCAAAATCAGCCCTGGGAGGGGGCACCACATGGCCCCTTTATCATTTCACTAATTTGCGGGCCCTGTGGATGGGTTCCTGGGACCCAAATCAGTTTTGCCCCTCCCCCTTCAGCAATGGGTCACCCCCTGGGGATGGGGTTCCTGGGGCAGAAACTGGCCGAGGAGAGGGGACATGTGGCCCCCTCCTCTTTAATTAACAGGCTAGCCACAGGGATGGGGCCCTTGTGGCAGTAATAGGCCCAGCGGCACTGGCTGCATGCCCTCCTCCCTTGTAGCCTTCATATGGGAGGTGGGACACAGGGCCTGGCCGCAGTCCATGCCCTGCAGCTACCCCTCTGCCGAGCATGAATGAAGGGTGTGCAAGGCATGGGGGTGGGTACCTGGAGTGGGTTAACTGTGGGGCCAGGCCACAGGCCAGGACCTGCATGCAACCCCAACTGCTAGGGGTTGGATTAACGTAGGGTAATTAAATATTACTTAACATTAAAATAACCATTGAAATTCATTGAAAAAAACAAAGGTTAAATGGACATTAAAGTGAGGAAATAGAATTTAAAAAACCTTAGAACGTCACAGAAAAAAAAAGATTAGACGGATGTCTATGGGTTTTTTAATTCCATTTCCTAACTATAACGTCCCTGTAAGCATTGTTTTTTTAGTTCGTTTCAGAGTTTTTTTAATGTTGTTTCTTAACTATAATGTCCCTATAAACTTTGTTTTTTAAGTGCATTTCTAATTTTATTTCCTAACTGTAACCTTTGAGAGTGAGTGTGTGAGTGAGTGCATGTGTTGCTGATTGGATGTGTGAGTGGGTGTATGAGTGTCTGAGTAGGTCTGTCAGTGGATGCATGAGTGTATGAGTGCATCTGTAAGTGAGTACATGAGTGTTTGAGCGGGTCTGTGAGTGGGTGCATGAGCCTCTGGATGGGTCTGTGAGTAGGTGCGTGAGTCTCTGATTAAGTCTGTGAGTGGGTGCATGAGGGTCTGAGTAGGTCTGTGAGTGGGTGCTTAAGTCTCCCTAAGTCTCTGAGTAGGTCTGTAAGTGGGCGCATAAGTATCTGACTGGGTGTGTAAGTGGATGCGTGAGTCTCTCAATGGCACTATGAGTGGGTGCATGAGTTCCTGAGTGAGTATGGCAGTGGATGAATGAGTCTATGAATGAGTCTGTGATCAGGTGCATGAGTCCCTGAGTAGGTCTGAAAGTGGGTGCATGAGTGTCTAAGTGTCTGAGTGAGTCTGTGATTGGGTGCCTGAGAATATGAGTGGGGGCATCAGTCTGTGAGTGGGTCTGTGAGTGGGAGCATCAGTCTGAGGGGCTGAGTGAGTGGGTGCATGAGTCAGATTGGGTCTATATGTGGGTGTATGAGTATCTAAGTGAGACTGAAGGTGGGTGTTTAAACATATGTATTAGTTACATTTTTTTAGTAACAGTCACAAATTCATTCCGACTGATATTCACAAATTCGTTGCGATGTTACCCTGGGGTCACAATGACAGACACAGCAAATTTGTGAATATTGCAAGTGGGAAAAAACTTCAGCATATTATACTCATAAGGGACTCCTCAAATGCCCTATATTCATATCATGGGGTCAGGGTACATCAAACCTGACCATTTATGCCACTTTGAGCCATTCGTTTGAGCCCCAGGGTCTGTTCCAATGAGGCAAAATGGCAGCCACAACTCTCTGCTCTAATTGCGGCCAGCCAATCAAGGCATTTCTGTTGGCACATGCATTCATGATTAACCACAAAAGCATAACAAATTAGCCTCTATCATAGATAAATAAATTCGTTTTTTTTTACATTTCTTAACAACTACTGAACGGATTTACACTGGATACCTGGAAGTGTGATCTGCAAACCAAAACCTTCCTTACAAATTTGGTGGAATTCGATCAAGTGGTTTGGGTTGTCCTCTTGTTCAAAGTTTCTGTGGGAATTGATAGGGGAAATGCCGTTTTATTGACACCCTTTTTTCTCGGCCTCCGCTTGATGGTTCGCCCCTAAACTTTCTATCTGCAACAAAAATCACCGGTACACTATTTTTGTTTGTGAAGATTTATCAAAGAATGCCAAAGATATGGGCAAGTCAAAAACGTTTATTTAATGGAAACGTGGTTTTAACTATAACTACCTACTGGCCATGTATGTAACTGGTTTAGATTTATTGACGATATCTTTATAATTTTGAAAGGGGATGAATGTAGTGCCATCAATTTCATTCAAGATATCAATGCCAATAATCTTAATCTTATATTTGGGGGGCAGAGCTTGCTGGCAGCCGCGATGGTCGCATAAGCCCACAGGTCCGCCGCGCTGATTTATAAATCCTGAAATATCCTGCACCAGAGCGAGTTTGGCACCTCTCCCACGCCCCCCCCCCCCGACAGAGCGCGGGGCTTGCGGTGCCCTTTGCCCTGTGATTAACAGCGCTGAAGACGGGTGAGGGGCTTCGACCTTTCGCAATCCAGCAGGCCCAGAAGCCCCGGGCTGGAGTACCAGACCGGGCCAGACGAGGTAACGAGGCGTGCAGCTAGAGTGTGGAGCCACGACGCGGTGCACCAGAAGTGAAGGCCTGCCCCACGAGACGAACAATACGGCAGACGTGACGGGTGAGAGGGGGCATCTACCTGGAGACACCTGTCGTCGTGTGAGCCCCCCCCTCCACTGCTGACTCGAGAACCAAGGCCAGGAGCTTGCGGGGAGCAGCCGGAGAGTGGTTGCAGCCCGGAGCAGGCCCCACAGGGCGGGCACACCTTCCTCATTCCCCAGCATGGAAAGTGGCGAGGATCAGAAGGGAGAGCGCACTTAGACACCAGAGAGACAGAGATACTGTGCAGTGTTACCCTACAAGTGGCTGGGGGGGGACCCCCCCTTACACCCCATTGCAGTCGCATGCGGAGAGTGGCGGCTAACCCCTGGTGAAGGTCTGGTGGGCAGAACACCCGCCCTTAGAGTCACGAGGCAAGGCTTTAATACTACTGAGACAATTGTGCACACTCGTAGTGCAGGCTGAGGGGTTGTAGAGCCTTGGGGATCCAGAAGCTGGTGCAAATTGCTGACCTATACTGCAAATACTCCCACCCCCTCCCCCTAGGAGGTTGGACGGCACGGGGACTGCCAAGAATAGGAGCGCACCCCCCACCGTCTTGCCGTGTAGGGTGGAGGTCACTGACGGAACAGGAGTGCATAAGCTAAGCTCGGATACGATATTGGGGACTGGGGTGGCCTTGCAGCAGAGTGGAGCTTAGCAATACGCTCTGCAGCCCGCAACTTGTATGAATATCCTGTAGAAGCGGAGGAGAGCGCTGGTGACACTATAGTGTTAATGAGGTGTGCTGCGACCTGGTGCTTTACAGCTTTAGTACCCGCGGGCGCCGATTCCCGGGGGTGTCCCCTGGTCAGATTCGACGACCGCCGGGCAGGATGGGGAAGGGTGACAAAACGCAGAGCAAATTGCCCTTCTCGCAGAGACGATTGCAGCAGCAGGGGGCGCCGTCGACGGATGGCGTGGAAACACAACCAGAAGAAGAGCAGGAAACAGGGATGGACATAAAGACACTCCTCTTGTCCATGGAAAAAGGCTTGCAGACAAGCATATCCTCACTGGGCACTAAGATCGACGCACTAACGTATAGGATAGACCGGATGGCAGAACGTTTGGACAAACATGCTGAAAGGCTAAACATGTCGGAGAGAAGAGTGACAGAAGTTGAGGAGGCCCAGACGGAACTGGATGTGAGTCACAAAAAGCTTGAGAAGGCTATGCAAACAGGACAAGACAGAGGATTTGGAGGATCGCTCACGACGCTGTAACCTCCGAATCACGGGCCTGCCGGAAACCACCCAGACGGGCTCCATGGAAACATTTGTGGTAAAACTCCTCACCACCTTCCTGGGAGATAATGCGTTCTCTTCAATGTTTGTAGTGGAACGGGCGCACCGCTCACCGGCCCCACGTCCACGCCCGGGCGCACCCCCTCACCCTATAATTGCGAAACTGCTCAACTACTGTGACAGTGACTCTGCCCTCCTGCTGGCAAGGTCTAAAACGGCGTTACAATATGAGGGCTCGGCGATGTCACTATACCAGGATTCCCCAGCAAAAGTACAGGAGGCACGTAAGCACTTCATACCTTATAAGAAGCGGCTCAGAGACCTTGGCCTAGACTACGCAGTGCTGTACCTGGCTAAACTAAGGGTGAACCGGCAGGGACACTAAAATATTTTTACAGACACGAGGGCGCTACAACATGCGCTTAAGAGCTGGTCGAGGGACTAGCACAGCGACGCCAATCGATCCATGGAAGTAGGAGAAGGAAGCAGTCGTTTGGACGAACAGGAGTGACCTTGAACAGCAAGAAGTACGGTAGGCTCTGCTGTTGACAGGGGCTTGACCACTTCTGGGTCGCTGCTGGACCTTATACATTGACTGTCAGCGCGCAGATGCACGTGGCTTTATCTGTTGATATGCAGGGGGGAGGGAGAGGACTATGCCAGGATTCCTAGAACGCAGACAACCGCCAAGTTTACTCGCTCTAAAAGGTGCTGGCAACAGGGCGCGGTGGCGGTAGGGGCGCAAACGCAGTAGAGAAATATGCGAGGTCAGAGTATACAGGCTGCCAGCCTGCCAGGCAACCTTGGCCCCTGCGCGCAATGCACCACAAGGAGCTATTTGTTGCAGTTAGGATTGGGGAAGAGGGGGAGGGGGTTGGGAAGGGGCTCGGCAAGGCCAGGATGAGGCAGGTCTGCTGTGGGTGGAGGGAGGGGAGGCTCATTGGCTCTTTGTTTTGTAAAATTGACTGTTGCGGGTTGGCGGGTTTAGGTTCCAGTTTGCACGCACTACCTACACCAGTTTTACTCTTGGCACAGCTGCACCAATTGCACACACTTTGGACCAATGGCAACCGTAATTGAAGTGATATCAAAAGATAAGCCTGCTGCTCTTCGGGCCCTCATGTGGAATGTGAGGGGCCTTAATGACTACCGCAAACTCAGGAAAGTACTCAGCTATTTACAGAGGCAGAGGGTGGACTTGGCCCGGCCCTTCTGCAGGAGATGCACCTACCGCTTAAAAGTAGGAACCCACTGAGCAAAGGGTTAGCGAACAATACTGCAGCAGCTGATTTCACGACACACTCCAGGAGGATACTGACATGGATGAACCCTAGATCAAAGTTGACTTTGTTGCAACTGCAGGCTGACCCAGAGGGCCGTTTTGTCATATCACGATGCACTGGGCTGGGTTTTGATCTGCTAGCCATTATTGTCTATGGTCCAAACTATAACTCCCCGGAATTTTATAGTAAACTGACGCAAATTGCCCATACATACCCCACTTCACAGATGCTATGGGGGGGAGACTTTAACCTGGTGTTAAACCCGACACTGGACAGATCAGGTGGACCGCCACGCAGGCCTATGGCTGCTGCGCAAACACTGCATACAGAGTTGGCCGCCTTAGATCTGGAGGATGTGTGGAGATACAGACACTCTGAACAGGGGGGTTACACACACTATTCCTCTTATCATAATATTCACACCAGAATTGATTACTGGATGATGTCATCTGCCATGTTGGGACGTATTAAGGCATGCACAGTTCTGGCTCGCACCCTCTCAGACCACTCGCCCATCCTCCTGGTATTGGCTTCCCCACGAGAGTGATCCCTCCATTCATGTGGAGGTTCCCTCCATACTCATTGTTAGATGAACAATTCCGAGGAGAACTAGCTGAAGAGATTGAAGTCTTTTTTTAGACCAATATAGGCTCGGTAGACAGTTTCCAAACTGTGTGGGAGACCTTCAAAGTCTATATAAGAGGCGTCGCTATGTCTAAGCATTCCAGTGTTCTCAAATCTATTCAACGACGACTATCGCTATTAGAACAGCAACTGGCTGTCCTTGAGCATCGACAGCAGACTAGCAATGACCCGGCTTTGGCGGAGGAAATAAGAATACTGATAACTGAGTACAATGAAGAGGCGGATAGGGAAGTGCAACATATGGGGAAATATGCGTCTGCCCGGACATATAGGGATGGGGAGCGGCCTAGCTCGCTGCTTGCTAGAGTTCTGAAAGGCACAAGAGGCAAAACGCAGTTATCGGAGTTGAAAACAGCGGACGGCCGTGTAGCCACGGAGGAGGCTGCGATTGTAAACGAATACAGCAGCTTCTACTTGGACCTGTATTCCTCTAAGTGTGGCGACCACTCAGGAGACATAGCAGAATACCTGGAGCACATAAACTTGCCTATGCTCACGATCTCACAGCAAGAGTTCCTTATGTTGCCAATAGACAAAGATGAGATAGCAGAGGCACTGGCGAGTATGAGCTCTGGTAGTGCACCCGGTGCTGATGGCCTCATGGCAGGCTTTTATAAGGCATTCCAGGAGAAGCTGCTTCCCCATTTGTCCGCTCTATACGATGATGTATGTGTGGAAGGCAGCATGCCGCTATCCATGAGAGAAGCGCTGATAGTCACGATACTCAAGCCCGGCAAACCACACAATGAGTGCACCTCCTACAGGCCTTTGTCCCTACTCAACGTGGACACTAAGATATACGCGAAGGTACTGGCAACGAGATTGGCGTTGCTCGCTCCCCAGTTAATTGCGCCTGAACAGGCGGGATTCATCCCTAGTCGACATCTCAACTATAATATTCGTACGGTGCTGGGCACTTTGCAGCATGTTAGACAGGATGCAAAAGCCATAGCCGTCTTCCTTGACATGGAGAAGACCTTCGATTCTGTTGAGTGGCCGCTCATGACCCGAGTGCTGCGACGCTTTGGCTTGGGCGAGCCGTTTCTCCAAATGATTGGTGCTTTATATCATGGCCCGATGGCGAGGCTCCGTATAGGAGACCTGGTGTCAGACGCATTCTCAATCGGTAGAGGGACTAGGCAGGGCTGCCCACTATCGCCGCTGCTTTATGCGCTGGTGGCGGAACATCTTGCCTGTGCGCTACGTGAGTATCACGGCAATTAAGGTATCAATTTTCCAACATATAAAATCGTAGTGTCAATGTACGTCGACGACACACTTCTGTATGTCCGGGATCCAGAGAACAAGCTATCATCAATGCTTAGGGAAGTTGTGCGCTTTGGGGCACTTTCCGGGTTAAGGGTAAATTGGTCGAAATCTGTGGCCTTTCCACTAACCCCAGTGACCAGTAGATTCGAGATGGAATTTCCACTGCAATGGACGCAGGAATCGGTTAGGTATCTGGGACTACAGCTACACTCAGATTCCGAGATATTGTTAAGGGAAAATTATGGAGTAGCATATAGCAAGTTGGAAGATGATGTAGAGTGGTGGTGCAGGCTACTGTTGTCACTAATGGAGCGCATAGCCATCATGAAAATGGTGGTGATGCCCAGATTTCTCTTTCTGTTCAGCGCTATACCAATGGTACTATCGAAAGCTTTCTTTCAATCTATTACACAACTCATGATTAAACTGGTGTGGGGCGGCAAGCAACCCAGAGTGAAGTGGTCTCTTCTCACGCTACCGTATGACAGAGGTGGCCTGGGTGCCCCGGTCCTAGAGCTGTACTACAGAGTGGTGCAAGCAACACACCTACATATCTGGGTGCATGGAGATGAGCATATCCCCCATGTACGCACGGAACAAGTTTTTGCGGACCCTCTACCACTACCGACTACGGTATTCAGACCAACTGATCGCAGAGTCGGCATATTGGATTCTATAATGGCCACGAACCACGCCTGGAACTCCCTACTACAAGCGCAACATTGCACACTACTATATACACCAATAACGCCACTGGAGTGGGCCATATGGCTGACGCCGATTGCAGAAAGAGGGGTGGTGCAGGCTCTGCGCACACTAGGAATTACCAAGGCGGGAGATTTATTCAAAGACGGGCAACCTAAGACATGGGACCAGGTGGCTGTGACACGTGGGGACTTATCACTACTACATCGCTTTCAATATCATAGGACACGTAGCGCCCTACTGGATCTACTTGGCCCAGATTTAGCTGAGCCGCCAGAAATACAGGAACTCCCGTACGTGATTAAAACAGAATGCCCGCACAGTTTGATTACGAAATTATATTAGACGGCAATGGTACATAGAGAGCAGCAGCACATGAAGGCTATAATGGCATGGCAGAGTGACCTCCAGGTCACGATAGATGATGACATGTGGCGATATTGCTGCGCAAGCACTAAAAAGATATCGCTGAATGGGAGGCACAGATTAGTGCATTTCAAGTTCCTCCACAGAGTATATTACAAACCAGAGAGGTTACACAGGTATGGGCTCAGGCAAACGGTAATGTGCGAGAGGGGCCACAATCAAAAATTAAGATTTCATGCACCTGGCTTGGTGGTGCCCAGGTATAAAGAAATACTGGGGCAACATATTTGAAGAGCTGAATAAGATACTGGAATTGGAGATGGCTCCGGATCCGGCTCTAGCTCTGATAGGATATTCCAGAGGGCTGCCAGTGGCAATTAGGCGACCAGCCGACATGGGAATGCTAATAGCTAGACGTGTGATCGCCCTATGCTGGATGAGAGGCCCACTGCCTACGGTCAAGAGATGGGCTCAAGATATGATATACTGCTGCACCCAATCCGAACATTATAGCGAGATATTGCCCCCCACAAGCCGGCCAAAGAACTTTTGGGGATTATACCAAACGCACTTGAGAACCAGAGACACAGGCAACGCAGATAGGGAAGAGGTAGACCTAGACGACACACGATCTGATACACTGCATGTGGAGGGAAAGTAACAAAGGGGGACGTAAAGACAGGGGAGTTGATTGTGGCGTCAGTGCACTGGGGAGACACCTGGTGGGTAGACATCAAGATGAGTTAGGGGATCCCACAGGGAGCGAAAGTCGATTGCGCGCAGGGTGGAGAAAACGCAGTGCATAACGTGCAGAGGTTTAGAATACAGGGTGTCTCTGAGGAAACAGCAGGGCACCCCGATATGGAACAGAAACTACTAAAGAACAGCCGGGAAGGTTAGGAGTGCACGGCGGGAGAGAGGGGGGGATTGGGTTTGTTCCATAATTAGATGTTTAGTTACTAGAAGAATTTAACGCTGTTTGTAGGAACATGGCAACGCAGTGCCGTAGACCAGGATTAGGAATAATGTTGCTTCACTTGGGACGGGACATATGGTCACATTATGAACAGTGCCAACTAATCAAGGACTAAATAATTGTGCAATTACGCCGCCGGACCCCAGGGTTGTCGGCCACAAGGCTGTGTAAATTGCGAATATCTATGATCCTAACTCACGCTGACTTTGCAGCCGGCCTCCGTGTTGTATGCCGTTTGCTGTGTATGCTACCAGTGCATTACAATAAAGGTTTTTGAAATAAAAAAAAAATCTTAATCTTATATTTACATCTAAGATTAGTGACAAATCAGTTGAATTTCTTGATGTGCAAGTATATGTCTCTGACATGAAAATTAAAACAACGTTACACAGATAAAAACACAGCGGGTAACACTACACTACATGCCCAAAGTTCGCACCCCAGGCATCTTATAGCTAATCCCATTTGGTGAGTTCCTAAGATTAAAAAGAATCTGTAGCACTAAAGAAAAACTTGATAACAAATTTGGTACTGATATTTAAAGCTAGAGGATACAGTAATACGATCTTAAAAGAGGCAATCAAGAAAGCTGATATGAGAACAAGGGAATCCCTCCTGTCAAAATATCAGGAAAAAGATTTAATTAGTGGGGATTTTGCTTCCATACCTCCCCCGGAAAGAAAGGAACAAACTGAAACTGCTAGGCCTATTACTAGATTTAACAGCCAACAAAGCCATGAAAAACATAAATACGGCATGTAATAGTAAACATAGAAATGCGACTTGTTCAATAATACCGTTCACAGATGAACATCATAATGCAACCCATCTTACAGCTCGTTATACATCAACAAACAAGTCAGTTACAATGGGGTCACTAAGAATATTACCCAATTTCTCACTTGTAGTTCCACATTCGTTATCTATGCCATAATATGCACTTGTAACAGGTGGTACATTGAGAGTACCACGTGTATTGCAAAGAAACTAATTTTGGAACATACCCGGGCCATCACCAACTTTGATCCCAAATGTCCTGTGGCATGTAATTTCAGGGAGGAACATTTCTAAAAAGTCAAAGATCTCAGTTACATCATCCTTGAACAAATCATCACGAGCCCCAGGGGTGGTAACAGAGTCCTCAAGCTAAGACAAAGGGAGTCAAAGCTGATTATTGACTTCCAAACCAAGACTCCAGGGAGTCTGAATCAGGAGGAGGAGTTATCAGTACATCTCAAAGAATAATCACTATCTGTCAGTTGCAAGTGTTCTGCATGATCATCCATTCCTTATATGACTTTTGTGTAGTTCTGTGCCCTAGATCCTATTATTGTGTAATGTGAATATGCTTATCACACAACAGGTACATTCTATCCTGTTTTTTAATTCTTGTTCTACCTATTTTCTTGTTTTCATGAGGAAAGGAAGGGGCCCAAGTCACCAGCACTCACCTTTCACAAGCTTCCTACCCTATTTTCTTCTTCTTCACGAGCACCAGGCCGTTCCTGCATTCACCATGACTACTGTTGTGACATGGGTAACAACATATGTTACAGACTTGCTACCAGTTTCACATCAGCTTTCGCACATTGCTGTGATCTCTTGACAATTTCTTGTTACCCCATATCATTCATCATGACCTGGCCACTTGGTAACACTTCAATGCCTTTCCCCATCATGCCACACTAGTGTTAGGCACTTGCCTGTACCTTTGTTCATTGTTGCTCCGCTCGTCTACCTTGTGACTTTTATGCCCACCTTTTGGGGTACTGATCCCAGTGGGCACCGCTGTTTCAGTGCCACACATGTTTTGTGCATCAACAAACACGCTGGTTTGGTGCCTACACTTTCGACATTTATTCTGAGCAGGCACCCTTTGTTACATCACAGCAGACATCATTATCTGGACATTCCCATTTTTTGTATCAATATAACTTTATTTATTTACCCAACAGGCACATGCCTGATGCTTACCATTGCGCAGGGCAGTCAGGGCATTGTTCCCATTGATTGCGAGGTGGCATTCGGGAAGTATGGTCTCCCACAGTTCATTTACACATATTGCCACGTTTGCTCGGTTCTTTATCCATTAATGAATTAACTGAACAGCACCGCGGCACTTGCCAGCAATTTAGCTACTATCAGCAATTTTCATGACTTTGACTCTTATTTAGTAACATGTTATAATACATTTATTACTACTGTATTATTGTATTTTACACGATGTAGAACGAGCTGTAAGAAGGGTTGCATTACGATGTTCATCCGTGAACGGTATTATTATACAAGTCTCGTTTCTATGTTGACTATTTCATGCTGTATTTATGTTTTTCATGGCGACCGCCACATTCACGTGATCAAGCCTTTTGTAGGTGAAACGTGTTGTGAATAAACAACAGGACACCCTCACGAGTTGCTGTTTGTTCTTTCCTGAGAGCCCGCTGATTCGAGTGTTTATGGAAATTAATTTTGCAGGTTGACTCCGCCGGTGTGCGTGCCATTCTTCTTGGGTCCGTGAGGTCTGGAAGGAGCTTTGCAGTGATATATATATATATATATATATATATATATATATATATATATATATATATATATATATATATATATATATATATATATATATATATATATATATATATATATATATATATAAACACCTCTGCTCTGCTGGTCAGTGAGAAAGGGCACGGACGTGCCCGAAACTCGTCTGATGACAGCTTTTTACCCACACGATGTATAATAAATTCAAGCAGTTGGATACCTAACCTCGCCTGGGTGTGCTGATTTTGCTGTCTGTGTGCCTTTCTGTGCGGCATATTTACAACAAGGGGTGGTGAGGGACAGAGTCTCTGAATTAAGCAGAAAGCTCTCACCCAGTCAAGAGATCAGGGCTAGATCCAACACCGTTTTTTAGCTCACTGCACCATCCCAGTTTCAGAACCTGGCTGTATGCAAATTAGTCTGTTCCTGTCCCAGTGCATGATGGGAACAGGGCAAACCAAACTACAAAAGCCAATTCTTACACTGGGAAGGAAACAAGCTCCCGGGGACCGGTTTCTGGCATTACAGCCGTCTTCGGCCCGGTTTGCTTGAATCCTGATGGTGCAATGAGCAAGGGTCTCACATCTGAGAATACCCTTCCACGCTTAGGGTGGACAAAGATATTTACAACAAGGGGTGGTGAGGGACAGAGTCTCTGAATTAAGCAGAAAGCTCTCACCCAGTCAAGAGATCAGGGCTAGATCCAACACCGTTTTTTAGCTCACTGCACCATCCCAGTTTCAGAACCTGGCTGTATGCAAATTAGTCTGTTCCTGTCCCAGTGCATGATGGGAACAGGGCAAACCAAACTACAAAAGCCAATTCTTACACTGGGAAGGAAACAAGCTCCCGGGGACCGGTTTCTGGCATTACAGCCGTCTTCGGCCCGGTTTGCTTGAATCCTGATGGTGCAATGAGCAAGGGTCTCACATCTGAGAATACCCTTCCACGCTTAGGGTGGACAAAGATATTTACAACAAGGGGTGGTGAGGGACAGAGTCTCTGAATTAAGCAGAAAGCTCTCACCCAGTCAAGAGATCAGGGCTAGATCCAACACCGTTTTTTAGCTCACTGCGCCATCCCAGTTTCAGAACCTGGCTGTATGCAAATTAGTCTGTTCCTGTCCCAGTGCATGATGGGAACAGGGCAAACCAAACTACAAAAGCCAATTCTTACACTGGGAAGGAAACAAGCTCCCGGGGACCGGTTTCTGGCATTACAGCCGTCTTCGGCCCGGTTTGCTTGAATCCTGATGGTGCAATGAGCAAGGGTCTCACATCTGAGAATACCCTTCCACGCTTAGGGTGGACAAAGATATTTACAACAAGGGGTGGTGAGGGACAGAGTCTCTGAATTAAGCAGAAAGCTCTCACCCAGTCAAGAGATCAGGGCTAGATCCAACACCGGTTTTTAGCTCACTGCACCATCCCAGTTTCAGAACCTGGCTGTATGCAAATTAGTCTGTTCCTGTCCCAGTGCATGATGGGAACAGGGCAAACCAAACTACAAAAGCCAATTCTTACACTGGGAAGGAAACAAGCTCCCGGGGACCGGTTTCTGGCATTACAGCCGTCTTCGGCCCGGTTTGCTAGAATCCTGATGGTGCAATGAGCAAGGGTCTCACATCTGAGAATACCCTTCCACGCTTAGGGTGGACAAAGATATTTACAACAAGGGGTGGTGAGGGACAGAGTCTCTGAATTAAGCAGAAAGCTCTCACCCAGTCAAGAGATCAGGGCTAGATCCAACACCGTTTTTTAGCTCACTGCACCATCCCAGTTTCAGAACCTGGCTGTATGCAAATTAGTCTGTTCCTGTCCCAGTGCATGATGGGAACAGGGCAAACCAAACTACAAAAGCCAATTCTTACACTGGGAAGGAAACAAGCTCCCGGGGACCGGTTTCTGGCATTACAGCCGTCTTCGGCCCGGTTTGCTTGAATCCTGATGGTGCAATGAGCAAGGGTCTCACATCTGAGAATACCCTTCCACGCTTAGGGTGGACAAAGATATTTACAACAAGGGGTGGTGAGGGACAGAGTCTCTGAATTAAGCAGAAAGCTCTCACCCAGTCAAGAGATCAGGGCTAGATCCAACACCGTTTTTTAGCTCACTGCACCATCCCAGTTTCAGAACCTGGCTGTATGCAAATTAGTCTGTTCCTGTCCCAGTGCATGATGGGAACAGGGCAAACCAAACTACAAAAGCCAATTCTTACACTGGGAAGGAAACAAGCTCCCGGGGACCGGTTTCTGGCATTACAGCCGTCTTCGGCCCGGTTTGCTTGAATCCTGATGGTGCAATGAGCAAGGGTCTCACATCTGAGAATACCCTTCCACGCTTAGGGTGGACAAAGATATTTACAACAAGGGGTGGTGAGGGACAGAGTCTCTGAATTAAGCAGAAAGCTCTCACCCAGTCAAGAGATCAGGGCTAGATCCAACACGGTTTTTTTGCTCACTGCACCATCCCAGTTTCAGAACCTGGCTGTATGCAAATTAGTCTGTTCCTGTCCCAGTGCATGATGGGAACAGGGCAAACCAAACTCCAAAAAAGCCAATTCTTACACTGGGAAGGAAACAAGCTCCCGGGGACCGGTTTCTGGCATTACAGCCGTCTTCGGCCCGGTTTGCTTGAATCCTGATGGTGCAATGAGCAAGGGTCTCACATCTGAGAATACCCTTCCACGCTTAGGGTGGACAAAGATATTTACAACAAGGGGTGGTGAGGGACAGAGTCTCTGAATTAAGCAGAAAGCTCTCACCCAGTCAAGAGATCAGGGCTAGATCCAACACCGTTTTTTAGCTCACTGCACCATCCCAGTTTCAGAACCTGGCTGTATGCAAATTAGGCTGTTCCTGTCCCAGTGCATGATGGGAACAGGGCAAACCAAACTACAAAAGCCAATTCTTACACTGGGAAGTAAACAAGCTTCCGGGGACCGGTTTCTGGCATTACAGCCGTCTTCGGCCCGGTTTGCTTGAATCCTGATGGTGCAATGAGCAAGGGTCTCACATCTGAGAATACCCTTCCACGCTTAGGGTGGACAAAGATATTTACAACAAGGGGCGGCAAGCACCTGAGAAGACGGGCTGGATGTACATATATATATATATATATATATATATATATATATATATATATATATATATATATATATATATATGTATACAACTCTGCTCATACTCGTAGTAATTTTGTGGAACGGAAGCCCGGACCACCAAATTGTACAGTGACTACTTTATTATCAGCTCTCACAGACCACAGCCATGAGGCGTTTTGACCCTGTGTGGCCTTGATAACATGGTATCATCAGTGATACCACTGCGCATGTCATGAGTAATGTAATATATGACATCATCAATAGTGCATTGCAGGGACGCAAGTTATAGTTAGCTCAACTAACTATAATGGCCGAATTTCTCTGGTTTTGTATAAGTAAAATGTCCAACTAACTATGACATCCCTAAAACCTGTAGTTTATTCAGTCAATTTCAAAGGTTTTTTTATGCTAATTTCTAGCTATAACGTCCCTGAAACCTATGTTTTTTTCAGTGAATGTCTACGTTTTTAAAATGCTAATTTTCTAACTATGCCTACAGAGGTAGGACATGTGCAGGAAGAAGAAGAAAGGCACAGAAAGAAGCAAGAGAAATGCAGAAAGAGGCAACAGAAGTCGAGAAAGAGGTAGAAAGGTACAGAAAGAAGCTAGAGATATGCAGAAAGAGCCAACAGAGGTGCAGAAAGAGGCTGTGTTGCAAAGCTACCCTGTGCCCTGGGCACCCCAAACTTTTTGTGCTGACTGGTACTGGTGGTAACTGACTCTGACTGACCCTGGGCTCTGCCTAACCAGGCCTGGAACCAGTGCTATGCTGAAAATTACTTAGAATACAGTGAAAATACCTACAAACACTAGGGTACACTAGGGTTGGGGTACCCCTGTGATTGGCATGACCTCCCCTGTAAGGTACTAGTACATATTACGGCAGGGGGGTCAAAACTAAATCTAAGTCCCAAGCATATAATAGAGCATGGCAGTTTAGAGGCCAGCAGCCCTTTTCCGCACTGCATGTGTACACTGCTGGGCCAGAGGTCAGTTTAAAAGAAGCCCTGTGTGTGCAGAAAGAGGCAAGAGAGGTGTAGAAAGAAGCAAGAGAAATGCAGAAAGAAGCACAAGAGTAGCAGAAAGAAGCAAGAGCAGTGCAGAAAGAACCGAAAGGTGCAAAAAGAGGCAAGAGGGGTACAGAGAGAGGCACGAAAACTACAGAAAGAAGCAACAGAGTTGTAAAAAGGGGCAAGAGAACTGAAGACAAAGACAAAAGAGGTACAGAAAGAGGCCGAAGAGGTACACAAAGAGGCAAAAGAGATACAGAAAGAGGGAAGGGGGGTAGAGGAAGAAGCTAGAGATGTGCAGAAAGAAGCAAGAGACGTGCAGAAAGAAGCAACAGAGGTGCTGAAAGAGGCAAGAGGGATGCAGAAAGAGCCAAGACAAGTGCAGAAAGAAGCAACAGAGGTGACTAAAGAAGCAAGAGAGGTACATAAACAGGCAAGAATGGTGCCCAAAGAGGGAACAGGGGTGCAGAAAGAGGTAAGGGGGATACAGAAATTTGCAAGAGAGGTGCAGAAAGAAGCAAGAGCAGTACAGAAAGATGCTAGAGAAGTGCAGAAAGAAGCAAGAGAGGTGGAGAAATAGGTAGGAGGGGTGCAGCAAGAGGGATGTAGATATTTGCAAAAGAGGCACAGAACAAAGCAAGAGCAGCTGCAGAAAGAACCAAAAAAGGTGCTAAAAGAGGCAAGAGGGAAGCAGATAGAGGTAGGAGAGGTACACAAAGAGTCAAAAGGGTACAGAAAGAGGTCGGAGGGGTGCAGAAAGAAGGAAGAGAAGTGCAAAAAGAGGCAAGACAGGTGCAGAAACAGGCAGGAAATGTGTAGAAAAAGGAAACAGGTGCAGAAAGAGGCAAGAGAGATGAAGAAAGAGAGAAGAGGGATTCAGAAAGAAGACAAGAATGTGCAGAGAGAGAGATGTACAGAAAGTGGAAGAGATGAGCAGAGCAACGCAAAGGAAGTGCAGAAAAAGAAAGAAAGACGCAGAAAGAACAACTGAAATGCAGAAAGAGGCAAAAGAGGTGCAGAAAGAAGCAAGAGTGGTTTGCACACCATTAGGAACAATTTAATACCCGCATTTAGCAATCAGTAACAGATAACAGTTCAAGGTTTGCAAAGGGCCTTCCACCACACTTTAACATGTGACGCTGCATTTTTGGTACCGTTTGAGCCGTTTGAGCTAGAAGCAAGATTTTTTTGTTCAAATCTACATATTATGCAGAAGATGATGTATTATGTGGCAAATACGGAAAATTTATCATTGTGCGAAAGTCAGGACAGTCAAATAGTCGCATAGTTCCAGTGGCCCTACTCATACCTCTGACTGACCCCAGAAGTGCTCCTCAGTGGTTCCTTCTTTTTTGTTTACAGTTTAGCTTCTATGGAAATGAGGAAGACTAAACCTGAGGTTACTACCCTACAACACAGACTACCATACCACGTAATTATTCTCCATAACACATAATCTCACTCAACATAATTTCTATATACTAAATACCATATACTTTCTATCCACGTCAAAGTCAAAGTCTATCCACATAATTTCACTACACATCATAACACATAATTCCACTACACACAACCTACATCCACTCCACTCCATTTACAACACCTATAGCTCTACTCTTGCAAGTGTGAAACCGATTACATTGCAAATGCTTCTTTAGCTAGTAGTCGCATTTGCAGAGAGGTGTAGAAAGGGGGCTGGGCCTCTGACCAGAGCGCAGGAATTTTTACTACTTTATGGTCCACTAGAAGACTCCGGCTGAAATGTGTAGGCTATCGTTTGGTCTGCATGATGCAATTCTTTTGAGTAGAAAGATGGAAAATGGTACATTAAAAAAACTTTCAAACCTGTTGAGGTGTGCCGCTTGCTACTTGTTACTTGCGCACATAAACTGGATGGGATTGGGACTCAATAAAGAGGAGCTGATGTTTGAGATATATATATATATATATATATATATATTACCTACTGGGGGTTGCCAATAGGTAGTTATAGTTGGGACCTATTTTCCATAGGAAATCCGCAACATTCTATTTGGAATAACTTTAGCGCCTGTTGACGAATCTTCACAACATTTTCAAAACTAATGGCCAGCTCTGGTCCGCTCCTATCCTGCAAATGTCTTGGGGTGATTCGTGTGGCGGGGGTCGAGAAAAACAGGGGGGGTCCCAAAACGTGTTTTACCCATGCAATTTTCAATAGGAACCGTACACTGCTGAAACAGCCCGAACTGCTGAATGGAGTTACACCAAATTTGGCAAAGAGGTAGTCCTTGGTTCACACTCATGCCTTTTGGTTAAATGGTGTAAATCTGTTCAGTAGTTTTTTAGATATTAAAGGAAAAAAATAAATATCTATCTGGGCGGAGCCTAATGACACATCTCATCGTGAGATCTGATTGGCTGTTAGCACTTCATCCAAGAATTGTTGGCATCCATCTTGTGACCAATACACATGACAGCACCACATTAAAAAGCATTGCAGTTAATAGAAGGTTTTAAGAATTTAGTTACATTATAAATCATTTGTAGATGGTACCATACTCATTTTAGGAATTGTGTGTTCTTAGGTGATTTTACCATGCGAAAAAGCCTTCTGCTGGATTATCATGAATCATGTTTGAGAGAAAACTATTTTCTCATGCTTTTTCCACAGAGGTTTGGAAGGTGATCCATAAGCTAAACTGAGAGCATATTTTCTGTAAGATCACATTATCATTCTCAGTCGTGTGAGAATGAAGTCTGACATTCTCAGTAAAACATGTACATCCAACAAGGGCAGAGACTGTCAGTTGGTTCCTTTGTGTTCTACTACAGCTTCTCAGAGTTTTCTAAAGATCAACTAGAGTGCTAACAGCCTTACTTATTACGAAAGTATAGCACACTTGAAGCCATCTTGATTGGAATAAAGTGGTAACCCTTAAAACATTTAATTTAAAAAGGAACAAAATGAGGGGGTTCATTTTGCCATAGAAAGTATGATTAGTGCTGCAGAAAGAAAAATGAGGGCACATTGTGAGTGACTTCTCAAATCCTCTTCTATTTCATTAAAACAATTCTGATATGCAGACTGAAACATGTACTATCAATACCAGCATCAGACAGTGATCTCATGAGCAACTAGAGTGTAAAGCACTGATAGTATTTCCTACTGAGGAGGCTGTTGTAAATGAGGAAATTAGAAAACTTCATAACAAATAAGTCTCTCAAGATGGCCGCCAGAGACGAAAGAGCCCAAATGTAGCACAAATATTACCCAGATGTAGCCCAAGTATAGCCCAATGACAGAATGGTCCGGAGTGTTCTAAAGAAAAACTAGAGCGATAACAGTCTTACTAATGACAAAAGTATGGCACACCTGAGGCCATCTTCATTGGAATATACTGGTAACAATTAAAACATTTAATTTAAAAAGGAATAAAATGAGGGGGTTAATTTTGTCCTAGAAATTATGGTTAGTGCTGTAGAAAGAAAAATTGGTACATGTTTCAAGTGAGATCTCAAATATCTTCCTGTTATATTTCAACAGGAGCAGCCTGGCAGTTGATTCCTTTGTGTTCTCCTGCAGCTTCCCAGAGTGTTCTAAAGAACAACTAGAGCACTAACAGTCTGACTTATGACAAAATTATGGCACAACTGAAGCCATCTTGATTGGAAACAACTGGTAACACTTAAAACATTTAATTTAAAAAGGAAAAAAATGAGGGCGTTTATTTTGTCATAAAAATTATGGTTAGTGTTGTAGAAAGAAAAATTAGGGCATGTTTTAAGAGAGATCTCAAATACTCTTCTATTTAATTTGAAAATTCTGACATGCGGACTGAACAATCACTTTCAATACCAGCAGTAGACTTCCAGTTAACTCCCTGGTGAGCACTACCCCCTACACTACCCAAACACCACTGCACTACCCTAAACCATAAAACACTATCCACAGCACGACCCCCTACACTACACAAACACCACTGCACTACCCTAAACCCTAAAACACTACCTCCTACAGTACACAAACACCACTGTGCTTCCCTAAACCCTAAAACACTACCCCCAGCATGACCTCCTATACTACCCAAACACCACTGCGCTACCCTAAACAGTAAAACGCTACCCCAGAGTGTCCCCTACACTTCCCAAACACATCTGCACTACTCCAATCCCTAATACACTACACCAGCACGACCCCCTACTCTACCCATACACCACAGCACTACACTAAACACTAAAACACTACCCCCTACTCTACACAAACACCACTGCACTACCCTTAACTCTAAAAAACTACCCCCAGCACGACCCCCTACACTACACAAACACCACTGCACTACCCTAAACCCTAAAACACTACCCCAGCATGACCCCCTACACTACTCAAACACCACTGCACTACCCTAACCCTTAAATCTACCCCCGAAACAACCCCATACACCTCACAAACACCCATGCACTACCTTAAACCCTAAAACACTACCCCCAGCATGACCCCTACACTACACAAACACCACTGCATGACCCTAAAACACTACCCCCAGCACGACCCCCTATACTTCCCAAACACCACTGCACTACCCTAAAACACTACCCCCTACAGTACAAAAACACCACTGCGCTTCCCTAAACCCTAAAACACTACCCCCAGCACGACCACCTACACTTCCCAAACACCACTGTGCTACCCTAAACACTAAAACACTACCCCAGCATGATCCTCTACATTACCCAAACACCTCTGTACTACCCTAAGCCCTAAAACACTACCCCAGCACGACCCCCAACACTACCCAAACATGACTGCACTACCCTAAACCCTAAATCTACCTCCAGCACGACCCCCTACACTACCCAAACACCACTGTGCTACCCTAAAACACTACCCTCTATACTACACAAACACCACTGCACTGCCCTTAACCCTAAATCTACTCCCAGTACGACCCCCTACACTACCCATTCACCACTGCACTACACTAACCCCTAAAACACTACCCCGGCACGACCCCCTACACTACCCAAACACCATTGCACTACCCTAAAACACTACCCCCAGCATGACCCCCTACACTACCCAAACACAACTGCACTGCCCTAAACCCTAAAACACTACCCCCTACACTACACAAACACCACTGCACTACCCTAAACCCTCAAACACTACACCCAGCACAACGCCCTACACTACACAAACACCACTGCACTACCCTTAACCCTAAATCTACTCCCAGTACGACCCCCTACACTACCCATTCACCACTGCACTACCCTAACCCCTAAAACACTACCCCGGCACGACCCCCTACACTACCCAAACACCATTGCACTACCCTAAAACACTACCCCCAGCATGACCCCCTACACTACCCAAACACAACTGCACTGCCCTAAACCCTAAAACACTACCCCCTACACTACACAAACACCACTGCACTACCCTAAACCCTCAAACACTACACCCAGCACAACGCCCTACACTACACAAACACCACTGCACTACCCTAAACCCAAAAACACTACCCCAGCACTACCCCCTACACTACACAAACACCATTGCACTACCCTACACCTTAAATTTACCCTCAGCTCAACTCCCTACACTACCTAAACATCACTGCACTACCCTAATCCCTAAAACAATAACCCCAGAATGACCCCTACACAACCCAAACACAAAAGTTTGCCCAGTGGTGAAGGAAGGGGGCTGGGCCTGAAGTGACATATGGGCAAACATGCCCTGTGGCGCGTTTCAAGTTGTGGAATTAATTCCTCTTCAATCCTGTGGGCCACTGGGTCCAACTAGCCCATCAGGTACCTCCAGTAAGTGCCAGAGGTCTGCATTGCAAAGAGGTGGTCCAGACCATGCCCTTTTTACACCTCTGCAATGCAGCTCTGTGGCACTTACTGGAGGTACTTGGTTGGCTAGTTGGACCCTAGGGACTGTCAGGATTCAAGGGGACTTAATCTTCCAACTTAAAACGGCCACATGGCGTGTTTGCACACATGTCACCTCAGGCCCCCCCTCCCTTCACCACTGTGCAAACACGCCCCATAGTGCCTTTTCAGAGGTATTTTTAATCCCTCTGCCCTATTATGTACTTGGGACTTACAGAGGAGGTCATGCTACTCACAGGGGTACCACAACACATATTTTTTCTCTAGTGTGTGTAGGTGTTTTAACTGTATTCTAAGTGTTTTTAGCATACCACTGCCTCTAGGCCTTGTTAGTCAGAGTCAGTTACCACCAGTCCCCGTCTAAAAAAGTTGTGGGCACAGGATGATTTTGTAACAAGGCCTCTTTGTGCTCCTTTGTTGGTTCTTTCTGCACGTCTTGCTTCTTCCTGCACTTTTCTTCGTCTTTGTGGACTTCTGTTGCTTCTTTCTGCATTTCCTTTGCTTCTTTCTGTGCGTTTTTTCTTCATTCTTAACATGTCCTACCTCTGTAGGCATCGTTAGAAACTAGCATTTGAAAAACCTTTGAAATTCACTGAAAAAAGCATAGGATTCAGGGGTGTTATAGTTAGCTGGACTTTTCACTCATACAAAACCATAGAAATTCCTCCGGTGTAGTTAGTTCTGCTAACTATAACTCGCGCCCCAGCAATGCACTGTCACAGGGACACTCTGTCACCTGTATGAGGTGCAAATCTTAAATTAGGCTGATTTATGCAAATAACTCTGTCAGCAGTTAGACACTAGCTGTTTTATTTGTTTTTAATACTGTTACTCACTTTTGCTGCTTTGCTGCTTACTCCCTGGTCCACCACGAGCGTTGGTCAATTGTTGTTGTGGGAAGTCTCTTTTTTTAGCTCTATTACTTCTTGTTGCCTTTTTCCTCATTTACGGTCGGAAGAGGTTAGCGCTCCAGTGCTCATACCTACCTCCTATACAACGGATGCTGCAGGCGACGCGCAGCGGACGCGCTGTCACCTGTATGAGGTGCAAATCTTAAATTGGGTTGATTTATGTAAATACCTCTGTCAGCAGTTAGACGCTAGCTGTTTTACTTGTTTTTGATACTGTTACTCACTTTTGCTGCTTACTCCCCGGTCCACCACGAGCGTTGCTCGATTGTTGTGGATGGAGTCTCTTTTTAGCTCGATTACCTCTTGCAGCCTTTTCCCTCCTTTCCGGTCGGAAGAGGTGAGCGCTCCAGTGCTCATGCCTACCTCCTCTAAAACGAATGCTGTAGGCGATGCGCAGCGGACGCGCTGTCACCTGTATGAGGTGCAAATTTAAAATTGGGCTGATTTATGTAAATAACTCTCTCAGCAGTTAGACGCTAGCTGTTTTACTTGTTTTTAATACTGTTACTCACTTTTGCTGCTTTGCTGCTTACTCCCCGGTCCACCACGAGGGTTGCTCGATTGTTGTGGAGGGAGTCTCTTTTTTAGCTCTATTACTTCTTGCTGCCTTTTTCCTCATTTCCGGTCGGAAGAGGTGAGCGCTCCAGTGCTCATACCTACCTCCTATCAAACGGATGCTGCAGGCGACGCGCAGCGGACGCGCCAGCGGCACGCTGAATGCACGTCAAAGGCAAGCCCGTCTGCGCCCGTCCACGCCAGGCCGTCGCCAGGAACCCCGCCCATTCTTCCATAGGTCAAACAAAAAATCTACTGGTGAGCACAACTTACTCTAGGCAGGAGCTGTTATTTATTAGAGATCGTATTTCCCCTCCTACTGCAGGAAAAGCTACTTACTCTTGCACTTACCAATTTCCCGCCATCATTGAAGGCCCGTTAACAAGTATTCACTGTGGTTTTCAGAGTTTGCCTCCACCATTGGCCAATGCTCCCCACACCACTGATAATAACAACATACTTGTAGCCAACTGGGACTGCTTTCTGGCAAAAGTCCGCTCCCTTCCTAAACTTGATATAACATCAGGGATGTACTTTCCTCATCTCGCCTAGATATTGGGTTCTTAACTGAAACATGGATAAAACCATCTTCCACCCCGGATATTGCGACTGCAATACCGGATGGCTACCGTATTTTGAAGCTAGATAGGTCACATAAAGCAGGTACTGGGTTTGCTATTATTTATAAATACCCAATAAACGCAATATTATTGGACCAATACAGTAGTGACAATATAGAACTTCTTATATTTAGACTAGATCTTCACGCACAGTTGAGTTAGGAGGGAGCTCTTGTTTACCACCCCCGTAGACCTCTCTCCAATTCCATCACCCATCTTTTGGACTTGATTGCTCCTCATGTGATTTCATCTAATAATTTTCTAGGGGAAACAGCCGTTACAACCAATGTTCCCTCTAATTATTTTCCTCTGTGTGCGGCAGTGGAGGGTCTCTGTGCGCTGCAACCATGGCTATGTGCGCCAGGAACCGAACCTCGCGTGTCTGCGGCGCCAAATGCCACTCGTTTTTGGTGCCCTCCTGCCCTCTGCCCCACTCGCTTTTGGTGCCCTCCTGCCCTCTGTCCCACTCGCTTTTGGTGCCCTCCTGCCCTCTGCCCCACTCGCTTTTGGTGCCCTACTGCCCTCTGCCCCAGTCGCTTTTGGTGCCCTCCTGCCCTCTGCCCCACTCGCTTTTGGTGCCTTTCTGCCCTCTGCCCCACTCGCTTTTGGTGCCCTCCTGCCCTCTGTCCCACTCGCTTTTGGTGCCCTCCTGCCCTCTGCCCCACTCGCTTTTGGTGCCCTCCTGCCCTCTGCTCCACTCGCTTTTGGTGCCCTCCTGCCCTCTGCCCCACTTGCTTTTCGTGCCCTCCTGCCCTCTGCCCCACTCGCTTTTGGTGCCTTTCTGCCCTCTGCCCCACTCGCTTTGGTGCCCTCCTGCATTTGGTCTGTTACTTCACTCCCTTTCAGACATCAAAAGGATTACTTTTCTAAAATGTTCTATTTCAATTAAGGTATTTTACTAAATAAAACTTGTCATGCGCTGAAGTCCACTTCGGCATTTAGGATAGCTGTAGCCCTCTCAAAATTTAAAGTTTAATTTATGTATGTCAACTCTTGATAAGGAATCAGAGTAGTTGCCACCCTCTTTAGTTTATGTTGTTAAAAGATGGTTAAGTCGGGAACGTGTCCTGCACTGTAGACAGTTGTGTTGTGCTGCATGAATGTCCGACCCTATGAATCTGATATCTGACTGTTGATTTTTGATCCTGTCTCACGCTAATTCAGCATATGCTCACTGGTGTAGGCCAGTCCATGTCAAGAGAACCTCCTGGACTTCTCCTGTGCCTTGGAGGTGTGTGCCAGGCTTGCCTGCATTTACAAACAGTGGACTTCTGTCCCTGGTATGAGGTTAACACATTTGTTTTGGGTAGTAGCGTACTGTTTTTTTGGAATTAATAGTGTGGTCAGATCTTTTTATCACAGTTACTGAGTGGAGGCATACTGGCCCTCTCGTGTTAAGTCCACTTATATGCGCCTACCTAGTTTCTAGCATTAACATTTCACGTACAGTATGTTGATGTATGTAATCTGCATTGTGCACAGATGGTATGTGACTCAACCAGAGTAATGCTGATGAGGGTTGTGGTCCCAGACAGTAGAAATATATTGCTCAACTTCCTGAAGCTTGAGGGAGGAGACCTGGACAGTGAAATGAGGGCAGTGGAAAAAAGGCACCTCTGCATATTAAATTATGCCTTTTACTTAGCAAAGATCTGCTGATTAGTCTTCCTGAACACTGCCACTTGGTGGGTGGTAGGGGTTAGCTGTTGTGCAAGGTGGGTAAACGTTTAGCTGAGATCTACCCTTTTCTCTTTCCCGGATTCCTTCTTCAGTTGGACTGATAGGCTGGTGCAGAGCTCTCTGTTCTGTGTGCTCCAAAATGGCCACTACCCTGGTGTTAGAAAAGTCACTTTACTGAAAAGAGGTGTCCAGAGAACAGCCTGGAAAGGACACTTGCAATCTAAACAGGTACTACAGTTTAAGGCTGTGTGTACATATGAGTACACATCTCCTGTTTGCCTGTTATGTATACAAGTGGGGCTTCACCACCTCCCTTGTTGTTCCAGTGCAAGCCATGGAAGGGAGTGCGCTGCAGAGTACTCAGGGGACAGCTGTGCAGCCAAGGCTGGTGTCTGCCTGACAGCCAGCCTCTCAGAGCTGAGGGGACGTCACCTGAAATCTGGATCTTTTGCTGCCAGAGTAGTATACTTGTCTTGAAGCACCTAGAACCCTGCCTGCTAGAGAGGGAAGGATTTGGCCAAAACTGCAGAATGAGTGTCCTTCTACGAGGAGCCGCACATCCCCATTGTATATCTGGGCCCACAGGAGTCAATAATGTCTATGTGTCAGCTCTGTGTCTCCATGACTACAATTAACGAGGCCCAGATGGGGCTCTGTTGGTGAATGTTAATCAACCTGTTTGATGCTGCGACTGCCAAGTATTGTGATCAGCCTGTGCATGGCCGCAACTGCCAACTATGATGATCAGCTGGTGCGTGGCTGCGACTGCCCAGAAGAAATCGACAGGCGTGTAGCAGTTAGCAGTCAGTGTGATCAACCTGCATGGGGCGGCAACTGTGTTTTGTATCTGGCCCATGTAGGGCTGCAACTACCAAAGTCATGATTGGTCTGATGACGCTGGTGAAATCATCTCCAAGGCCAGGTCTTGAGGCTATGAGGGAGGGCGGGGTAGACTCTGGCCATTTGTTTAAGTATTGCTGTTAATCAGAGCCCCTTCACGGGCTCCGATTAACAGTAATACTTAAGCAAAATGCCAGAGTCTTCCCCGCGCTTTCCTAACAAAAGCGTAGGCAGTTTCCAAACACAGCGTGTGTTTGGAAACTGTCTACTGTTTTGTTAGGAACGCACGGGGAAGACTCTGGCCTTTTGCTTAAGTATTACTGTTAATCGGAGCCCGTGAAGGGGCTCTGATTAACAGCATTACTTAAACAAAAGGCCAGAGTCTACCCCGCCCTCCCCATTAGCCTCAAGCGCCACAAGCCCTCCCCCACCTCCTTACCTGCACGCCTAACGACCGCTCCGCCGCATTCGCGCCGCTCGCTTCTTTCAAAGCGGCCGGCGGCGCGACTTCCTGACTGTGTGCGCGCTCCACGCTAGGTGGTGCGCGGTGAGGTCAGGAGCGGTGCGCGCGCGCGCCTTAGAGGGAACGTAGGTTACAACGCAACTTTTACAATGCACTACCATTACAACGCTACTTTTACAACGCAGGATCCATTACATCGCATGCCTTTACAACGCATGACATTACATAGCAGATGCTATTACAACGCATGCCATTACAACGTAAGTATAGGTAAGTATATCATTTTATTTTATATTTTATTTAACATTATTTCATTAATTTAATTAATATTAAAAATAAATAAATATATTAATTTATGTATTTTTATATAATAAATAAATATATTAATTTAAGTAATTTTAAAAAATAAGTATGAGTATAGGAGTATATGTTTTGGGGTACTGAGGTATATGTTTTGGGGTGTTTGGGTATTTTTAGGGTTCAGGGCTAGGTTTGGGTTATGGGGTACAGGGGTATTTTTAGGGTTCAGAGCTAGGTTTGGGTTATGGGGTACAGGGGTATTTTTAGGGTTCAGGGCTAGGTTTGGGTTATGGGGTACAGGGGTATTTTTAGGGTTCAGGGCTAGGTTTGGGTTATGGGGTGTAGGGGTATTTTTAGGGTTCAGGGCTAGGTTTGGGTTATGGGGTACAGGGGTATTTTTAGGGTTCAGGGCTAGGTTTGGGTTATGGGGTACAGGGGTATTTTTAGGGTTCAGGGCTAGGTTTGCGTTATGGGATACAGGGGTATTTTTAGGGTTCAGGGCTAGGTTTGGGTTATGGGGTACGGGGTATTTTTAGGGTTCAGGGCTAGGTTTGGGTTATGGGGTACAGAGGTATTTTTAGTGTTCAGGGCTATGTTTGGGTAATGGGGTACAGGGGTATTTTTAGGGTTCAGGGCTAGGTTTGGGTTATGGGGTACAGGGGTATTTTTAGGGTTCAGGGCTAGGTTTGGGTTATGGGATACAGGGGTATTTTTAGGGTTCAGGGCTAGGTTTGGGTTATGGGGTACAGGGGTATTTTTAGGGTTCAGGGCTAGGTTTGGGTTATGGGGTACAGAGGTATTTTTAGGGTTCAGGGCTAGGTTTGGGTTTTGGGGTACAGGGGTATATTTAGGGTTCAGGGCTAGGTTTGGGTTATGGGGTACAGGGGTATTTTTAGGGTTCAGGGCTAGGTTTGGGTTATGGGGTACAGGGGTATTTTAAGGGTTCAGTTTTTTAAAAAACGACTTTAAATAAATTAAATTAATTAAATGAAATGAAATTAATTAAATTAAATTAATTACAATTTAAAAAAAAAGATATACTTACCTATACTTACGTTGTAATGGCATGCGTTGTAATAGCATCTGCTATGTAATGACATGCGTTGTAAAGACGTGCGTTGTAAAAGTTCGCGTTGTAACGTCATACATCCATTTTCTACTGTTGGGTGACTTCAATGTCCACAGTGAAAACCTTAGTGACTTAGAGGCCGCCACTTTCCTGAGGGAAATGTCAGCTCTAGGTCTCACGAAAAGGATTGATGCCCCTCCACATATTGCAGGCCATACTCTGGACCAGGTTCTCTCTAATTCTTCTGATATAGTTTATAAATCTACTAACTCATTGACATGGTCAGATCATTGAATAATCTCATTTGATCTCGCTGGTCCTTGTGAACACGTAGTAAAAAAATCCTCCAAAACTCGGATCTACAGACAGTGACATAAATTATCTCCAAATATATATTGTGAAGCATTTACCCCCGTCTGTCCATCTTTATTGGACACAGTTGATAACTGTCTGACAGCCTTTCATGAAACTATCACAACCACATTAGATGCTCTGATCCCTGAGAAAAAGTCCCAAGTGGGCTCCATTCAGTCCCAGACACCCTGGTATTCACTGGATCTTCAAACATAGAAAAGTAAATGTAAAAGGCTGGAACGGCAATGGAGCCGATCTAAAGACCCTATAGACAAGGGGCAGTATAAAGCTGCCCTTGACATATATCATAAAAACTTAAAATCTGCACGGAAAAATCATATAGCTACTCAACTTGAGGAATCAGGCAACACCTCTAAAACCCTTTTTCATATTCTTAATACTCTCATCAGCCCCTAAGCATGTAACCCAGATGAGGAACCCACCCAATTGCCGTGTGCCAATATAGCTGATAATTTGTTTGCGAAAAATTGAGGATATCCATAATAAGATAACATCGTCCATTACAAATACCAATCATCATCTGATGACTGATCATGCCGCTGATTTTTCGAATCAGCTCACTCTAAAAGAATTTCCTTTGCTTACCATCCAGGACACTTAATCCCTAATAAAAGCTGCCAAATCAGGCTCTCCCAAAGATCTAATTCCAGCCAAAATGGCTAAAATAATTGCAGCCGAATTGGCGGAGCCTCTTTGTACTTGTCAGGATTCCCCGGCCGCTGGTAGATCACTGCCTGCAGTCCGAGTCTGTAATGGGCTCAAAAACTACAATACCCATGATCCTTAGCGCGGCGCGCCGGAATGACGCTATGCGACCGGAAGGGAATATCCTGGCACTCTCGGAGAGAAACGCTGCCGATTATTCCTCCCGGCGAGCAAGATTGATTGCTCGTGTTTCCTGTTCCTAGTCGGTGTTTGTTGCGGTGGGCTGAGGTAAGCTCACATCGTTGGTTCACCGGACCTTTGGATTACTTTGGAGGGGCTTAGGAAGCGCCCGTGTTCTTGGTACCTGGGAACCCGCGTCCTGGAGATTTCGTGGCAACTTCACCGGTGTTTCACCGGACCTTTGGATTACATTGGAGGGGCTTAGGAAGCGCCCGCATCGAGAGTGGAGAACGTCGTCTCAGGTTTCCTCTGGTTTGGGGGGTGCTTGTATCGTGTACATTTCTGGCGAAAACTACTTATTCCTCCTATCCCTGCGGGACACCTAGTTTTAGGTGCTGCTTGTTGAAAGAGGAAGTTCAGTCCCTGCTGGCGCTTGCAGAGACGTATCTGCATAGACGCTGGGTTTACTACATTTGTGTTGTACTGGGCAGCTTTTCATTTATTGGTTTATTTTCAGGAACATACATTGCTAACTCAGTTTAGGTGGTTTATGAAATTGTGTAGGGTGTTAGACACTTTCGCCTTCTGCTCTGACCCTTGACTCTGCTATTCATTTATCCACCTCGGAGGGGAAAATAGTTACAGAAACTGTATTAATGTTACTTGGAAAAGAGTGATTAGGTGATTATTCTTCATCCTGGGGCTTTCTGGTCTTCTTCATTTCCCATTTGGGTAGGTGTACCTACATATCCTATTTCATTTGAACGCTATCACCAAAAGTGGAAAAGAAAGTGGCATATTTATGTTTTCATTTGTTGTTTCTTTAAGTAGGAGAACCAGGGAATTGAGGAGACGCCCATTTTATTACTCTTTGCTTCAGCAAACCTGTAAGATATTTCAGGTGAGGAATAGCGTAGCTTATTGTGTGGATAGGTTATCAGCCTAGGGTTATAATTCCACTCATCCCATGCTTTATATATTTACAGGTTTCCAGTTCCAGCCGCCCAGCTGTTCCCCTCCGGACCTATCTTTTTTCCCCCGCTTGATCTCCTTAATAGTCTGCGAACTTGATAGCCAGACTTGGGATGATCTAGAGGAGGGCCCCCTTTATAGCATCAATCCAATCCTGAGGAACAACAACGAAAGACCTGACAGTACTATTTTAAACCGTTCCATCAAAGATGACAAACTGCCTAAAGAATGGAAGGATGCTCAGATCATGGCCATCAGAAAAAATCCTAAACTACCTTCCAATGAAATAACCAACTATCGCCCCATTTCACTGCTTCCCCTTTATTGCAAATTACTGGAAAAGCACATTAACACTCATCTTTCTACCTTTATTGAGTCTTCCAACTGTCTGGACCATTCTCAGTCAGGATTCTGCCCCAGGCACAGTACTGAACTAGCCCTGGTTAATGTAACAGATGACATTTGTGTGCTGGAGGACACCGGCCATATATATATTTACAACAAGGGGTGGTGAGGGACAGAGTCTCTGAATTAAGCAGAAAGCTCTCACCCAGTCAAGAGATCAGGGCTAGAACCAACACCGTTTTTTAGCTCACTGCACCATCCCAGTTTCAGAACCTGGCTGTATGCAAATTAGTCTGTTCCTGTCCCAGTGCATGATGGGAACAGGGCAAACCAAACTACAAAAGCCAATTCTTACACTGGGAAGGAAACAAGCTCCCGGGGACCGGTTTCTGGCATTACAGCCGTCTTCGGCCCGGTTTGCTTGAATCCTGATGGTGCAATGAGCAAGGGTCTCACATCTGAGAATACCCTTCCACGCTTAGGGTGGACAAAAATATTTACAACAAGGGGTGGTGAGGGACAGAGTCTCTGAATTAAGCAGAAAGCTCTCACCCAGTCAAGAGATCAGGGCTAGATCCAACACCGTTTTTTAGCTCACTGCACCATCCCAGTTTCAGAACCTGGCTGTATGCAAATTAGTCTGTTCCTGTCCCAGTGCATGATGGGAACAGGGCAAACCAAACTACAAAAGCCAATTCTTACACTGGGAAGGAAACAAGCTCCCGGGGACCGGTTTCTGGCATTACAGCCGTCTTCGGCCCGGTTTGCTTGAATCCTGATGGTGCAATGAGCAAGGGTCTCACATCTGAGAATACCCTTCCACGCTTAGGGTGGACAAAAATATTTACAACAAGGGGTGGTGAGGGACAGAGTTTCTGAATTAAGCAGAAAGCTCTCACCCAGTCAAGAGATCAGGGCTAGATCCAACACCGTTTTTTACCTCACTGCACTATCCCAGTTTCAGAACCTGGCTGTATGCAAATTAGTCTGTTCCTGTCCCAGTGCATGATGGGAACAGGGCAAACCAAACTACAAAAGCCAATTCTTACACTGGGAAGGAAACAAGCTCCCGGGGACCGGTTTCTAGCATTACAGCCGTCTTCGGCCCGGTTTGCTTGAATCCTGATGGTGCAATGAGCAAGGGTCTCACATCTGAGAATACCCTTCCACGCCAAGCAGTAATTCTTATACTGCTTGACCTGTCCGCCGCATTCAATACCATTTCACACCAGATCCTGGTGAACAGATTGCATTGTATAGGCATCCAGAACTCAGCTTTAGATTTGTTGCGGGACTTCCTCAAAGACAGGACATAAACTGTGAATCTTGGACCATTCAAATCCAAGACCACCTTGGTAACCAAAGGGGTACAACAGGGTTCCTGTTTAAGCCCATCTTTGTTAAATGTGTACGTCGCCCCCCTCTCAGTACTCCTTAGGAAGATCGAGTTTACCCCGATTTCCTATACGGACGACACTCAACCTCTGCTTTCTTACAAGAAAGACACTCCTAACATCCAAAGAATGTTCACGGAAGGTATGAAAGCCATATCATCTTGGATGAGCAGTAATTTCTTGCAACTGAACGCTGGGAAGACAGAAATAATGCTGTTCAAGGATGCAGTCACCAGCTGCTCTACCAGCTGGTGGCCGGAAGAATTAGACCCAGCACCTTCCTCCAAGACAGTAGTCAAAAATCTTGGGGTATTAATAAATAGTGATTTAAACATGGATTAGCACATAGCAGCAACTAAAAGATCTTGCTTCCATGCCCTTAGCCTCCTTTGCAAGGTCTTCGATTTCCTTCCTGAATCTACAAGTAAAACTCTGATTCATGCCCTAGTACTTATTCATTTGGACTTCAGCAATGCTTTGCTGATTTCTGCCAATGAATCTGCCTTACATAGTCTGCAGGTGGTGCAGAACACAGCTGCTCACTTGGTAACCAGTGCACCTTATCGTGCCCCATCCCTTCCCCTACTACACAAACTTCACTGGCTGCCTATTCGTAAAATAATTCATTTCAAAATCTGTTGCATTGTATTTAAAGGTCTAAACCAGATGGGTCCTGCCTATCTAGCTGATAAACTACTTAAATACATACCGTCACGCTCCCTTCGTTCTGAAGGTAAAGGCCTGCTTGTTATCCCCCGTATCAGGCAAGCTAGACTGGGAAGAAAATCATTCTCCTATCTGGCTCCCAAATTATGGAATCAACTGCCCCTGGATATCCGCCTTACCACAAACTATATTGGTTTTAGAAAAAACTCAAAACTCTGCTTTTTTTACTTTGCACCCTATACCTATTTTGTCCTTAGTGCGGAGATACCCCATTCGGGGTGATTCAGGTGCTTTACAAATAATATAAAAAAAGAAATAAAGAAATATTACATCACTCATGACATGGTCTGTGACATCACTTATGACATCACTGATGACATCTCACATGACATCACTGATGACATCACTGATGACATCATCCATGTGATAAATTGATGCATCTTCTCACACCCTAATATAACCTTGATACACCTACTCTAAATTACAGACTGCCATTCTCAAAACCATAGACACTCCAACAGCAACAACTACATACACACTCACTGATTCTTAGGTTTCCAAACACATCCACTCACTCACCTGTACAGTCACTCGTACCTATGGTTACTCAGTATAGGACCTTCATATGCACTAATACACCTATATTAACACTCACACACCACCACTCATCCATAGAGGCACTCACACACCTAGTCAGACACGCAAATAATTAATCACACTGCCATTTACTCACCTATACAGTTATACACACTGCAGCTCAATACTCATACAAATGCTAGCACATTCTTAGCTCTTATACAATCACTGACAAAAGCACACACCCATCCATACAGCCACTGTCAGAATCACACACTCTAAATAAATAACTATAGCCATTTATATACTGCAACACACATATATACTGCCTTTCTCATATGTAGTTACTCAAACATGAACCACTGAGATATACATTCACTCACTAACACGGCCATACACACAGTCACCCACCCATACAGTCCATCACAGATGCACTCTTGAAACCATGCACCCAGTGAATCACCCACTCACACATCTATGCACAGAGTCACACACACCCCACCAACATAAACAATCAGGCACCCATACAGATACTCAGACAACCAATCAATAACACATATAGACACTCATGAAGCTATTCACAAGCCCATGTAGCCGGTTACACACCAACAGACAGACGGATACAAACATTCACACAGTTTAGTCACTAACCCATGCATTCAGTAAGATACGTTTAAGCACTCACATATTGAGTCAGTCACGCACCTACTAAATCATCAATTCAGACACTTATACACACATTCATTCTTCAATATGCCTTTCCCTATATATATTAAACATATTTAAACTTTACAGAAACACACAGTCACTGGAAGAAGTCATCAGTGATGTCATCAGTGATGTCATTGACCATGTCATGAGTGAGGTAATATGTGATGTCATCAGCAGTGCACAGTGCATTGCAGGGGCATGAGTTATAGTTAGCAGAACTAACTATAACAGAGGAATTGCTATGGTTTTGTATGAATGAAATGTCCAGCTAACTATAACACCCCTGAAACCAATGTTTTTTTCAGTGAATATATATATATATATATATATATATATATATATATATATTGTTCCACAAAGGTTGCCCCGTTTGAAGACACCACACGCAGCGGGGCACTCGCACAAATCACCGCAGGCAGCCACGCTAACAACAGGCTCCAGGCATGTCAAGGGCCATACGCGTTTCGAGCTCCCTTGAGCTCTTGATCACTGGCAGGAATGGAGGCAGCATATATATATATATATATATATATATATATATATATATATATATATAAAACCTACTGGCGGTCGCCAGTAGGTAGTTATAGTTAGGATTTTTTTCAATGTTAAATCTCAAAATTCTATTTGGAATAACTTTGGCGCCGGTTGACGAATCTGCCTCAAAATGTCCTCAAAATGGCCTCGCGGCGTTCCGGTCCTTCCCTGAAAGTTTGGGGGAGATTCGTCAAGCGGGGGCCGAGACAAAAGGGGGGTCCCAAAACACGTTTTCCCCATGTTAATTTCCATAGGGCGGTCGATTTCACTTTTAGCCTGAACGGCTGAATGGATTTCCACCAAACTTGGCAAAATTGTAGGAACTGGTAGCCTGATGTGCCTTTGCTATGTCTCAAGATATGTGCTCCAGTGGATTTTGAGTAATTAAGGTTCAAAAAAATATATATATCTATAGCCGCGCTCCGGTACGCGCACCGGTACGCGCACCGGGCGCGCCACGCGACTTGCGCGCAGAAAGCTGATTGGCTCTGGGGTGTCTGTAAACATTCTAAACAGTCCGGAGCGGCCGCCATCTTGTGTCTTGGTAGGATCGAGACACGAGAGGTGGCCAAAACAAAGAGGGAAATGACCATAAGGGGGCAGAGTAGACCCCCCCTTGACCCCGTAGGTTTGATGTGGGGGCCATAAAAGGGCCCAGTGGAGCAAAAAAAATAATTTTTTTTTTGATTTTCGCGGGGGGAGCGCCCGGTACGCGCACCGGTGCGCGTACCGGGGAGCGTACCATGGGGAAAAAGAATGACAGTTTTAAAAGTAGCTGTGATGTCACTGACCATGTCATGAGTGATGTAATATGTGACGTCATCAGCAGTGCATTGCAGGCGCGCAAGTTATAGTGAGTCCAACTAACTATAACGTGGGAATTTCAATGGTTTTATGTCAGTAAAATTCCCAGCTAACTATAACTGGTGTGAAACCTATGGTTTTGTCAGTGAATTTAATAGGTTTTTTAAATGCTAATTCCTAACTATAACTGGTGTGAAACCTATGGTTTTTTCAGTGAATATATATATATATATACATATTCCAAACGAAAAACTTGGAGGCCCTACACTCTTGGGCAATTTTCTTTATTCTGCCAGGTAGCACTGTACAGCAGTGTGATAAATACAGCAAGTCTTTGTAATCGATTTCCGACGCGTTTCGGGCGTCCTTCCGCCCTTGTTCACAGCGATGACTCGTGAGGAAAGCAGCTTAGCAGGTGATCTTTAAGTGATTGCATTAGTCCCGCCCACTTGGCGTTTGCATCAATTGCATGCTGGTATCTGTAGTTTGACAAAGTATTCCTTTAGTAGTCAATTGCCCATTTCCTAATGTTTCTTAAAATCCACAGTGTGTAGCCATATCTCTCCGCTGCCGTTACCATGCCGAATTTGGCCTGCCTTGGTCACGGAGAGCCAACCCTGCGGACGAGCAGGTCTTGTGCCATCATGAGTACGGCACTTCAGGAGCTTTGTGCAGTACTCTCCGTCGGAAAGGAAAACAGCACTCCGGAGGTAGCAGTGAAAAACTTTTTTAATTACAAATAAACAGACGGGTTTCGGCATGAGCCTTCGTCGGTATTACTGACCACCTAAACACAGAGCTCCTAATAAAGTTGTGTTGTAATG
Organism: Lissotriton vulgaris; assembly: GCF_964263255.1. NCBI lineage: Eukaryota > Metazoa > Chordata > Amphibia > Caudata > Salamandridae > Lissotriton > Lissotriton vulgaris. The sequence continues at coordinate 232,800,071 of NC_141691.1, read as the reverse complement.
GTACACACGAACAAGGGACCAGCCCAGCCATAGCTAATAAAGGTTTCATTTTGGAACGGGTTTCCCAAAATGAGAAGCCTAACAAATTAATATCGTTGTTCGATAAAATGGCAAAAATAAAATGTGCATTCTTGAATAAATGTACAATTTCATAACATAAATCCGTGGCTCGCCGTATATCCCTTTTAGGGAACATGTACCATGCGAGAAATACCAATATGCATGCTGGTGTAATAATCATAGGCAGGAAAACGCTATGAAGATGTGATACATAATTCCGTAATATCCAACATCAATTATAATAGGAGATAACACGTTAGTGAAACAGCTTAGCCCTTGCCCCAAGAAGAATAGAAATTAAAGTAAAGTAAGAAAGATACATTACAGTAGAATATAACAGACAGATCTGATAAAGGAGAAAGTTCATATAATAGATACAGGAAAATCCTAAGAGTAATCATAAAGGCACTTTTTCAAGACATAATTAATCCCAGTAATTGGTAAAAGCAGTAAATCACAGTACAGGTTCCAGTTATGTATCATGGTTATAGATTGCATCATGGGTATGGGTAGGAAGTAGTCTAGATCTAATGAAGTGGATACTGTTCATTTTCCCAAATGAACTGCCATTTCCTCCCCACTATTTAGACCCTTAGGGTACTTGGTAGATAGGTCAATAATATACCTAGATTCTAGGCGTCTCAACCGTCTTAGTCTGTCACCACCTCATGCATTGTGTGTAACATGATCCAGCCCAAAGAATTGCAGTTTTTTCCTATCCTTCTTGTGGTACTCTGCGAAGTGCCGGGCTACTGGGTAAGAAGGATCTACCCTATCTATTGCCCGGAGATGTTCTAACACTCTCAGCTTGTGCTGGTTAATAGTACTTTCAATGTAGCGCAGACCACATGGACATATTAAACAATACACTGCGTAGGTGGTGCTGCATGTGATGAATTTCAGTATTTTGTTGGTCCTCCCTGCATCTGGGATATCACAGTGTAGTACCCTCCGGCTAGTAGCGCACGCCTTGCAGTTCCCACAGGGATAGAACCCACTCATTTCCTTAAGAGTATTAGGCTTCGGCGTAGGTAACTTTAGATGGCTATGTACCTACATGTCCCCCAGTGACCTAGCCTTGCTTAAGGTCACTAGCGGGTGTGGTGGCAGATCTTCTCTAAGCACACCATCAGTTAGCAGGATATGCAATTTTTTGTGCATCATTGCCTTTAGGTTGTTTGCTCCGAGAGAGTAAGGTATTATCATTCTAAATTTGCCCTGCTCTTCAGTATTGGTAGCGATAGGCCTCTTTTTAAGTAGGTCCGCCCTAGGGATCCTCTTAACTCTCCTCAAAGTATTCTGCAGTAGTGGTTACTCATAGCTTCTAAGGCGAAAACGGTCCAGGCATTCTGAGGCAGCCGCTACAAATTCCCAGTCCGTGTGCTGTTTCTTCTGATCGTTAGGAGTTCCCCATAGGGGATACTCTTAATGAGCTTTGGTGGGTGACCACTTTTCGTGAAGAGGATGGAGTTACCCGCTGTCTCCTTCCTGTATAGCAAAGTATGGACTTGTCCATTTTCGATGTACACCCGTAGGTCCAAGTAGTTGGCTGCCACCCCGCTAATTGTCCCTGATAGGTGCACATTGAAATGGTTGTCATTAGGACATTTAATATACTTCTCCGCCGTGTCCCTTGTACCCTGCCATACGATGAATAAATCGTCGATATAGCGGTACCAGTGCACCACCCTCCCATTGTCAAGGCCAATCTTACAGCTCCTGGGCACCTGCTCCTCCCACCAGCCAACGAACAAGTTCGCGTAGCTGGGGGCAAAGCAGGTGCCCATCACCTTGCCAAAGGTCTGCCTATAGAGTTTGTCCTCAAAAAGGAAGATGTTATGAGTCAAACAAAATTGTATAAACTCAAGAATCATCACATTGTGTTGTGCAAAACGGTTGTCCAAGTAATGTTTAGCAGCCGCTAAACCGTGTTCATGGTCTATGATGGTATATAGACTGGTGATATCCATCACCAGAAATAGATAATCTGACCTCCAGTCCATGTCCACTTTATTCAGGAAATCTTTAGTGCCTTGAATATAGGATTCCAAGTTCATAACAAAGGGAAAAATTATATTTATATATATATATATATATATATATATATATATATATATATATATATATATATATATATATATATATATATATATATATATATATATATATATATATATATTCAGGTCAGAAGTACTACATAAACACGCGTGATCAAGGCTTGTGAGAAGCCGCAACATGTAGCAGGTGATTAAAAACCCCTGGACTGTTCTTGTTTTGCGAATCTTTGGCTGCTACTGAGAGCGTGTTTATGTAGTACTTCTGACCTGAATTGGATTTCCGGCGTGCTCGACCGGAGTACACGCCACCTCCCCAGGGGCCTCTAGCAACCTGCGGAGCACCTCTTTGGAATATATATATATATATATATATATATATATATATATATATATATATATATATATATATATATATATATATATATATATATATATATATATATATATATATATATTACCTACTGGCAGTCACCAGTAGGTAGTTATAGTTAGGATTATTTTCAATGCAAAATCTCAACATTCTATTGTGAATACCTTTGGCCCCGGTTGAGGAATCTGCCTGAAAATTTCCTCAAATTAGCCTCGCAGCGCTCCGGTCCTTCCCTGAAAGTTTTGGGGGGGATTCGTCAAGTGGAGGCTGAGATAAAAGGGGGGGTCCCAAAACGTGTTTTTCCCATTTTCATTTCCATAGGGCGGTCGACCTCACTTTTAGCCCGAACGGCTGAATGGATTTCCACCAAACTCGGCAAAATTGTAGGGACTGGTAGCCCGATGTGCCTTTGCTATGTCTCAAGCTATGTGCTCCAGTGGATTTTGAGTAATTTAGGTTAAAAAAAATATATATATCTATAAGCGCTCCCCGGTACGCGCACCGGGGCTCTAACCAGCGTGCTACGGGAGTTCACGCGCGGAAAGCTGATTGGCTCTCGGGTGTCTGTCAACATTCCAAACAGTCCGGAGCGGCCGCCATCTTGTGTCTCGGTAGGATCGAGACACAAGGGGTGGCAAAAACAAAGGGGGAAATGACCATAAGGGTGCAGAGTAGACCCCCTGACCCTCTAGGTTTGATGTGGGGCTATAAATAGCCCCATATCAAAAATATTTTTTTTTTATTTGCGCGGGGGGAGCGCCCGGGACATGCACCATGGAGCATACCGGGAAGCGTTCCATGGGGAAAAAAGAATGATAGAGTTTTTAAAAAATGTAGCATTTTTTTATAAATTGTAGGTAGTTCTAAAAATAACTGTTTTTTTCTTCTTTTTGTGGTTTTATATTTTTCTAATGTTTTTGGAACATTTTGTACTTTTTTTGGCTTTTATGAACTATTTTATATTTGTTTTGTTATTTTTATGGTTAGAAACAAAAAACAGGGAATTGAAAATGGCTCAACTGGAGCAAAAAAAAATCAGGAAAAAATTAGGGTTTTTTGGGGCAATTGTGTTTGTCACAAGCAAGGAGGATGAGCTTTATGCTCTGCTCACCATAGGAGATGGTCTTACCACAAAAAATACATGTGATCCTGAATTCACCGAACCGTGGTTGTATGCAAGGGATCGTCTCCCTTGTCTCTGGTCCCGATGGAGTGGGTTGTTTTCGTTTGCAGGTGCTGGGTGTAGATTGGGGAGGGTTGCTGGCCAGTTCTCTCACCTCTGCGGCAGCATAGTTGTTCGGATGCTTGCGCTGCATGTGCCTAATCATGGTAATATTACCAAAAGAATATTTTTTGTTCGGGTTCCCCCTTGACAGTTCAATGCCACAGATTTGGCAAGTCACCTTGGGTGCATTGACTTTCTTCTTGCCCTCTGGGATAGAAAAAAACTCCCATACAATGTGCTGCCTTGGCCTGTATGGGGTATTGTCTTCTGGCAGCCACCTCCTCCCCTCCTCCTTCTCCTTCTCTTCTTCTTGACCACCAATGTGATGTTGTGGTGGTCCTCTTGGTGGTGGTGGTGGTGGTGCAGATGCTCCAACTGCTGCTGCTACTGTAGCCATTTTAAAGTACAAAATATTTCTAATAGATCTCCAAACAGGTCTTCCTCAGTCAAAGGACAAACTGTGGGGACTCTCATCATTTGGAGAAAAAAAACTGTCCTGAACCAATGAAAAGTGTTATTTTCAGATCACATGACCAGGGCTTTCATCATTTGGAAACTAAAACTGTTTTGCACCAATAAAAAGTGTTATTTTCAGGTCACATGACCCGACGCGCTTACGCGATGCGCCACCGGGCGTGTCGCGTAAGCGCGTCAGATGCTTACGTTGCGCGATCGTATTCGCTCGAGTACTTCCGGGTGCACTTACGCTATGCGTATCACGCGGACGCGGCTACGCAATACGTCATGATGTTTTTGTTCGCGGCAATAGCGCTAACTGGTACGCGACTCGGGCGCTCCAGAAAAATGCGCTTTCCAGTGCGCGGGGAACGCACCAGGGCAAAAAAATATATATATATATCATTATATAAATATACAATATAGGATTCATTAAAAAATATTAAATTTCATAGGTTTGAGGCCCTATATATAGTTAGGAATTAGCATTTAAAAAACCTATGAAATTCACTGAAAAAACCATAGGTTTCACACCAGTTATAGTTAGGAATTAGCATTTAAAAAACCTCTTAAATTCACTCAAAAAAACATAGGATTCACACCAGTTATAGTTAGCTAGAAATTTTACTGACATAAAACCATAGAAACTCCAGCGTTATAGTTAGTTGGACTCACTATAACAAGCGCGCCTGCAATGCACTGCTGATGACGTCACATATTACATCACTCATGACATCGTCAGTGACATCACTCATGACATCACTTATGACACCATCCTTGTGACAGAGTGACAGACCTCCTTTTAGTGTAATGTAACCCTTTAAATAGATATTCAAAAATAGAAACTAAAACTTTAAAAAAATATGGAGATACCCATACCAGTTACAACAACCAATTCAGTAATTCCACCATCTATATACACATCCACTCATTTACAAACAGTTCTATATAGTCACTCATACATATACTCACTCATCATATGTAGTGATACATCTATACATCCTGTTATTCACCAACAGTCATCCAAAAGTTACTCACACACATACTCACACATGCACATAAATTATTGAACATCCATGTATTTGAATATAAAACTATCACACACTACCTCTTTACTTCTAAGGAAACTTACACATACTTACTCTCTTAAACAATCACTTATATAAACATATACTTATTTAAACAGGAACTCTTACAATCTCTTACTCTCACACATACTCACTTATATACATCAAAACTCACATATACATCCACACTTATACATCCACTCATTCTTCAATATGTAAGACATATTTTAACACACAGTCACTTGATGATGTCATCAGTGATGTCATTAGTGATGTCACTGACCATGTCATGAATGATGTAATATGTGACATCATCAGCAGTGGATTGCGGGTGCGCGATATATAGTTATTGCATCTAACTATATATGCGAATTTCTATGGTTTTGTGCGAGTAAATTAAGGTTTTGTAAATGCTAATCCCTAACTATATATGGTCTAAAACCTATGGTTTTTTCTGTGAATTTCAATGGTTTTTTAATAGCAAATATCAAAAACTGTCAAATGTCAAGTACGTGATAGGTCAAAACTTTTTCGTGTTTATGCACGCTGATGTGCTTTGAACGCTGCCCCCCCCTCTTTTCTCTTAGTAGTACTCTCTCTTTGCAGATAGTGAAGGGTAGTTAACGCAGGCCTTTGCCCCTGTTCTAATCCATCGTGTCTGCTTCTCTCTCCATTTGATTGATTGTTATCCAAGCATTTACTGTTTGAGAATTGGTTCTCTTTGGTTCATTCTCTATTTACAAACAAGCACAGAGTCGCAATACTCTGTTTAGTCTTTGCAGATAGTGAAAAATCGTGTAAAAAAACAAAAGGAATCGAGCAAAATCAGTAGGCCACTAATGGGATCTCTTTTTGACCTAGCTAAAATAGAAACAATAAGAACAACCCTTCATGAGAAATATGAAACTAGTGAGATGAACTGAGCTCCACACGATGATGGCTGCAAGACAGCTCGGCTTCGCCACCCACCCCACCCAAAACAACGACAAACCCTATGCAAATATTATAAATATATACAACACACCAGCAAAGTAACAGGGTAAAAGATTTTATTAAATAACTATTTACATAACTATTTTATACTTTTTGTTGCCCGATCCGGCTAGCTCAATCGATCGAGCATGAGACTCATGCACTCTGATCTCCTTCGCCTCAGTCAAGCATCAATACTAAAATTTTAATACATGAGTGTTCGTTCATGGTTTTGGTCCCTGAGTTGCTTCGATGTCACTGCCTTGCACAAATGGCATAAGTCCTGGATGTTGGGTGCCATACTTCAGAGTTCTGAGCAGCGCTTGTAACACTGTCTAAACCTTATTTGCACCTGCTGCAGCTTCACTATTCTCAAAGTAAGTGGGGGCCGTTTGTGGACCCGACTGCATTTGAAAACAATGTGATATGGTACCTCCCTAAACAGCTTGACGGAGGCCCCCGAGGGGCGGTGTGATGGCATGGACTCGGAGAAGACGCTTAGCTCCAACCCCTTCCCCAAGTCTTATAGCACTGGTGTAGCCTGAGATCGCACCCGACATAAGCGGCCGGCTCCCGGGGTCAAGCTGTCTTTGACGTTTTGTAGCCTTTCGAATTCTATCCTTAGATGGCATTGTCTAATTCCCAAATAATCTGTAGTTGAATCTGTGGTGAAATATAATAAAAAATGGTATTAACCACTATTACCAAACAGTAAATCAATAACAGTAAGAACTAGATTTGACAATGCTATAAAAAAAAAGTATGCACAAGGATGCAGGGGGTATCACTTTGACACCCTCTGACACCCTCAAAACAGGCACAAGTGCCATGTAGCAAGCAAACCAGCCCTAAGGGCAGGTCTGGCTTTCACACGACATAAATGTGCGAGCACACATGTGCCTGCACACCGGAATCGGTATTTTACCATGAAGTTTGATTTCATGCTAAAATAACGATTTGTTAAGGCCTTTGGGACTCAGAAGACTCCCCCTTACATAACAAATTAACAGAATCGGTAAAATTACCGATTCGGTATTTTAACGAACAAATAATTTTTCCGATTCTGTAAATGTAGATTTACCTACACGTGGCCTTGGATTTAAGCCCCTACATACCGATTTGCCATTTAACGATCGGAAACGGCCGAAAACGGCCGTAACCGGTCGGTAAATGGCCTGAAACGACCACCTACATCTGGCCCTAAGTGTGCATGCATTTCATTTCAAACAAAGTTTTAAAACTTTTTATGTAAAACAATAATACACCTAGGGCCAGATGTAGGTAAATCACATTTACCGATTTTGAAATACCGAATATTACCGAATTTTACCGATTCGGTATTTCAAAATCGGTAAATGGGATGTAAGTACCAACATCTGATTTATTACCAATTCCTTAAAAATTCGGTATTTACCGATTCGGTAAATACTGAATCGGTATTTCCTATTGAATCCTATGGGCCTTGAAGCCCATAGGATTCAATTCAAATACCGATTCAGTATTTACCGAATCGGTAAATACCGAATTTGTCAAGGGTGCAGGGGGTATCACTTTGACACCATCTAGCACCACCAAAACGGGCATGTGTGCAATGTGGCACACAGACATGCCCTAAGGACACGTCTATCTGTCACATGGCATATGTGTACATGCACAGATGTGCATGTACACAGGAATCGGTATTTTACCATGGATTTGTATTCCATGGTAAAATACCGATTCTGAAAGCCATGTGCCAATGGAAAATTGGCTACCCACATTTCAATCTTGCATTTTCGGTAAAATTACCGAATCGGTAAAATTACCGATTCGGTAAAATTACCGAAAACGCAACATTTAAGGGCAAAGTAATACATTTTACACATGGGGGCGTATTTACAAGGGCCTTACACTACAAGGAAAATGACTTCAAATGACCAGACACACATGGGGACGTATTTACAAGGCACATGAACCCGGAGGAAGTGACTTGAAATTGCTAAGCACACATAGGAGAGTATCTACAATGCCCGTGCAACACTTATGCATCATTTTTTACATGTACACCGTAACATTAACAACACAATTACATCATATATCTGTTCCGCAAAAGCGACACATTGCAGGAGTCACATCATTTTACCATCAAAAACAATTTCACCAATACCTTAAGAAACATGGAAGTGGTGAAAAAAGCCAAGCTTGACGTTACGGCAGCCACGAGGTAGCTAGGTTCCGCCACCCCCCCCCCCCACTGCTCCAAGCATGTCTGTCCCACCGCCCACCACGCCCATTAACGGTAACATGAAATAGATACAAATCAGCAGATACCTACCCCCATTCCGGAAACTCCCGAAGTGCAACAGGACCACGGTTACGCCCATCCGGAAGAAGAGGCCTCGGCACGTGCAGGGCGGGGCCGGGCTAATCGCCATCAGCCGTGGGGTGGAAGGCCCAAAATGTACTGGTCTCCCGATTCCCTTCTTCTGCCGCCTTGCAGGCCACGGGGGGGATGTCTTGCCTCTGCCTCCGACCCCCCCCCCCTCTTATCGCCTGGTCCGGACATCACGGATATCAACGCCAGGTGTCGGCGTGGGGTGCGCTGGGAGGGAGAGGCGGCGCGAACGAGCCTCTCCCACCCCCCCAGGTGGGGGCCCCTCAGCTGCACCCCCAACGCTCCACTCACCCGACAAGGGTTCCTCCACTCTTGCGATGCAGCAGCGCTGCACTCACCCGACAAAAGGTCTCGTCCACTATTGCGAGGCAATGATGCTCCGCTCACCCAGCGGGGGTCTCGTCCACTGTTGCGGTGCAACGACCCTTCTAGTTTCCTGCGTCCAGAAACCTTCTCCTCAACTTTGAAGATTCTATAAGAGCCACGGGGGCCCCCGACCCCCGACCCCCGACCCCCGATGGGGAATGACTGCCATGATCACCCACGGAACGACCACGACGTAGCCGCGGGACGTCGGCGCGCTCATGCCGGCGCCGGCCTCAATCTTGAAATCACCAAAATCCTGCAAGACTACCAACTTGATCAGTTCCGGTGGGACACCAGTATGACCCGGTAGGAGAAATTGATTCCTCCCACCCCACTTTCACTGATGGTTCATTTCACCAGTCCCCTCTGCTACCCTTCAACGAAAACTTTTGGACTGCCGAAAGAGGTCCCGGTCCAACCACGAATTGGTGGAGACATTTTGACTATACTTGGACCTTCCTGACCTCACCCAAAATGGCGCCGGTACAAATGAAACTCTCAACTCCTTGTTGTGCCCCGATTGCTCAGCCTTGATATCATGAGATATGTATGCAGTTTTTAGCACATGAATTGATATGGGATAAGACTGATTACATGTTCGAACAATGAATTGATATTAAGTTCTAATGCATCATTGATTACTGTATTTATTATTGAAGGTTCGAATTGTCGACACTTTTGGTACTTGCTCACAATGAATTATCGATATGATTTTGTTGCACTTGTCGCACTTTTTACTATGAAATCAACGACCACTGACTCTCTGTTATGTTTTCCACAAATAAATACCCCCCCCCCATTTACAGTTCCAGCCTGCTCCGTGGCCGGCCCACGGGGTTGTAAGCCCGTATTTGGGCACCAACATTTTTATTAAAGGTTTTTGAAAAAGCAAACGTAGTTGTAACGCGTAGATTGGTAAGTTTCGAAGAAATGGCCACTGTTTCCGATTTTTTTTTGTTAAAAAAAGCAGGTGAAATGAAGCAGCTCAATTAGTTAAGGCAGAGGTCTTCAATCTGTGGGGCGCGACCCCCAGGGGGGTCGTGGAGTCTTTGCAAGGGGGTCGCAGATTCTGTCAGAGTGCAGTTCCTGGCGTCGGGCTGATCGAGGGTGCTTGCGGGGAGGCCTAATTCACACCGAGGTGTGAAAAACATCAAAGCCTCATTAACAACTAAAAGGTCTTTCAAAGACCTGTCAAGTACTCGGGTGTGGCTGTGTGTGTGTGTCCAAGAAGCCGTTTCCAGCTGGGGGAGGAGGGGAAGTGGGGAGGGGGCGGGGGTGGGGGGTGCGGAGGGGGGCTGGAAAGGGTGGATGGGTGAAGGATAGATGGATGAAGGATAGATGTATGGATGTAACAGTGAAAGGGTGGACGGATGAAGGATGAATGGATGAAAGGATGAAAGGGTGGATGAATGGATGAAAGGGTGGATGAATGGATGAAAGGGTGGATGGATGGAAGGATGAAAGGGTGGACTGATGAAGGATGGATGGATGGAAGGGTGGATGGATGTATGGATGGATAAAAGGTTGCATGAATGAATGATGGATGTGTGAAAAGGTGGGTGGATGAATGATGGGTGGATGGATGGAAGGGTGGATGGGTAAAGGATGGATGTACAGATGTAAGGATGAAATGGTGGATGGGTGAAGGATAGATGGATGAAGGATAGATGTATGGATGTAAGGATGAAAGGGAGGACGGGTGAAGGATGGATGGATGGATTGATGGATGGATGAAAGTGTGGATGGATGGAAGGATGAAATGGTGGACAGATGAAGGATGGATAGATAAAAGGTTGCTTGGATGAATGATGCATGGATGGATGTGTGAAAAGGTGGGGGGATGAATGATGGGTGGATAGATGGATGAAAGGGTGGGTGGATGGATGTATGGATGAAAGGGTGGATGGATGTATGGATGGGAGATGGGGAGGATGAAAGGGTGGATGGATGTATGGATGGATAAAAGGTTGCCTGGATGAATGATGGATGGATATGTGTAAAGGTGGGTGGATGAATGATGGTGTGGATGGATGGAAGGGTGGATGGGTATAGGATGAATGTATGGATGGAAAGATGAAAGGGTGGATGGATGAAGGATGGATGGAAGGATGAAAGGATGGATGGATGTGTGAAAGTGTGGGTGGGTGAATGATGGATGGATGTGATGAGGTCTAACAGGCGCATTTATGGTTGTCAAAAGATGATGATGAGGAGTACCAGTTTCTAGAAACTTTTGTCGGAAGGGGGTCCTTACCCCTAAAAAGGTTTTACAAGGGGGTCTCGGCATCAAAAAGTTTGAAGACCTCTGAGTTAAGGGTTAAAAAGTATAGTACGCAGAAACATTGAAAATATGAATGGTCCAAGTTTGTTGTGTGTTTTTCATTTTTCTACAGCATAAAGCAATCGATAAAGATCCTGGTATTTAGCCTCTACTTTATATGCTACCTGTATCAGGGAAGTTGTTTTAAATTCCCCTAAGCCACCCCGAACGAATGTCACCTTGCCCCCCTAGTACGAACAAAAACGACCCCGTACCACTGTAGGTTATCTCTCTTCCTCAAAAATGACAAAAATTACTTTCTAGGACGTTTTGGACATTGATGATTTTCATATGATCTATTTATTAAAGTAATACTCATCTCTCCGCATGAAATTAATTTTCCACATGCTACACAAGTCAATCTCATCTGCCTAAAGTTCTTTTACAGATTTGGAACCGTTTCCCTTGCCTCTGACTCACTTATTGCTAAGTCATTGGTGGATGTTTTGGCAAGTCGGGGATTATCCACCAAATCTCGAAGTTGTGCTTTAGAATAAGTTTTTTTTTTGGCAGATGAGGTAGGTAACGAACCTGGCATTAACTTTCTTTTCATGAGAAGGAAAAGAAAAAAATTGCCAGATAAAATTCACTTTCACATGGGACGTTCTTGGCATTTCTTTCAGAAACTTTTACATCACTGTGTCATTTCTTTGTCTATCCTGCTTAAAGCAATGTCATGTAAATAGTTGTTTAAAAAGTTTTTTTTAACGTGTTTACTTTGTTGGAGCGTTGTATATATTTATAAGTTATTAAAGTGTTATAATCCTACAACTTTGTTCGAGTGCTATATATTTTTAATGTGACACATAATTGTGAAGACTTTGATGTACAAAAAGGCATCCCTGGAATCTTCCGCTTCAGGATCGGACCCACACACCCTCACAGTGGGAATCCCCTCCCCAAGCACAATACAAGATGGTTATCAGATAGTAGGAACGCGTGTGGTGTGACGGATCTCATCGGGTGGGGGCCTTGATCTACTGTAACTCCTTTGAACAGGGGTGATTCTCTTCAGCTGGAGCCATAAGCTACATCTGCAGGGCTAAGTGATAGCCTGAGACCGGCCTGCACAATCAGACACAGAGGAAGAGGAGTGTCAGAGGGTGAGGTAGTGAATAGGGTGAAAGGGAGGTGTCGGGCGGGCACAGGGTGTGATTCTCAGGGAAGAGCAGCGCAGATGGGGGGAGGTTTATGACCCATGCATGAGAGAGAGAGCGGGGGTGACCAGTGCGTGGGGGAGATGCTTGCGAGGGTGGGGAGCCATGCTGAGGATCGGCGGCATGCAGAGAGTGGGTCCGGTCAAGACATCTAAAATGGCTGCCGTGCTCAACAAAAGTGTGGCATTGCAAAAAAGGCAAGATGGCGCAGACAATGTTTATCAATAAGGATTAATTTATAACAATTATTTTTAACAAAATATTTACTCGCAGTGACAAAATGGCGGTCAACAGTTCCTGATTTCCATCGAATCGAACGTTAACAGACGTCACGCAGCAAAAAAAAAAAAAACGCTCACGCACAGCCGCTGGAAAACATGTATCAACCTATATGAGCCTCCTCAGCCACCCTCAGAAAACATAAGGAGTCAGGATACGTCTCCCGTACCCCCTTATACCTAGTAATTTAATTAAATCGAAACACAAAATGGCGAATTCACGTTTCGCTACCAGTTTGCGACCCGGTTCGCGAACCGAGAAGCGCTTCTACCGCGAAAAATCTAATTTTTATTATTTGCCCCACGGGACCCTTTAATAACCCCAACATCATTCCTAGGGGTCAAGAAAGATCTACCTTGCCCCCTTTCATTAAATTCCCTCTTCGTTTTTCTCCTCCTCTTGTCTCTCGATCCTACCGAGAGACAAGATGGCAGCCGCACCGGACTGTTTAGAATGTTGACAGACACCGGAGAGCCAATCAGCTTCACTACACAAAGCTCCGTTACGCAAAAAGTACGCGATCTGGTGCGCTATCTGGGACGCTGTCACAGATATATCTGTTTTTTTAAACGTTAATTTCTCAAAATCCACTGGAGCACATATATTGAGACCCAGCAAAGGCACATCGGGCTAACAGTCCCTATAATTTTGCCAAGTTTCGTGTAAATCCATTCAGCCGTTCGAGCTAAAAGTAAGGCCAAAGGCCCTATGGAAAAATGAATGGGAAAAACGTGTTTTGGGACCCCCCTTTTTTCTCGGCCCCCCCTTGACGGAACCCTCCCAAATTTTCAGGGGCTGCTCAGAAACAAAATGTGCCGATTCCGTCCACAAACGCCAAAGTTATTAGACATAGAATTTTCAAAAGTTCCATAGAGAAAAAATCCTAACTATATATACCTACTGGCGACCGCCAGTAGGTAACATATATACATATATATATATATATATATATATATATATATATATCGCCACACACTTCCAAAATGCTCGGATCTGAAAAATAGATGGCACTCCAAGTCAGCGTTTTCACCAAAGATGGTTTATTTGGCAGACCCCCCTGCCCCCTTTGACAAACGCGTTTCACCCTTTAGGCTCCGTCAGTGTCAGCCATTGCTATGTGCAGTACACCGTTTTATTCCCAACCACTCCTTAAACATCAAGAGTGGACTAAAGCTCGCCTTTGTCTTATCGGCAGCCATCTTAAGATGTGCAATTTCACAATTCATTTATACACATTAAAACATTATATATATGGGAAAAACGGTGATAGAAAAAGTGCTTGTGCAATATTAAAAACAGGCAACAGGGTATATATATTACATTGTCGGTTATTCATACACATACTTTTACATAAAGTGCTATAGTGCTGGAAACCATAGTACTGGTATCTCATTTTCTATATACCGATCCTCTGTGTATAAGAGTATTTCTTTTCTATACAGTATCACGCCCTGTTTGGGCTTAGCCGACTAATGTTACAACCCCTGTTTGTTGTGTGCATACAGCCCTGTATGGGCCTAATCCATTGGGTAATTTTTTCATTCATCCCAGATAGGTTTCTTGAAAGCTCTGATTACTTGGAACCAAACCAAGCGGGATTCCGTCCATCTCATTCAACGGAAACTGTCATTCTGGCCGTTCAAGACACACTAAGATCTAATGCTGAAAAAGGCATCCATCAGGCCTTGGTGCTCCTTGATTTGTCGGCCGCGTTCGACACGGTTGACTATAACATCTTGATCAACCGTGTCGAGCAGGCCGGCCTCAGGGGCCCTGCTCTGAATTGGATTGCCTCCTTTATCACAAATCGCACACAGTCAGTGCGTTTAGGATCTTTTACAGCCCCCAAGATGTCATCTACTTGTGGTGTTCCCCAAGGTTCGTCACTTTCCCCTTTATTATTTAACCTTTATCTTCGTCCACTGATTTATTCTTTAAAAAATTACAACATAACCTTATATAATTATGCTGATGACCTTCAGCTAATCATTCCCTTAAATTCCACGAACTCAGCCGCTGAATGCTCAGCCGTAATGTCACATATACAGAACTGGATGACCTTAAACCATCTTAAACTCAACCCAGGCAAGACAGAATTGATCTTGCCTGGGGAAAGTGGACTGAGCTGGGGGCGACTGTGCTGGCCAACTGACATGGGAATCCCTCCTACAAAGACCCAATCGGTTAAAAGCTTGGGGATAACACTTAATGACGATCTATCCCTCAAAGGACAGGTGGGAATGGTGGTTTCCTCTAGTTTTTTTCAACTTAGGAAGATTAGGAAAATCGCCCATCTTCTAACACACTTTGCACTCATTCAAGTGGTGATTGCCCTAGTTCTCTCCCGGCTAGATTTTTCGAATAGCCTCTACCTGGGTCTTCCGATGGGCCTATTAAAACGCCTCCAGATGGTCCAAAACCAGGCGGCAAGGCTGATTTGGAAGCAACCAAAGTGGCAATCAATTAGAGCTGGGTTGGAAAAACTTCACAGGTTGCCAGTGGCCCAGCGCATTGCCTTCAAAACAGTGTGCATTACCTTCAGGGCGCTTCATGATAATGGCCCTAGATTCATCAGGCAATCCATCACCAACTATACGCCTTCGCGCAACCTACGCTCCAAACATCTCACTCTCACAAATGTCTCCTCATTCAAGAAAAAACGCCAGGGTGGTAGCTGTTTCTACCATTTGGCTGCCTCCTTTTGGAATGCTCTTCCCCTCTTTAGTCAGAGCAATGACTTATTGGCATTTCGAAAAAATGTGGCTGTTCCAAAAGGCTTACGCTTAAGAGTTGTTTTGTTTGCTTTGATTCTATAGCGCCAAGAAACCCAAGGGTGTATGTGCGCTCAAGAAATTGTTATTAACATAACATAACATTGTTATTAAAACTGGAAAGAGTAGTGGGTATGGTGATAGAGTCCAATCCATAGGGACTCACATTCAGTTACCCTATCATGAGACACCCCACTATGGATGGTTTTTAATGAGGTTGTCTGGTTGCAGGATTCCTATATATCTCGGCAGTAACAGCTTAGGGGGTAGATTTCTTTTATTCCAAGTGAACCCAGAGTTCCTCATCGCTGTTTAGCCCTTTCGGCTGCATACTTTGGAGATCAATATTGTACCTGGATTCCATCGCTCTTAGTGATCTAACTCTGTCCCCACCTCGTTCTTTTCTGTCTAGTTGGTCTATCAGACAGAAAGACAATAGGTCCCTATTGCTTTTGTGGTGGGTCTCAAAGTGGCGTGCCACAGGATAGTTTTTGTCTTTATTTGTAATGGCACGCATTTGCTCTAAGATACGTTTTTTAGCTGGGCTAATTGTACTCCCAATGTATCTTTTTGAACACGGGCATACCAGGCAGTAAATTATAAACTCCGAGTTGCAATTCAGGAATTTTGTGATCTCTCTTGTGGGCCGTGGGTCATTGGTTCTCCCCTCATATTTAGTTCGCTTCTTGCTGTACTTGCATGCTTTGCATTGCATGCACAGAAAGAAACCATTTATGGGTTTAGATTTTAATGTTCTGGGTGGTTCCTCATAGTGGCTGCTAGTTAGATGGTCACTGAGAGACTGGCACCGTCTGCAGGTTATAGACGGTTTAGATGGTAATACCTTTTTCATGGTCGGGTCAGTACCCAGGATGTGCCAGTTTCGATTAAATATCTGTACCAGTTCGCTAGATCTCATGCTAAAACTGGTAATCATCCTCACTGTACTGTCCTCCTCAGTCTCCCTTATTTTAGTCTTAATGAGGTCTTTTCTGTCTATTAGATCCACTCTGCTTGCTGCTTCTGTGAGGAGTGATCTAGAGTACCCTCTATTCTTAAACCTGGATACCGCTTCATCCAGTGCCTGTGAGAAATCCCTAGGATTTGAGCAGTTTCTCTTCAGGCGTAGTGGCTCCCCAAATGGGATGTTTTTAATCATACTTTTGGGATGGTGGCTCGCCGCTTGCAAAACGGTGTTGCCAGCCGTAGGCTTGCGGTAAAGTCTGGTTTGTAGGGAGTTATCATTGACAAAGACCTCTAGGTCAAGATAATGTACCGATGTAGTGCTTATGGTACTTGTAAATCTCAAATTGAGATCATTATCATTTAGCGTTGCCACACACTCCTCAGCCGAGGATATGTCGCCCCGCCAAATGATAAACAAGTCAGCGATATATCTCGACCAGATCATAATATGATCCAGCCACTTCTCATTGGACCCCCCCAGGCCACTTGCTTCTTCCACCAGCCCACGAACAAGTTTGCATAGCTGGGGGCGAAGCACGTTCCCATGGCGGTCCCTCTCAACTGCCGATACATGTTACCTGCAAAAAGAAAGATGTTGTTATAGAGGCAAAATTCAATCATCCTCAATAGCATTTTGTTATGCTGATGGTATTGCAAGTTTTTCTTTCCCAAAAACCACTTAATTGCAGAGATCCCATTTTGGTGTTCTATACATGTATACAGACTGGTTGCATCGAGTGTAATGAAAAGCATGTCCTCCTCCCATCTGATGCCATCAATCTGTCGTATAAAGTCTTGGGTATCCGTGACATAGGAAGGTAAGTCTCTGACAAAGGGGGCCAGATAGCTGTCAATAAATCTCGATGTATTCTCCAATAGGCTTCCTATAGAGGAAACGATGGGCCTTCCCGGGGGGTTTGTAATGTCCTTATGCACCTAAGGAAGGTGGTAAAATGTAGGAATGATTGGATGCTCACAGAACAAATAATCATATTCATGTTTATTCAGCATGCCCTCCTCCTTCCAACCAGTCAGTAGTGCATGATATTCTTTTAGACAATTTGAAAAACCCCTTTTGTCTATAATTGCCTAGCAATTTTTGTCCTGTAATGGTCTCAAGGCCTCCTTTTTATATTGTATTTTACTGAAGATAACAATGTTCCCCCCCTTGTCCGAGGGTTTGATCTTGATAGTATTGTCATCCTTGAGAGATTTAATCGCTTCCCACTCCAATCTTGATATATTGGAGTTCTTTTTGGTTTGTTCTGTATTTTTAGCTGTCATTTTTTCCAGATCTTGGAGGATGGGGCCATTGAAGATGTCTATCGCATCATGTGACACATGAGGTAAAAATCTCGATTTACGTTTTAGGTTGCTCGGTTCTCTTATTTGAGCAACCTCTTCCCTCCTTAGTACCTCCATGGATCTGGGTATTTCCTCAGGGTCCGCGAGTTCGTGTGCTGTCGTTAGGAGTGTTAGATCATTGACTATGAGAGCAGATCCGGGCATTGTTCTTTCCCCCGGAGTCATTTGGGTTTCAGAGAGGTTTTTCAGGGTAAATATTTTTTGCAGTTTGAGCTTGCCGACACACTTGAAAATATCTATTCTGGTCTGTACCGGGTCAAACTTGGCTGTGGGGCAAAACGTCATTCCTTTCTTTAGAACTCTTTCCTCAAGTATTGTGAGTTGTCTATCGGAAAGGTTGACAATAGTACGTTCTTCGTCTACCATCTCCCCCCTCCTTCCTCTGCTGCGAGTCACCATTGGTGGCGTCGCCTGCGCGCCCTCTCCTGCCCCTCCTTGTTTTCCTCCTCTTTTTTTGGGGGGAGGTTCTAGTGGCATCTGTGGTTGGGCTCGATGTCTTTTCTCTTTCATGACTTGGTACTCGTCTAAAAAAGGGGGAGGAACTGTGGTCCCACTCTCATTCGCCTTCTTCTTACTTTTGCTGTTTCTGGCGGATTCATCCTCTGATTGTGATGCATCTGATTCCGATGTAATCTCCCCTGATCGGATTTGCACTCCCTGGGCCAATTTTTTTCTTGTTGCATCAAACTTTTTTGCAAAAGTCAGTATCCTGCCTGTTAAGTAATCCTGTTCATCTCTCTGAAACTTTGTCTGTTTCCTCTTTTTGATTCCATTCTCATAGTCCTTTAATCTTTTTTGCATTTCATTCCTTAAATCCTCAGCGGACTTGATGTCTTTGTCCTTGCTGAATAAATCCTCTAGTCTCTGGATTTCAGCGAGGGCTTTATCCCTGTCGCTCCAAGCGTACTTAATTAACATCAGTAGCATTCCTTTGCTTGAGTCGGCTGTATATATTGCCCAGTCTTTAAGTAATTGGGGGTCTGGGTTTTCATAAGAGGGTATGGTAAAAATCCTTAGTCCTCTTGGGACTCGATTGCAGTCGACATAGCATTGGAGCGAGGTGGCCTCCCACCACTTGCGAACTTTGCGTTCTTGTGTTGTCTCTAGTTGTTGGAAAAGGGTTTGTAAATTGCTTGCCATTGTTGTAGAGGTTGAGGCACCCTCTGTTGTGTTTGTGATGGCATTTATGCTTTTAAAGATATCCTCCGCCTCTCGTTCTCTTTCCACTGTAGCAGACATATTACACACGAATCTGGGAGAGCACTCACTCTTGCGTTTAATATTAACAGTCTTAATGGGGCACAGCTGCGGTTTACGGGGGGTCCACCACTAGTGACTTGTAAATACGGGACAGAAGTACGGAGTTTTAAAAGTGCAAAATGTTTGGGGTACTCATGCACCGCTTACCCTTCGCCGGAGTTTCACAGCCGCCGCTCGACTCCCGTTCGGCTACTGCGTCCTCCCGGTTCTGGTGCAGTGCGTGCAGGTTTCCTCCGTTTCTTTTCGGATCGGCAATTCCACAGTCCAGGCTGCCTTGAATAATCCCTCGTACCTCGGGTCGACGGCCAAATTAACTTATCGAATCGCTCCTTTCACAGCCTTCGCTCCTCCTCTTCCCGGGTGCTCTGCCTCGCGGTGGTGAGCCGCGTTTCAATATCGCCACACACTTCCAAAATGCTCGGATGTGAAAAATAGACGGCACTCCAAGTAAGCGTTTTCACCAAGGATGGTTTATTTGGCAGACCCCCCTGCCCCCTTTGACAAACGCGTTTCACCCTTTAGGCTTCGTCAGTGTCAGCCATTGCTATGTGCAGTACACCATTTTATTCCCAACCACTCCTTAAACATCAAGAGTGGACTAAAGCTCGCCTCGGTCTTATCGGCGGCCATCTTAAGATGTGCAATTTCACAATTCATTTATACACATTAAAACATTATATACATGGGAAAAACAGTGATAGAAATGGTGCTCGTGCAATATTAAAAACAGGCAACATGGTATATGTATTACATTGTCGGTTATTCATACACATACTTTTACATAAAGTGCTATAGTGCTGGAAACCATAGTACTGGTATCTCATTTTCTCTATACTGATGCTCTGTGTATCACAGTATTTCTTTTCTATACAGTATCACGCCCTGTATGGGCTTAGCCGACTAATGTTACAACCCCTGTTTGTTGTGTGCATAATGAAAATATATATATATATATATATATATATATATATATATATATATATATATATATATATATATATATATATATATACACACGCATTTTAATGCCAACGAGAGCCTGCACTCAATGACTGTTAAAATCAATTCCTTTATTCGAATACACAAAATAGTTTCAAACAGTTCTAAAACGTGTTTCAGCTATAACAGTCTTTCTCAATTAGATCAAATCAGCATATTAGTTTCACTTCAAAATGATATCCATTTTATAGTGATAGAAAAGGGTACATTTCTGCTCTTTACCTGCAGCTGTTGTTTTTTTAATATCATCAACTTTCAACTATGCGCTCAACGTATACAGGTAGTTTGGGCAATTATCTTTCTTCAAATACACTTTTAGAAGCTAACCAATTTCATTATCATTTTATTTTTCATCAAGCCGAGCTGACTGAACATCTGAGTCATGCTTAGGGCGGGGCCATCCTGAAGGACAGCAACTGCAGCTGGTAGGAAGAGTGGTGGGCTCTGCAAGTGCAAATGTCAGTTCGGCCAGCTGTCACAGGATGTCCAGACCAACATGCACACTTACATTTCCCCATCCCGAGCTATATTGCACAGCCGGGTGGAGAACAGCAGGCACAGGCTCCCAATCCATCTATGAGCAGAAACTAACCCACTCATACAAATCCCAGCGCTTCTCTCGTGCTGGGTAATAGTATTACCAGCATGAGATCAGTGTCTAGAGTGGCATAGAGGAGTCTAAGAACCTTTGCACCCAATGGACTGCCAGGATAGGAGGAGAAGAACAAAGAGGTGGAGGCCGGTGGCGGGTAAGCAATCTTTACTTTTTATTCTCCCCCACCACTTTTATTTGCCAGCAGACACCACTGCTGATAACTTTGGTGCCGTTTTACTTATCTTTCCCAAATTTTCAAAACTAGTTTGCCACTCACTACAGCGGCTGTTTGGACAGTTTTGGGATGGTTCATCAAGCTGTGGGGTAGGAAAAAGGGGGTGTCCCAAAACACATTTTCATCATGCAGTTTTCCATAGGGATTTTGAGTACAGCTGCTACAGCCCAGACCACTGAATGAATTTACACAAATTTGGCAAAAAAAGGTCAATCGTGGTACCAGAAGAGTGCTTCTTGTAATTTGGTGTAAATCCATTCAGTAGTTTTGGAGTTATTAAAGAAAAAAATGTATGTATATCTTGTGGTGCAGAGTGTCTGTGGATCCAACAGATCTCATGATGAAATCTGATTGGCTGCCAACACTTCAACCAGGAAGTGGTGGCAGCCATCTTAGGATTCAGCCTGAGTCTCCCCAAAAATGCTAAAGAACCAAAACGGAAGAGGGTGGGTAGGAATTTCCTGAGCCCATAAGCCTTGTCATTGGGTCCCACAGGAACCTCACCTGAGGCCAAAATTGACAGCACATTCACAAAGAATCCACAAATCCATGGTAAAATTAAATAAAAAGACAAGCAAGGGTTCCCTGGCTTCTTTTATTTTAGCACCTCATGTGGACCATGTCCGGGGGGGGGGGGTGGATGGATTTATAAAGATCATTGGTGGAGGGGTACATGTGGACCCTTCTCCCCAGACCAATTTCAGCACCATGGACTTCATGGCAGGTCGCCACCTTACCGGTTTGATTTTGGCTCAAAGCCCCAATTGCGTGGGGCTCGGCCTTACTGTAAAGTGGAAGGGGGTCATGCGCCCCCCTGCTAGGCTAATGTCAGCCCTGAGAACTCCTTCCCTTGGGGCCAGGCCTTAATATAAAGGGGGAGGGGGCACATGACCCTCCTCCCCATGCAGGCTTAGGCCCTTGGATGCGATCCCCCGGGTCCCATCTGCAAAGCCAAAGTGGAGAGGGGCCACACAGACGCCCTCCCAAAACCATTAGTGGCCCTCTCACAGGGCCTGCTCCAGTTATTTCCCAGGTGCCCACCCCCAGGACATATGGGGTTCCTGCTCACACTGGCACAGGCAGGAAAACATGTTTGTTGTCAATTGGCAGCAGCAATTTCAAACCTCCAGCAAAGCGAGTGCAAACACGAAGTCCACTTCCAGCTGGAGGGACCTTTGAAAATGCTCCTGTCAACTGGGAGCAGATGTCAGATCTGTTTCTCTGCCTGCAGTGTTGCGGGCTGGGAAAGAGGTCTGAATATTTATCCTGCCCGCAGGGAGAACATTTTTTCTTTGCTCCTTGCAGAAGGGAGCAATGCTGGTTCCCATGGGCGTGGGGAGGCAGCCCGGGCTGAGGGGGCCTTGGGGCTCCCCTCAGGTCCCCTAACAAAAAGAGATTGTGGTCACCAGGGCACCCACCCTTTGTTGGCAGAGCCCCAGGGGATGGATTTCCCAGGGGTTAAATAGGCCCAATGAAGAGGGCAGCACAGCCCCCATGCCCCAATAATTATTGAATGGGCCCTGGGGCATGGGGTCCCTGGGGCCTTTAATGGTCCAGTGACAGGGGCTTCATGACCCCTCTTCATCAGTAATCATTGGCCAGGCACCAAAGGATGGGGGTCCCTTGGGCCAATATCAGCCCATGGAGGTGGCCGCGTGCCCTCCCTCCTCTATTGATAATTGGCTGGGCCCCAGGGGATGGGAACTACCGGGCCGATACAAGCCCAGGGAAGAGGACTTGTGCCCCCACTTTAATCATTGACTGGGCCTGTGGAGATAAGGTGAGATGACCCAGAGAGAGGGGCCTCAAGCCTCCCTCCCCTTTTACTTGTTGTGATCGGATCCCTGGGGCCAAGGTTGACATGGGGAGGGGAGGCTGCATGACCCCTCTACATTTTTATTATTGCCAGGGGCCAAAATTTGCCCATAGAGCGGGCCTGTGTGCCCCCTTCCTCATAATTACAGTGCCCAGGGGCCAAGTCAGTGCAGGGAGGGGGCAGTGTGCCCCACTCCAAGGTTGGCTGTTTTTAGGGGGTTGGCCACAGGACTCTGCACCGTGTGGGGTTGGCTTCATGCAGGGGTTGTCCAGAAGGCCTGGCCACAGCTGTGCACAGCAACAGTTGGTTTAATGGATGGTAATTGAATTTTGAAACAAAACTTTACAGGGACTGTATAGTTAGTAAACAGAATTTAAAAAACCTGAGAAATTGACTAAAAAACAATGGTTGCAGGGATGTTATAGTTAGGTTCAGATTTTACATGAACAAAACCAAAGAAATTCAGCAGTTATATCTAGAATTATCTCAAGAAATATAACTCTTGCCCTAAGGTCACTATAACTCGCGCCCTTGCCATGCACTGCTCATTACCCCACATATTACATAATTCATGATATCTTTAAAGACATCATTGATAATATCACTGCAAAATTTGCTGTAAAATTATTGATGAGAAAGCTGTGCATGGCTATGAGTTATAGTTACTTGAGATAACTCTATGATCTTGTGTGTGTAAAATCTGCACCTAACTATAACGTCCCTGTAATCAGTTTTTTTCTGTGAATATATATACCTATGTAACTACCTAACTATAGGTATATTGTTTTGTGAATATATATATGTCTAACTATAACCACCTAACTATAACTATCAAAAGGTAGTTATAGTTAGGTCTGCTTTAGCATAGATGGAGCATTTTTTAGTTTGCTAATAACTTTAGCCCAGTTAGAAAAATCATCAAAAAATGCTCCCAAAAAAAGTAGTTATAAAATGCAAAATCCCCATGCATTTTCCATAGACTTCTTTATGAAAGGTTTTAGCAAAAAATGCTCAATAGAGTTACACCAAATTCTGTAGAAAGCTAGATCTTGGTCCGCAGATTGTGCTTTTTCTGATTTTTTTATACATCTATTGAGTAGTTTTGTAGATATTAAGGATCAAATGTAATTGTATATTTTAGCAGTTGGGCTTACGTGAGTACAGCGAGCCTCCCGCAAGATTGTGAAATCAAAAATTGAGCCGATGATCAGTTGAGATGCTTATTTTTCCCCATGAGATTTCATGCACTCGCAGGGTCAGAGGCTCTGCGAGTCTCATGAGAGCAAGTGCTCTGATTGGCTGTTGGAATGTTGGAAATAATTGGTGTTTGCTTTGGAAAATTGGAGGTGTTATGGACATGATTTAAAAAAGCTAAATAAGGAGGCAGCAGAAAGGTGTGCTGTCCCCCAAAATTTATAGAGGAGATGTCTAAGGGATAAGTACTGTGAAAATAATAAATGCATATTGCTTTTAAGTAATTTATATGATCTCGCAGGAGTCTCTGGGGATCGTGAATAGTAGAAAGGAGTATAGTTCTCAATACCCCTCATTAGAAGGAATACATATTTTGGTCCTTGTTTTTCGGAATAAGTGTGCAATAGATAAGTACTGTGATGAGTAAATAGTTAAAAAAATAAAAAAAATTACAATCTCACAAGAGTCTTGCGGGATCGTGAAACGTAGGAAGGAGTAGGTGATTTTACAACACACTCTGCTGTGCACACTTGTTACTGTAGAAAACAGTCTTACTGATGATGGTGTTTTCAAAGCCTCCTATCTATTCTCATTGGCTTTGAAGGATTTGTGAGCAAAGTTAAGGCTTATCCACACACCCTACTATGCAAAACCCATTGTCTGCAATCGAGGTCTAAAAGGTGAGGCTAATTCCTGCCAAGCTTTCCACAACTCCACTGATTTATAGAATAATATGTTCAAAAACAAAGCTTGGATAATGGCAACATTGATCATGATGTGATTAATGTCATTTGAGATGTTATAATGGTTTCATAAATGATGTTATAGAGCATGTCATGAGTGCTTCCATGTGTAATATCTATCTATCTATCCATCTATCCATCTATCCATCTATTTATCTATCTATCTATCTATCTATCTATCTATCTATCTATCTATCTATCTATCTATCTATCTATCTATCTATCTATCTATCTATCTATCTATCTATCTATCTATCTATCTATCTATCTATCTATCCTACTATATATCTATCTATCTATCAATCTATCTATCTATCAATCTATCTATCGATCTATCTATCTAACTCTCTATCTATCTATCTATCTTTATATGTGTGTGTATATATATTTACATACATAAATATATATATACTAGCAGCCCGACCCGACGTTGTCCGGGTATGAATTGCTACCGGCCAGTAGTATATTGTTTTGTAGGATTTGGTTTTGATAGCATTTCTTATCTGTGACAGGCCTGTGAAACGCTCCGATTCACAGTGCACTGCTGATGCACTTAAGAGTGGCCGTTCAGTAGTGTGTGAACTCGAGTTTCCCTACTTTATTTTACCTTGCAATATTATATAGCGCAAACTCGATAACATGGCATGAGCACAATTTACATTATAAAAGAACACATTCATTTATGGTAGGCACGGGGAGACAAATCGATTTGCCTGGAATCACAGGATGTTGAGCTGATGCCGAGATTCAAACCTAGCTCCCCAGCTCTAAAGTTCGCAATTCTAGAACTTGTGGCGGGAGGTGTGTCTAAAAGTGTATGTCGGTGCTGGCCATCAATGAGAGAGACCTGTGTATTTTTCAAATGGGTGGTGAAAAAATATGAGTATGTTGCTGGAGATGTGGGCCGCCGTGCCACCAATGTACTTACCGGGGAGGGTAAACACCCATTATTCCGCAACTTTCTTTCCGCATACTATCGCTCCGCATACTTTCATTACGAAAGTACCATGACTCTGCAATGCTATTATAACGCATGGCATTGCATTTTATATGCTTTTACCACGCATACATTTACAGCGAAAATCGTTGTAAATGGATCAATGGTAAAAGCATGTTTTTTTAAATGTTTGGATAAGGTAAGTATGGGTATAGGGGTATATGTTTTGGGGTACTGAGGTATATGTTTTGGGGTGTTTGGGTATTTTAAGGGTTCATATATAGTTTTGGGGTACAGGGGTAATTTTAGGGTTTAGGGATAGGTATGGGTTTTGGGGTACAGGGGTATTTGTAGGGTTCAGGGCTAGGTTTGGGTTTTGGGGTACAGAGGTATTTTTAGGGTTCAAGGCTAGGTTTGGGTTTTGGGGTACAGGGGTATTTTAAGGGTTCAGGGCTAAGTTTGGGGGTACAGGGGTATTTTAGGGTTCAGGGGTAGGTTTGGGTTTTGGGGTACAGTGGTATTTTAGGGTTCAGAGGTAGGTTTGGGTTTTGGGGTATAGGGGTATTTTAAGGGTTCAGGGCTAGGTTTGGGTTTTGGGGTACACGGGTATTTTAGGGTTCAGGGGTAGGTTTGGGTTTTGGGGTACAGTGGTATTTTAGGGTTCAGGGCTAGGTTTGGGTTTTGGGGTACAGGGGTATTTTTAGTGTTCATGGGTAGGTTTGGGTTTTGAGGTACATGGGTATTTATAGGGTTCAGGGCTAGTTTGGGGTTTTGAGGTACAGGGGTATTTTTAGGGTTTAGGGATAGGTTTGGGTTTTGGGGTACTGGGTATATTTATAGGGTTAAGATGAGTTAGTGTTTAAGGGTGTTGGGGTATTTTAAGGAGTAAGGGTGGGTTATGATTATGGGGTACAGGGGTATTTAAAGGGAGCAGGGTGGGATTAGCACACAATATGAGACATGGCATGAAGGGCGGAACGTACCACATGCCCCCAGCGTTTTTCACGCCCACAGCACACACCCACAGCACAACGCAGACACGCACACAAGGGACTAGTTTGCTGGTACGGTTCTTTTACCTTTTAAATGTATATGGTGGGCGTCTGCATAGCCTATGTCCTTCTGCTGCAACTGCCCTCTCCAACGCTGTATTGGGTGTTGGGATTGGTGCTCTGGTTCCTGAGATTACCCGCCTCAAAGGTTTGGGCTCTCTCCTTATTATATTAGTATGGATATATATATATGTATATATATATATATATATGCATATATATATATATATATATATATATATATATATATATATATATATATATATATATATATATATATATATATATATATATATATATATATTCACTGAAAAAACCATAGGTTTCACACCAGTTATAGTTACCTGGAAATTTTACTGACATAAAACCATTGAAATTCCCACGTTATAGTTAGTTGGACTTACTATAACTTGCGCGCCTGCAATGCACTGCTGATGATGTCACATATTACATCTCTCATGACATGGTCAGTGACATCACTCATGACATCACTCATGACACCATCCAGTGAATGTGTGTCTTTCTGAAAAATAAATTTGTTTTATATATGTATTTGTAAAGGTCGATGGAAGAATAAATGGTTAAATAGGTGTGTAAATGGATGTTTGTTTAAAAAAAATTATTTGTTAACTGCCTTATTAAGTGTATCTTAGTGAATACATATATTAGCGAGTAACTTTTAAATATTGAAATATATGTATCAGTGTTTCACTTTGTGTATAAGTGGCTGCATGGGTTGGTGACTGACTCACTGTTTGTATGTGTTTTGAAGACAGCATACGTGCAGGACTGTATGGGTGGATGAGTGTGTATATGTGTGTGTTAGTGAGTGAATGACTGTCTCACTAGTGTCTTTATCAGTAACTACATATGTTTTAATCTATTATATGTGAGTATTGATGTATATAAGTGAGTATATGTGAGAGCGAGAGATTGTAAGAGTTCCTGTTTAAATAAGTATGTGTTTCTATAAGTGATTGTTGAAGAGAGTAAGTATGTGTAAATTTCCATAGAAGTAAAGTGGTAGTGTGTGTATAGTTCTATATGCAAATACATGGATGTTCAATAGTTTATTTGCATGTGTGAGTATGTGTGTGAGTAACTTTTGGATGACTGTCGGTGTGTAACAGGATGTATAGGTGTATCACTACATATGATGAGTGAGTATATGTATGAGTGACTATATAGAACTGTTGGTGAATGAGTGGATGTGTATATAGATGGTGGAATTACTGAATTGTTTGTTGTAACTGGTATGGGTATCTCCATTTTTTTGAAAATGTAAATTTCTATTTTTGAATATGGGTTTTAAGGGTTACATTACACTGAAAGGAGGTCTGTCACTCTGTCACAAGGATGGTGTCATGAGTGATGTCACTGACCATGTCATGAGTGATGTAATATGTGACATCATCAGCAGTGCATTGCAGGCGCGCAAGTTATAGTGAGTCCAACTAACTATAACGTGGGAATTTCAATGGTTTTATGTCAGTAACATTTCCAGGTAACTATAACTGGTGTGAAACCTATAGTTTTTTCAGTGAATTTAATAGGTTTTTTAAATGCTAATTCCTAACTATAACTGGTGTGAAACCTATGGTTTTTTCAGTGAATTTCATAGGTTTTTTAAATGCTAATTCCTTTCTATATCGAGTTTGTAACCTATGATTTTTTTAATTTGCTGATTTGTGTGAGTATTAATTAGTATTATTTTTTTATAATAATATTTTTATAATTTTTTTTATCATTTTTTTTTGCGGCGCTCTGGGTCCGTGCACCGGTAAGCTCTCCGGAAAGCGCACCCAGATCGCTACTTGCGTTCGTGTAAAAAAATATGAATGAAAAGTAAATAATAACGCAAGACATTTAGTGCCATGCATATAAAAGCAGTTTCTTTGAATAAGAAAATGAAAAGAATTTTGCATTTCCGTGAAACTATCAAAATGTCACTACGTTCGCGCCGTGTATGCGCCCGGGAAGCGCCTACGTTCGCGCCGCGTATGCGCCCTGGAAGCGCCTAAGTTTGCGCCGCGTATGCGCACCCGGAAGCGCTCCGGTGCGCGCAGCGTCAGCGCGTCAAGTCATGTAACCATAAAATAACACTTTTCATTGGTTGCTAACAGTTTTTTTTTACAAAGAATGAAATCCCCACCCATTTCCTTCACTTCTTCTTTCACTTTTGTGACTGAAAGACCTGCCTTTTTTTCTCTTCAATCTTGCTTGATTAATCATGGCTGCCAGACAATCCAGCAGTGAAGATGAGCCTGAATTCATCGATGAAGAGCCTCCTCAGCCAAAGGTGAAAGAGCATTTTATCTGGAAATTTTTTTCCATACCAGATGGACAGAAAAAGGTGAATGCTCCAAAAGTGTAGTGCAGGATCTGCAAAAAAGTCCTGTCACGGGGTGACCCCAAAAATAAATATTCTTTTGGGAACTTCACAATGCTTCACCATGTGGAGAGGAGGCACCCCCAGAATTTTGCCCGGGAAAGTGTCAGGGCTCTGGCACAAGAGGTTCCCAGTGATGGGGCCTCTACATCCACCGGAGGAGCAACAACATTGGTGAGGGGGCGATCGCAGGAGCTGGTTCCAAATATTCAGCCTGCATTCAACAAAGGTGTCCTGAAATACAGATACTGCGATCAACTCCTTACCTTTGGGGAGCAAAGTGTCCTGCTCATGGTTCGAGCATTGGAGAACCATCGCTGCCGTTCCCAGACCTAATTTTTTTTGGTTTTTTTGCTCCTGTTGAGCAGTTTCCATTCCCTGTTTTTGTTTCTGTTCTAAAAAAAGAAAAAAGAAGAAAAAAAAAGTTCTTTTCAGAACTCCCTCCAATTCTCATCAAAGAGCTATATTCTTAAAAAAAATGAAAAAGAGTAAGTGAAGTGGAGTGATAATGGAAAGTAAAATGAGTAAGAAAGAACAGAAAGGTATGAGAGGAGAAAGGAAGTGAAGTAGGGGGACTGAAAGAAGGTGAGTGTTGGGAAGGAAAGTAAAGAGAAGGAGAGTGAATATGGGGAATGTGGATATTCAAAGAAAATGTTGAAAAAGAACGGGGGTGTGGAAGGGTAAGAAAAGATGCATTGCTGGAGTTGCATCATTTTTGTGACACACTCCAGCAATACATCACTTTTGCGCTTACAGATACGTCTGAAATACTGACGTATCTGTAAGTACTTCCGACATAATATGTCATATATTTAATATGACGCATGAGTAGAAGACTGAAGGCCTCATTTATGAGGCCATGCGTCACTTTAACGCCACTGGTGCGTCACTTTTTGTGACGCACCAGTGCTGTAAATAATGCACCTTATTCAGTCATATATACAAAGTGACGCATCTAGGTAGATGTGTCACTTTGTTAGCCCTTGCGCCACATTATACCTACGTCAGGTGTAATGTATGCAAAAGGGACGTATTGACGCAAGAAAGGGTCGTAGAGGTGATGCAGTGAAATCTATGAGATATCACTGCGTCACTTTTATGACGCTGTTGCGTCCAAATCTTACGCCTTTTCCACAGCAGGCGTGCAGGCCCTTTCACATGGGGCCTGGCCTAATGTGAAAAGATGCATTGCTGGAGTTGCATCATTTTTGAGACACACTCCAGCAATGCATCACTTTTGCACTTACAGATACGTCTGAAATACTGACGTATCTGTAAGAACTTCCGACATAATACGTCATAAATTTAATAGGACGCATGAGTAGAATACTGAAGGCATCATTTATGAGGCCATGCGTCCCTTTACCGCCACCGTTGCGTCACTTTTTGTGACGCACCAGTGCTGTAGATAATGCACCTTATTCAGTCATATTTACAAAGTGACGCATCTAGGTAGATGTGTCACTTTGTTAGCCCCTGCGCCACATTATACCTACGTCAGGTGTAATGTATGCAAAAGGGACGTATTGACGCAAGAAAGGGTCATAGAGGTGACGCAGTGAAATCTATGAGATATCACTGCATCACTTTTATGACGCTGTTGCGTCCAAATCTTACGCCTGTTTCCCAGCAGGCGTGCAGGCCCTTTGACATGGGGCCTGGCCCCATGTGAAAGGATGCATTGCTGGAGTTGCATCATTTTTGAGACACACTCCAGCAATGCATCTTTTTTGCGCTTACAGATACGTCTGAAATACTGACGTATCTGTAAGAACTTCCGACATAATACGTCATAAATTTAATATGACGCATGACTAGAAGACTGAAGGCCTCATTTATGAGGCCAAGCGTCACTTTAACGCCACAGGAGCGTCACTTTTTGTCACGCACCAGTGCTTTAAAAAATGCACCTTATTCAGTCATATTTACAAAGTGACGCATCTAGGTAGATGCGTCACTTTGTAAGCCCCTGCGCCACATTATACCTACGTCAGGTGTAATGTATGCAAAAGGGACGTATTGACGCAAGAAAGGGTCGTAGAGGTGACACAGTGAATAAACTAGGTTTTCCCCATGCTACGCTCCCCGGTCCGCTCCCCGGAGCGCGTACCGGGCCCTCCCCACGCGCAAATCATTTTTTTTTTTTTTTGCCCCGCGGGACCCTATTATAGCCCCCACATCAAACCTAGGGGGGCAGGGGGGATCTACCTTGCCCCCTTATGGTCATTTCCCCCTTTTTTTTTGCCACCTCTTGTGTCTCGATCATACCGAGACACAAGATGGCGGCCGCTCCGGACTGTTTCGAATGTTTACAGACACCCGTGAGCCAATCAGCTTTCCGTGCGCAAGTCCCATAGCACGCCCGGTGCGCTCCCCGTTGCGCGTACCGGGGCGCGCCTATAGATATATATATATTTTTTAACCTAAATTACTCAAAATCCACTGCAGCACATATCTTGAGACATAGCAAAGGCACATCGGGCTACTAGTCCCTACAATTTTGCCAAGTTTGGTGGAAAACTATTCAGCCGTTCGGGCTAAAGGTGAGTTCGACCGCCCTATGTAAATTAACATGGGGAAAACATGTTTTGGGACCCCCCTTTTATCTTGGCCCCCGCTTGACGAATCCCTCCGGAAGTACCGGAGCTCCGCGAGGCAAATTTGAGAACATTTTTTAGGCAGATTCGTCAACCGGCGCCAAAGTTATTCCAAATAGAATTTTGAGATTTTGCATTGAAAAAAATCCTAACTATAACTACATACTGGCGACCGCCAGTAGGTAATATATATATATATATTCACTGAAAAAAACCGTAGATTTTATATCAGTTATAGTTAGCTGGACAATTTACTCATACAATACCATTGAAATTCCCACGTTATAGTTAGTTGTACTCACTGTAACTGGCACGCCCGCAAAGCACTGCTAATGACGTCACATATTACATCACTCATGACATAGTCAGTGACATCACTCATGACATCACTGATGACATCTCAAAGGACATCACTGATGACATCATCCAGTGAATGTGTATCTTTCTGATAAAAAAATATATTTTATATATGTATACCTAAACATCGATGGAAGAACAAACGATTAAATTAGAGTTTAAATGGAGGTTTTTTTTTATTGATTGTAAAACTAACTTATTATGTGTATGTTACTAAATATATGTATTACCAATTATTGTTTAAAGTTGTAAATATCTGTATCACTGTCTCCTTTTATCTATAGACGGATGCTTTGGTTGGTGAGTAGCTACATGATTGTCTATATAGGTTAATATTTAGTTTTTGAGTATTAGTACGAGTGTCTGTTAAGTTTGGTGGGAGGTATTACTTTGTGCATATATGAATGAATGAGTGCCTTACTGTTTGCATATGTTTTGAAGACAGCATGTGTGCACGACTGTATGGATGGATGAGTGTGTGTATGGGTGTGTTAGTGAGTGAATGACTGTCAGAATCATTTCTTTATGAGTAACTTTTTATGTTTTAAATTACTATAAGTAAGAATTGATGCATATAGGAAAGTATGTGTGAGAGTGAGAAATTGTAAAGGTTTCTTTATAAATAAATTGTTGTTCCTATAAAAGATAGTTTTAGTAAAAAAGTAAGTGTACGTTTCTGTAGAAGTAAGAGTAGTGGTGTATGCATAGCGGTATAAGCCATGAGACTTCCTGAAAGTGATTTGTGCGCCATATAGATATCCATGACTTGACTTGACTTGGTTGTTTTATAATTTATTTGCTTGTGTGAGTATGTTTGTGAGTAACTCTAAGGATGAGTGTCATTGTGTAACAAAATGTATAGATGAATGAGTATTTATGATGATTGAGTATGTGTATGAGTAACTATATAGATATGTTGGTGAATGAGTGAATGTGTATGCAAATTTTGCAATTTCTGAATAGATTGTTGTAAGTGGAATTAGTTTCTCCATTGTTTTGTAATTATTTGATTCTTTTTTCAATGTGTGTATCAAAACTTATACTACACTGAGAGAGAGTCTTCCATTTTTCACAAGGATGAAGTCATCAGTGATGTCATTTGAGATGTCATCAGTGATGTCATGAGTGATGTCAATGACTATGTCATGAGTGATGTAATATGTGACATCATTAGCAGTGCTTTGCGGGCGCGCCAGTTATAGTGAGTACAACTAACTATAACTTGGGAATTTCAATGGTTTTGTATGAGTAAATTGTCCAGCTAACTACACTGAATTTGCAAAGTTTTTTAAATGCTAATTCCTAACTATAACGTGTGTAAAACCTATGGGTTTTTTTGTGAATTTGCAAGGTTTTTTAAATGCTAACCCCTAAATAAAATATGTGTAAAATTCTTTGTTTTTTATTATGAATTTAAATAAAACATCAAAACACTGAAAGTAGTTTTTTTCTCCTTTCTTTATTTCCCTTCCCTTAGTTTTTCTGTTCCTTTAACTCACTCCCCTACCCTTAGTCCCCTTCTTTCAGTTTCTCTTCAACTCCTCTTTTGTCACTCACCATTCTCCCCTTTTCTCACTCTTTCACTCAGTCCCTTAATTTCCCTCATGCATTTCAATCACTCATTTATTCACTACACTATCATTTAAAAAAATGAACAACACAGTATTTAAGAATATAACTATTTTTAGAAACTTGAATGAGTTCTGAAAAGAACAGTTTTTTTCTTTTGTTGTTTTATATATTTTTTTCTTTTTTAAAAATTTTGAGTTTTTTTTCTTTGAAGAAAATTCAGGAACTGCAACAAGGAAACTGTTCAACCGGAACAAAATAAATGAAAAATAGAAAAAAATTATTTCTTTTCAGAGCATTTATGACTCTGAATCATGCGTTCACTTATATTCAAGCTCTGTTCTCCATGAACAATAATATCAAAACATTTGATGCACCGCATTTGCACATGTCCGAAATATGGCCTAACGTCCATTTCTGCTGTTGCTGGCGATGGAGGTGGAGTTGTAGATGTGCTTGCCACAGCTCGTTGAATCTGCTGGGCCACAGCTCTTGTGGCTGCTTGGGCATATTGTACAGGGTGCACATTTTTCACATGTCTTAACATCGTATGTATAGAAAAAGAGTATTTTTAAGAGGGTTTCCCCTTGAAAGAACAGTACCACAAAGGGTACACGTTACTTTAGGAGCATTTACCTTTTTTTGATGCTCAGGAAAAGTAAAAACTTCCAAATAAAAGATTTCCCTTTCTTAGCTGGCTGATGATATTCCATGTGGGAGTCAGAAGAAGAAGATTATGTTTCTCGTCTTTCTGCAATCCTGTTCTTTTTTCTGTCTCCTGCTCCAAAAAGGGTCCTTCTTTCAGGAGAATAAAGCAAATAGTGAGGGAAATGGGTGGGATTTTGAAGATTCTAGATCTGCAACTAATATTAACCAATGAAAAATGTTGTTTTTGAGTCACATGACTTGACTTTTTTTTTTTGTTTTCAATTGCGAGGTGCGCGACCGGGTGCGCGCACCCCGTAAAAATGTTTATTAAAAAAAAGGGTTTTTTACCTGTCGGAGTTGTTTAGGGAGTCCCTGAGAAACTCTAGGGGATCAGAGACTGTCTATGCTTCCTCCTTTTTACACGTTTTGAAACTTTTATGTAAATCGGGTAAAACGCCATTTTAGAGCGACGTGCGCGACAGGGTGCGCGCACCCCGCAACTTTTTAGAAATAAAAAAGGAATTTTTGGGCCTTGGGGGTCCTTAGTGGACCCCTGAGAATACCTAGATGGTCAGGGGGTGTTTTCCAAACCTCCTTTTTACGTTATGAAACTTTTATGAAAATAGGGCAAAACGCCATTTTAAAGCGACGTGCGCGACCCGGTGTGCGCACCACGTGCGCGTACCAGGTCGCGCACGTCAAGTCATGTGACTCAAAAACAACACTTTTCATTGATTCATAGTAGTTTCAGTTCTAGAATCTTCAAAAACCCCACCCATTTCCCTCTTTATCTGTTTCATTCTCGTGGAAGTAGGACTCTCTCCAGCTTGTCTGAGAAACTATTGAAATGGCAGCCAGACAGGAATCATCATCATCTGATTCTGATGGACAGTATCAACCTCCTCAATGGCGAGTGAAAGAATCTTTTATTTCGCAATTTTTTAAATATCCTGAAGGACTAAAGAAGGTGAATGCACCTAAAGTCATGTGCACCATTTGTGACACTGTCCTTTCTTGGGGAAACCCTTCCAAAAAATATTCATTTTCAATTCACACAATGATGAGACATGTGAGGCAAGTGCACCCTGCGCAGTTTGCGAAGGCATCCACTAGAGCCCTGGCTACACAAATGCCACCAGCTGTGGCCAGCACTTCATCGGCACCACCTCCATCTCCTTCAACTGCTGAACTGGACTTGAGGCCATATTTAAAGAAGGTGCACATGAGGTGCAACAAGTGCAACAAAATTCTTCTATACTCTGAACAAAGCCTTGTGCTTGTTGAAAAGCGCATCACGGAGCATGTGTGCACAAGAAGGCGATAATTTTATAAAATTTCAGTTTTTTGTTGTTCCTGTTGAACACTTTTGAAGTTCAGGATTTCAGTTTGCGTTTCAAAAAAAACCAAAAAAAGTATAAAACTTTGAAAAAAAAAAATACAAAATAACAAAACCAAAAAAAATGTTCTTTTCAGAACTAACTCATTTTTCCAAAAAGAGCTCTATTTCTTATGCACTGTGTCATCTTTCTTTTGAATGAATGTATAATTTATAAATGGCTAGCTGAAATGAATGACAAAAATGGAGTAAGAGACTGAGCAAATGAGTTAGGTAAAGGAAGTATAGTGACTGAAGAAAGTGAAGTAAAAGAGTGACTGAAACAATGAGGCAGATGTACTGATGTTCCACATTTATAATGTGGCACACCATGGGACAAAAACGGCACAGATGCATGACGCATCTGTACCGTAAAGATGTTGCATTGCTGTAGTTGCGTCGCATGCGCGATGCAGCTCCAGCAATGCTCCTGGGGGGCCCATTCAACTAATGCTGCGTCACCGTGCGCGCACCGTAACTTTTTGGCGACAAGAAAACAAAAAAAAAATCTTTTTGGCTTTGGGGGTCCTTAATGGACCCCCTGAGAAAACCTAGAGGGTCAGGAAGTCTCCATCCTGCCCCCTTTCCACGATCTCTGTTATAGTTTTTAACAGTCTTGAAAATCGAGGTGCGCGACCTGGTGCACGCACCTCGTAACTTTTTAGAAAAAAAAATAATTTTTGTGTGTCTTGGGGGTTCTTAATGGAACCCCTGAGAAACCCTAGGGGGTCGGGGAGTCTCCACCCTGCCCCCTTTCCACGATCTCTGCTATAGTTTTTAACAGTCTTGTAAATCGAGGTGCGCGACCGGGTGCGTGCACCTCGTAACTTTTTAGAAAAAATAAAGATTTTTGTGTGTCTTGGGGGTCCTTAATGGACCCCCTGAGAAAACCTAGGGGGTCAGGGAGTCTCCACCCGGCCCCCTTTCCACGGTCTCCGCTATGGTATTTTTTAACAGTCTTGTAAATCGTGGTGCGCGACCGGGTGTGCGCACCTCGTAACTTTTTAGAAAAAAAAAGATTTTTTGGGCCTTGGGGGTCCTTAATGGACCCCCTGACAATACCTAGGGCATCAGGGAGTCTCCACCCTGCCCCTTTTCCATGTTATGCCCCTTTGTAATCTACAATATGTGGACTCGCACTGACAAAATGGCGGTCAATACTTCCTGATTTCCTCCAAAACCAATGTTGACAGACGTCAAATAGCAAATCAGAATTCCGCTCTCGCACGGGAAGGTGCGTGCAAGGGTGTGCGCTTATAGATATATAATTGATTTTAATTTTAATTTTCTCAGGCACTACTGGAGGGATTTACACTATTTAAACAAAAGCGTGATCTGCGTACCAGACTCTACCATTTTGCCAAGTTTAGTTTAATGCCGTTTAACCGGGCTGTAGTCATGTCCAAATATCCTATGGAAAATAACATGGGGAAAACACGTTTTGCGACCCCCCTTTTTTCTCGGCCCCCGCTTCACGAATCCCCCCAAAACTTTCAGGGAAGGAGCGGAGTGGAGCTGGCCAAAATTTCGCAAAATTGCATGCAAATTCGTCCACCGGCGCCACAGTTATTCCCAATAGAATGTTGCGGATTTCCTATGGAAACTAGGTCCTAACTATAACTGCCTACTGGCGACCACCAGTAGGTAATATATATATATATATATATATATATATATATATATATATATATATATATATATATATATATATATACATATATATATACATATATATATATTACCTACTGGCTATCGCCAGTAGGTATATATAGTTAGGATTATTTGTCTATGGAACTTTTGAAAATTCTATGTCTAATAACTTTGGCGTTTGTGGACGGAATCGGCTGAAATTTTCAGGAAAATGGCACGTTTTGTTCCTGAGCAGCCCCTGAAAATTTGGTGGGGTTTCGTCAAGGGGGGGCTGAGAAAAAAGGGGGGTCCCAAAACGCGGTTTTAACATTGAGTTTTCCATAGGGCGGTTGGACTCACTTTTAGCTCGAACGGCTGAATGGATTTGCACGAAACTTGGCAAAATTGTAGGGACTGTTAGCCCGATGTGCCTTTGCTAGGTCTCAATATATGTGCTTCAGTGGATTTTGAGAAATTAACGTTTAAATCAAGATATATATCTGTAACAGCGCTCCGGGCAGCGATCCGGTCCGCTTACTTTTCGCGTTTCGGAACTTTGCGCGCAGAAAGCTGATCCGGTGTCTGTCAACATTCTAAACAGTCCGGAGCGGCCGCCATCTTATCTCTCGGTAGGATCGAGAGAGAAGAAGAGGTGAAAAACGAAGGGGGAATTTAATGAAAGGGGGCAAGGTATCCCCCTCTTGACCCCCTAGGAATGTTGTTGGGGTTATTAAAGGGTCCCGTGGGGAAAATAAAAAAAAATGATTTTTCACGGTAGAAGCGCTTCACGGGCCGCGAACTGGGTCGCAAACTGGTAGCGAAACGGGAATTCGCCATTTTGTGCTTCGTTAATTAAATTACTAGGTATAAGGGGGTGCGGGAGACGTATCCTAATCCCCTATGTTTCCTGAGGGTGGCTGAGGAGGCTGATATATGTTGATACATCTCTTCCAGCGGCTGCGCCATCTTGCCTTTTTTCCAATGCCACAATTTTGTCGTGCACGGCAGCCATTTCAGATGCCAGGCTGGTCCCAGGCTATCACCTACCCCTGCGGATGTAGTTTATGGCCCCAGCTGTAGAGAATTCAGACATGCCAACCCTCCCGATTCAGGCGTGAGACTACTGATTTCAGTGCTAGTCTCCCGCCTCCCGATTTCTGCAAGCAAAAACCCGGGGGCATATTACGAACAACTAGCGATAATTTTTGTCTCTAACTTGTTTAGAGACAAAAATTATCGCCGCACATCGGCGATTTTTATCGCAGATAAACCTTGCTATTATCGCAGAAAAGCCAGCGATATTCATGTATTATCGAGCAAATGCTCTTAGCCATGTTATCCACCTCCCATTGGATAACATGGCTAAGAACTGCTCAGGGCAGGTGTTAGATTTTGGAGATATTCGCGCTTAGCGCGAATATCTCCAAAAGTTGGTAATAGGAGATAGCGATGTTAGGGACTGTTTCCAGTCGCTAACATCTTGGCACGCCCACTTTGCATGTCATTAGTGATAAGTATCACTGACATGCAAAGCGGGGCCCAAGATGGTCGCTATCTCCTTTTAGCTGTCACTAACTGGTGTTAGCGACAGCTTGGTAATAGGGAGATAATTTTATCTCCGCTTTCATGGCTTTTAAAGCCAAAAAAGCGGAGATAAACCCCCTTGATAATATGCCCCACGATTCCTTGGGGGTTTCAGCTGACAGGGCTTGGTATTGTGTTACATGGTAATTTTTCCAGGAAACGTCAGAGGGTCGATGCAGGGGTTCTAGAAGAGGTGATAAACCATTTAAGCCTCATGAACAAGCGCATGGTCTTTTAAAGATTTGTGAAGTACTCGGGGCGGCGGTGTGTGTGTGCCCTCTTTCAGGAGCGGGCGGGGGGGCACTGCCAGCAACTTGCCAGGTCAGGTAGTGTTCAACACGTGCATCACCCTTTCTCTGCCTGCTATTGCGCTCCATGCTTCGGAAAGGTAAGAAAAAGAACGTGCATTTGAGTTTGAAATGTCCGATCCTGCAGCAGCACACTTCCAAAGCCCACACATGACAATAACCCGATTCAAGGCCCCATTCACCCGTTTTTAAAAAAATAGATAACACTCCAACAAAGTAAGATTATAAAACTTTATTAACTTTTAACTATAATGAACGGAACAAAAACTGTAAAAACATTTAAACATTTTTCACCCAAAAAAGCAACAATGGTTAGAAGCTGTCTTTTGTGCGAATAGTCCCAAGGCAGCACAACGTGCAGAGTTCTGGACGGCACCCAGGTGATGTCGCCTGGGTGCCGCACTGGTTTTGGGATCCTACAATGCAGCACAGAAAAACAGCGTGGGGCGTCCCGGGTGGTGCTGGGGGAGGCCTCGTCAGTAGCGGTCTGTTGTGCGAATAGTCCCAAGGCAGCAGAACGCGTTGAGATGTTGATGGCACTGTGTCCAGTGTCCCATGGCTGACACAACATGTACGACAGGCACCCAGGTGATGTCCAGTAAACTGCTGCACTGGTTTTGGTATCCTACAATGCTGCTCCGAAAATTGGCGTGCGGCGGCCCGGTGGGGGGGGGGGGGGAGGCGTGGGGGAGGCGGCGTGAACGGGCCTCCCCAGGTGGCGGCCATCCAGCTGAGTTGCGCCCGCTCTTGCGGCTACAGCGTCTCCCTCACCATGTTGTTGAGTTGCTCCCACTCTTGCAGTGCAGCGATAGGCGGCTGCCACATGACTCTTAAAATGGCGGACGGCTCCTCGGTTTTGGGCCTGGTCCACTGAAATGGCCCTGGGACACCTTGGAACTCGGACGCTTGCCTGCTAGGGCTTGGGCTCCATTCTCGAAAAGCGTCCCCTCAGCCGTGAAGATTCTACAAAAGTCTTGGGGGCCCCCGACTCCCGCAGGCTTCCGGTGGGGAGCGGCTGCCATGATAGCTCGCGGAATGACCACGACGGAGCCACGAGATGGTGGTGCTCTCATGCTGACGCCAGCTTCAGTCTGAATGATCCAGAAACAAGGTGGGGCTTTCATCGTTTGGAAAAAAAAATGTTCTAAACCAATGAAAAGTGTTATTTTTAGGTCATATGACCAAGCCTTCCATCTTTAGGAAACCAAAAGTAAAATGAACCAATGAAAAGTTTTATAAACAGTCACATGACCTGTTATGCGGCATAGGGCTACAAAAAGCGTAGAAAATCCGTTGGCACGTGAGGCGGCGTCAGTAGCGGACCGATGTGCGAATAGGCCGAAGGCAGCACAACGCGCCGAGATCCGGATGGCACCGAGGTGGTGTCCAGCAAATTGCCGCACTGGTGTGGCCATCCTACAATGCTGCGCCGAAAGATGGCGTGTCCAGCTGAGTTGCGGTCACTGTTGCGGTACAGTGACTCGAACGCGCCGAGATCCGGATGGCACCGAGGTGGTGTCCAGCAAATTGCCGCACTGGTGTGGCCATCCTACAATGCTGCGCCGAAAGACGGCGTGTCCAGATGAGTTGCGGTCACTGTTGCGGTACAGTGACTCGAACGCGCCGAGATCCGGATGGCACCGAGGTTGTGTCCAGCAAGTTGCCGCACTGGTGTGGCCATCCTACAATGCTGCGCCGAAAGTCAAATGAAATCAAGTGAGAGGCCTAATTTCACTTGTGTGTGTTGTCGACGCACTTATTATAAGAATCAGACTAAGTTGAAGACTGTCTGAAGCTTATTTGCACCTGCTGCAGGTTCACTATTGCCCTGGTGTGGCCAAAGGTCACATATGTAATAGGCAGCCGGCTCCCGAGGTCCGGCGGAACTTTTTTCCTTTTCCTTTCTGCTTCTTTTCCTACAATCCGTTTCATCTGAAGACACGACCAGGTCCCTGAATGTGTGCAGGGGGACGCTATTGATTGAATGAAAATGGCGGCTTGACACAAAGCTGACTCAAGCGTTGCTGTTGATGCTATACAGACAAAAATTGGTTTTCAGTTTGTACATTCTTCAGGATTTTTTTTTCTATCCAAGTCTGATTGAGAGTTTGTAGAAAAATGGCTTCAGATTTTCCACATACTACTCTTCAACATTCTTCCTAAATGTAACAATGTGAAACTCACTAGGAGAACGGCTGTTTCTTTTTCCTTTCAAAATGCTGCCAACAATATTTTCTGAATGGAAGACACCATCTTGTAGCATAAAGGGCCGAAAGGGGTTCTGGTCTGGCCGATGGTTGGTGGAGACATTTTGACTATATCTTGGACCTGCCCGGCCTCGCCCAAAATGGCGCCGGTATAAATGGGACTCGTAACTCCTTGCCCGCAAATGTATATCTAGAAAATGTTATTGTAAGTGGCCCTGTCGTATTTTAATTACAAAATGTACGTTCACCGATTCCGCAACTGTTAGACACCTTTGTTCTTGCAACCTAATGGCCCGCTCGTTACGTTCCTCTACAGTGTAAATGTCTCCTCATCATATACGATTTCAGTTTGCTCCGTGGCCGGCCCACGTGGTTATAGGCCCGTATTTGTATACTGACATTTTCACAATAAAGGTTTTTAAAACAAAACACGGTAGTAGTATTTACATTGGTAAAGTTTTTACTTTTAGTCACTGTTTTCGAATCAGTAAAAGGCAAGTGAAATAAAGTAGTCCAATTACATGACGGATAAAAGGTATAATATGTAGGAACGCAGTAAAGATAAATGGTCAAGGGCAGTTGTGTTTTTCATTTCTGCAACATAAAGTGATCGATAAGAATCTGATAATCAGGCGTATCGG
This sequence comes from Lissotriton vulgaris, assembly GCF_964263255.1. NCBI lineage: Eukaryota > Metazoa > Chordata > Amphibia > Caudata > Salamandridae > Lissotriton > Lissotriton vulgaris. The sequence continues at coordinate 232,758,131 of NC_141691.1, read as the reverse complement.
CGACTAAGACAGCAGGCCGAATCTCTTTTACTCAACGGCTCCGTCATGGAAGGAAGAAACGCCCTTTTTCTCGAAAAAGGAATATATTTTACTTGCAGGACAGTTGTAAATTTTCCGGGAAAGTACATTAGCCTGGAATATTATAACATATGTTTTAAAAAAAATAATGTTCGAAAACAATAAAAAGCGTAATTTTTAGGTCATATGACCAAGCTTTTCATCATTAAAATAACAAAAGTAAAATGAACCAATGAAAAGTTTTATTAACAAGTCACATGACCTGTTATGCTTACGTTACGCGCTGCGCGCCGCGCCTCGGATCACTTTCGGGTGCGCTAACGCGGCGTGTCATATAACGCATTACGCGACAACGTAGGTCAAGAATATAGCCAAAATGTCTCCACCAACCAGCGTTCGGAACACAACCCCTTTCAGCAGTCCAAAAAGTTCTGTTAAATGACAACAGAGGGGACAGGCAACAAGAACCATCAGTCAAAGAGGGGAGGGCAAGTTCTTCTCTTCCGGGTCATGTTGGGGCGCTACCGGAACTGATCGAATTGGTAGTCTACAGTGTTTCTGGATGTTTCAGACTAAAGCTGGCGTCAGCATGAGAGCACTTCCATCTCGTAGCTCCGTCGTGGCCATTCCACGAGCAATCATGGCAGCCGCTCCCCACCAGAAGCCTGCGGGAGTCGGAGGCCCCCAAGACTTTTGTAGAATCTTCACGGCTGAGGGGACGCTTTCGAGAATGGGACCCAAGCCCTATCAGGGAAGCGTCCAAGTTCAAAGGTGTCCCAGGGCCATTTTAGTGGACCAGGCCCAAAACCGAAGAGCCGGTCGCCATTTTGAGAGTCCTGTGGCAGCCGCCTATCGCTGCACCGCAAGAGCGGGAGCAACTCAACTACATGATGAGCGAGACGCTGTAGTCGCAAGAGCGGGCGGTAAACAGCTGAATGGCGGAAGAGGCACAGTGTAGCAAAAGCGGGCGGAATGGCAACTGAAACGGTAAAGGGGCGCCCCACTACAGAGTGTCTTCAGGTCAAACGGATTGTGGGACAAGGTCCAGAATTGAAGAGTCATCAAAAGGCAAAAAGTTCCGCCGGACCCCGGGAGCCGGCCGCCTATGTCGGGGGCCATCTCAGGCTACACCAGTGCTATAAGACTTGGGGAGGGTGTCGGAGCCAAGCGTCTTCTCCGAGTCCATGGCCATCACACCGCCCCTCAGGGGCCTCCGTCAAGCTGTTTAGGAAGGTTTCATATCACATTGTTTTCAAATGCAGTCAGGTCCACAAACGACACTCACTTACTTTGAGAATAGTGAAGCTGCAGTAGGTGGAAATAAGCTTCAGACAGTGTTACAAGCGCTGCTCAGAACTCTGAACTATGGCACCCAACATCCAGAACTTATGTCATTTGAGAATGGCAGTGACATTGAAGCAACTCAGGGACCACGTATGAAAATCTTACTTGGGGAGGGGGCATGAGCGAAGCGCCCCCTCCCAGTCCGCGCCACCACACCGTATGTTGAAAATCTGAAGCCATCGTTCTACAAAGTGAACCAACCTTGGATTGAAAAATCTAGAAAAATGTACAAACTGAAAACCAGTTTTGGTCTGCATAGCATCAGTAGCAACGCTTGCTATCAGAGTGCATGAGTTTCATGCTCGATCGATTGAGCTAGCCGGATCGGGCAATAAAAAGTATAAAATAGTTATGTAAATAGTTATTTAATAAAATGTTTTACCCTGTTTCTTTGCTGGTGTGTTGTCTATATTTTTAATATTTGCATAGGGTTTGTCGTTATTTTGGGCGGGGTGGGTGACGGAGTCGAGCTGTCTTGCAGCCCTCATGGTGTGGAGCTCAGTTCATCTCACTATTTTCGTATTTCTCATGAAGGGTTGTTCCTAATATTTCTATTTTAGCGAGGTCAAAAAGACATCCAATTAGTGGCCTACTGATTTTGCTCGATTACTTTTATTTTTTACACGATTTTTCACTATCTGCAAAGACTAAACAGAGTATTGCGACTTTGTGCTTGTTTGTAAATAGAGAATGATCCAAAGAGAACCAATTCTAAAACAGTAAATGCTTGGATAACAATCAATCAAATGGAGAGACAAGCAGGCACGACGGATTACAACGGGGGCAAAGGCCTGCGTTAACTACCGTTCACTATCTGCAAAGAGAGAGTACTACTAAGAGAAAAGAGGGGAGGGGGGGGGCAGCGTTCAAAGCACATCAGCGTGCATAAATACGAAAATGTTTTTATCTATCACGTACTTGACATTTTAAAGCTTTTCATATTTGCTATTAAAAAACCAATGAAATTCACAGAAAAAACCATAGGTTATAGTGGATATATAGTTAGGAATTTGCATTTACAAAACCTTGAAAATTCAATTAAAAAACCATTGGTTTTAGGCCATATATAGTTAGGGATTTGCATTTACAAAACCTTATTTTACTCGCATAAAACCATTGAAATTCCATATATAGTTATAAGCGCTAACTATATATCGCGCACCCGCAATCCACTGCTGATGATGTCACATATTACATCATTCATGACATGGTTAGTGACATCACTGATGACATCACTGATGACATCTCAAATGACATCACTGATGACATCACTGAAAACATCTCATTTGACATGACTGATAACATCACTGATGATATCATTCATGTGATAATACCATGAACCTCTTCAGACTCTAATATAACCTTAGATACAATCAGTGTAAACAGACAGTCACAGACTGTCACTCATCCATGGAGTTACTCACACACCTAGTCAGTTATGCCAAAAATCAATCACACCTCCATTTTCTCAACTATACAGTTATACACACCTTACTTATTCAAACATATACTAACACATATTTACTTTACTCTCTTATACAATCTCTGATACATGTTCACAATGATCCATACAGCCACTCACACATTCACTGGCTCTTATGCACAGTTATTTATAGATGTCAACTCTCACATGTACTGTGTTTTACATATGTACTTAATTTGACATGTAGCACTGAGATATCCATTCACTCACTAATACACTCATGCACAGTCAACCGCCCATACAGCTGTTTGCACATGCACTTTTGAATCTATACATATAGTGAATCAACTACTCACACATCCATGTACAGAGTCACACACCTCCCAGCCACCCATACACACACACTCAGTTTCCCATACAAATACTTGGACAACCAATCAATAACCCATACAGTTACTCATATAGCTACTGATCAACATATGCAGCAGTTTGTAGAACAACAGATATAATGATGCACAAATTAAAACAGTTTAGTCACTAACCCATGCACTCAGTGAGACACATTTAATCACTCACTCAATCAGTCAGTCATGCACCTAGTAAATCCTTCATCCAGACACTTATATATCCACTCATTCTTCAATATGTAAAGCATATTTTAACTTTACAGAAACATACAGTCACTGGATGTTGTAATCAGTGATGTCATCAGTGATGTCATTTGAGATGTCATCAGTGATGTCATCAGTGATGTCACTAACCATGTCATGAATGATGTAATATGTGACATCATCAGCAGTGGATTGCGGGTGCGCGATATATAGTTAGCGCTTATAACTATATATGGAATTTCAATGGTTTTATGCGAGTAAAATAAGGTTTTGTAAATGCAAATCCCTAACTATATATGGCCTAAAACCAATGGTTTTTTCATTGAATATATATATATATATATATATATATATATATATATATATATATATATATATATATATATATATATATATATATATATATTATGTATATATATAAAAAAACAAAAGGTTAGATTAACCCTATAGTTGGGGGAAGATGTCAGTGACAACATTAACAATTGAGCTAAAAAAAACACAGGAATTCAACAGTTATACATAACTCATGACATGTTGTATGTAATGTAATGTAATGTAAACTGGTATTTGTACCACGCAGCTATCACTCCATGGAACATCTTGGGGCCTATACTGATGAGGATGATCTGGATGCTGGTCAGATTACTTTCACTAGTCCTGTTAAGATTGTTATACTAGAGCTCTGGCACAGGTGTCAGGGAGATTGAAAATCCAGGTCTTTGATGCCTTACAGAACTCAGATTCTCATTCCATGGCACAGAGATATGGGGCTAGTTTATTCCATGCCTTAGGCCCCAGGACTGGCAGAGATTTGCCACCCCTCGTGCTGAGTCTAAAAGCTGGGACAGTCAGCAAATTAGCATTTTAGGACCTCAAAGTCCGCAAGGGATAATATCGGGAGAACCTCCTTTGTATATACTTTGGTCCTTGAGCGTGGAAAGCTCTAAAGGTAATAAGCAGGACCTTGAAAAGGACCTGTTTGATCACTGGTAGCCAGTGCAAAGTATTTAGCGCGGCTTACGCCGAAGATTTCTGAGGCCATTTCAGCACCAGCCTAGCACCAGCATGTTGCACCATCTGCAGCCTGTGGGTGACCACCTTAGTGGTTCCCGCATACAGGCTGTTGCAGTAATCAAGTCTCGACGTTACGAGAGCGACCGCTACCATTTTCCTTGCTGTCAAAGGCAGTAGGTCGAAGAATTTCCTTAGTCCTTTGATGACATTAAAGCATGTACCTGCTACTGATAGTGCCTGCTGTTTAAATGACAGAGCAGTGTCAAATTTGATACCTAGGTTACGTGCCGTATTGGCTGTATGCGGCGGTACCTCTGCGTTTTCTGGCCACCATAACTTGGGGACAAAATTGTTTTGGGGGCCCATTAACATGATTTCCGTTTTGCCCGTGTTACATTTCAGGTGGTTTTTCCCATCCAATCAAATGTGGCCGTCAGGCCACATTTGAGATTTTCTTCCGAGTCCTTGGTATCTTTGTCAAGGACTAGGATAAGCTATGTATCGTCTGCGTACGCTACAACGTCTATGCTATAAGACGATATTAGCCTAATCAGAGGGGTGGTATAAATATTGAAAAGTGTCGGGCTTAGACTGGATCCTTGCGGGACTCCAGTCATAAGTGTTTTTTTCTTTGAGCAGAAGTCTCCTAGGGTGACTACTTTCCTCCTGTCACTTAGGAAGTTCTTAACCCAATCCAATACCATTCCTGGTATGCCAGATGTTGCTAGCCGGTCAATCAAGATGATATGTGAGACCCTGTCGAAGGCTGCCGACAAATCTAAAAGAATCAGGACAGCCTTGTTACCCTGATCCAGAGCCATTCGGATGGTATCGGTAGTAAACAGGAGAGCTGACTCTGTGGAGTGTTGGGCTCTGAAACCTGATTGATTTGGGTTCTAGGCTTGGCTGTCTTCAAGAAATTTAGTGATTTGTTTATTTACGTAACAAAATCGGTCGAAGATTAGATAGCTTGGTGGGGTCAGCCAGTTGTTTTTTCTGCAATGGTTTGACAGCCGCCAATTTCCATTCTAGGGGAATACTTGCCGTGGACAATGACATATTTACCATAAGGCTGTTGGATAAAAAGATCTCCGCCAAAGAGCCCCTCTTTGAGGTGAGCCCGTCGGGGATTGCACCGCCTCCCCGATGAGGAGCAAACGCCTATGATGAAGCATGACACCCTTCTGGGTGTGTGAGGCAACTACATCCAACAAAATGGATGCCCTAGGGTGTCTCTTTGATACCTTGGTCACGCCAGTCTAATCCCCCCCAAGTCTGTCTATAGGAACAGTTCAGCAACCACTTCATTGCGCCATATTTACGATAGTGTAATTTACAGGATTAACTATATCTGCAAGTTTATGCAAAAGCAGAGGGGGCAAGGGTCAAAAGGCGACCCTGATTTGGTCGCCAAAATGGCCTGGCGGGTTTCCTCCAAATTGATTGGCCGGAAAGTCGCCAGCGTATCAGAAAGCGTGCTCATCGTGTTTCTTTCTTCCCCTAAATCTTTATCGGGGATGACAAAGTCCTTGATAAGGCCCTATTCTTTTTGTTCAGAAAAGTCGGCAATTGTGTTACAGAGGTTTTCAGATGGAGGAATTTCCTGCAATAGTATTTTGGGGTTGTTAAAGTCCTTTACTATCTTAAAAATTTATTTTTGCTTATTATTCGCCGCTTCTATTGCTTTCGTATAAAAGTTGACTTTGGCCTTTTTAATAAGTGCATGATATTGACATATCGCTAATTTGTAGTTACCACGTTCCTCCTCCTGGTATCCTTTTCGCCACCTACGTTCAGCCATGCGTACCTCTCTTTGTTTCTCTTTAAGTGGCTGATCGAATCATGAAGCGGATATTCTCTTATAATATGGCCTATTTTTCACAGTGGCAGGCCCAGCTTTATCCTTAAGGGTAGCCATCCACTCCCCAAAGCAGTTATTATCGGTGTCCAAATTTCCTGTCATATGACATAATTTATGATATCACTGATGACATCTCAAATGACTTCATTGATAAGATCACTTGTGACATGAAGAAACTCTGCCAATCTGTCGGCCTCAAGAACTTCAGACCCACCTGTCTGCTCCCTTCCCAGCCAAGATCATCGAGAAGGCCATCAACACCCAACTTTCCGAGTGCATCGAAACAAACCAAATCCTGGACCTCTCCCAATCTGGTTTCTGAGGCAACCACTGCACCGAGACAGCCCTCCTTGCCAACACAAATGATGTCTGCATGCATCCGTCTCGACTGAGGCGAAACTGCAGCCATCATCTTCCTGGATCTCGAGGGCACTTTCAATACTGTCCCCCACCACACCCCATGCACAAGACTCCGGGAGGTTGGCATCCGCAACAGAGCCCTGGAATGGGTCTGCTCCTTCCTCTCCAGCCAAACACAGAGAGTCAGACTACCACCGTTCCACTCTGAACACAAAAGATCACCTGCAGAGTGCATCAGGGCTCCTTGTTTAGCCCCACTCTCTTCAACATCTTCAGGGCCCACTTGAAGCCATTGTCAGGAACCATGGATTCAAGATCGTCTCCTATTCTGATGACACCCAGGTGATTCTCTCCCTCATCAGTGAAACAACAGTCCCCAAGAGCAACTTCAATGACAGGATGAAGGCTGTCGCAATCTGGATGAAGAATAGCCGCCTCAAGCTCAACTCAGTGAAGTCCTCATCCTGGGCCTTAACCCCTCTGCTTTGGATGACTCCTGCATCCACATGCTATGCCTTTTCCAAAAGATATCCAAGTGGATCCCTACCTAGCACAGAAAGAAGGTCACCCACATACTCATCAGCAGCAGAATTGACTACGGCAATGCAAACTACGCTGAGATCACCCAGAAACTCCTCAAGAAACTGCAGAACATTCAAAACACCTTCGCCAGACTCATCCTCCCCATTCCCTACTGCAGCCACATCACCGGCCACCTGAGCGATCTCCAATGACTCTCAGCCAACAAAAGAATCACCTTCAATCTCCTCACACAAGCCTATAAAGCCCTACTCGGCTCTGGACCTGCATACCTTAACCACCGCCTTGCATTCCATGCACCCACCAGAGACCGCCACTCCCCTCTAGTGGCCCTGGCCACTGCCCCACATATCTGCAATACCACGGCCGGAGGAAGATCCTTCTACATCACATCAAATACCTTGAATACCTTACCTCGCCACCTCAGGCAATCACTGTCACTGCCTCAATTTAGGAAGGACCTCAAGACGTGGCTCTTCAACTGAATCACAATGCTTTCTAACTATCGGCAGACCCTCCAAAGCACCATGAGACCCTTACCGGTGAGTAGTCGCGCTTTACAAGACATTTGATAGATTGATTGATTGATGACCTTACTGATGACATCACCCAAGCTTCGCTTTTGCACACATTGCTCTATAAATCAGTATGGCATTAGATGCTTGAAAGTAAGTACAAAATAGCTCATAAGAATATGAAGCATCAATAATGCCATCACAGATACAGCTCCCTTAGGTGTAGAAAGCGTGGATTATGGGCATCATTGACCCTATACCATAAACTTTATGGTTGGTGTAGTTTACATTAACAATCAACCACAGATATTTTGGTAAACCTCATTGAATACAGTGTTCAATCTGTCAAGTGGCCCACCTCCCCGAGCCTTATTTGCCCATAGGGAGCCCATACCTCAAGCCTTATTCTTTCTTTAATGGCAGGGGGACAAAGTGGCCCCCCTCAGCGAACCTTATTCGGCCCTGGCCGCCTCTTCCCTCAAGGCTGTTTCATTGATTAATGGGACGGGCCGTGTCCATACTCCCCAAACCTCATTAGGCTCTGGGGACCCATCCCCCAGGGCCCAATGTATTTTCCAGACTGCATGGCCTCCAACCCCAAGCCTCATTTGGCCTTGGGGAGCCCATCACCCAGCACCATTTCTCTTTTAAAGGGGAGTGGAGCCATGTTGGCCTCTCTCTGAGCATCATTAGGTCTTAGGGTCCCCATTCCCAAGGCCCTATGCATGTTCCTGGGGAAGGGGCTGCGTGGCTTTCTTCCCCAACCTAATTAGGTCAGTGCACCTTATCCCTTGGGAAATTTCTTTTTTTTAAGTTGAAATGGGCTGCATGGCCACCCTCCCTGAGGCTTTAAAACGCCCTGGAGACCGCATCCCCTAGAGCCATATCTCCCTTAAAGGGGAGTGGGGCCACGTGTCTCCCTCCATGAGCCTCATTATGCTCTAGGGACCCCATCCCCTAGGGTCCTATTTATTTTCAAATGGTGGGGGCTATGTGGCCCCAATCCCCGAGCCTTATTAGGCACTGGGGTCCAAACCCCTAGGACCCTATGTATTTTAAATGGGAAGGCGCCATGTTGCTCCCCTCTCGACCCTTATTAGGACATGTGGCACCAATCCCCAGGGGGGATTTTTTTTTTAGAGGAAGTGGGCCACAGCCTTTAAAAAAACCTAGGGACATCATTCCTCAGAGCTATATATTTATTAAAGGGGAATGGGGATTTGGTCCCCTTCCTGAGCCTCGTTAGATCCCAGTGACCACATCCCCAGGGCCCTATGTATTTTCACGGGGAGAGGGCCACATGGCCCTCTCCTCCCTGAGCATTATTAGGCCTTGGGGTCCCATCCCTCAGAGCCCTATGAATTTTAGTTTCGGAAGAGGGCTGTATGGCTCCCCTCCCAACCTTATTAGGCCCTTGTGGACGCATGCCCCAGGGCCGTTCTTTTTCTTTAGGGGAGTTGGGCCATGCACTCCCCTAACCCGAGCCTTTAAAAGGCCCTCGGGACCCCTTATCTCTCAGTCATATCACTTTTAAAGGGGAGTGGGCCATTCGGGCTCCCTTCCTGAGCCGTTAACGGGACCAGGGACATCATCACCTGGGCTTTGGCATTATTTAAGTTGGGTGTCCTGGTCACCACCCAGGGCACCCACTACATACTTATTGAGGGTTGCGGGGGGAGCTCTAGGGCCCCCACGGCTTCAGCTGGCTCCACGCATATGATATGTTATGTTGTGTTATGTTAATTGGTTTTTGTATAGCGCTGGTTCACCAACAGGTCTCTTCGCGCTTCTAGAGGGGAACATTACAACAGACAATACATGTCAGCAAGAGTGGACAACATTATTTCGTAGTCAGTACCTCCGCAAACAAGATGGTCTTGAGTTTTTTTCTGAACGAAATGTTGCGCAAGTTTTCAGGTAGGTTGTTCTAGAGCTGTGGAATCAAAGTGGAAAAAGCTCTGCCCCCTTTACGAGAAGAATGAAACTGTCAGGCGGTCCTTGATGTATGATGGGGCCTGACCGTAGATAGCCTTATGTCTAAAGTTGAGAAAAATCCCAATTTTAAGACCTTCGGTATTCACAGAAGGCATTTAGGAGTCCTAAAGTTAGGAGTCCTAACTTTACTACTACTAAATTGCGAAAAATCCTAATTTTATGACTTTCGGTATTCACAGAAGGCATTTAAGAGTCCTAAAGTTAGGAGTCCTAACTTTACTACTACTCCTAACTTTAGGACTCCTAAATGCCTTCTGTGAATACCAAAAGTCTTAAAGTTAGGATTTTTCTCAGTTTAGGAGTCAACAAGCTGACCTCCTGGACCCACGTCAACGACAAAGAGACACGCAAGATCATGAACTCCATCCACTCGGGATCTCCATCAGACCACTGATCACACCACGTCTTCAACAAAGCTGACGCAATCATCGCACCCCAGCTGCAAAAGATCATCAACATTTCCTTCGACATTCCCGGAAAGCTGGAAGCACGCCGAAATCAACGCCCTCCTCAAGAAACCGAAGGTGGACCCCAAAGACCTCAAGAATTTCAGGCCCATCTCCCTGCTCCCCTTCCCAGCGAAGTTCATCGAGAAAATCGCCAACATGCAGCTGACCCACCACCTCGAGGACAACAACATCCTAGACCCATCCCAGTCTGAATTCAGACACAACCATAGCACCGAGACTGCCCTTATCGCCACCACAGATGACATTAGACGCCAGCTAGACAACGGCAAAACCTCAGCCCTCATCCTCCTGGACCTGTCAGACAAGTTTGACACGGTCTGCCACCGCACACTAAGAACATGCCTCCAAGAAGCCGGAATACAGAAGAAGGCCCTCAACTGGACCACGTCCTTCCTCTCCGGCAGAACCCAGAGAGTCCTACTCCGGCCCTTCCGTTCAGAAGCCACTGACATCATCTGCAGCGTACCCCAGGGCTCTTCCCTCAGCCCGACCCGGTTCAACGTCTACATGGCCCCCCTCGCACAAGTGGCCCGCCATCACAACCTGAACATCATCTCCTATGCCAAAGACACCCAGCTCACCCTCTCCCTCACCAAAGACCTGCACACCGCCAAAACCAAAATCCATGCGGGAATGAAGAGACTCGCCGAGTGCATGAGGAGCAGCCATCTGAAACTGAACTCGGACAAGGCAGAAGTCCTCATCCTAGGTCTCGCCCTCTCTGCTTGGGACGACTACTGGTGGCCGACCGCACTGGGAGAAGCTCCGACACCCACCGACCACGCACACAACCTGGGATTCATCCTCGACTCCTCCCTCTCCATGTCAAAGCAGGTCAATGCCATCTCCTCCTCCTGCTTCAACACACTCTGCATGCTCCGCAGGATCTACAAATGGATCCCGACCGAAGCAAGAAAAACAGTGACCCAGACCCACGACAGCAGCAGGCTGGACTACCGCAACGCACTCTACGCAGGAATCCCGGCCTAACACATGCGTCGACTACAACGCATTCAGAACGCCTCAGCCTGACTGATACTCAACGTCCCCCGCCGCAGCCACATCTCCTCCCACCTAAGAGACCTGCACTGGCTCCCCGTCAACAAGAAAACACCATCAAACTTCTCACCCACGCACACAAAGCACTCCACAACATCGGACCAGCCTACCTGAACAACAGATTCAACTTCTACACCCCCGCCCGCAATCTCTGCTCCGCAGATCCTTCTCCTTCCTCGTCGCCAAGACCTTGTACACCCTCCCCACCCACCTACGACAGACCCAAGACCTACTCACCTTTAAAAGGCTCCTCAAGACCTGGCTCTTTGAACAGTAGCATGCAGCACCACCACCCCCCCCCCCCCCCCCCCAGCGCCTTGAGACCCTCACCGGTAAGTATCGTGCTTTACAAATTTTCGGATTGATTGATATGCCTGTTACAAAAGCAGCACACATGTGCTTTTTCATATGTGCTCTTATGATTGTAAACTCAAGGGTTGTTTGACAAATGATGGTGCTGTTGTTATTGTCTTCCACGCAGACATCTGCCAAATGGCTATGTATGAAGTATGCAGCGACGGCTCGTGGAGGGAGTTTCGGTGGGGCAGGAGGGCGGGGAGGGGGAGGGGCAGGGTGGAGGTTGCTAAAAACCGGCATATGGATAATTGCAGGTAAGTAAACAATTTAATTAATAAAACGAATTTCGTAGTGCGCCTTGCATCGCAAAATGCAATGCAGTGCGAGCTACGAAATTCGTTTTATTAATTAAACTGTTTACTTACCTGCAATTATCCATATGCCGGTTTTTAGCAACCTCCGCCCTGCCCCTCCCCCTCCTCCTGCCCCACCGTAACTCCCTCCACGAGCCGTCGCTGGAAGTATGTGTACATTTCTTAGGCTCTTTCTAGGTCATGACAATTATCCAATGCACATGTTACCAGAGTTGCAGGTGCTACCTGCACTGTATCCTTGCATTGGAACCTTCCAGGACTTCAAGTGACTGTGATAGTCACATCTTTCTGATGTCTTTCAAATGTTGCCTTAACATATGTGTTGTTATTAATTGGCTGAACCAATCACTAGACCTGTGTTCTCCTCTTCTCTCTTAACCTCACCCTCCTCTTTATCTGCCTTAACCCCTTGTTTTCCACCTCATCTGCATTAATGCTTGCCATGGCCTACACTCTCTTTGCCTCATGCTCTCTTTCCTCCTCACCTTTCTCTTTCCACGTCAACTTCCTCTCTTACTACACCTCGCCATCCGCATACTGTGCACCAGACTCTTCTCTCTCCACCTCACCCTTCTCTTTCTACCTCACCAATCTTGTTTTCCTTACATTCATCTCACTCTGCCCCATCCTCCTCTGTCTTTCCAATACTTCCTTCTTCTCTTCACTGCCTTCTCTCTCATGTACACTATCTTCCCTCTCTCAGCCTCACCCTCCTCCTTCCATCCCAACTGTGATACACTTCAACTCCACCTTTCTCTACTTTGCCTTCTCTTCTCTCCACCTTGTCTTCTGTCAGCATTGCCTTCAGTGCTGCTGCATATGGCATACGGATTGTGTGTATGTAAATGAAGCGTAATCTCCTCATATATAAGCATGTGTGGGCATACGTGTGTGTATCGGCAGGTGTACATCATCAGACCTTGCTCTACAACTGCCCTGACATGTTCTTTACTGAACAATGGAGACATCAATGTCTGGATTTTAGAGAGTATGCTCATGCACAACATCTACAATGACTAAGTGCCATAAGCATCGGTAATAGAGTAAGGATCTGTTAAAAGTTGGAAATTATACATCGAGGCATAGCAGTACCCTCACTCCAGGAAACCATTGGTTTAAAACCTGAGGTGACCTGATCAACAATGTTGCTCTACATATCTGCCCACCATGTTCTCCTTTTGAGGTTGGGGGCTGGACATCTCACTGGGTTGGTATTTTCTCCAACAATATTTGGATGTAGATTCTTAAGATTAATGTATTTTGGGGTAACTAAGAGGAAATGTTCAGCTGCTTTGACTGCCTCAAATGTGAACTCGCTGCAGAGATGTGACTGCCATGCTGCTCCCTCTATCAGACTCTCTTCCACTTTTACACAAAACTCTCTTAGTCCCATCAATATCTATGATTTTTCTCCAACACTGTCCCCTTTGGACAGTGTTGGTTGACCTCTAGTATTTTTACTCTCGTTCACAGGTCCCTCACCCACCACTACCCATTTGCTCATCACCCTTCTCTCTGACCACCTTCCCTTCTCTTCAAACTCATCCTTAAACATCCTCCTCCTTTTCATTTAACCTTCCCATATCCTCTCCCTCTACTCACATATCATAACACCCATCAGTGCATAGCTATCCTTTTCCATACTTCCAATCAGTTTACTCATCCTTCTCCTGCTACATCCTGCTCCATCATCCTAATTCTTCAGATGCCTCTTATCCTCCTTCATCCACCTCTCAACTGATCCATCAAATGGAATTTTGTAGTCTCTTATTCCTCTCTTACCAACCACCGCTCTCATCATTTTTATTATTTGCACACAAACTCACTCTTTTACTCTTATTCCATCCACTTGCTTCCTTGACATTCTTTTGTGTTAGTCTTAATGTTCTATTTCATCAACCTTGGAATTTCTATGTTTACTCTCTCCTTTAATCACTCATCTCTCATCTCTGTGCCTCTTGACCTTTTTGTCTTGTCCAGAATCTAGAATGATCATGTTTGTGATCCCTTGCACCATAGTTATAAAAAGAGGGGCTGTGTGTTTTCCCGGACCTAAAAGGTAAGGCCATACCACGTCCACATCTGCTAGGTACTCAATAGTATTGTAGTGTGAGTTAAGAACTCCACCTTTCATAATACCTCAAATCATCACAAATATGTGACAATAAAATCAGGCCCTACAGCTAGCCAGGACTGTTGATTTGGTAGTTGATTTTTAGTTGCATGAGATAAATTGAAAACAACTTTGTTGTAGATGATATTGTAAAAGGTTCATTTCAGAAATGAAGAAAGTGTTAAATAACTAGGAAGAGTGTATTTGCTGAGGTTGTGGGAGGAAAAGGAGAGGCAGCCTGAAACCCATCTGAGCACCTGATATTTGGTTGATCCAAATGGAAGGAGACTTCGCATACCTTGTGAATGAATTGTTCCGATTGGATGATGGGTGGTTGATGCTAATTCTAAAATCCTCCTGAGTATGAGGACGAATTTGAATGCAATTCAAACACCTGATATTTGGAACAGCCCTGGCACGAGCCTGACCATTTAAGGCCATGTGTATGTCAATAGTCATTTTTTGACAGCTCCCGTCTAGCCCATCATGTCTGAGTGGTCGAATTTGTATATTTCATGGATGTAACATCAACACGTGTTCATTTCAGGGCAGATTGCTAGTCCCCCTCTCCCCTCATCCACCACTTTGATTAGCCACACTATGGGCTGCTGTGAAATGTCAGCCACTATCATTGGTTTGGAGAATAATATGTGCAGGGCACAAGTCGTAAAGAAAAGAAGTGGGGGACTAACGTGTTAAGCAGTATGCCAGTGACATCATGGCATGTGCAATCATAGCTCATGACATTAAGATGTGTGATATCGCTCGTGGCATCACATTAAGTGACCTAACTGTGAGGGACATCACAAGAAGTAACATCAGATCTTAAGACCTCACACATATGTTTATTAGGTAAAGCATAAGTACACTTAAGCTCATTAAGAGATGCACTCTGTACTTACAATCCAGCTAGATCCCTTCGCTCTTCTTCGGCTGGTCTAATGCAGGTTCCCAGGACCAAGAAGGTCTCTTGGGGAGACAGGTCCTTTATAGTGACCACTACCAAACTATGGAACAGTCTTCCAAGTTACATCAAAACCTGTACTTCCCTTCTCTCTTTTCGTAAACAGATAAAGACCTGGTTGTTCAAACAATAACCACTCATGAACAACTTAACCTGGCTGCACTATTTATAACTACTCATGGATAAGTATAGTGGATACTCAGCTCCGAGACACCCTCGGGTATTTGTGCGCTTAACAAATTTCCTAAATAAAATAAATAAGAGATTTGACCAATGAGATTTTGCCGTAGGGTTGTGCCACAAAAATGGCACAATCCTCCCACAAAATCGAGGTCTCAACTGATACATTTTTATTTTTTTTTAAATCCTGCTACAATGATTTGACAACATGGAAAAGCATGGTAGTAGATCTGTCCTGCTTAATTGGTTGCAAAGTCAGCACTAAAAAGTATGTTCTAGTGTGAAGGCATCAGCTGCAGAGGTGCCCAATTAATCGCAGGGAATAATAATAATGGTGAAATAAATATGGAGGTAAACATATTTGTTGGATAGATTTGTGCTTTGTCTAGTCCCATATCTGAAACAAAGTAATTCAGAAGATTAATGTGTCTCCTGCAAACTAAATCATATAATATGCAGATGACAGATTGTTTTAATGTGGATAGGTGAGTTGGTTACTGCTTTGTACACTGATCCTTTTGTTGCTACCAGTTCACAAGTTGTAATCCTTCTAATGTAGCACAGTGAGCTATGAAGGACATGTGACTCATAAATCTTGTAACCATCACTGTCTCATTTAACATATTTGGTGCAATAATTTATACACTTACATGATTTATTATCAATGTATATGTTACCCTGCATTGGGATGAGTAGCACTATAAAATAATTAAAATAGTGCTATTTATATGGTTATTTGTCTAAATACTGGGACAGACCAACACATCTGACATTCTTACAGTGCGTGCACTTATATACCTGAACATTGTCAAATGCATGCCTCTCTTAAGTACCTGTCAAGAGTTTTCAAATTGTATGTTTTTGTTTCCCCTCCGTTGCATTGCATTTATGCATTTAAGTGTGAGGTTCCAAGCCAAGTCAAGTCAGGATACTCAGTCAAAAGGAGGTCCGATGGCCCCTTAAATTCAGCATTTACGTTTGGCCCAGATGGAGGTAAAAATAAAAAATCCCCCCTCGGTGCCTGCATGTTGCTGCTGGGAATGGAAAGCAGACATCTTGCAGGCTCCGCTGAACTTGTCCGGTGTCTGACAATTACACAGGGACAAATTTATCATATTTTTGAGGGGCACAAATTCATGGCAGGCTGGATGGCGTCCACCCTGTGATAATGGTGGATGGACGCCATGTGCCCGCGTGTACCCCCGACTTGTGTTCCTTATATGTGAAGGTGGTTTGTCACTGACTGGCATTGGCAACCACGATGAATCGGATTTCGTCCGTGTATCGGGATGACATATAGCAAGAGCTCCATCTCAGCACAGGAAGTTGACAGCTGCGTGAAGGTACTTGTCGTGTTTGTATTCCCCCATTTCCACCGGCTTTTATGAGGTGGTTGTACCGCTAATCTCGGCTAGTCTGTATGACGTATTGAAGTTGGGTGGGCGGTTCTCTCCAACAGCCTCCATTTGTCCATTCAGAGACCATCACTATTGCAATACTCTGTCGGATTCGGACGGGCCACGCCGAACGGCTTTCTATGCATGCGTATACATTGTAATCCAGCGGTCGCAGTGACTGCTTCCACTGAGTGCGGTGGTACGTACACCTCCTACAGCAAAACGGAAGCTGGTTCGACTGACATCAAATAACCCCCATATGTGTTAAAAAAGTTAAAAAATGTTTTATGTATAAATTTATCTTAAAAAAATCATGGTATAAATCTACAACCCAAAGTTCTAAAATCTTTTTGAATACACACAATGTAAAAAATTACATGCTTAGTAAACATTACTGTAGTTGTTATAAAAACTATGGGGCATATTACCAACAACTAGCGATAATTTTTGTCTCTAACTTGTTTAGAGACAAAAATTATCGCCGCACATCGGCGATTTTTATCGCAGATAAACCTTGCTATTAGCAAGGTTTATCGCAAATGCGATAAAAAACGGCCGCAATGCATGAATATCGCTGAAAAGTCAGCGATATTCATGCATTATCGAGCAAATGCTCTTAGCCATGTTATCCACCTCCCATTGGATAACATGGCTAAGAACTGCTCAGGGCAGGTGTTAGCTTTTGGAGATATTCGCGCTTAGCGCAAATATCTCCAAAAGTTGGTAATAGGAGATAGCGATGTTAGGGACTGTTTCCAGTTGCTAACATCTTGGCACGCCCACTTTGCATGTCATTAGTGATAAATATCACTGACATGCAAAGCGGGGCACAAGATGGTCGCTATCTCCTATTAGCTGTCACTAACTGGTGTTAGCGACAGCTTGGTAATAGGGAGATAATTTTATCTCCGCTTTCTTGGCTTTTAAAGCCAAAAAAGCGGAGATAAACCCCCTTGATAATATGCCCCTTGGTTCTTATTCACTACTCCCACTCTAAACTTAGCCACATTGGGAAAAGTGTTGGACTTGGGGGTGGGAGGGATCATATTTACTATTGCATCTCCAAATGTAACCACAATAAAGAAAGTGTTTGACTCTGCGAGGGATGGGTTCAGATTTACTATACCTACTTCAAACATGAGAGAAAGAGCTGTACTTTTACATTTCAAAATTAACTACTCACCCAAGATAATAAAAAACGGAGCACTAAAAAGAATATATTACAGGTATGCATTTTAAATATCCCCAAAAAGTAAATCACACAATATAGAAAGATAAATAGAGAGTACTAACAAAACATTTCAAAAACAAATATTTAACATACATTATAAAATGACTAATTTTAATTATTTTCACAAATTATTATATTTCCCCAACAATGAAAAGTTATCATTAGTAATTTGCATAAATTAAAATATCCCAATACAGAAAAACAAATTACAAAAACACCTTTAAATGTAAATGTTTTTGTACTTGTATAGCGCACAGCTACCCGCAGTGGGTTTCCCAGAGCTTGTACGAATACCGCAAGGGAACCCTTCCTGGCTTTCCCTGTGAAGTGTCCACTCCTGGGCACCCCCTTGGTGCAGACCAGGCATCCCTCACGTTGTGGGGGCCATTGTGGAGACTAAGCAAGCTATTGCCCAGAGTTGCAGCATGGGACCCATGATCAGAATAGGCACTGAGGCGAGAATATCCGGTCAGGGGAATTAATGAGCTCGAGACCCGCCGAGGCAGGAATCGAACCCTGGTCCCTGGCCAGAGCTCTACATCGAGGTCTGCCTGCTCTAACCATTGAGCAACACTTCTTAAATAAAACCAACATGTCTATTAGTTAAATCCAATTAGTTTTATTACAAAAATTGTAATTCTCAAGGAACGGATACATTTTAATAAAGTTATGTAAATACACTTACTTATTGGACACATGCATTATAACAATATTAAAACATTATTTTTTTATCAAATGTAAAAAAAAATTAAAAAATATACTGCTCCTCACTCTATTCCCTTATGAACACAACATCCATCTTCTAAAATTATTATACAGAAATTCAAACAATATATTAAAAGAAATATGCATCTAAAATACACTTCAAAATGAAATAGATTATATGTGCCGAGGTCAGCAGGAAAGCCCTCCCCGACTCTGCAGCAGCAGCAAAGGAGCACACAATGCACTCCCTGGACAACATAAGATTTCTCTGTACCTACAGTCCAAATTACAGCCATATAGAGAATCCCATCCCTTCCTCCCGCAGCCCTCTTGCTGGCATTTCCTGTCTGCTAAGAGCAAGTGGAATATGTGAATGATTTTTGCCCCACTTTAGGGAAATAATCAAAATAAAGGACCTGGTATTTGAGGGCCGGTACATTTATTACCCATTCAGGAGAGAAAACTCTAGCCTACAATTTGGTTTGCGATCCAAGAAAGAATCATGGATTCTGGTTCCCCCAGTATCCCCGTACCGAATTCTTAAATACTTATATGTAGTCCTTTGTACTGTACTTAGATACTATAATATTAGTTTGTGGAACACCAAAAAAAAACCAACATATTTTTGTTTGTTCTTACCACACTTCTCTTTAATTTAAATGTATGATTGAGACTTCTCCAATATTTACTGCGGGATACATGGTATTTCTCTGATGTTGATCTATGTAGCACACTAATACGGGCAGATTACAACAAAGGATTTTGAATTACCCATGTGTTTGAAGTTCACTAGCAGAAATTAGTACCAAATGGTGGTAGTAAAACAGCAGAATTAATAAAGGTTGGGAGGTTACTCAAACAATATGAGACCAAAGTGCTTCAGTCTACATCTTGGAAAGACAGTGCATGGGCAGAGGTCGGGGTTGCAACCCTTGACTACTCCCAAATGACGTCCATGCGGATGCAGCTTTTCTGAAGTTATGCATTGTAGAGTGGGTTGGAGAGCTTTCAAGCTAAAAATAGAAGAAGGCGCTGGGGGTAACACGTCTCTGCCTCTCTCGGTGGTAAAAAGTCACATGAATCCACAGATTCACAGGTGATATCAAGCAATACCTCTTTGCTGTCTCTGTAGCCCATGAGTTAGCCAATGGCAAAATGGTTATTAACACAACTGAATGAGACACTATACCTAATGAGATTAGATATAATTTATGTTATTTGTATTAACCCTTTGCAGTACGTCTAACCGTGCATCCCTAAAGCTACCTAACAATGCCTGCATTGACTGTGACTAATGGACTATATGGTAATACTTCACTACATGAGTCATTCCACTACTTCTGGGAAAGATGGTTGCTTGAATTCATGTAACTGCTGTTGCAAGTGGAATTATTGCTTGGATTGATGTGTTTTTTTCCAATAATGTCTCTATGTGTTGTCGATTTTCCTGGGTCTCGTGAAGGTGTTGCCTGTGAATTTCAAATGGTATTTGATGTACCATTGACTGGATAGGTTGGATGGTGCTCTGGAGCACTATTGAGGGAACAGATTGGATGTTTTGGCAGTAGTAGTGTGCAGTGATAGGTCATTTTTATCAGTGACATCTACCATCTCAAATTTCACATTTCTACAGCAGGTGGATATCATCTATAAACTTCACAATATCCTCCTTCACCCCCATTGTTAGATATGGTCTTATGGTGGCCATTGTGACACAGTGGCAATAACGTTTGGTTATGAACGTTAAGTTCAAGTGCCACTGCATTCAAATAATGTCCAGGTCTCCACATCTGCAAACACAACACTATAGTGAGAGTACCGCAAGTTTGTTATTTAGGTGAATCTGTAGTCACTTGTTGCTGTGTCGCTTATGATGCTACATGCCTTCTACTCCAACAAATGCAAAAACAACTTAGTGCCCGATTTAGATGTCATACGGACCACCACCAAAAGTCCTTTGGTAGCGGTCCACCCAACATGCACGGCCCCAGTCCAACTGCGGGATTATGAGGCCGGCGGTCAGAGCACTGCAGGGGGAAGATCGACACCTCCAACAGGTGCTTGGGCAAGCACTGAAATCGGGATTCTATGTTCTTTTCCCTCTGCCTTTTCATGGTGGTCGGACTGGTGTGTAGACAAAATATAGAGTTGGAAATGTCGAACTACAGGAATATCGAGTCCTAAATACCGTTAGTGAGAAATATCGACAGCAAGAATATCGTGGTCAAGAATATCGAATTTAAGGGAAGAAATATTGTTTTTAAAAATATAGAAGTCAACAATATAGTTTGCAAAAATGTAGTTGTTTAAAATATCGATTTTTCAATTACTGTTAAGTATTTTAGTGTATGTTTTAAATGTATGTGATGTATTTTTTGAATAAGTATTGCTTATGTTTTTTAATATATGTGTTACATTTTTCGTACTTATCAATTTTATTTTAATCGCAGTTTGCTTTTTTTCGTTCCGTAGTGGGTTGTGGGTCTGTTGTTGTGTAGGCATTTGTAGGCGTGAGTGAGGATTTTGGAAGTGACACTTTTCTCCATGGGGAGCCAGTGGAGACTTCATAGGTGTTGACTGATATGTTCATGTTGTGGGATGCCGAGGACGAGTCTGGCGGCGGTGTTCTGTATTGTCTGGAGTTTGTGGAGAAGGAACTTGTTGATGCTGGCATAGAGTGCATTTCCTTAGTCCAGTCTGCTGGTGATAAGAGCGTGGGTGACTGTCTTCCTTGACTCAGGGGGATCCAATTGAAGGTCTTGCAGAGGACGTGGAGGGGTTGAAACAGCTAAGTGACAGCGTTGACCGGTCAGTTCATGGTGAGTGATGAGTTGAGTATGATGCTGAGGTTCTTGGCGTGGTCTGAGGGAGTAGGTGGGCTTCCCAGGGCAGTTGGCCACCAGATGCTGTCCCATGCAGACGGGGTGGTACTGAGTACGAGGACTTCGTCTTCTAAGCATTGAGCTTCAGGCAGCTGTTGGTCATCCAGACTGCGACGTCATGCTTTCCTATCTGGAAGTTAAGTTTGATAGTGGCGGGGTCTTTGGTGAGGGAGAGGATGAGCTGGGTGGCATCGGCATAGGATAGAATGTTGAGGCCGTGTTGTCGGACGATGGCTGCGAGGAGGCCCATGTAGATGTTGAAGAGGGTGGGGCTCAGGGATGAACCCTGTCGGACTCCGCAGGTGATTTTCATGGGGTCGGAGCAAAAGGGTGGGAGTCTGATCCTTTGGCTTCTTCCAGTGAGGAATGATCAGATCTAGTCCTGGGCTGTTTCTTGAATGTCTGTGTCGTGTAGTCTGGCGACTAGTGTGCGATGGGAGACGGTATCGAAGGCCACTGATAGGTCGAGTAGGTTGAGGGCTCCTGAGTGGCCTTGGTCCAGGAGGGTGCGGATGATGTCTGTAGTAGCGAGGAGGGCAGTCTCTGTGCTGTGGTTGCTTCGGAATCTGGATTGGGGCTGGTTGGGGACGGCATTTTCTTCAATGAATTGTGTCAGTTTACCGATGACTAATTTTTATGCAACTTTGGCTGCGAAGGGGAGGAGCGAGATTGGCCGATAGTTCTTGAGTTTGTGGGATCAGCTGTGGGTTTCTTGAGCGGAGGTCTGACTTTTGCGTGCTTCCATTCATCTGGGAAGGTGCCTGTTTTGTAGGTGGTGTTGATGGTGCATTGTAGTTCATGGGTGATGGCAGCTGGGGCTCTCTGGTAGATATGAGGGGGACAAGGGTCAGTGAGAGCCCCTGAGTGGATGCTTTTCATGGTCGAGGCGGTGTCTTCGGCTGTGATTGGTGTCCAGTTGGAGATGGTGGGCTGGCTGGTGTTTCTGGGGGGCTGTCTGTGGTGCCTGGTGGATGGTCGTTGAAGTTTTCATAGAGGTTTTCGATCTTGAAGTGGAAATGGGTTCCAAGCTTGGTGGATTCTTGAATGACACTGAAAAGTTCATTGGAGTTGCCCAGGATTTTGTTGTAGATGAAGTTCCTTTTGGTGGCTCTGATCTGGTTATGGTAGTCCATCATGGCATCCTTGTAGGTGGTGTGGTTTTAGGTTGTCTTGGTGTTTCTCCAGTGCGTCTGCAGGTGCATGTGGATTCTTGGAGAGTGGTGGTGACAAAGGTGGATTTCATGGGGCATTGTCTGTCAGGATTGGGTAGCGGGTGAGTTTGTCTGCGCAATCGGAGATCCAGGTGTGGAGTTCTCTGGCTGCTTCATTTGCGTTGGGTGCCCAGGTGTGGTTGTCTTGGGTGAGGGTGGAGTTAAATTACTCATCGGTAACCTTGCTCCACTTGCTTCGTGATGGGCATGGGGCTGGTTTGGGTGCCTTGGGTGTGTTGATGGGGAAGTGTATGCAGTGGTGGTCGGTCCATGGCTGCGTTGTGTGTCTGAATTGGACACTGTTTCCTGCCGTGAAGATGGGGTTGAGGGTGTGTCCTGCTCTGTGGGTCGGTGTGTTGACGAGTTGTTTTAATCCAAAGCTGGCTAGGTTGTCACAAAGGATAGTGGAATTGGGGGTCGCTGGGGTTGTTGAGGTGGAAGTTCAGGTCTCCAATGAGTATGTAGTTTGTTGAGGCGATGGCGTGGGGTGCGATGAAGTCAGTGATAGTGGCGGCAAAGGGTGTTGGGGAGCTGGGAAGTCTGTAGACAGGGGTTCCTCAGAGTGTGGCTTTGGGGGTGGTCTGGATATGGAAGTGCAGGTGTTCGGCAGAGGGGAAGGTTTCGCTGGAGGGGATGAGGTGGAGGGTGCTCTTGTGGGTGATGGCGAGGGCGCCTTCTGGGTGGTTGGGGTGGTCTTTCCTCCGGGTCTTGGTATCCGTTTGGGGTGGTGGTGCTAATGCCGGGGGAAGAGGAAGCATTGATACAGGTCTCTGTGAAGAAGGTGTTGTTGGGCGACATCAATATTAATGAATTAATTGAAAATTAAATACTGAAATTGTGTAATTAATTTTAGGTGTGGGTTGTGGAGTTTATAGGGGTAAGGGGTGGGAAGTAATTTATTTTTAATTAATTAATAATAAGTTGTTCATTATTAATTATTAATTAATTAATTGAAAATTAAATATGAACATTGTTTAATTAATTTCAGGTGTGGGTTGTGGTGTTTATAGGGGGAAAGGGTGGGATGTAATTTATTTTCAATTTATTAATAATTAGTTGTTAATAATTAATATTTAATTGAAAATTAAATATGGAGGGGGCAATATGCATGGTACAGTGGAACCGACGGAAGTCAGAGCACTTCGCTGGGCAAGATGGCCGCTGACGGGCCGTAGCACACAGTCGCAGATCTTTCTCCTTCCTTTCCGATGTAGGATGGCGCGTTAAGAAGGATGTTGTGGTTCCCTGTCCTACAGGATCATCCAGCAGTAGTAAGGCAGCAGGATTGCGGCACAAGGTGGTGGAAAGTGCACCCAGTAGCTTCACTCACTGCAATAATTCAATACAGCCTTGCAAGAATAGCTGCACTGCTACTGTGACCGAGAGCGTGGCATAGGATGGCACCGCGGGGGCCGAAACAAGCGAAGGATCAGAAGGATCTAGGAAACTCTAAAGAAATTAACAAGGAGCCAAACAAGGATACCCCTGCTTTGAGTGCAGCGCAGTGCTCTGCGGGGATGGTGCGCAGGACGCTCACAAAAAAGCCGAGCGATCAGCAAGGTAATGGTGGCAGCGCCGTGACCGCTGACAGTAAAGACACTGCCGATACCACTCGGAAGGCTCTGCCACAAAAAGCTGTGAAAGATGCACTCAAACCCAAAGAAGCCTCTCTTCGCCAGCCTACCTTAGCTGAGGCTTTTACTGCAAAACCGTTTGAGAACGAGGAGACGAGAGATAGCGAAGGTGGGCGAGGTTGTCCCGTGGAAGCTGGATGATTTTGAGAACCGCCAGCGGCGATATAACATAAGACTGCTGGGTGTGGACAAAGGGCTGGAAGGGCAGGATGTTAGGATGTTTGTAGTCAATCTATTGAAGGGCGCCTTCCCTAAGATGGCTTCCTAGAATTGGGAGAACGAGGTACAGAGAGTGCACTGGTTTTCTTTGACTCTAAGGAAAGGGCATGGGGCATCACAGGTGGAAAGGCCTAGGGCAATCTTGGTCTATGTGGGTAACTATCTTCTTAGACAAGAAGTCATGGACAAGGCGAAGCCTGAATCTAGGCGTACATTTAACGTTATTGCATTCTTTGCCCAACCTGACTTCTGCCATGTTACAGTAGAAAGAAGGTGGAGGCTAAGGCAGTTGATAGCTCCCTTCCAGGGTCTTGACTCTGAGGCGTACTTGTAATATCCTGTGAGGCTTAAGGTGGTCACAAAAGGGCAGGTCAGAATGTTCTTCTCTGAGGTTAAAGCCCAGCAGTACGTGGACGAACTGAAAGGACAGTAGGGGGGATGAGGTTCCAGATTCAAGGAATAGATAACACTACGGGGTTCTTATTGCCTGTTCCTGACCATTTCAGGGCTTTTTTTTCTTCCCTGTTTGGCATTTGAAGATAAGATTTGGCATTGTAATGATTTAGGAACACAATTGATTGGAACAACGGAAAGGGAGGAGGTTGCGATTGCTGCGAATGGTTGTCCTATTAACCTGTAAGGGGGTGGGGGGCTCCAAGGGGGGTCTCCAGGGTGGGGGGGGCAAGGTTTGAGAGGTTGGGGTTGGGGGAGGAGGGGGAACAAGGGGGTGCATATACAGCACAGTACAGTACGATATCCAAGGTTCTTTAATCCACCGGCTGATAAAGCGGGTCTGGCATACGATGTATTTTAATGAGTGTACGAATTGCTTCATTCAATGTCTGTGGGCTCAATGATCACCTTGAAAGACAGCGAGTGACTGCTATGTTGAGGTAAATGTGATTATATCTTGTCTGCTTACAGGAGACGCACATAGAGGGGACAAGGTGCTTCTTGTTGGAACAACTGGGCTTTTCCCTGCTCGCACATACTAAGCAAGGCTCCAAGATCAGGGGTGTGGCTGTATTATCTAAAAGAAGTGGTATTACAGTTAAAAGAAAGATTGAAGATCAGTGGGGCAGATGGGTTCTCCATGAATGCACAATAAATGGGGAAACGTTCACTATTGTGTCGGTTTACGGGTCTATGACCCAGGCATTTTTGAGTTTTTGGATTCCGATCAAGCCTTATGGCCAGAGCCGATAATCTTCTGGGGAGACTTCAATATTCAATAGTGAACCTGGCCTAGCATAATTCTTTAACTGACGTCTGGGCACGTTTGAACCCTGTAGGCACAGGCAGTACATATTATTCAGCGCCACATAAGGTTTGTGTGAGATTGGATTATTATTTTTTTTCCAATTCTTTAATGGCAAGACCTCAGATCAAGAAATTCCGACGGATTATCTCTGATCACAACCCATTGATAATCACCCTTAAACTTGAAAGAGCAGTTATGCGGGAAAGTACCTGGATGTTTGAAAGAGCACTGCTCAAGGATGAGAACTACATAAAACATATGACTGATTGGATCGTAGCTTTCAGGAAGATTAAAAGAGGAAGCACCTCGTCTGGTGTTGCATGGGATGCATTTAAGGCAGGCATACGAGGGGAGACCCTGAGCTATAGCTTACATAAACAAAAACAGGAAGATGTAAGATTAAAAAAACATATTAAAGCGGTGGCAGAAGCCAAGGAGGAGCTGAATACAGCAATTCATCAAAGGATGCCTTTAGATCAAGCTTCCTTAAAATTGTATCTACTAAAGCAGAGGCAATTGAGAATATTGCTAGTAAGGCAGCAGCCAACTTTTTAATTAAGAAAGAACAATGCCATGAGTTAAGTGAGAGGGTGGGGCACATCTTAGCAATACGCATGAGGCAGAAGGCAGCAGCAGGGGAAGTAAGGGATATCTCAGATGGTAGAGGAGTTACAGTAACAGACCATGGAGTGATCCGGGAGGTGTTTAGGCTATTTTATGAAGGCTTATACAATGAGGACCAGCCGAGGGATTTAACAGTTATCCAGGAATACCTCAAGGATATATTAGCTCCTTGTCTTCCCGAGGAGGAGAAGGCGGCACTTGAACTTCCTCTGACCTTGGATGAGAAAATCACGGCATTAAATAATCTCCCTTCAGGTAAAGCGGTAGGTCCTGATCAGATGCCTATCGAGTTCTATAAGGTTTTGCAAGGGGCTGTTCATTTGGACAGGGGGATACAATGTTGCAGGCACAAGGGGGAGTCTCTACACCGGATTCTTGGGCAGGGGCAGATATAGTAATCATTTTGAAAAAGGGCAAACCGCCTTTAGAGCCACGGTCTTATAGAACTATAACCCTCATGAATGCAGATGCAAAACAAATTGTAAAGCATTGGCTCTAAGCTTGTGTAGAGTGATAGGGGGATTGGTTAGCACTACCCAGCATGGTTCTACTCCAGGGAGGGGTACAACGGAGCACATATGCCAAATTATTACCCTCTTCGATGAAGTGGAGGTCTCAGGGGACCCTATGGCCGTTCTGTTATTGGATGCAGAGTAGGCAATCGATAGGGTCTCCTGGGACTACCTCTGGATGGTTATGAGGTGGAGTGGTATAGGGAAGGGATACATTAGAGCAATTTAGGCTCTGTATAGAGGTCCCACAGCCCAACTTAGAATTAATAGAGGGTATACTGCGTCTTTCCAGATTAAGTGGGGGACTCGCCAAGGGGTGCCCTTGTTTGCCACTCCTCTTCGCTTTATACATCGACCCACTGTTGCATAAGTTGGAATTAAATAATAGGATTTTGCCACTTAAAGCTCAAGGTCGAGATTTCAAAACATTGGCATATGCAGACGATATAGCAATTGTTACTCCAATGCCTGCTAGTGCTATGGAAGAGGCGGAGACAGAAGCTCAGGCAGTTGGGCAGGCTTCATGTTATGTGCTTAATGGGGCTAAAACCCAGATAATTAAGAATAGCAGGGCAGTTTGTAATGATGTGCGGGTGGGCGACTCAGCTGTATGTTTAGGGATTAGTATCTCGGCAGATCTCGATAAAACAGTGGTTAGGAATATTGAGCCTGTGATTACTAAAGTTAAACGAGATCTCGATAGGATGCATAAGCTCCAGTTGTCGTTAGTTGGGTGCACGAATGTGATAAAATGATTATTTTACCTAAGTTTCTTTATTTATTTAGGGCAATTCCACTTTTTTTAGGCCAAATGGTTTTTGACCCTGGAACAGTTAGTTAATAGATTCATATGGGCACATGGTAAAATGACGAGGGCGCTTTGTTACACGACTCTACCAAGGGGTAGAAGAGGGTGACCTGCCCAGGACACCCCCCACGCCGCACGGCTCTCCAGCAGTAGTGCGTCTCGACCCGCCTGGTGCCCCTCGCTGCTACCCTTCTCTCCCCGCTGTTGCCCATGTGATTCTGCTGTTCTCTCGTGTCGCCCCTTGTATTCTTTTTGCTGCCTTGTGACTGTGTTTGCTGCCTTGTAACTGTGTTTTTTGTTACTCTGCCATTTAGGTCCCAGTTGTGCCTGCTAGCTTGCCCCCCTGGTGCGACTCCTCCCGCTTCCCGCCACCGATCCCTCGCAGCCCCGCCCTCTTTTTGCCTCTGCTACCCCATTGGCCCCCCGCTCCCGCCTCCCAGCTGCTCCTCCCTCCCACTTCACCTCATATGGAGCCCGCGCGCATGCGCAGCTGTCACACGCAGCGGGCACGCCGATTGTGCGCCGAAGGCAAGCCCGTCTGTGCCCGTCCGCGCCTGGACCGCGGCCCCCAACGATGCCGGCCAACACGACGGACCTACGACGCCGCCACCCTCAACGCACTCAAACCCGACCAGAACCCGGCCTGCTACCAAGCCACCCCAAAACACACCCACGGACCCTTCACCTGTCAAGCCTGCAAGTTCACCTGCCTCCGGACCTGCACCGCACCCAAAAGGCCAGGCACCAGCAACAACCACCTCAAGTGCATCCTGCTCAACACCCGTTCTGTCCACAGACACGCCGTTGAACTCTGGAACCTGCTCGACACAACATCACCAGACGTCGCCTTCCTCACGGAAACCTGGATGAATGCCTCCTCAGCGCCCGACATCGCCATAGCCATCCCGGACAGATACAAGATCACCCGGAGGGACTGCATCAACCAGACCGGAGGAGGCATTGCCATCGTCCACGAGAACACCATCCGCATCACGACCAACTCCGACGACACCTTCACCACCGCCAAGCACCTTCACTTCCAGATACACACCGACCCCAAAACCACCCTCAGAGGCACCCTCATCTACAGACCCCCGGGACCACGCACCCAATTCAGCGAAGACATCGCAGACTTCATCAGCCAGCACAACCTCCACTCCGATGAATACATCCTCCTATGGGACCTCAACTTCCACCTGGAGGAAAACAACGACACCAACACCACCACCCTGCTGGACAACCTCGCCAAGCTCGGACTTAAGCAACTGGTGAACACCCCCACCCACTACGCAGGCCACACGCTGGACCCCGTCTTCTCCTCCAGCAAGCACATCTCCTTCAGCCACTCCACCGGACTCCATTGGACGGATCACAGCGGCGTCCACTTCAGTTTCAGAAGAACCACGACCCACCACCACCCGCAACAGGTTCCTCGCAGGAGCTGGAGCAAGATCACCATCGACCAGCTCACCACCTCCCTCAGCCTGAACCCTCCCGCCATCGCAACGGACCCCAACAAAGCAGCCCGCAACTTCACACAGTGGCTCACCAACTGCGCCAACGACCTCGCTCCACTGAAGAACCCTCCCAGAAGACCCGGCAGCAAGAAAGCCTCCTGGTTCACCGACGAACTCAAGACATCCAAGAAAAACTGCAGCACCCTTGAAAAGCCTGGTGGCACGACCAGACCACAGAAAACATGACTGCCCTCAAGAGCGCCACCAGCAAACACCACCTGCTGATCCGCACCACCAAAAGAACAACATTCAAAGAATGACTGGACAACAACACCCACAACAGCAAGGAACTCTTCAGCATCGACAAAGAGTTCTCCAACCCCAATGCCGGAAATAACAACATCACCCCCTCGCAAGTCCTCTGCGACTCACTCGCCACCTTCTTCCACCGCAAGATCCCCGACATACACAACAGCTTCGGCGCACAGACCACGCACCCAACCACCGAACCAACACCCCCCACCACCACCCTCTGCAACTGGACCCCGGCCAGCACCGAAGACACCACCCGCACGATGAACACCATCCACTCCGGATCACCAACCGACCCCTGCCCCCACCACGTCTTCAACAAGGCCGACTCCATCATCGCACCCCAACTCCGGGACATCATCAACATCTCCTTCAACACCGCCACCTTTCCGAAGAGCTGGAAGCACGCCGAACTCAGCGCCCTCCTGAAGAAAGCAACAGCGGACCCCACCGACCTCAAGAACTTCCGCCCCATCTCGCTCCTCCCTTTTCCTGCTAAAGTCATTGAGAAGATCGTCAACAGACAGCTCGCCGCCTTCCTCAAGACAAACGGATCCCTCGACCCTTCGCAGTCCGGCTTCGGAGCCAACCACAGCACTGAGACTGCCCTCATCGCAGCCACCGACGACATCAGATCCCTGCTCGACAACGGGGAAACAGCTTCCCTCATCCTCCTGGACCTATCTGTGGCGTTTGACACTGTCTGCCACCGCACCCTAGTACAGCGCCTCAGCAACATCGGGATCCAAGGGAAATCTCTGGAGTGGGTCACCTTGTTCCTCACCGGAAGAACCCAGAGAGTCTGCCTCCCCCCTTACAGGTCCGAGGCCACCGAGGTCATCTGCGGCGTACCACAGGGATCCTGACTCAGCCCCACCCTCTTCAACGTCTACATGAGCCCCCTCGCAGCTATCGCACACCAACACAACCTCAACATCATCTCCTACGCCGACGACACCCAGCTGATCTCTCCCTCACCAACGACCCCGCCACCACCAGAGCCAGCCTTCACAAAGGGATGAAGGACGTCGCCGAGTGGATGAAGAACAGCCACCTGAAACTGAACTCAGACAAGTTGGAAGTCCTCATCCTGGGATCATCGCCCTCCGTCTGGGACGACTCCTGGTGGCCCCCTGCCCTGGGCACCACCCCCAAGCCAACAGACCACGCACGAAACCTGGGCTTCATCTTGGACTCCTCCCTCTCGATGACCAGACAAGTCAACGTGCTTCAACACCCTGCGCATGCTCCGTAAGATCTTCTGCTGCATCACCACCGAAACCAGGAAGACAGTCACCCAGGCACTCATCACCAGGCAACTGGACTACGGCAACACCCTCTACGCGGGAACCACGGCCAAACTACAGAAAAGACTCCTGCGCATACAGAACGCCTCCGCACGACTAATCCTGGATATCCCTCGCCACATCCACATCTCGACCCACCTGAGAGACCTGCACTGGCTCCCCGTCAACAAGAAGATCACGTTCAGACTCCTCACCCACGCACACAAGGCTCGCCACGACATGGGCCTGAAGTACCTCTACAGCTGCCTCACCTTCTACACCCCCACCCGCCAGCTACAATGGGCCAGCCTCGCCCTCGCCGCTGTACCACGCATTCGCAGAGCCACCGCTGGAGGAAGATCCTTCTCCTACCTGGCGGCCAAGACATGGAACTCCCTCCTCACCCACCTACGGCTGACCCTGGACCACCTCTCATTCAGGAAGCAACTCAAGACCTGGCTTTTCGAGCAATAACGGACCCCCCCCCCCCCCCCCCCCCCCCCAGCGCCTTGAGACCCACTGGGTGAGTAGCGCGCTTTACAAACTGTTTGATGGATTGATTGATTGATACAGAAGGAGTTTTTTTCAAATATCTACAGGTCCAGACTTTTTTTCTAATAAACAGGGAGGAACTGCAGGGTTTAGTAAAAATAAGATCCTTGACGTTATAAAAAGCGGGGCAGATTGCACTATCCATAGGTTTTATTCAGAGCTCTCTGCAATGAAGGCTGATGATCTGGTGAAATACAGTACTGAAGAGGCAGCGAAACTAGGCATAGAGCAGGACTGCTTCCAGAACTCATTGGATCTGGGACGGCCTGTACTATGCTCTGCGAGGCTACAGGCCCAGCACTATAAGACAATATACTCCCTATATCATACACCCACAAGGATAGCTCAGTGGGAAGAACCATAGGTATTACCTGCCCAAGCTTCTATAGCTTGGAGGCAGATATAATCCACATTTTTGTTTCCTGTCCTCAGTTATACCCACTCCATAGAGCCATTGAAAGATTTTTTGACAGGTCTTTGGGGTTGGGATTAATGGAGAGCCTGTACAGGGGCCCTCCGCTCAGTTCCTATTTATGGCTAAGTCAGTTCTACGAATGTGTATAGCGAAGGCATGGTTAGATAGAGTGCCTCTGACACTGCATCAGTGGTTAGCTAGGCTGCTTGCCATGTAGAGAAGGGGATCTATGCAAGAAAGGGCAAAAAGGGCAGATCTCTTGGCGAATCTGGCGACCCATCCAGAGATGGAAGGAAAATTTACAATAGGTTATTACTATAACTGTATTGTTTTCTTTTTCGTTCTTTTCCTATATATCTTCCCTCTTATCTGTTTAATTTTAATATATTGGAACAAGTTATTTTATGTCATGTCTGTAATCTCCAGAAAGGTGATTATGATGGTATTTCAATGTATGGAAATTGGATTCTTGCTGTGCTGTAACACAAAATGTAATTAAAAAAAAAATATTTTTTTAAAATGAAAATTAAATATGGAAATTCGGTCATTATTTTTAGGTGCAGCTTTTGGGGCTTATAGGGGTAAAGGGTGGGAAGTAATTTATTTTCATGTGTTTTAATTTGTTTTTAATTATTAATATTTATTTATTTGATAATTAATTATGTCAATTATAGAAGCATATTTTATTTTAAATTTAGATCTGGTTTGTGCCTGTCACACAGTGCATAGATATTTGAAGACATACCCTTTACTATTGCGGCTTGTGTTGCACTAAAGGGTATGTTTCCAACCACTGTGCTGGCTGTCATATTGTAATTTGGCAGGTGGGCCCTTAGACTTTTTGTCTGGTGGTCCCATTCCTGCCACGATGCAGGTTGGATCGGTATCGTATTGAGGACCTTAATTTGTGGTCAGGTGTTTTATGGTTACACCTTCATATTTCCAGAGTCTGGGTTGGGTGTAAGGTACTTGCTGCAGAGTATATGTTGCTCGTTATGATCCCCTACTATTATGTTTTGATTCAGTTGTGCAGAGGTGGTAAATGTTCTTTGCTCAACAGCATGCGGAGTAAATGAGGCATTTCACTGAGGAAATCTTTTACTAGCACATTTCACCTCTAACTTATAACCTTCTACCTATGTCCACCTGTGGTCATGGTCTGCTATGAGCTGTGCAGGACACTCGCAATAGCATAAAACCAGTGTTGCTCTGTGCCCATGTTATTTTTCAGTCGCTGAGACAAATTTTGAAAATTGGACAGGCTGTGCAAGGGCTGCATTGGACTTGGGCCAATTGTAAGTATTCTCTTGCTCTCTGGAACAATAAAACGCCACCGTATATCTTTTTTGTTTATATCTGGTTCCAGTATTTTCCTATAGCAGCAAGCGTTTTCATTCAAAAGGTAGCAATCGACACACACCTAATTTAATAGGAAAAGGTAAAACGCAGAGGTGCTTCTACACTTTGTCATTTGTATCTCATTAATTATCACATTGTGCATTGGACACTGTGATGCGCCAATGTCTAAACTACGCTTTTCTCATCTCTGTCTGCTATAAATACATGTGGTTTTTCGCCATGTTTTGGGCATCCATTTTGCTATTCCTTAATAGCAAAAAATAACGATTCGCTATTAAGGAATAGCAAAATTCAATGCATGAAGAAATCAGAAAAAAATAGCGATTTCTTAAAATTCCTTAATTGGGACTCGCAAATTGCAAGTCGCAATTAAGGAATACCTCCTCATTCATTCCTATGGGCTTAGAGGCCCATAGGAATGAATGGGAAGACATTCTCAATTTGAGAATGGCAATTAGCGAATCGCAAATTGAGAATGCGATTTCAAGGGTGCAGGGGTTTACAAAGGACACCCTGTTGCACTCCTGAAATTGATCTGTGCACATATGTTGCGCACACACATGCCCTTATGGCATGTGTGTGCGCAACATGAAAGTTTGAAAAATGCACTTTAATGCATTTTTCAAAGTTTTTGCAAATTACCATGAAGTTCAACTTCATGGTAATTTGCGAGCCCTATTAGCGAAATCGCTATTTTTCAAACTTTAATGCATTGCATTTAAGGAATCTCAATTTGAGATTCCTTAAATGCAAGTAATTGCAATTTTGAGATTTCTTAATTTGCGATTTTTGCATTTGGGATGATGCATCCCAAATGCAAAAATACCGGTCGCAAAGGGTCTTATTCTGAGAATCTGCCCCTTTGCGAGCGGATTTTACCTTGATGCATCTATGCCTTAGTGTTTTTAGAACAGTCAATCAGGCATTTTTAGGAAGAATACGTTCTATTTTTTTCTTGAATTGTAGCTTGCTTATCTGCACAAACTAATTTAGCATGGGGGATTAAACAAATAAAGGGATTACAGGGGGATTTTTAGAGACTCATACGTCCTGGAATTAAAAGAGAATTAGTGAAAGGTTATTATAGGGATATTATCCATGGCTTCAGATAATTACTATTTAAATCTGTTAACGACATAGTGAATATATTCTGATTTGTTATGTGCTGTGGATGTGATGGAGTGAGGTTGTAGTCTATGTTTTTTGCAGGACAGATATAAAATGCTAAACCATTTAAATTCTGAAGCGATAGACTGGAAACGAGGAAAAGGAATACGATTATTTCCCCTGGCAAATGGACTGCAGTTGGAATCCCTGCAGATATGAATGCACTTGATAACTTGCAAAGCTTGATCATAGCTGCAGCATTTCAACACACGAATATTGTTTACATTCTCAGAAGCGATTTGCATCGCGAGTTGAGAAAGTCTGATGTAGGCAAATCAGAACATCACATTATTTTTCAAATTATGCTTTTCAAACAACCTTCAGAACCTACATAATTTATTGAATTCACGCAGGACCTGAGTATAACACCAAGGGCTGTGCAAGATTACAGTTTACAATGGAAAAAAAGTAACTGGAGAGCAAAACTCTCTAAACTCTAATCATAATGTATGGAGCTCGGTCATTGAATTCCAGGAACTGTATAAAATGGAACAAGAGATTGTTAGTTGTGTGATAGCAAGACATTGGTATTACATTTAGGAGTTTTACTAGTTTTGCCACATGCATTTAAAGTGTCCTCTTAAACCACGTCTCGCAGCCGAATCCCACCTCAGAACAGCTCTCTAAATCTCTTGAGTACCCCCACCAACCCTTGTGCCACAACCCTGCTATCACATATCTATGTCCCCCACTTGCTGTAGTAATATGTTACCCCATCGCAACTTCCTCCACCATCTCCTGATGCTGCATATTCCCCTCTAATTTTACAGTGCCCCATTTCTCCGAAGGGAGTTTTGCACTTTGCAAGTGTACACAAATTCAGATCATATAAGAAAACATTATTGAAGGCTGCCTCAGCCGGAATCCTGAGCTTCCACTTAGAATTTGAGATCTGAAACACAGCTCGTGATTTACTTCTTACATAGTGATCACATATAAACAATGTCTGTGTGCTCACTAGTCAGGTTACACAAAAGAGAAATTGTATATGTCTTTGACAGTGGCACCATTCACAGTATCAAAGCTTCTAAGGCACCAGTTGTGCCATGCTTTCGATGACGAAGAATCCCTTCAAATTGGATCACTTGAGTGGCAAGCATATTGTGCACTTGTTCTATAACTTATTCCCACTGCCACGGTTCACCACTCAGTACATGTGAGTCATTGATATCTGCTTCATACTTTTATTGTGATGGCCAATGTCATTCCTAGGCAAAGACTGAGGAATCTGGAGTGTATACATCCCCTCATTGGTGAAAGATTTGAGGGAATAGAGTTGCAGTCTGGAGCAAGAGCAGTATGGAGAGCTCCACTGCCAACCCCACCAACGGTGCACCTGTGATCAACCATCTGCTTAGTCCTAACAACACAAGCAGACTGATGTCAGGGATTGTTTACCTGAAGTCCAATGACTGAGGGTGCCTGAAGGTTGCTATCCACCTCTATCCATTCTGAGTAGAATGAAGGCATATTTTCTACTACTCAGGTAATACCAGAGCTCTATTTGTTATATGTCATACACTAAATATCTATTGAGGCAGCACATTTGGGTAATCAGAAACTACACTCCAGATCTCTACTAACCTTGCTCCACTGTTTGGTCTCTCCCACAAAGAAGGGAAGAAGACAAGAATTTCCTGATGCTTATACCTTGTCTGGGGGTAGATACATGCGAGATTCCTACAGCAATCTCACTCCTCCGATGATGCTCCGGGACAGCACACACTTCTGGCTAGGTCTGGTTATTCCATCTGGCATATGAGGTCACTTGGTCTCTTCTGTATATGAGCACCGACCTGCTGGGCACAGCAGGTGGCTGCACCTGGCATACAGGGTTGCCATTCCTCAGTTGTACATGAACTGCTGCCCGATTGGCACAGCATTCAACAGATTTAATGTGCAGCAGTCTCCCGGCAAACAGGGTTGCTGGTTCATAACTACTCATGTGTTCTGGCACAATCAGCACCGCGTTCAACACAGCTCACTTCAGAGTGGCCCTCTCCTGGCTTACCGGAGTCGGTAACTTTGTCCTGCACATGTGCGACAACCTGATCGATGGAGCAGCCTATTCCTCACACCTAACAACAGAAATCCACTTGACAGGATTCTCCACTGGACCTCTCTCCCTCCAACACTCCACATGCAACATTCAGGAAAAGGGGATCATGGTTCCAGAGCAGGTGGTCTTGGATTCCCTGGGTGATGTCCCCTGACCCAGCAGGGAGACTAGCAGGCCTCACCCCCATCCTGGTCACAGTCAGAAGTCTTGCCGAGCTCATCCTCCTCACACAGCTCATCTGGATGCTTGGAAGATGACAGTTTTTGGGGTCTCTCACTCCTCTTCTTATAGTTCTTTTCAAGACAGGATATGTTTTTTAGGGTCTAAGTCTTTGAAGTTTATGTTGGTGTACTGCCTATTTTGAAATACCCACTCCTCTGCCCTCTTCTTCCACTTGAAAGAGTCTGTCATTGTGGGGGCGACTCCAAAGCTGATAACCCCACAACACAGTCCATTGGAGTGACCAGGGTCCACACCTGGATGTCAGCCACAGTGATATGTGTGCAAAGATTAGCCCAGGGCAAAAGCCCCACTCTTTATGATTCTATTATCAGTTTCATCTACTTCCTGTGATGTGCCCTGGCTCCTTCCTTGTGACCTTTCACTGGAAAAAAAAACACCATTAGAAGTGGGCTCTCCACTCTCCAGTGTGTGTCCCAACTAGCTTAAAGGAATCAGAAATACACAAATCCGTCAGGAGGGGTTTCTCTACTTTCACTCCATTTTTCATGTCTCTCAAAATTGAACCCAGGGTCGTACGTGTATTGTACGATCCACAGGAACTCATACACTGAGTGCTTGAAAACAACTAAAACATACTGTACAGCACGGTATCTTTCATGTACAATACTATTCATAGGTACACATACATCCAGCAAATATATTTAACATGCACACACTACACAGCACTGCATTATTCATGTCCTGCACCACTCATAGGTACACATACATCCAGCACATGCATCCGCTAGGCATGCACTGCATTAATGCATTATTTCTGTGTTATACCATTTGCAGGTATACATACACTGAGCGCAGATACACCACTCATGTGCTGCACAGTATTACACACCAACCTGATAAAGGCCAAGAGTGAGTTATGCGCAGAGTAGCAAAACTTTAAAATTAGTGAGCCTGTAGACCTCCAGTGACACAGATCAAAAAGGATCTGTTCACTCCTATTGCTCACCTCAATATGTGCTGTCACCACCACACACTTGCTGCTTGACTCCTGGTGAAGGCAGTAGCCTCTCACCCCTATGAGATTAGCGCTTTGGGCATCCCTCCTGGCTCAAAAAGATCCCAATCTGTTAGACAGGCCTGCATCATGATCTACATTCATAATCCTTTTTGCCTATGACAACAAAAATCAGCATTAGGGAACCAGATGTAAGCACAGTTGGGCATTCAGAACAGGTTTGCATGTCTATTACAATGCATAGGACTTTTTTGTCCCAAGATACTCCCTATACCTCCTAAGCCTATTATCACATTCTTTACTCCTCCCCACTATTCTACAATATTGCTCCTAGAGCCACTGCACTCCACAGAGCCACCACACTACCATTAGCCCTGTATAATCCTTCTCTCCACCTCCTAATATGAAATTGATGTGCCTTTTCATTCCAGACTGACTACCATTCAACACAAATCTATTCCTTCTTTCCCTAGCACATCACTCTCACTGAAGCAACAAAGGCAAAGACTTTGTTGCATGTAAAACACATTTTAAACTACGATCTAACTGCAAATGTAACTTACATAGCTTCAACCAATGTAATGATTGCATCCGGACAAAATATTCTTACTATTGAACTGCATAGAATCTCACACCACCACCATTCATAACACCTCTATAATTATTGGAAACCGAGCTTTGGCTGAATTAATTCCTTAAAGTTATTTAAAACTTTCAGAACAAAGCCCCAAAAATCTGCTGAGTCTAACTTTATTGCAAGCTACCAATCCATTACTGTCCTCCCTTCCCTAGCCAAAATGATTGCAATGCAGGTGTTCAGATAACTTTAAGGGGATGTGGAACTGATCCACTTTCTTTACAACCATCAAGCAGGACTCAACCTTTACAGGCTCACCGAAACCCCCTGGCTGAAAAAATTAGGGGCAAAAACGGTCTGTCCTTCGATGAGGGCAACACAACTGCAATGATGCTTCTAGACTCTTGTTAGACCTGGCACCATTGGCGTGGGTCTTCGTTCCGTTTTTTTTTGCTTTTGCCTCCTGTGTTTTTTTCTGGGCTAAATTCTTTGGGCTCTTTGCCACTGCTGTTCAGTGCCGAAGTGCAAGTTCTCCCTTTGTAAATTGATGTAATGGATTGGTGATTCCATGTTTGGCTGATATGATTTACTTGTCAGACCCTAGTACAATGCACCATGTGTGCCCTGGGTCTTTAAATAAAATGTTGCTGGTGGGCTTGCAGCACTGATTGTGCCACCCACAGAAGAAACTTGTAAAATGTGGCTCAGGCCTGCCACTGCAGAGCCTGTGTGCAGCCTGGAACTGCCATGTCAACGTGGCCAGTGCACACACTTGCCAGTCCCCAAACCTTCCCTTTTCTGCATGTTAGTCACCCCTACGGTAGGCCTAGGGTACCCCTGTGAGCATGGTGCATTGTATGTGAAAGGTAGGACATGCCCTGATGTGTGTGGCATGTCCTGATAGTGAAATACTGCCAATTTCATTTTTCACTATTGCAAGGCTATCTGTTACCATGAGACAGAATTGGGAGTTAGTTTATATCATCGTATAAACCTAACTGACCCCAGGAACAAGATAGGAAAATAAAGTTTAGTATCCCAGAATGTTCAGACGCATCTTTTAGTGAGGGTGATTTTTACATTCTGTGTTTTAAAATATCACTTTTAGAAAGTAGATATTTTCTTTCTTTTTTTTTTAAATATTTTTAAAACCTTTATTATAAAAGAGCACACAGCTATTCAGCCTAACATCCCGGAGGCAAGGCAGCATAGAATCAGGAGGAGAAAAGTGCAAGGTGATTTACATCAGAACATTGCAGGTTGTTTTTTATTTTTTAAGAAAGAGAACTAAACCAAGAAAAGAATCGCCAAAAGGCGCGTAAGAGTGGCAATGGAGCAACAGAGACGTCAAGGAGTCGGCAAAAGGCAGAGGAGGACAGGCAGAGAATCGATAAAAAGAATGAATGGTAGGATGGGGAGGGGGGGAGGGAAAAGCAGGAGAAGTACAAACAGCATAGAACAGTTGGTGTCACAGGTTACGGTGATAAGTGTTCATCCAGAGGGACAGGTTCCGGCGGCAGGCACACATCGCCCCTGTACGCATTCCATGCCCCCCACTCTTTATTCCATGTCTGAGGCCTCCCCCTGGCGACATAGACCGTCTTTTCTCGGAACATGCACCAATCCATGTTGGCTTTCCATTGTACCACCAGTGGGGCTGTAGCTGCACCCCACTTCTGAGCAATATCACGCTTGGCAACCATATTGCCCAATGTCACCCAACGAGTCTGCGCAGTGTTGTGGTCAGACGGTTCCCAAACATTAAGGAGACACCTCCGCGCCTCTGCAGCCAACACCACACCAGTCACCTCTCCCATGATCCGGTGCAATCTCGCCCAGTAGGGGGCAATGACGGGGCATTCCCACAGAATATGTAAAAAGGTTGCAAGAGCACCACAACCTCGACGACAAAGGCCATCGGGCGAGAATCCCATATGCAAAAGCCGAGGGCCGGTGACATATACCCGGTGAAGGATTTTGAATTGTACCAGTCGGAGGCGTGAGGAGATAGCGACCTCCTTAGGGGAGGACACTGCACTCTGCCAGTCCTCGTCGTCAAGTTCCAGGCCGTCCGCCGTCCATTGGTCTCGCAAGCACAGGAGGAGATCAGTTCGAGCATTAATCAATTTCTTATAGGACAGGGAAATAGCACTGTCAGGTATGTGACCATCCAGTATCCTGTCCTCTAAGGGGGAGCTTTCGGGGATCTCTCCCTCCGTCGGCTTGGCAGAGAGCAATGCGTGTCTCAGCTGGGCGTAGCGGAAAAACTCCGAAGCGCCCAAACGGAATTCGGCCTGCAGTTGAGGAAAGGTCTTGACTTCGCCCTTAATAACCATAACGTCTACCCTGGAGATGCCTATGAGATCCCATTTGTCGAAGCCTTTGGTGTGCCACAGCCTGCCCAAGATATCAGAGTCGCACAGGGGGGTAAACCTAGTCAGTCTGCCCTGCCAACCCTGCGCTTTAGTGATCGTCCGCCAAACGTGAACCGCTGCCTTGGTCGGGCCTGACAGGCGCCGATCAAAGGATCTAGAATACAGGGCACGATAGTAGTTGCCACCGCGTAAGAGCCACCTGTCCATTGCGTAGCCTGGACTTGCAATAGGGCCATAGAAGCCGTGGTTGATAGCAGTGAGCTGGGAGGACCAATAGTACCGACGTACATCCGGTAGGGCTATACCTCCGTCGTACCACGGTAACGTGAGCTTCTGGATGGCAACACGAGGCCGA
Source organism: Lissotriton vulgaris (assembly GCF_964263255.1). Taxonomy (NCBI): domain Eukaryota; kingdom Metazoa; phylum Chordata; class Amphibia; order Caudata; family Salamandridae; genus Lissotriton; species Lissotriton vulgaris. The sequence goes on along the minus strand of NC_141691.1, from coordinate 232,717,397 downwards.
CCATCCCAGAGCAAGGCCCGTTGCAAACTCTCAATCTCCCGGAAATAGCGGGCCGGAACCGGGTCCTGAGTGTTCTGTAAGGCATACAGGAACCTGGGTAAGGACATCATTTTGAACAATGCTGCCCGGCCCAGGAGAGAGAGCGGGAGCTTGCGCCAGCTATCCACGTCTCTCCGCAGTCGCTGGAGAGGGGGGAGCAGATTATAGTCATATCTCGCCTTGGAACTACCGGAGATGTATATTCCCAGGTACTTGAAGCCCTGTCCGGCCATCTGGATATTGCAGCCTCTAGGGAGGCGCGGTGTGTCCCCCTTTAGGATGTATAGAGACGACTTGGCCCAGTTGATGACCAGGCCAGAGTGGCGTCCAAAAATCCTGAGCACGTCGCATGCCACAATGAGCGACTTGCAGGGGGAAGTAAGATAGAGGAGAATATCATCTGCGTACAGGGAAACTCTATCTTCAAAGCCCGGAGCCCAGGTTATGCCATGTAAGTCCGGGTGTGTGCGTAGCATGGCCGCAAGCGGCTCAAAAGCCAGGACAAACAGGAGAGGCGACAGGGGGCAACCCTGCCTGGTACCTCGGTGAAGGGCAAAGGACGCCGACACGCGGCCATTAACTGTGACATTAGCCAGCGGGCAAGCGTAAAGGAGTTGCACCCAACTCACAAAGACCGGACCAAATCCAAGCTTCGCCAACACCGCCCAGAGATAGCTCCACTCAAGAGAGTCAAAAGCCATTGTGGCATCAAGAGAAGCAAGCACCGCCGGTTCCTCAAGGGTGTGAGCTCTGGCCATAACACCATGGAGCCGGCGCAGGTTGAGGGCAGTGTTACGGCGGGGAATGAAACCCGACTGGTCCGGGTGCACCAAATCACCGATGACTCCAACCAATCGATTAGCAAGCAGTTTGGCCAGGATCTTAGGCTCTACATTGAGGAGAGAGATAGGGCGATAGGATCGGCACACGTCTCTCGGTTTCCCCTCTTTGTGAATAACCACAATGGTGGCCAGTCTCTGATCTAAGGGGAGGAGGCCCTCCCCCAGTGCCTTCAAAAACATAGTCCGCAGGTGCGTGGATACCAAATCCGGTCGAATTTTATATAACTCGACCGGAATACCATTAGGGCCAGTCGCTTTACCCGACCTTAGTGCACGGATCGCCGAGGCGATCTCGTCCGCGGATATGTCTCGATCTAAGTCGGCACGGTCCTCCTCAGAAAGACAGGGTAGGTCAATCGATGAGAGGAACGCAGCCGAGTCAGTTTTGGAGCGGTCTGAGTTGGAAGTGTAGACACCCCGGAAATAATCAGCAAAGGACTCGGCGAAAGCACTTGGGTCCGTGACGGCGACCCCGTCGTCGCCCAAGATCTCAGGCACCACGCGGCTAGCCATCTCGCGCCTGTCCAGCCAAGCCAGCAGTTTCCCAGCTTTATCCCCAACGTCGTAGATACGACCCTGCTGTTCCTTGGCCAGGGTAAGGGCGGCATTAGTGGCGAGATCATGGTATTCCGTCTGTTTAAGGGAAAGGGCATGTAAAAGAGAAGGGTCGGGCTCAGGTCCCATCGGGACTCGAGGCGCAAAACCTCATCTTCAATACATGTAAGGTCGGCATCTCTGGCTCGCCTGGCCTCCGCAATGAGAGCAAGAGCCTCACCCCTTGACACAGTCTTGAATGCCTCCCACAAGGTAATAGCCAAGCCAACCGAGCCCACATTCTCCGAGAAGTAGAGGTTAATGGCCTTAGCAAGGAGTGCACGAGTCTTGAGATTACGGAAATACCATGGGTTAAGCGCCACCGGCCGGTCAGACAGGACGATGTTAAAATCAAACGAGACCCACAACGGGGAGTGGTCAGAAATACCCCGTGCCAAAAAACGGGCCTCAGACACGGCAGACGCATGTGCAGCTAAGGTAAGGACGTAGTCTATTCGGGAAAGACTACCATGGGCACTCGAAAGGAAGGAGAAATGGTGGAGCGCGGGATGTAGTAACCGCCAACTGTCCACCAACCCCAAGGAGTCAAGAAAGGAAGGCAACCACAGTTGGGAACTGCGGAGATCTCTCGGCGGTTGGCGGTCCAGGGAGCCAGAGCAGACTGAGTTGAAGTCACCCCCAATTATCAATAGACCATCAGGCAAGGACAAAATGGCGCCACCAAGGTCCTGGAAAGTACTAGATTGTAGGCCTGGCGGATCATAAACCGAAAGTAGCGTGAGGGAACGCCCTTCCCATCTCCCCGCCACTGCAGCGTAGCGCCCCCTCTCATCAATCACAGTGACGTCTATCTCAAGGGGAAGGGACGCACGCACCAGGATTCCCGCCCCCCCCGGGAGCCCGAAGAGAACCCAGAATGAGCCACCATCTTGTAGCCTTTACGGTTAAGAGCTTTGCAAGAATTTCCAATCAAATGCGTCTCTTGTAGGAGCACAATATCGGGCATGTGCCTCTTAAGCAGTTGAATCACCACCCCTCTCTTAACACGGTCACCCAACCCATTAACATTCCAACTGATCACTTTTAGTTTCCTACCCCCCATCGTCCTGCAACCCATCCCACCCTACCCCAGCCATCCCAACCATCAAGTGAAGAACAGCAGTACACGTGATCCATTGCCTAGAGGAAAGAAGAGAGAAAGAACGAACAAACAAAGAAACTTGTATAATTTCACCCCCCACCCTGCACCCCTGCATCAGACTAAAAAGCCCCCCCAACCAGCAGTGTGCCTGTCGCCCCATAAACTAATTTACAAAAAGACCCAGAGGAGTAAGGAATCTCCGCGAACACCTCCCGCCACCCTCCATGTAACGACAGGAAAGTCCACAGGGTCACTTAAAAACAATACCGACAGTCTCATGAAGCGGGGTCACCAAACGCCGGTGTTACACAGTAGAGCCAAGTCTCATAGATCCGAGCCACCAGCTGCACCTCCATCTTGTTCATCTCGAGCGTCCCGAGGCGGCGACAAAGTGTCCAACCATTCACTCACATTCTCGGCGAAGTCAAAGAACAGGGCCCGGCCCTCATGCTCAATCCAGAGTTTGGCAGGGAACATCATAGAGTACTTATATCCCATATCTCGTAGCGGCCGTTTTACGCCCGCATAGCTCTGGCGCTGTCGCTGAACAGCCCTGGTAAAGTCCGGGTAGAAGTGTACTTCAGCGTTCTGGTACTTAAGCGGTCCATGCCGTCTGGACGCCTGCAGGACCGCATCCCGGTCCCGAAAGTTGAGAAGCCGTGCCACGATGGGTCTAGGCGCCATGCCCGACTTCGGCGGGCCGCCCGGCACCCGGTGGGCACGCTCCACAGAGAAAAAGTTACTAAGACCAGACGGTGCCAAGTGGGTCTTTATCAGGTCCTCCACAAAGAGGTCCGTCGCCGCTTCTTCCGACCCCTCCGGAATACCAACAATGCGGACGTTCTGCCGCCTGGCACGTCCCTCAAAGTCCTCCAGCCTCCTCGAGAATTGGTCCGCAGTCATCCGCAGGTTCCGGACCTCGGTTTGCAGGTCCGAGACGTCGGCCGTTAGGCTGGAGGTCTTGATGTCCAGTGTCTTCACTCGATCATTAGTCTTGCCCAGGTCGGCTCTAATGAGAGTCAGATCTACAGCCATAGTGTCCACCTTGTGGGTCAAGATCTCATGCTGCTGCTGCATGTCAGCCCGAAAACTGGTAATGGCTCCCATGATGTCGCTCAGGGTAGGCTCAGAACCGTCAGGTGAGCCCGTAGATGGAAGGCTCTTGGCAGAAGATCCCGTGGCAGGCGGCGACTTCGGCTGGACATATCGCTCAATTCTGCTCTGTTGTGACTGTGATTTTCCGCGGACGCCTTTGTTCGACGTCTTGTCGGGGTCCCCTCTGCCCGCCATGTTGGTTCCGATGAGGACAAAGGGCTACACCAGCCAAGCCCGAGCCCAGCGAGCCAAGAAGAGAATCCGAGCTAGACAGTTAGGCCAGGCCGATGAAGAAGCGCACTGCAGGCACTAGCACTCCGCCAGTAGGGACAGCAGACAGTCACTACGCATTCCAGTCGTGCGGAGTGGCGGAGACCGGAGAGACAATGGCACAGCCCTGGCACGAAGTTCAACTTGACGTAGCTCAACGTAGGAACCACCGATTCGAGGGCGGAAGGCAGCTCCCGCCTCAGTAGACCACCAGCAATAAGAATCCACCCGCGTGGATCAGGATTTCAGGCAGGATATATGAGGAGGATTGGAAGGTCCGCGGAGCTCCGAGCTAACGCGGCCATCTTGGTTGCCCGCGAAGCTCCTCCTCCGATATTTTCTTTCTTAACCATCCGGGGTGCCTCTGCTAGGTTTGTGTATTGCCTGTCTGGCTTTTGGATGACAGGGGGCTAGAGAGGGCTATGGCTCCAGAAGTCTGATGATTCAGAGCTGGGCTGAATAGACCTGGGTTGCATTTGGAGTGGTGAGAGGAGCAGCATCTTTACCTGAATAGGACTGTGTCTGCCTTCCACAATGACGGGTCCGCCCCCCTGTGATGTGTCTGAGGCCAGGCCTCACACTAGCAAAGGAGGTTGATGTGCACTTGCAAAGTGCCCCACAGAACTGCTTTTGGCTGGGTACTGGCACTCTCTGCCTTCAGAGAACAAAGGATGTTGGTGTATGAAAAGAGGCGTCCAAATCCCAGACTATTAGATCACTTCTGGGAAAACATAGGAAACCTTTGCCAAGGAGAAGAGCCGGATAAGCTGAGGAGGAATACTGCCCCTGTGCTGTTTGCTGTCTGGGGTTGGCTTGCAGTGGCTACTTGCTGCCATGGAAAGGAGAAAATTACTTTGCTATGCTTTGTCATCTTGAGGAAGATCTCCAAGGGCTTGAAACTAAGCTTGCCTCCTGTTCTGAAGTCTCAGGGACACAAAGACTTCACCACCAGCTCCCCTGAATTTCCTTGCTGGGAATTCCAACCTGCAAAGAGGTGCCTGCTGCTGTTTAAGACCTCTAGAGACTGTTTTGTCGCTGGGAGCTGTAAAACCTATGCAACACAGAAGAAGCGTTAAGCATCGGCACCTTTTGCCGACGTGTCGCTGAAGAAACCATTGCAGCGCCTGCCGCAGCTCGGGAAATTGCTGCATGACGCATCGGGTGCAACGATCTCTGAAGTACGAGATCACCGCACCGTAAGTATTCATCAAGAGGGGAGGGAGAGGGGGGAGCAGATTATAGTCATATCTCGCCTTGGAACTACCGGAGATGTATATTCCCAGGTACTTGAAGCCCTGTCCGGCCATCTGGATATTGCAGCCTCTAGGGAGGCGCGGTGTGTCCCCCTTTAGGATGTATAGAGACGACTTGGCCCAGTTGATGACCAGGCCAGAGTGGCGTCCAAAAATCCTGAGCACGTCGCATGCCACAATGAGCGACTTGCAGGGGGAAGTAAGATAGAGGAGAATATCATCTGCGTACAGGGAAACTCTATCTTCAAAGCCCGGAGCCCAGGTTATGCCATGTAAGTCCGGGTGTGTGCGTAGCATGGCGGCAAGCGGCTCAAAAGCCAGGACAAACAGGAGAGGCGACAGGGGGCAACCCTGCCTGGTACCTCGGTGAAGGGCAAAGGACGCCGACACGCGGCCATTAACTGTGACATTAGCCAGCGGGCAAGCGTAAAGGAGTTGCACCCAACTCACAAAGACCGGACCAAATCCAAGCTTCGCCAACACCGCCCAGAGATAGCTCCACTCAAGAGAGTCAAAAGCCATTGTGGCATCAAGAGAAGCAAGCACCGCCGGTTCCTCAAGGGTGTGAGCTCTGGCCATAACACCATGGAGCCGGCGCAGGTTGAGGGCAGTGTTACGGCGGGGAATGAAACCCGACTGGTCCGGGTGCACCAAATCACCGATGACTCCAACCAATCGATTAGCAAGCAGTTTGGCCAGGATCTTAGGCTCTACATTGAGGAGAGAGATAGGGCGATAGGATCGGCACACGTCTCTCGGTTTCCCCTCTTTGTGAATAACCACAATGGTGGCCAGTCTCTGATCTAAGGGGAGGAGGCCCTCGCCCAGTGCCTTCAAAAACATAGTCCGCAGGTGCGTGGATACCAAATCCGGTCGAATTTTATATAACTCGACCGGAATACCATTAGGGCCAGTCGCTTTACCCGACCTTAGTGCACGGATCGCCGAGGCGATCTCGTCCGCGGATATGTCTCGATCTAAGTCGGCACGGTCCTCCTCAGAAAGACAGGGTAGGTCAATCGATGAGAGGAACGCAGCCGAGTCAGTTTTGGAGCGGTCTGAGTTGGAAGTGTAGACACCCCGGAAATAATCAGCAAAGGACTCGGCGAAAGCACTTGGGTCCGTGACGGCGACCCCGTCGTCGCCCAAGATCTCAGGCACCACGCGGCTAGCCATCTCGCGCCTGTCCAGCCAAGCCAGCAGTTTCCCAGCTTTATCCCCAACGTCGTAGATACGACCCTGCTGTTCCTTGGCCAGGGTAAGGGCGGCATTAGTGGCGAGATCATGGTATTCCGTCTGTTTAAGGGAAAGGGCATGTAAAAGAGAAGGGTCGGGCTCAGGTCCCAGTCGGGACTCGAGGCGCAAAACCTCATCTTCAATACATGTAAGGTCGGCATCTCTGGCTCGCCTGGCCTCCGCAATGAGAGCAAGAGCCTCACCCCTTGACACAGTCTTGAATGCCTCCCACAAGGTAATAGCCAAGCCAACCGAGCCCACATTCTCCGAGAAGTAGAGGTTAATGGCCTTAGCAAGGAGTGCACGAGTCTTGAGATTACGGAAATACCATGGGTTAAGCGCCACCGGCCGGTCAGACAGGACGATGTTAAAATCAAACGAGACCCACAACGGGGAGTGGTCAGAAATACCCCGTGCCAAAAAACGGGCCTCAGACACGGCAGACGCATGTGCAGCTAAGGTAAGGACGTAGTCTATTCGGGAAAGACTACCATGGGCACTCGAAAGGAAGGAGAAATGGTGGAGCGCGGGATGTAGTAACCGCCAACTGTCCACCAACCCCAAGGAGTCAAGAAAGGAAGGCAACCACAGTTGGGAACTGCGGAGATCTCTCGGCGGTTGGCGGTCCAGGGAGCCAGAGCAGACTGAGTTGAAGTCACCCCCAATTATCAATAGACCATCAGGCAAGGACAAAATGGCGCCACCAAGGTCCTGGAAAGTACTAGATTGTAGGCCTGGCGGATCATAAACCGAAAGTAGCGTGAGGGAATGCCCTTCCCATCTCCCCGCCACTGCAGCGTAGCGCCCCCTCTCATCAATCACAGTGACGTCTATCTCAAGGGGAAGGGACGCACGCACCAGGATTTCGCCCCCCCCGGGAGCCCGAAGAGAACCCAGAATGAGCCACCATCTTGTAGCCTTTACGGTTAAGAGCTTTGCAAGAATTTCCAATCAAATGCGTCTCTTGTAGGGGCACAATATCGGGCATGTGCCTCTTAAGCAGTTGAATCACCACCCCTCTCTTAACACGGTCACCCAACCCATTAACATTCCAACTGATCACTTTTAGTTTCCTACCCCCCATCGTCCCGCAACCCGTCCCACCCTACCCCAGCCATCCCAACCATCAAGTGAAGAACAGCAGTACACGTGATCCATTGCCTAGAGGAAAGAAGAGAGAAAGAACGAACAAACAAAGAAACTTGTATAATTTCACCCCCCACCCTGCACCCCTGCATCAGACTAAAAAGCCCCCCCAACCAGCAGTGTGCCTGTCGCCCCATAAACTAATCTACAAAAAGACCCAGAGGAGTAAGGAATCTCCGCGAACACCTCCCGCCACCCTCCATGTAACGACAGGAAAGTCAACAGGGTCACTTAAAAACAATACCGACAGTCTCATGAAGCGGGGTCACCAAACGCCGGTGTTACACAGTAGAGCCAAGTCTCATAGATCCGAGCCACCAGCTGCACCTCCATCTTGTTCATCTCGAGCGTCCCGAGGCGGCGACAAAGTGTCCAACCATTCACTCACATTCTCGGCGAAGTCAAAGAACAGGGCCCGGCCCTCATGCTCAATCCAGAGTTTGGCAGGGAACATCATAGAGTACTTATATCCCATATCTCGTAGCGGCCGTTTTACGCCCGCATAGCTCTGGCGCTGTCGCTGAACAGCCCTGGTAAAGTCCGGGTAGAAGTGTACTTCAGCGTTCTGGTACTTAAGCGGTCCATGCCGTCTGGACGCCTGCAGGACCGCATCCCGGTCCCGAAAGTTGAGAAGCCGTGCCACGATGGGTCTAGGCGCCATGCCCGACTTCGGCGGGCCGCCCGGCACCCGGTGGGCACGCTCCACAGAGAAAAAGTTACTAAGACCAGACGGTGCCAAGTGGGTCTTTATCAGGTCCTCCACAAAGAGGTCCGTCGCCGCTTCTTCCGACCCCTCCGGAATACCAACAATGCGGACGTTCTGCCGCCTGGCACGTCCCTCAAAGTCCTCCAGCCTCCTCGAGAATTGGTCCGCAGTCATCCGCAGGTTCCGGACCTCGGTTTGCAGGTCCGAGACGTCGGCCGTTAGGCTGGAGGTCTTGATGTCCAGTGTCTTCACTCGATCATTAGTCTTGCCCAGGTCGGCTCTAATGAGAGTCAGATCTACAGCCATAGTGTCCACCTTGTGGGTCAAGATCTCATGCTGCTGCTGCATGTCAGCCCGAAAACTGGTAATGGCTCCCATGATGTCGCTCAGGGTAGGCTCAGAACCGTCAGGTGAGCCCGTAGATGGAAGGCTCTTGGCAGAAGATCCCGTGGCAGGCGGCGACTTCGGCTGGACATATCGCTCAATTCTGCTCTGTTGTGACTGTGATTTTCCGCGGACGCCTTTGTTCGACGTCTTGTCGGGGTCCCCTCTGCCCGCCATGTTGGTTCCGATGAGGACAAAGGGCTACACCAGCCAAGCCCGAGCCCAGCGAGCCAAGAAGAGAATCCGAGCTAGACAGTTAGGCCAGGCCGATGAAGAAGCGCACTGCAGGCACTAGCACTCCGCCAGTAGGGACAGCAGACAGTCACTACGCATTCCAGTCGTGCGGAGTGGCGGAGACCGGAGAGACAATGGCACAGCCCTGGCACGAAGTTCAACTTGACGTAGCTCAACGTAGGAACCACCGATTCGAGGGCGGAAGGCAGCTCCCGCCTCAGTAGACCACCAGCAATAAGAATCCACCCGCGTGGATCAGGATTTCAGGCAGGATATATGAGGAGGATTGGAAGGTCCGCGGAGCTCCGAGCTAACGCGGCCATCTTGGTTGCCCGCGAAGCTCCTCCTCCGATATTTTCTTTCTTAACCATCCGGGGTGCCTCTGCTAGGTTTGTGTATTGCCTGTCTGGCTTTTGGATGACAGGGGGCTAGAGAGGGCTATGGCTCCAGAAGTCTGATGATTCAGAGCTGGGCTGAATAGACCTGGGTTGCATTTGGAGTGGTGAGAGGAGCAGCATCTTTACCTGAATAGGACTGTGTCTGCCTTCCACAATGACGGGTCCGCCCCCCTGTGATGTGTCTGAGGCCAGGCCTCACACTAGCAAAGGAGGTTGATGTGCACTTGCAAAGTGCCCCACAGAACTGCTTTTGGCTGGGTACTGGCACTCTCTGCCTTCAGAGAACAAAGGATGTTGGTGTATGAAAAGAGGCGTCCAAATCCCAGACTATTAGATCACTTCTGGGAAAACATAGGAAACCTTTGCCAAGGAGAAGAGCCGGATAAGCTGAGGAGGAATACTGCCCCTGTGCTGTTTGCTGTCTGGGGTTGGCTTGCAGTGGCTACTTGCTGCCATGGAAAGGAGAAAATTACTTTGCTATGCTTTGTCATCTTGAGGAAGATCTCCAAGGGCTTGAAACTAAGCTTGCCTCCTGTTCTGAAGTCTCAGGGACACAAAGACTTCACCACCAGCTCCCCTGAATTTCCTTGCTGGGAATTCCAACCTGCAAAGAGGTGCCTGCTGCTGTTTAAGACCTCTAGAGACTGTTTTGTCGCTGGGAGCTGTAAAACCTATGCAACACAGAAGAAGCGTTAAGCATCGGCACCTTTTGCCGACGTGTCGCTGAAGAAACCATTGCAGCGCCTGCCGCAGCTCGGGAAATTGCTGCATGACGCATCGGGTGCAACGATCTCTGAAGTACGAGATCACCGCACCGTAAGTATTCATCAAGGTCTTAAATCTTACCCGTTTGCAATATCCACATGAGACTTGCTGCCAGAGACATCCAAGGCCCTCTTCCCCAAGTGGCAATTGGAAGGGAGACGGGAGACCTGCAATTGGAGTGTATGACTGTTCTTGAAGCAACTCCATGCTATACTGTAGAACCGAAGCCCTGTAATAAAATCTTAGATTAGGAACACCCAGCTGCCTCTTTCCCTGGGAAAGGAAAGCTGCTTGAAAGCTGACCTTGGTCAAGAGTATGCCCAAATAAATTGTAAAAAAAATCTGGTCAAATCACTGAAACATTGCTTAGCTAATCTCTAAAGGGAGTTTTAATTGCACTCCATGTCCTGCCTTTCCCCTTGGCTGTTGGCTCTGGAAACAGAAATTATGACCTCAGAACTCAACTGTAATAAATGTTTACAGTTGAGCAGCTATGTCATTCATTAGTTGCCTTTAATAAAGAAATTAAATCCGGGCATTCACACCTTTTCCCAATTCGTCGCTGAAGAAACCATTGCAGCGCCTGCCGCGGCTCGGGGAAATCGCTGCACGACGCATCAGGTGCAATGATCTCCGAAGTCCGAGATTACCGCACCAATCCCAAAGCAAGCCTGCTGTGCGGCTGCACGAAACCACACATCGTACCGGATTAATGGATCGCATCGAAGCGTCAAGAGTGTCACATCGTTGGGGGACACAGTACGAATCCGATGCTTCCCCTCCCCACGCAGTATCGAATCCAATGCATCACCTCCTCTCCGGTAAGGAACCAACACATCAACTCTCCTGCGCTGCAGTAAGGAGCCAACGCATCACCTCCCCCGAAGCAAGGAACCGATTCATCACCTTCCCTGCGGCCATTTGTTTGTTTTGCGTGACTCATCCAAGGTACTTTGTGAGAACCTTGTCACATTTACAACTTGCATTGAACTGAGCTATTTCTAGTATTTTTAATACTGTATTGTGGATTATTGTGGTATGGTCTTGTTTAGGTTTAGATAAAGATTACTTGTTTTTCTAAACTGGTGTGGTGTCCATTTGTAGTGTTTTTACTGTATTACTGTATGTGTTCACAAATGCTTACTCACTGCCTCTGAGATAAGCCTTTCTGCTTGTGCCAAGCTCCCAAGTGGGGGAGCTGGGGTTATTTTAGGAGTGTATCCCCTTACCCTGCCTAGAAGCAAGGGCCCCTATTTGGACAAACTAGAGACACCCATTTTTTTTTATTTTAAACATTTTTATTTATTATTGCAAGAAAAAGATAGTACATAAACGTTACAAATGCAAATCAAAATGATATGAGAGTAATTCTCCCCGTCGTAGCTGTACTAGAGGAATACAGTGTATACAAAAAAGCAAAACATTAGAATGGTAGAAATACATCATCAAACACATTAAAAAAAGAAAAAAAACACATCAGAGAGCTGGGCCCAACAGTTCCATACATCATCCGAATGTTCCCCAAATCTTTTCCCTTTTTGTCCGTGACCTGGGTCCTCTTAAATTGGCCAGCGCAATTTCCATTGTGCAAATTTCCTTAACAAAAGCCCACTACTCCATAACATGTGGAGGTTCACAAGAGATCCAGGACCGGGCTACAACTAGCCTAGCACAGGCAAATAGAATTGATATCAAATCTTTGTGTATACTATTGGAGTCTTGGATATCGAGTAGGATCAAATGAGCAGTGAGCTGCAGAAATACAATTTGATTGATCCATAAAGCATTAGCTAGTCCCTTCCAAAATATATCAAGAGCAGGACAAGAAAAAAGCATATGCTCTATACCTGCCGCTTCCAGGTCACATTTGGGGCACTTATTGCGCTCGTTAGAATGATTACCCAATGACCAGCTGGAGATTTTTTGGGGAGTATAATAAAGTTGGCAAATAGTCCTATAAAGTTGCAGCCTTAGATTCAAGGATTGTACTACATTATTGATTTGGTTAAGAGATGCAGAGATCTGATTGGGGCTAATATTAATACCCAATCTATTCGACCACTTCCCAGCCATTATTCCACAATCACAACTCTTGTCTAAGGTCAAATGGCCATAGTCCTCACTTATAAGTGATTCAGTACGATCAGAGTACAAGCATTTTAGAACTTCCGAGTGCCCCAATTTGTCAATTTTCATTTTCCAAACTAGGAAGTCCCAGATTTGTATATATTTGAAGTACATGCCATCATTTAAATTGTATAAACACTTCAGTGAAAAGAATCCTAATAGACCACTCGGCCCATAAAGGTCCCCCAGAGTATTAATGGCATGGCCTGCCCATTGAGCACCCACTCCATCTGAGAAAATCCCTGGTAATCCAGAATTCCCCAAAATTTGTAATTCCGTGTTAAAAAAAGGTATCTTATCCAGGATCATAATTTGATTCCAAATCTTTATTAGGTGCCTAGTGGTCTTGAAATTGTTTACAGTGTGGTCCCAACATAAAGGGATGAAAAAATAGCGACTTTTCATTTTTTAAGAGACTGCGTATGCGGCGGAAGAATGTTGCAAAGAAATATAGTCTAAAGTCTGGGAAAGATTTTTACTCACGTTCAATTTATAGCCTGAGACATCCCCAAATTTGTTTGCTTCCTCGATGATCCCAGGGAAAGCCTTGATTACATCAGTGATGAAAATTGCAATATCGTCAGCGAATGCAGTAATTTTAAGATTATTTCCCCCATGTTGCATAGGGACGATATCGGCTTTAGCCAGCAATGCATTTAACAACGGCTTCAGAGAGAGGGTGAATAGTAGGGGTGACAGAGGGCACCCCTGCCTCGTTCCTCTTTCAATCGGGAAATGAGAAGAATCCATACTCGCATAACTAATCTTAGCCATAGGCTGAGCGTAAAGTGATTGGATCCATCTTAAGTAGTGTCCCTCTATCCCGTATGCCCTTAGGACCGCTCACAGGTAATCCCACCCCACTCGGTCAAATGCTTTTTCAGCATCAAGCATGACCATTCCGAGTGGGGTGAGATTAGTTGAGGCTACATCGAACACTGTAATAACTGTGTTAATGTGTGTAGTAGTGTCTCTCCCCATTACAAAACCATGTTGTTGCATATTGACCATTTCAGGCATTAGTGGGGCTAATCGGTGAGCCAGAATTTTAGCAAAAATATTTGCGTCTGGCCTATATGACCCGCAATCTTCTGGTGGTTTGTTTTTCTTTAAAAAATATACGATTTTGGCAGTTTGCTATGATGGGGGGCCTTGCCGGTTTCTCCAACAGAATCTGTAACTAGTTCCTAAAGAGGAAGCAGTTCCTGTATACATATCTTATAAAGTTCTATAGGTATTAGATCGTCTCCAGTAGCCTTGCCCGAAGGTAAAGATAAAATAGCAGACTTTATTTCTGTAGATGTTATCTTTGAGCTCAGTTGTCTAACTGCTTCATTGTCAAACTGATTAGACATATACAAGTTAAGATATTGAGAGATATTTTCTTTTAGTGGGATTGCTTTCCGGCGTATACAGATGGCGATAGTATTTAACAAATTGATCTAGAATCTGATCAGCCTGGTTCTACATAAGAGAATCTGGACCCTTGATTATTTTAATATTTGTTCTAATCTCACTGCCAACCATAAAATACTGCGTGAAAGTCTAGAACACAGAGCAGGCAGAGTCAGACCTGCAGTACAATCAACCACACAAAAAACATCGGGATTGGATTGTCACTTTTTGCACTGTCCTGTGATGTTCCTCAATATTCTGACCCCGTCCCCTCCCATCACTCCAAACTGGGAATACTCTTTTATACCACACTCACCTTCGTGCAAGTTGAAGAAGCAACTATTGACGTGACGATGCCTCTCTCTAGTCTAAAATAAATGCCCCACTTCTCAGATTTCTTGTCCCTACATGCCTCAATTACTTCGATAAATCTATTCTGACATCAGCAAAAATGCTTAAGTAGGTCCAAGAGCTTCTGAGCCAGACAGTAAGATTGAGCTTTAAACTTTGTAAATGGGACCGCATACCCACAATTTACTCATTCCATTGGGTCACAGTTAAGTCCATGATTGAATTTAAGGTCTTGTGCACCATCCATAAAGCATGCTTGGTCAAATGCCAGCTACATAGTGAAAAATGGGACCTCATGTAACCCCAACCAAAGCCTTTTATTCTATGTCTACTCTGAGATTAGCCACCGATTATTCAATAGGATGAAACTCTGAAGCAGAAATCTGGGTTTGCAAGGACACAGACCTTGATCAGACTCAGCACGAGCTAGAAAACTGATCCCAATTACATGGGGTTCAGAAAAAGATTAAAACCTGAACTCTTCAGACTTGTCTTTAGCTGACCAATATGTTGGATAGAGGTTGCTATCAAAAAATGTTGAGCATCCAACACCTCCTCTCAAGCCCCTAACTTTCTCTCATGTTTACCCAGGTGTTTTGTACTCCCACTGTCGGACATTTAAAATTATACCAACAACTATTCCACAAGAGGCCAAAACTATCCAAGATGGAGCATGTGTTGGGGAAGATTTACAAGTCCCTTTCGCTGCCAGTGCTTCACTTTTTGTGAAGCACCGGCAGCGTATTTTTCTGCCCCATATTTACAAGGACAGGAAAAGCCACCCTGCATGGCTTTTCCTGTCTTTGTAAAAACAGCCCCATTTACACGCAGCACTTTGCATGAAAGGGACATTACATGCATGTCACTCTGGGTGTTCCCACCCAACACATACGGAACCAAACACATTTCAAGATTTACAATAAATTGTTAATCTGGAAATGCGTCTGTATGCTACGCCTTCCCAGGGTAGGCGTAGGGAGGCGCAACAAAGAGAACTGTATTAATTACTCCTCGTTATTTTTCCTCTTTCTATGCATGCTGCATTCTGCACAGAGGAAATCACCTCTGTTGATTGTTTTTGTGCAGGAAGGTGTCCCTTCCTGCACATAAACAATCCTTAAAAAAAAAAGTTGTACAAGTTCGATGTGTGCTAATGCAGCAGACATAGAATTTGTAAAAAGCTATTTCTGATTGTTTATGCGCAGGAATGGTTCCCACCATGGTGCAAGGTTGCCTTTGTAGGCTCATAGCAGCAGTTTGTGCACCAGCGCAAGGGGAAGCACAGATATGCAACATATTGTTCTAAATATGTCACACATCTGTCCTTCCAAACGAACGCAGCACGGCGCAGCAAAATGATGTACAGTGGAATAGGCCACATTACAACACAAGCGATACATCGCATGCCATTACAACACAGTCATTACAACAAATGCGTTGTTACATTGCATACCATTACAACGCAATTCGTTACAACAACTTTCTGTAGGGGGCATGCTGGATTTTTGAATAATATAATTTTCTATTCCAACTCCGGTCTGTGAAACAGTAGGGAAGGTGTTGAATTTTGAATCCAACAACTTTTGCCCCCTACAGCAAGTCGTTGTAACGACTTGTGTTGTAATGGTTTACGATGTAACAACGCAGTCTCTGTAATGACTGTGTTGTAATGGCATGCGATGTATCACATGCGTTGCAAACGATGGTTCTCGCACAGCGCTGCATTAATTTATTGCAAATCTGCCCCGTTGAGTTTTGCAAGATGTGCATCAGCCTGGTCTTTGCAACACTAGGAATGACATTTTTGAGACTGGGCTGGGGAATTTTATTTTATGCTCATTACAGATTCAGACGGTATCACCAAGTGACATCTCCAGACTCTACATATATATGCGGAAACCATATGTGTATACTGCATTGGGAAAATGTCACTGTATGTCAGTATGAACCCCTGCCAGAAAGAACAACCTACTTTGAAATACAAATGCCATGTGATTGCAATAGAACCTTTACATGGGATTAAAGTCTTATGGGCTTCTTCAAAAGAGTGTGCGCTGCCACATACTGTAGAAATATAGGAAGCACACATGCTAAAAATTGCCTTTTCAAAGTGATAGTGTTGCTAGGCAATGATACAGTACATCACGTGCCAAGCCCACATCAATTCATAGGAAATACCATAAATCTGAAGATGCCCTGTAAACGGGTAAAATGTTGCTTGCATCGGAAAATATTTTAAAGACATACATGAACTATTTAGATACTAAGACCACGCTGCCAGATTTCAAAATCAGAGAGAGATGATCATCGATTTTTTTGTATTTCCTGTTCCATAAGAAAAGCTTTGCAGACCAAGTGACAAAGCATACAGATACAACATATTTGTATATGTATTTACTAATGGGGCCTTTCAGATGAAAACTAAATGATAATATCATGTCAGACAAGCAGTTGAGGGAGCATTACAGAACATTCAGGGTAGAACAAACTTCCATGCCATAGATTGTCTTTCAAGATTCCCATTTTCACATTAAATACCTATAAAATCAAAAGAGGGACCTTATCAACATGCATAGTGCATATTACCAGATGATGCACACAAGTGAAGAGGCTGTGGGGGCAGGGCTGGGCATGCTTAGTGTTCCCAGCCCTGAAGTCGGGAGATATATATATATATATATATATATATATATATATATATATATATATATATATATATATATATATATATATATATATATATATATATATATATATATATATATATATATATATATATATATATATATATATGATTTGGATGGTGCACAGACTGGCCCTGGGAACCTGATTCAAATAGACCTGTGTCAAGTATTTGCGGGGATGGGAAAAAAAACCTTTGTGTGTCCCACATTTTTCCATTTATGTCAGGTGCCACAGGCACATGATTGAAAGTATAACATATTGCCCTCCAAGGAAAGTGAACAGGTGTTCCAATTTTTTTAAAGAGCAGATGGCATAATCTAGAGGCGGTACCATGTTAGCTGTCTCATCATTAGCAATCCAATGGCAGGCATGGTTGCAATGAATAATTTTTCAAGCAGGACCATGCAAAGTGCAGAGCCTGGGACATAATGTCTCCATTGTTCCTCTCCTTGTAACAGTCCTGTACAATGTAATGTTCTGTGAGACACGTTCTAGTGTCCCGCAGGAAGTTGGAACGCCAGTCACTCCCTCGAGGGCTGGACACACTGCACCCCCACACTCATCCATCACGGGTGTCACGAGTGACGTGACCCCGCTAATAAAAGGGCCCGGGTGCACATGCTCGTGGCTAGTTGTCTCACCAAACTTCAACGTGTCAATGTCTGTCACTCTACGTTATGTGGGCCTGAGGCCCAATACTACACTGGCGACGAGGCGGGTGGCTGACCCTGGAAGCCTGCTGAGCTGCTCTTCACCGTCCTGTGTGAGGAGGAAGAAGACTCCAGGCAAGCGGCACCCCGGCACGCTCCGTCACACCACCCGGGACGGAATAGAGGTGTGTGCCCATTGAGTCGCAAATCCATGCCTCCTTGCCTCGAGAAGCTCAGTGCTGTCTGCACAGGGGCTCGCACATGACCTCATCGCTGATACGGCGGCCGTAGTCGTGCTGTAGAAGGCGAAAGACACCAACTCCCTGGACCAGCGACGCTGCGGAAATCTATGCAGGTGCCCTGATGCATAGCCAACACTACAACCCCGGTGCCGGACTGCAACGTAATCGAGGTCAGTCAAACTCTGCGAGCCCTGAAACGCCCACAGGCTGTCCCGCTCACTGAGTCCACACTGGGAGGGAAGAAAGAGGGGACTGCTCCCAGCAACCGCCTTAGACCCAAGGGAGCGCCAAACCCCGCCACGCTCACAAATGCCCGCATCCACGCAGAGGTAGCCACCTCTCAAGCCACACGGTCCAGTGACCCCCAAAAGAGCAAGCGCGACAGAGCAACACTCAAGGCCCCACATGCTCCCACTTACTGCGTCACTGTGATCGCCGTGACTGCCCTCCCACGTTGCCAGATGCCTTTTGTGTCCTGTAGATGGGAAGTGATCGCCCTAGGGGTATCAATCTGGGACCTACACTCCGGGGCATCTAGTCCTAACTAGGCCTAACATGTGGCCCTAGAATAAACTCAGTCGGACACTGGGAATAACTTTGTTGCTTGGTCTGCGCGCCGCTCTGAACGTCTGCGTGCGTGCGAGACCTCTTTTTATTATCAGGAGTCACATGACTAGGGGCGGACCTCCAGGAACATAACATTCCTCCTAAAATAAGGAAAAACCAAAACACAAACAAAACCATACTTAAACATTTTCACTCCAGTCTCAGAGAACATTAGGACCGATACCTTCAGCGTCCTTGAAGCGCAGAACCACTTTACTGGCTGGTCTGCTCAGCTATCTGCATATTTAAATGGGAACAGTCTTACGTGAAGTAGTCTCTTAACCAGCCGGAGGGGGTGGGATTGTCTCTTAACCGACGTTGCGACCCCCTGTGACTCAGCATTTCCGCTCCAGCCTCCGACTCGTGACTTGGCGCCTCTCTGTCGGCCCCCTCCGGATCTGGGGCCTCCTCAAGGGCCTCCGCGTCACCTCCCACTTCTTCACTGAAGGCCTGTGGATCGTTACTTTGTCTGTGTTTTGTAGGAAAAGTGGGGCCCCTGCCTTATAGGATGAACCCTAGCAAGGTAAAGTAATTTTTTTGGAAAACGAAAAGTGCACACCGGGTTATGTGTACTAGTAATTCATGAGTAAATTAGACATGTATTTTATAATAACTCATTTTCCACTCACAAAATTCTGATTGATATTGTTTATTCTTTATAAATCTTTTGATCTATCTTCTTTTTAGTTATCTTTTTAGTTTTTCTTATTTTCTTTCTTTTTTTTCTATTTCATCCTTTTCATATATATACTTTCACTTTTATACAAACATTTTTACACACAAAACCACATAAAATCTATATCCTTTAAAACGACATCATTCCTGTTTGAAACTTAATATAAACGCAGAAATAGTTCCTTCAACGCGTTTCGGCGGTCGCCTTCCTCAGGAAATCTGCCTTATTCTTTTCTATACCCGTGGCTCTTTTTTTAAAGATGTCTTGGCTTCCAATAGGTTTATTTGTAGCAATTATACGAGATTTAGCGTGGAAACCGGGTCTTTGTATCTTGAATCAGTTGTCATTGGCTGTGAAAGGATGTGTCTCCATCGTGTATCCGAGGTGACAAAACCACCTCTGTTTTATCAAATGGAGTGTTCTAGGTGCAAAGGTCACTTCCTTTATATAATCCGATTAATCCGTCAGGTATACTGCCTTTTTCTGTTATAGTCTTTTTTAATTTCCGGTTACCCATAAAAGCTGTGAAGGTCTGTCTTCAGATTAACACTGCTATCTGGCCTTAGGAAGAGAAAAATATTGTTTACTTTTATTTGATGGGTCAGCTTAACAAAATTAGCTTTCAAATAATCCTGGATTCCACTTCTTTAAGTTCATCTGATATTTAAACGGGAGAGATCCTCGATGAGCCACCAGTTCAGGAACGGGTCTCTGTTTGTATAAAAGTGAAAGTATATATATGAAAAGGATGAAATAGAAAAAAAAAAAAGAAAATAAGAAAAACTAAAAAGATAACTAAAAAGAAGATAGATCAAAAGATTTATAAAGAATAAACAATATCAATCAGAATTTTGTGAGTGGAAAATGAGTTATTATAAAATACATGTCTAATTTACTCATGAATTACTAATCGTTACTTTGTCTGACCTCGTGACTGGGTGTTGATTCGACATTTTGTGAATTAGTTGCATTTTCAGTTTGTTCACCACCCCGCCGATGCTCTGACTCCGGGGCTGCGGAATGAAACAGTTTGAAGTGAGACACATTGCGAGTCACCCTCTCTCTTCCTCGGATTACTGTGAGACAGGTGCCTTTCACCCCAATCACTCGCCACGGCCTTTTCTCATAATTGAGTCTAAACTTGCCACTAGTGACGCGATTGCGAATAAGCACCACATCTCCTCGTCTGAACTGGGGTGGCACTGCCCGTCGTCTTTGGCTGATTTTGGCAAACGTGGTGTTTCTTCTCCTCGCAACCACCTCTTCATTTACCACTTCAGGTGACCACTGTGGATGATGAGGGATGGAGTCCGTTATCACTCTTCCTAGGAGAAGATGTGCTGGGGCAACCCCCGTTGTGGAGTGAGGGGTCTGGCGATAGCTTCGAAGAAACGTAAAGATGGCCATTTCCACGGACTGTCCCTTATCGTGAGCAATACGGATAACTTTGTTCAGTGTCCTCATAAACCTCTCGGCTTCCCCATTGGCTTGAGGCCACCGAGGTGTTATGCGCCTGTGGCGTGTCCCAAGAAATGACAAGTAGGGAGCCAAATCCTGCCCTTGGAATGGTGGTCCGTTGTCCGTTCGAAGTTCCTTCATGGCACCATGAGTGGCAACAATCTTTTCCATTTTGGGTATGACACAGTCTGCACTGGTACTTGTTACGATTTCCACTTCGGGATACTTTGAATGGTCATCTATCATCACCAGAGTGTGTCTTCCATCCGGGAGACCGCCAAAATCCATACTGACCCGCTCCCAGGGTCCTTGTGGTCGGGGCTCCACAATGATGGGGGCTTCCCGGGAGGTGTCTCCCGTGACTTGGCAGGCAGTGCACGACCTCACCACGCTCTCCACCATGTCGTCCATGAGGGGGAACCATACTTTGGTTCGCAGCCGGGCCTTGGTCTTGACCATCCCCTGGTGACCTATGTGGGCTAGTTGTATCACTTGTCCCGTGAGAGCCGTGGGTATTACTAGGCGATGTCCTCACAGTAGGCAACCTGCCGTATCTTCATTAAGTTCAGCCCTGACGTGGTACAAACTTTCCATAATTTTCTGAGCCTCCGGGGTGAGCGCCTTCCAGCTATCTTTGGCTTTCTGCCAGTTGGCAGTCCGAAGGAGGTCCTTGGCCCGCTGTATGCAGGCGTCTTGAGCCGTGGCGCTCACGACGTCCTCCAGGGATATGGGACGCAGGCATGACCGGGCCACTACCCACTTCACATACGCTTCTGTCTCTTCCGCTTCATCCATCTCTTCTGGAGTCGCGGGCCTGGGATGTCGGGATAAGTAATCTGCCGGGTTCTTCGCTCCTGGTTGATACTCAATATTGCAATTGTATTCCTGCAGTTGCAATATCCATTTTTCTATTCTTGGGGGTGGTTTCGATGAGGTCCCTGAGAACAGAGCTACCAGCGGCTTATGGTCGGTCACCACCGTAAATGGCTTACCATAGACGTACAGGTGAAAGTGGCGACATCCCCAATGAATTGCGATGGCTTCTTTCTCGATCTGTGAGTACCTTTGTTCAGTGTCCGTGAGGGACCTGCTGGCGAAGGCAACTGGTGTCCAGTCTATTTCATCTCTTGGCCTTTGCATCAGTACGGCCCCCAACCCCGCCGGTCCGGCATCTACCGCGATAAGTGTGGAGTTTTGCGGGTCAAAGAACGCCAGCGTGGTGTTGCTGGAGAGGGAGCTCTTGATGTCCTGGAACGCCTTCTCCTGTTCCGGTCCCCAGCTCCACGGAGTGGAGTCCTTAGTGAGCTCACGCAGCGGGAGGGTCAGGTTGGCCAGGTCCTTGATGAAACGACCACAGTAGTTTACCATGCCAAGAAAACTCCTGACTTCCGTGACCGTCGTGGGTGGTGGCGCATCCTTAATGTCTTTGACTTTGTCAGGATCGGGGTTGACGCCGTCAGCTGAGAAAACATACCCAAAGAACCCTAATTTGGTCCTTAAGAATTCACACTTGTCTCGGTGTAGCGTGAGTCCCGCACTGAGGAGCCTGCGCAATACTTGCGCCAACCGGTGATTGTGTTCTGGAATTGTTCGGGCATGTACCATGATGTCGTCGCTGACATTTATCACTCCCGGTATGCCAGCAATCAGCTCCTGAATGACATTTTGGAAGACTTCAGCCGCACTGGAGATCCCAAAACTAAGTCTGGTGTATCTGCGAAGTCCAATATGGGTGGAGAAGGTTGTAATATTTCTTGACTCTTTGTCTAGCACCAGTTGGTGATACCCCGCACGAAGGTCAAGTTTGGAAAACCAACAGGCTCCAGCCATTTCCCCGATTAAGTCATCTATTGTGGGGGTGATATGGCGCTCCCTCTTGATGGCAGCATTTGGGAGGCGCATATCTACGCAGATCCGGACTGCTCCCGGCTGTTTCGGTTTCCGCGTGACCACGATGGGCGAAACCCAGGGGGTGGGGCCTGACACCTTCTCGATTATTCCGGCTGCTTCCAGCTTCTGCAGTTCTTCTTCCACTAGTGGCCGAAGGTGGAATGCAATGCGACGGTGTCGCAGGGCCACAGGTTGCACGGTGGGGTCCACGTGCAGATGTATTTCACGACCTTTGAGACACCCAATTCCCTCAAATAGATCTGGAAAGTCCATGATCAGCTGTTGCACCGACTCTTCGTGTACTCCGAAGGCAAATGTGACCACCCCCAGGTCTTCGGCTGTTCTACAGCTCAGGAGCATGCCTTGACCCTCTTCCGACACAAAGATGTTGGCTCTTGTGACTTTGTCCCCATGGCGGACTGCCGCCTTGAACTTCCCACGGATCCGGAGCGGAATGTCTTGACCATAGGCATGCACCGTGATGGGGGTGGGGCTGAGTCTCGGAGGTGTGGACATGTTGCTGTAGAGAGACGCACTCATAAGGTTTATAGATGCGCCGGTGTCTACTACCGCCATGATGTCCTGATCCGCCACCTGGATGGAGCATTGGGGCAGTGTCCTGGTGCGTCTGGTGGCGGTGCCGATCATGTGCACCTTGTGTACGGACCGCTCCTCCTCGTCATCGTCATCCATGTCACTGTTACTGGGCTCACCTTCTGTGACCGTGTGTACCGTCTGGCGTGGCTTGCGGAACCTCTTGGACCGGCATACTTTTTCGAAGTGGTTCATCTTGCCACATCCTGAGCATCTCTTGCCCCGTGCTGGACACTCTGGTGCCGGGTGTCTCGGGCCTCCACAGTAACCGCATGACTGTCCTGATGCCCCACCTTGAGGGGGTGTCGCTCTTTTGGGCCATTTGGACGGTGTCTGGACCTGTATCTTATTGATCGGTTCCACCTTCACATTGGCTTGTAATGCCGCCTCCGTGTGGGCCGCCCTGGCCTTGGACAGCTCCTTTGTGCGGCCAAGGGTGAGGATGTCGGGTAGAGGCTTCCCCGATTCTTCCAGGATTCTCTCTCGCAACTTTGCAGAAGCGCACCCTTGAATTATCTGTCCCCTGATCTCCTCCGTTACATCCTGGAACCCACAAGTTAGTGCCAGTTTCTTTAGTCTGGTGTGGTATGCATCCAGCGACTCTTCCGGCAGTTGCCGTGCTTGTCGGAAGATGAACCGTTCGTAGTCCTGGTTCGCCATTGGCTCAAAGTGTGCATTGAGAGCGTTAATCAGGGTATGATGAGTCTTGGGGGTCGCCTCTGTGAGGGTCCGAGCGATGGAATGAATGTCTTTGCCACCAAGGTGGAGAACCATGGCACGCTTCTGTTCCTTGTGGACCTTGGTGGCCTCGAAGAATATTAGGAGCCTGTCCACCCACTCCTTCCATTTCGGAGCGAGAGTGGAGGGCGCACCCTCCACCACAAACGGTTCAATGGGCGGAATGGTAGCCATCGCCCAGGACGCGCTTGATCAGGCCCGTGGCCGGCCGAGGTGAGGTCCGAAGAGGCACTTCGATGAGGCCGTCGACGACTGGGGTTTTAGCACGGACGTGTCAATGCCCACCGGCAGTGCGGACGATGACCGCTGTGTGTCCCTCAGCGACCGCAGCGGAGCACGTGCGACCGGCGCTCCGGATTCGGACGGCAATGCAGCACCTAGGGACGGGCAGACACCGCGTCCCCTCGAGCAGCTTGGCAGGACCGGACTCCGTCCAGATCGCCTCGCCAGGCGCGCCGAGGTGCGATTCACGCACGTGCCACCGAGCACGGTGCGGCACCGGACGGGAAGATCCTGCGGGGGAATGGCCTCGCGCGACCAATTGTGCTTCGATGCGCAGCAGGGTAGCGTCGGGCAGCGCCGCTCACCTCCAAAGAGCCAGGGGTCGAAGTCGTCGTCCCTCCAGGCGCGCTGTGTGGGGGTGTGTGTGGTGGCAGCAAGGCACGAGCACCACGAGCGAATGGGAGCGCTCGCAGCCGCCTCACCCGAGAATGGGCACACACACGCCCGTAGCGAGGGGTCGGCAACCACCCTCGTCGCCAATTGTTGTGTCCTGTAGATGGGAAGTGATCGCCCTAGGGGTATCAATCTGGGACCTACACTCCGGGGCATCTAGTCCTAACTAGGCCTAACACGTGGCCCTAGAATAAACTCAGTCGGACACTGGGAATAACTTTGTTGCTTGGTCTGCGCGCCGCTCTGAACCCCTGCGTGCGTGCGAGACCTCTTTTTATTATCAGGAGTCACATGACTAGCGCGCCCCACGCCCGGGGCGCCAGGGGCGGACCTCCAGGAACATAACAATGCCCATCTGAGTGCCACGGAGGGTGATGTCGACACGGAGAGAGGCCCTGCGCCAGCTACCTGTGATGTGCTCTCAATGCCTGTGAGGCCGAGTCAACACAGAGATGGAGCCTGCAGGCAGCGCCTTATCGTGGCCGCCTCCGCAGACATATCTGCCCTGAGAACCGCGACCCTGCAGCAAGCTTCCCTGACAACAGCGAGAGTGCCGCCGCGCACTCTTTACAACAAGCTGTGTCCCTACCACACGGTGAGTGAGTTCCTCTCTAGACGCTGCTAGCGGCCACCAGCTCCTCACATGGGTCTTGGAGCCCCTCGCCCATCACCACAAAAAGAACTCTTGCATGCAGTGTTGGTTCCACTTGACCTGCTTTCAGAAGGGAAACTAGGGCATGCCGCATGCACCGACAGTGCCCCCAGCGCCGGCTAGTCCCTCGGCACCCAGACACCGCTAAAGCCTGCAAGGATGCCCTAAAAGCGGGACCACACCAGGATTTGCCTGCTCAGTGCCAGAAGCAGCAGCGTGTCTGCACCAGGGAGGAACACAGAGCACCAGCAAGGGTTGCCCCACATAAAAGCTGCCGTGGCCCAGGGGGAACAGACCAGGGTGCAGCACCACCAAGTGGCCACATGCCTACACCACATCTCAGGATTCAAAGCAGCCACCAGACGCAGGACTCCGTGGAAGAGCTTTGGCACACTAAAGCTCCGCAAGGCACTAACCCTGGAAAACCCCAGGCGACCCGGGCACCCCAGTAGACACCCATGTACAAGACCACCCCACTAGGGAAACAACACCGGGCGGTCCTCCAGAAAGGGCACACTGAAGAACGGACACACTACGTGGCCAGAGCAGGCAGCCAGCCATGCCCCAGCACCAAGGGAACCACACAGTGTTCTTGACCCCACACTGCAGCCCAAAGACGGCCACAGAATCCTGCGCCACTCCGACAGTCCCCAAAACCTGCAGCAGTCAAGGCCAGCCATCGTAACAACCACAACGCCACTTAGTAACTCCCCATACGCCACACGCAGAAGGACGGAAGACTGACTGGCCAGAGTGGCTAGCCAGCCGTACTCCGGGACCATCAGCCCAGGCATCACACTGGACCGGACGAGAGACCCGGACACTCCACTACCCGACTAGAAGTGGCTGGATCAGCAAAATGATCCTAGGAGCAATATCCACACCGGCGCATCCACAGCACAGGTAAGCACCCGGACGACACACCACGACCTATGACTGGGCAGCCACACTGCACCCCACAGACCAGCAGCACTAGAGCACAGCATCTGGCTAACCAACCAGCAACGGCGGTGAACAGACCCAAGAGTGCTCACCACCACACCAGGAAAACTGCCTACGCCCAGCAGCTGAGACGGATTGCGCCAGGCACAGCAAGACGCGCCCTGACATAAGAATGCTCATGGAGTGGCCCTCTGCACCCTGCAAGTGAAGACAGCAAATCCCCCAGAGAGCAGCCGCCTTCAAAATCCCCAAGGTGCCCCAAGCTGCGCCTGCGCAAACATGCATCCTACCAGCAAGAGCACTGCCTGTTATCTCTGCAAAACACGGGGAGGGACTGACAAACCCCACCAAAGACAGCAAGAAACTCAAGCAGCAACACCAAAGACAACCCCACTAGCAAGAGTAGAAGACCAGCCAGACTGCAAGGTCTCAAGCTAACTACCCCACTACAAGCACAAGAAAGGTTGGTGTGGAGCAAGCGCCACACGTGGCTGCCCAACACCACCACCAGTGAAGAAGTCGCATCACCCGCTCCTACTGGTGAATAGGCACAACCACCAACCACACCACAGGCACCCCAAGTACCAGAAGAAAGCGTCCATAAACAAGACCGAGCACACCAAGACCACGCAAAGCCAGAAGCATGCAGAAAGCTGCGCCAGTGAACCTGACTACACAGCCAACACCCAGGAGACCTCTCCACAATGAAGCACTGCTGAATGCAGGTAGGAGAGCACCCATGTCTCCATTGCCCCAGCGAAGCCCCGCAGTAGGCTGAAGACCACACAGAGTGACCTCCCTCACACTGCCTCAAGGCGGAGTTAGACGCAGCCCAAAATTAGCAAGAGAGGAGTCGCTCACCCCATGTGGCAGGCCATGCACTCCAACAAACAGCCACACGAGACCGGACGTCACGTCGCCTAGCAAGCAAGGAGCACGCCATGACAGCGAACGTAAGCCGCAGCAACTGCCAACCGCATCTCATCCTAACGCTTCCCCAGGCGTCCGTCCGTCCCGAGCGTCTGCAGTCTAAGTCAAGTGGAATCCCTGCTCCTGTCCACAGATGCCACGGGTGAAGATCAGCACAGAATGTCTGCCCTCACATCACCTCAAGATAGAGTCGACAGTGGCCCCAAGCCAGGCAGGAGAGGATCCCCATACTCTACGTGTCAACCCGCCACCGACACTCCAGCTCAGCAAGGCGGAGGCACATGGCTGCCAAGTCCCTACCAACACTCCCAGCAAGCCACCCCCACCTGTCATCCCGAGTCACCACATGGCGAGCAACCACCATCACGCCAGCCACCAGCACCTGCGTCAAACAACACCACTCCCAGAAGATCGACGGACTGGAGTCCTGCACTGTCGTCACACCAGCCGACAAAAGAAACCAGAGGCCACCTGTGAACCTGGCCTACACTGGAACTGCGGCAGCGTGTGCAAGTCTAGGCCAAGACTCATCCACCCGTGAGGGTTGTGCGTGCAATGAAGTAATGGCTTCTCAGCGGTCCTGCAGTGGCCCCCAGACAGCACACAAGCGGCCCCAAGCACGGGCCTCCTACAGTCCTACAGCAACCCCGACAATGGGCCTCCCCAGGCGGGAGAGCAAGAAGAGACATTGCCCCAACGACAGGTTACCGGTCACAGCCAAGCAGTTGAACAGGGACAGACGGTCCAGCAACACCTCTGTGACTTCTCACTTGGGACTCCATCCATGTTCACCACGCAACCCGCTACAAGGAACTGTTAGAACCTGCCACAGACCATCACCGACGTCAGCAAAGTGGAAGCCAGGCAAGACAGCAAGACATGTCATCGTCAGCGAGCTGACGGTATGCAGTGGACGTCTCCAAGCCAGCGGTTGTGTCCTGAGCCCCTCAGGTTAAACTACGGGTGCCCGCCGAGAAGGTTCTGCTGCGAGCAAATTCACCGGCCCAGGTCTGCTGTTGTCCTGCCACCTGACTCTAGAGACTGATGGAACCTGTGGTATCCAGTTAACTGTTTATTTTATCCCCACAGGTTGGACTAACACTTTGTTTGTTTCTCAATAAAGTTGGGCGAGGAATGTAATGTTCTGCGAGACACGTTCTAGTGTCCCGCAGGAAGTTGGAACACCAGCCACTGCCTCAAGGGCTGGACACACTGCACCCCCACACCCATCCATCATGGATGTCACGAGTGACGTGACCACGGTAATATAAGGGCCCAGGAGCACGTGCTTGTGGCTATTTGTCTCACTAAACTGCAACGTGTTAGTGTCTGTCACTCTACGCTATGTGGGCCTGAGGCCCAATACTATATATACAAACAAATGCAAATACAACAGAAAGAAAATGAGATGAAATTATTACAGAAGCCTTCTGAGACACCTGAGAATCTACCAAAAAATAGATCACAAAGTCGCACTTAGATGCTGCTTGCACCATGCGAGTAATGAGGGAAGATTCTCAGTGAGTGCTGAGAGATTGAACTCGTATGGCCTTCCTCGGCAAAGGGTCCTTCAAGGCTTAGCCCCCCAGCAAGGTCTCCATTCATGGGCCTGAAAGAGGGAGACAAAGTGACTATACATTCTGGATTAGTCCAAACACGTCAGGACTGTGGCAATGTCCACACACTTTTTGCAAAAAGAAAAAGGTGTTCCAAGGGGCGGCCCCTTCATTAGGGCAGAGGATCACTGCCCTCGCCCATTCCACCACCCTCAAATAAAACAATTATAAAACGGGTTTTAAACCTGTTTAATTATCGTTTTATTTTAATCCCCATGGACCCTCCGCAGGACTCTGATGAGTCTTGCGGGCTGGTCCAGGGGAATGACAGTGCTGGTGGGGATGTGGTGAGTTACAGTACGCATGACGATTAGGTCAGCCGTCCAAGGCTAGCCAAACCAACAAGTGTACTGAAGCTCTCTCCAATCTCACCTACATTGCTGGGGGTTAGAAAGCATGCACAGGCCCTAAGTCTACCTGGTAGCGCAATTTGACAGCGCTCAAGCCAATCTTGACACAGCTTTCACTCAGTGTCAGGCCAGCTCCTGTCACTGCAGTGTAAATTCCTTTTGGAGTGTTTACTTTTCTGACTGTTGATATTTCGCAGCATACCAGATTGTGCTTATATGAAACAGGTTTTATTCAGTTATCTTCTGTTTACCTCTCTTCTTTTTCACCTTCTTTCTTTTTTTCTTTCCTGTTTTTCCTCCCTAGTTTATTTCTTTCCTTCCCTCTTTCGTTTTTCTTTATTTCCTTCTTTATATTCTTCCTTCTTTCTTTCTTTCATCCTTCCTTTTGTTTTTCTTTCACTTGCCTTCTTTCATTCTTGCCTCTTTATCTCTTTCTGCTCTTCCTTTTGGTCTCTCTCTTTCTTTGTCTTCTTTTGTTTGTTCTTTTCTTCATTTGTTGTATCTTTCTTCCTTTTGTTTGTTCTGTGTTTCTTTGCAATCATGCATTGTTTTTCTTCCCTTCTCCTTACCTTCCTCTGTTCTTCTTTCCTTCTTCCTTCTTTCCTTCCTCTTTCCTTCATTCCGTCCTCTTTCCTTCTTTTCTCTTTCCTACCATCCTTCCTTCCTTACCGCCTTCCTTCCTTCCTTTCTTTCTTCCTCTTTCCTTCTTTCTTTTTTCCTTTTTTCATTTCTTTTTTCACCTTTCTTCTTCCCTTCCTTCCTTCCTTCCTTGCTACCTTCCTTCCTTTCGTCCTCTTTCAGTTTTCCTTTTTTCTCTTCTTCCTTCCTTCCTTCCTTCCTTCCTTCCTTCCTTCCTTCCTTCCTTCCTTCCTTCCTTCCTTCCTTCCTTCCTTCCTTCCTCTCTCCACTTTCCTTCCTAAACCCCTCCCTACCTTCTTTCCTTTCTTTCTTCGTCCCTTTTATACTTATTTCCTTTCTTAATTTCTTTTTTCCTTTCCTACTTTCTTGCTTTCTTAATTACTTTCATTCTTGCTCTTTCTCTCTCTTTTCTTTTTGAAGCCAATGCCAGACTGATTGACTTGTTAGGTAGCTCCATTCAATGACAGGGAGTACTATGGTAATGCCTGTTTTTTTTAGACTTTTGCCCATAGCAAATATTTTTTTTAAAGATGGATGAGGGCCCGGTATATTCCCAAACGATTAATGTTTGCATTAACCATGACAAAACAATTATTGCTAGAAGGCTGGCAGCCAAAGACAGACCTATTGGCTTTGAGAGAGGGTCCAAGCAGCACACAGAACATTGCAGGTTCATGTTTCCACCAGTCCTCTTATAACACAGGAATAGTGTTGAACTACTTCAATAGTTTCCTGCTGCTCACTAACCCAGAACAGCCATATTTATTGAGCGGTGAATCAGCTTTTGCAAAAGCCAATGAACCAAGACCTAGAGAAAGGGGTCTTTAATTCTCATCTAACAGAGGTTTGAGTCTAAAAAATGATCTATCTTTTTCTCTCTCTCACTCTCTCTCTCTCTCGCTCCCTCTCTCTTTCTCTCTCTCTCTCAATATATATATGTATATATATATATATATATATATTCCAAAAATACTTGCTCCCAAGTGAGGACACCGCACACAACGTTCGTTTCTTCCTTTAATGTTTGATAGGCAGCCACAGGTTAAAAGCAAGTTCTTGCAGCGAAATTCAGCGCTGTACTCAGCCATACATGTTTCGGAAATTTCTTTCTTCCTCGGTGGCCAGGCGTGATGTGGGAGATTGCGGCATGAAGTGATGATGGGGTAAGCCTTTGTTTATAGTTCCGCCCACCTGGGCGTGTGCCGGCTAAGCATCCTGGTATTTGAAGATTTTTAGCGTGTGATTGTTCCATAGTGGATGCCTCTTTTTCTCTACACGTAATTCTGTTCCATCAGGTCGCATGCAGGACAGGCCTTGCCTGTAGCTTTACTTTCGCCAACACAAACAGGCACGCTGTTCCGTCATTGCACCGCTGAAACAACGTGCCTGTTTGTGTTGGCGAAAGTAAAGCTACAGGCAAGGCCTGTCCTGCATGCGACCTGATGGAACAGAATTTCGAGCCTACCACAGCACCGAGACTGCCCTCATCGCAGCCACGAAGACATCAGGACCCTGATGGACAACGGAGAAACAACCGCCCTCATCCTCCTGGACCTCTCGGAAGCCTTCAATACCGTATGCCACCGCACCCTAATAACCCGCCTCTTCAACACTGGGATCCAAGGAAAGGCCCTGGACTGGATCGCCTTGTACCTCTCCAACAGAACCCAGAGAGTTCGCCTCCCTCCCTTCCGATCAGAGGCCACCAAGATTATCTGCGGCGTATCCCATGGCTCCTCGCTCAGCCCAACCCTCTTCAACATCTACATGAGCCCCCTCACCACCATCGCACGCAAACACAACATCAACATCATCTCCTACGGCGACACCCAGCTGATACTCTCCCTCACTGCACCGACACCCTCGGACCATGCACGAAACCTAGGATTCATCCTGGACTCCTCCCTCAACATGACCAAGCAAGTCAAAGCCGTCTCGTCCTCTTGCTTCAACACCCTGCGCATGCTGCAAAAAATCTTCAGGTGGATCCCCACCAAAACTAGAAAAACTGTCACCCAGGCCCTCGTCACCAGCCGACTGGACTACGGAAATGCCCTATACTCAGGAACCGCAGCCAAACTTCAGAAACGACTACAACGCATACAGAACGCGGCCTCATCCTCGACGTCCCCCACCACAGCCACATATCCGCCCACCTGAGAGGCCTGCACTGGCTCCCCGTCAACAAGAGGATCACAATCAGGCTCCTCACCCACGCACACAAAGCACTCCACGACATGGGCCCGAATACCTCAACAACCGCCTCTCGTTCTACACTCCCACTCGCCCTCGCCACCGTCCCACGGATCCCCAGAACCACCACCGGAGAAAGATCGTTCTCCTATCTGGCAGCCAAGACATTGAACTCCCTCCCCGCACACCTACGAATGACCCAGGACCATCTCACCTCAAGACCTGGTTTTTCGAGCAGTAGCAGCACCCCCCCCCCCCTTTAGCGCCTTGAGACCCTCACGGGTGAGTAGCGCGCTCTATAAATATGCTGATTGATTGATTGATTGATTTTATATATCTGACTAGGGAGAACGAATCCACAGTCTCTCTATCTCTCTCTCCCCTTTTGTTATTTATATAATCTCATACAGTAGCCATAATCCCAGGTAAATACATAAAAATCGAAGATAAAATAACATTCTGAAACGGAAACCAAGTGAGAAGAGGCAATGGGGGAGAAAATAGATTTTCCACTGTTCTCACATATTTTCCTGACCTTGCAAGCATTTGCCCATCTGTTCATGTAAAACAGAGAGCAGATGCCTCCAAGCATGTGTTCATGCCCCTTTTTAGATATAATGGATTTAAGAGGACTCTACTAGGGGCATCCAAGGCAGGACAGCAGCACAGAAGAGGTATCCATGATTCGGTCCTGTAATTGCACAATCTACAAGCCCCCTCCTCATCACGTGGTGCCCAAGGGTTAAAAGCAGTGGATCACAAGCCTAGAAGACGCATACACATAATGTTTCTGTGGGCTGATGCTTTTAAATTATCAAAGAGATATGGTTGTGGAAGCCTTGTGAGGTACGAATCAATCAAAGGGAGCAGAATAGTAGACAATTTTAAGGCCCGGCGGTCCATCTTGAATGAGATGTGTCTTGCCTGCCTATTTATAACCCTTTTCCAGACTGTGTAGGGAACAGAGACTGCTGTTAGTGATGATAACTCAATTTGTAGGGATCTTATGGCCTTTACAATTTGTCAGTTCCATGGGTTCCAGAACTAGCAAAGTTTTCTTTTGGACGGCTTTTAATACCCTTATTTAATACTTCAGGGTGTCTGCCTCACAGAAGAGAGATTGTCTTATAAGGCCAAACTCCAGTCATAGTCTTGCCCTATGTATATATTTCAAAAGTCTAAAGATTTTTTTGTAGATATTAATCTGGGTGAGGTTAGGACTGGACGTATATGCATTGGGAAAGGCCTGATGCCCATAGCTTATGGTGAGAAGCAGGGTGGCTTTAATCACTTTCAGTATAAGAGCTGCTGAGGGACTGCTCAGGGACTGAATGAGTCAGGTCAGGCTATATGTTATGGCCCTGGCTTCCGTTTTCAGGGAAGCTAAGTGGACGGATGGTCTGGAAGACTCACTAACCATACCCCCCAAATAGTTGTACTTTGATGTATAGTTAATCTTTGCAGACCCGATGTTCCAAGTTAGAGTTTTCTTTTTTTGCAGCAGCAGCCAATAATCAGGACCTTAGTCTTGTCCTGATTGACCTTGAACGTGTTAGCATTGTTGTATTCAGCAAGTTTATACAGGGCTCTTTGAAGGCCAGATTTGGCCCGGTCCATTATGACAATGGCGTCAGCATAATGTAAAATGTGCAGATTCGATTTTGAATGACCCAATTGTGGCGGAATCAGATTGCTGTGCTCCAGGTATCACCTGAGATCGGCAGTGTAAAGGTTGAACAAGAGGGATGCGAGCACGCATCCTTGCAGTAGACCATCTGATGTAGAGATTTTTGTATATATATATATAGTTATGCCAATTTACATCTTGGCTGGTGGGAGGAACGGGCGCTCAGGGGCGGTCCCCTGTACCAGTGGACTGAACATGTCCTATTGTGGGTTTGGTTCATTGATGATGTCTTCGTGCTGTGGCAGGGCACAGAGACAGACATCGAGCTGTTCATTAATGACCTCAACCAAAATTCTTTAAATCTAGAATTTGTGGGGCATTACAGCAAGACCACAATAGATTTTCTGGATATTCGATTAAACCTATTGATGGAAAATTAGAGACAACTGTATTCCGCAAGGTTACTGCTGGAAATTCAGTTCTCCACGCAGAAAGTGCATCCTGCTGCGTTAATTAGAAGTATCCCCTTTGGGGAATACTATAGAGCTAGGAGACTTGCAGCAATGAGGAAGAATATGACAGAATAGAAAAATAAATGACTCAGAGATTTATCCAAAGGGGATACCATCAAGATGTCTTGAAAGGAGCATCAAGAAAGGCTAAACATTTGGAGAGACATAAGATACTATTTGAACCTTCCAGAACGAAACAACAGCAGTAACAGAGGGAGAAATTGAGAGATCAGGATAACTCTCGATTTATACCTACCTTTAATGTAAAACATGGAGAAATTAGATCTATCCTGAATAAACACTAGCACCTGGTAAGAAACGATCCCGTGTTGGGTGCCAGAGTTAAAAGAAATCCAGAGATCACATATAAAAAATGTAAATCTCTAAAGGACCTGATTGTCAAAAGCGAATTCATTTAAAGAAGCAAGGGTGCCCCCACATGGTTACATCAGAAACCAGGTTGTAAAAAATGTGCTAAATAAAAGGCAGGCCAGCATGGCATGAACCGTACTGATTTTAGAAAATGTTTTAATAAAACAGTAAGCATTAGAAGTTTTCTGACTTGTAGAACTAGTTATGTTGTTTATTTGTTACAATGCTCCTGTCCAAAAATATGTATAGGAAGCACTACTCTGCCCGTTTACCAACGAATCCTTCAGCACAGGCGAGCAATTGTAAATCAAGACAAAACATATCCCATTGCTAGGCATTTGGAGTCGCATCAGCAAAGTAACCCTGTGAGCCTGCAGTATACATGCATAGCTGAGGTCCCAAAGAAAAGAAGAGGGGGGGACAGAGAAAGAGAACTCTGGAAATTAGAAACATACTTTATTCTGGAATTTAACTACAAGGAACCATGTGGGCTTAATGTAGATGAAGACTTATATACCTGTCTGTCTTGATGAATTTGATGAAGAGTTATATTAGGAGAACATGCACACAAGACCATGAATTGATAGTTTCTAAAAAAGAAAAAATATTTCTATTTTTGCAGTGGTGGTTCTTAAGATACATGGAAACATAGGATCTGTGTCATTAAGTTGGGATGGGTAGCTCATTCCATTTTGGATAATTAGGCACTTGCACTTTTTGAGATTACTGTACTATATCTAAATAGGTTTTAAAATTGAGAAGAGTGAAATGTTTACATGGTGAAATTGTATCCAGTTTACATATGCACTTGCACTTTTTCTATATCATTGTACTGTATTGAAGTATGTTTACATTGAGGAGAGTGATGTATTTATATGGGGAAGTTATCTCTAGTTTACATAAGCACCAGCACTTTAAAGGTGCTAGGTAACACTATAAGTTAAAGGCCGAAATGTTTTTGGTCTTTGTAAACATACTTTTAGATGGATATAAATAATGACCTGTTTTTTAATTTGTATATAGGTCATGAATAATTATGTCTAATCTGTGTCTGCACTTTATAATGAATTAACTTGAAGTTTAAATAACAATGATGGAATAATGCTTATTTGTACTACTGCACTTGCACTTTAAATCTGTTGGAATTTGCACCCAATATGAACAGGCACTTGCCGCCATACTTTGGTAAAAGCTGAAATTTCGTATAGCTCAATGCACTTGCACTTTTGAAATTATGTAATGCACGATTTGAAATTTGAAAAGTTTGTGTTTCAATATAAATGTGCAATAGATTTGAAAAAATTGAGGAATTAATGTTCTCAAATAATGGTTATGAGCTATGGCTACAAATATCCATGAATTCCAATTCAAAACTGAATAATTGAGAGCGAGTGGAAAGATAGCTGAAGCAATATAGCTCTGAATACTAAGAGAAGCATATTGAAATATCGCCGACACATTATGTTAGGCAGAGTCCTAATGGTAGAATGTTGTGTCCTTTGTTAGTTTTTATCACCACTGCAGTGTGTATTTTATTCTGAAAAAAATGGTGGCTCAACATCGTGAACAAGGAAACAGGAGACTTCCGAAACACGTAGATGTAATTTGTCTAAAATGCAAAAAAACAGAGTGTTTTTAAACCACACCTTGGAGTGCCAGATGATTATCTATTTTACATTTGGATGGTCCTATATTTGATATATATATATATATATACAGTTTTAGAACGTGAGATAGCAGTCACGGAGCGCAGCCTGTTGCTAGAACCCCTTTACAACAAACGCTCTTCCTTGGGATTTATCCAATTAGCCATTACCCCACCGAAACAAGGCACTGAGAAAGATTCAAATTGAGTCATTAGAGTTCTCTCACAGCAACAAGCTCTAGCGGTATCCCTAGAGCTAAGTAGGGAGTCCAATAGTGATGATTTAAGTACTGAATCCATATTAGAAATTATTCCTGAGGAGTCCGCATCACGCACCTCTCCAAAGCCTATCCCTAAGAATAAAGAGCAAAATAGACCACTAGAGCAAGGCCCTATATTAAAAAGAAAGCGTGGGGGAATAGTTATAAGGGCAGGTGTGCAAAAACAGCTAAGATACACTTAAGCCCCTTAAAGGGCATACTAAGAGTAGCGAAGAAAAATCTGCCAGAGTCCCTACCTCCATTGCCCCAATCTACCCAAGGCCTAATGGAGAAAATTGAGCACCTAGTGAAATCCTTATTATTACCACTTGTGGAAAGAGTGAAAAGGATTGGTGAACTATTGGGGTCCATAGAGGAAGTAACTAATACTGAACTAATAAATCAACTGGTAGAACACAAACAGAACCAGAACACATGTGGGCAAACCAAAGGGATAGAAACAACTAATGAACCTAGAGTGGATCCCATATTACTATCCCCCGTTAACATACTGGCCCCCTTCAAAATTGTAACTGGCCCCCCAATAGATAGGGAGCAAATAACTGTAGGATAGGATAACAAATCGGTCAACAAACTGGGATCCACAGATAGGGAACGCCCAATTGATATAAAACCAAAAAGAACCCTACAACATATAGGTTTGCCGCCGGAAGCGGCTCCATACGTTGTAGTCTTCGCTGGGGTACTTGAATTGACAGATCCGAAAACAGAAGGATACATGGAAATAAAAAACAAAGTAGTTTACTGGTTAAGAAAGAACAGGCCACTTCCCCCAAACATAGATGGTGACATTTTGCATGTGAGAAGATTACGTTGGGTGGGGCACAGAGCAAAAGATATACAGGGGGATTCCATTATTGTTAACTTTATGGATAGCAGAGTAACTGCCTATATTCGAGAACGGTTTCATGAGAGAGGTGCTGGAGGTATATTTACACGCGACTTTAGTTATTTTTTCCCCCGATCCATACTGACACCACCGTTAAGACATCGGAATCCATATGCGAGTAAGGCAGTTGGTTCTAGCTTTAAAATCCCAACTTCCAACCGATTTGCCATGCTCTCAGGATTAGAAGGGGTAGATTGACTTACTAAAGAGGTGCTGAAGGACCACTATGCACCTAAACATTCTGAAAAACTAGTGGCCGCTGAGGGAGTACTTGATGGTGCATTGATTGCAATGATGGGGCCCAGAGAAGGCATAGTTGAATTGAAACTTATTGAAAAAGACACCCCAAAGAGAGAGTGCTTGGGAGGGAATGGATATATCAAACATATAGAGAAGGCCAGATTGATTAACCCCATTGCGGCAGTCGCTGAAGGTGATCCAGGTGAACCTAATGACCCCGGGAGATATACCATAGTGGAGGACCCTCACAGGGAATCCTTGGAGAAGAATAGCCCCGTTAACTTAAATGCTCAATCACTCAATGGGGAAGGATGGCTATTAATGTTTTGGAACAT
Source organism: Lissotriton vulgaris (assembly GCF_964263255.1). Lineage (NCBI taxonomy): Eukaryota > Metazoa > Chordata > Amphibia > Caudata > Salamandridae > Lissotriton > Lissotriton vulgaris. The sequence goes on along the minus strand of NC_141691.1, from coordinate 232,680,023 downwards.
AGCGGGTTTAAAAACTAAATTGTCAAATAGCACATGGATAAGCAACGTAAATAAATATGATATTAGATGCCTCCAAGAAACCTGGACAACTGCCATCTATCTGGATTTAAAACACTAGTTACCCCAGCAATAGTCTCAACATATGGTAGGGCAAAAGGGGGTTTGTGTACCTCCGTGTCAAACCAGTTTAGGTGTGAGAGAGTTTATCCACTGTCCAATAACAGACACTATCATATGGTCAAGATATGTATAAATAACTTACTGTCTCTGATAATTGTCAATTTCTATAATAATATCACCTCGGAGGCAATTGAAGCAACACTAAAAAAAAATGGGTGCTGATGTGAAACACGAGATGGAAGGGAACACTAAAGAAGTAGTTGTCATATGGGGAGGGGACTTCAATTGCTCCATCTGTAAAAGGAGTCAGCAAGGCACTTGCGGTTTTATGCTGGATCAGAATACCAGTCTAACCTACTTTGAACATAGTATATGTGGGGAACTGTTAAATGAAATCGCCTTTTCCTGTGACTTGGGTTATGCAAATGAAATCTGCCAAATGGAGTCTCCCTTTGCGCCGACATTCATCGGTAGGGGTGCTTCCATGACAATTTACTTTATTTTGTTCCCTGTTAGATATGGACGGCAGATCAAAACCTGTAAGACCCTAAACATTGCACTTAGTGATCACTACCCTCTAACTATGGAGATTTTGAACCCATATTTTGACTCCGTGGGAGATAACACTAAGAGGCTGACCATCTCTGATATAATTATGGGTGGACAAAACGGATACTCCCTTAAATGGAGCAAGGTGGTTCCGGAAGATTTTATTCACAAGTTGATTTCTAAATGCTTGATTAGTATTATGGCTTGTCTGGATGAAAAATCAGATAGCCAGAGTATTATTAAACATTTTTTAATTATTGCATCACACATCAAGGATAGTTTATGGGTGGAAATTAAAAACCGTAAAGAAAAATCTGTGAGCTGGTTCGATTCTGCATGCACAAAGGCCCACTCTTGACTTAAGCATGCATTAAATGTTGTGCCCCGGGACCCTTCACTGGTCAGGGAGCTACGGAAAGCTTATAATGAGACGCTTAAGAAAAGGAAATCTGACATTAAAAGCGATGCCTGGGATTCGTTATGTGAGGCCTCTCAGAGCAAGGACACATCCGCCTTTTGGAAAGCGGTCAATGCCCCATTTTTTTGTGATAACACCAAGGCACAAATTGAAATAGCGATCTCAGAAGAGGGATAGGTAAATCACTATGTCCAGTTGTATAGTGTACTATCTGGAGCTCTGCAAACACAACCTATAATGACAGTATCACAAAGGGTACAGGGCAAGACTCTGTTTTCCAAATTAGATATCACCGTGGAAGAGGTGAACTTAAGCCTAAAAGCAAGCCAAGCTGGGAAAGCTGAGGGCCCAGATGACATACCAGCCGACCTGTTTAAAAATAATATGGATTTGCGGGGGCCTATTTTAGCGCAGTTATTTAATGCAACCACCGAGAAAGTCTTAAGCCCATCAAGGTTGACATAAATCATCGCTCCCATTTTTAACAAAGGAGATAGGCAATTTTGTTCATGCTACCGACCAATCTCACTACTGGATTCATCCATAAAAATCTTTGGTCGAGTAATTTTAAGTAAGTTACAAAACTGGGCGGACGAAAACTCTATTATCAGCGACCTTCTAGATGGGTTCAGGAAGGGCGTAGGGACCGTAGACCAGGGCCTTAACCTATTCATTCTACAAAAAAAATATACCAGGGCTAGGAGTGAACGCATTTTCTTTTGCTTTTATTGACTTGACGTCAGCATTTGACTGCGTTGCACATAGTAAATTGTGGTTGATATTAGAAAATATGGGGGTGGATGAAAAAATAAATTCACTTCCTTAAGGACCTCTATTCAGGTGCTACGGCATCAGTACGTTATGGTAGAAACGGGGAATGCACAAGATTGTTTGTTATAGGGAGAGGGGTGCGCCAGGGGTGCGTCCTTGCTCCATTTTTATTTTTAGTTTATATTAATGACCTAGAAAAAATCTTGCTTCAGGAGTGCAGGGATATGCCTATGGTAGCAAAAAGAGCAAATCCCAGCACTCCTGTACGCTGACGATGCGATCATGATGGCTCAGACGCCCCTTGCGCTGCAAAGGATGATAACCTCTTTTAATACCTATATGTCCAATTTGGGTTTGAAAATTAGTTGCACAAAAACGTTCTGTATGAACTGCGGCCCAAGGGCTAATAAATGGAAAAAAACCATGTACATCAATTCCAGTCCCCTGGATTTCACCCCCACTTTTCCCTACTTAGGCATATTGTTCCACGAACACGGTCTGTGGACAAGTGCAGTAAGAGAAAGAAGACTCATGTTCTGTAAAGCCATAATGGCCTTAAAAAATGTCACTAAACAAATGGGGAAAAAGCCAATTAGGGAACTTTTAAAAATCTATAATGCCACTTGCATAGCAATTGCTGTCTACGGCGTAGGTTTATGGGGTTATGCCAATGTGAAATGCATTCAGTTAGCGGAAAACATGTTTGTGAGATATCTCCTAGCAGTACCCGAGAGTGTTTCAACCTACGTTTGTCACACAGAACTTGGCCAACCGTATATAGAAGACACTATCAAGGTCCAACCGATACTTCTGTGGCATAGGGTTTGGGCCACCGAGGAGTGTGCACTTAACTGCACTATCTTAAAGGATGCGATAAGTTTAGATCATGCAAGAAAGATAGAATGGCTGACATTTGTAAAAAACTTTTTCATAAAATTGGGCTGTCGAAAATATTATGATGATCCACTTTTAATGTGCCATATCTCCAGGAAAGAGCTGAAAAATCAATGTATGAAGTACCTGGAAGAGACCAGAACTACTGAGGAACTGAAAAAAAAGACAGTAATAGCTCACCAATTAATAATGACCTCTAGCAAATTACAACCATACATAACTTTATGTATGAGTGATCGAGAAAGATTCTTATTAACACGTTTCAGGTTAAACATCCTTTTTAGAATTTTTAGTTTCCCTGAGATGAATATCTGGTCACGACATGATTAAATGCCCTTGTGATGATTCATCAGAACAATCAGACATTCACATTTTATTTTTCTGTAAATTTTATATATTTCCACGGAGGAGACTGATTGTTCCTCTATTGAAGGAGATGGAAGTAAATCGGTGCCGACCAGCCTTTTTTAGCAATACAGAAATTAGACACTAAATTAACAGTTACATCTATTTCTGAATATTTTAGAAATGTTTTTAGATTGCGGAAATCAATTTGTATATGTGAATCTCTCTTTAAGCTGTGATTGGCTGATGTCCCACTTTTTAACCTTTGACTGTAGCTTTATCCATTGTAATTTTTACTGTACTTTTTATGGTTGTTTTTACTGATAATAACCGAATAAAGTTTCTAAATGTAAATGAAAAAAAAGAGAATGATATATATATTTACTGAAAAAACCATAGGTTTCAGGTCATATATAGTTATGTATTAGCATTTAAAAAACCGTGCAAATTCACTGAAAAAAACAAAGGTTTCAGGTCATATATAGTTATGAATTAGCATTTAAAAAAACATTGAAATTGCTCCTATATAGTTAGTTGTGCTAACAATATTTCGCGCACCCGCAATCCACTGCTGATGATGTCACATATTACATCATTCATGACATGGTCAGTGACATCACTGATGACATCACTGAGGACATCTCAAATGGCATCACTGATGACATCACTGATGACATCATCCAGTGACTTTGTGTTTCTTTAAAGTTTAAATATGTTTTACATATTGAAGAATGAGTGCATGTATAAGTGTCTGGATGAAAGATTTAGTAGGTACATGACTGAATGTATGAGTGAGTGATTAAATGTGTCTTACTGAATGCATGGGTTAATGACTAAACTGTCTGAATGTGTGCATCAGTATGTCTGTTGTTGTGCAAGCTACTGCATGTGTTGATCAGTAGCTATATGAGTGGCTATATGTGTTATTGATTGGTTGCCCGAGTGTTTGTATGGGAGACTGAGTGTGTGTGTGGGTAGCTGGCATATATAAATGACTATACATAAGAACCACTGATTGTGCGAGTGGCTGTATGGATCATTGTGTACTTGTATCAGTAATTGTATAACAAAGTAAGTATGTGTTAGTATATGTTTGAATAAGTAAGCTGTTGTGTGTATAACTGTATAGTTGAGGAAATGAAAGTGTGATTGATTCTTTGCATGACTGACTAGATGTGTGAGTAACTCCATTGGTTAGTGGCAGAGTGTGAGTGTCTGTATAGGTGTTTGAGTGCAGATGATAGTGTTGTATTGATGAGTGACTGCATGTATGAGTGATTCTATGGGAAAATGATTGGATGTGTGTATAGACCATCGCAATCAGTGTGTGCGTATGTAGTAACTGGTATTGGTGTGTCAATGGTTTCAAGAATGGTAGTCTGTGTTTAACACTGGGTGTATCAAAGGTTATATTAGAGTGTGAAGAGGTGCATCGTATTATCACATGAATGATACCATCAGTGATGCGATCAGTGATGTCAATTGAGATGTCATCAGTGATGTCATCGGTGATGTCATTTGAGATGTCATCGGTGATGTCATCAGTGATGTCACTGACCGTGTCATGAATGATGTAATATGTGACATCATCAGCAGTGGATTGCGGGTGCGCGAAATATAGTTAGTACAACTAACTATATAGAAGCAATTTCAATGGTTTTTTAAATGCTAATTCATAACTATATATGACCTGAAACCTATGTTTTTTTCAGTGAATTTGCACAGTTTTTTAAATGCTAATACCTAACTATATATGACCTGAAACCTATGTTTTTTTTAGTGTGGGCGGACAATTTGAGATCAGCGAAGGAGTTGCCTGGCGTGGTGTCTGCAAAGTTGAGGAAGGAGGTTGAGGAAGGAAGGGTAGCTGGCCCGTTTACTGATTGGCCTTTGGAAGATCTGATCATTTCTCCACTGGGGGTGGTGCCGAAGAAGGAGGAAGGGGAGTTTCGGATGATCCACCATCTCTCGTGGCCAGAGGGCCAGTCAGTGAATGATTTCATTGCAGAGAAGGATTCGAGGGTACTCTATGCTTCGGTGGACGACACGATCCGTCTAATGCAGGTGTGCGGGGCGGGGGCTGAATTGGCAAAATGTGACATCAAGTCGGCCTTCCGTCTGCTGCCTATACATCCAGCGTTTTTTTTGCTCCTGGGAATGCAGTTTGGGGGGACCATCTACGTGGACAAGGTTTGTCCCATGGGGGGCGCCATCTCTTGTGCCTTGTTTGAACTCTTTAGTACTTTTCTGCAATGGGCTATGGTGAGAATTAGTGGGTGCCAGGAGGTCACTCACTTCTTGGATTATTTCCTCTTCCTGGGGAGGGCAGATTCTGGTGATTGTGGCAGGGCCCTGTCGCGATTGCAGGAGATGGCTTCCCATTTTGGTGTTTCTCTTATCTTATCTTATCTTATCAAAATTTTATAAAGCGCTCGCACACCCAAAGGTTTCATGGCGCTGGAGAAAACGGCTGGTCTCAGCTGTTGCCTGACGTTTCTGGGGATTGAGCTGGATTCGGTACTGTGGCTGGCGCGCCTTCCAGGGGCTAAAGTGGCCGAAATTCTGTTGTGTCTGAGGTGGGCGATTGAAGAAAAACGGATCCCTTTGAGAGCAGTACAGAAACTCTTGGGCTTCTTGAACTTTGCTTGCAGAGTGGTGAGAGCAGGGCGGACGTTCTGTAGGCGGCTCAGCATGGCCATGTCGGGGGCGGTACTCCCACACCACAGAGTCAGGATTTCCATGGGTGTGCGGGCTGATTTGAGGACCTGGATTGCTTTCCTGTCTGATTTCAATGGTGTGTCCCTGGATTTTTATGAGGAGAGGGCGATCTTGCAATGCCAAATTTTCTCTGATGCAGCCGGGGCGGCGGGGTTTGGCATCTTCTGGGACGGGCAATGGTGCGCGGAGACCTGGCCGGCTCACTGGCTCAAACAAGGGAGGAGCATTGCTTTCCTGGAATTCTTTCCTTTATTGGTGGCACTGGAGGTGTGCGGGATGGAGTTTCGGATCAGATCTGTGCTCTTCCATATTAACAACATGACGGTTGTGGACCTGGTGAATCGTCAGAGAGCGAGGGTCCTGAGAGTGCTGCGCATGTTGCGGAGATTCATGTTGGCTTGTCTGCGGCTGAATGTGGTGTTTCGGGCGAAGCATGTCCCTGGGGCGAATAATGACATTGCGGATGCTTTGTCTCGTTCGCAGTTACAGCAGTTCCGGCACCTGGCACCGGGAGCGGATGCATGCAAGACCGAGCTGCCGGACGGCATCTGGGCCTTGGGGGAGTTGTGGTAAATATTTGATTTACCGTCCTAATTTCTATGCAGGTAAGTACTTAATCAATAATAACTCAATCGGCAAGAAAAAGGCAGAGTCTGTGGTGTTAGAGTTCTTAGGGGTTTTATTCCTTAAAAAGGAATGGTCATGACCGGATATTTTGTTCCTGCCACCACTGGGGTGCAGGAAGGGATAGAGCAATATTTTATTGACAATACATAGCTTATATACTTGAGTTACATTATAGAAACCAATACAGAAGGCGTAACAGCGGAGAGAAACAAGATAAAACACACACGTGGTAATGATACGTAATTAGAAGGCGTGAACTAGGCGTGAACATAGAGGTGTGTGCTAGAAACGTCATAAGTAGGTGTCATAAGTGGGTGGCAACAAAAAGCAGAATCTTGTAATGTCAGCAGAAATCTGAGGCCTGGATGCGCGCGCAGCTGCATGACGTGTGATTGACGTGAAACTGGAGGGTGCAGGGGACGTGACATTTACAATGGCGGAAAGAGACAGAAGTCTGGCATGTCAGATCAACTCGTACCTCTATCATATCTGATATCTGATGTTTGGGAACCATATTATCTGGGCGGAAAGGTCTCTGGGGCAGAAGTTATTCTATACTGACTGTGAGTGCGTGCATAAGCGTCTAAGTGTCTGCATGAGATGCGAGGGGCATGGGCCTGCCATGGTAACAGAGGCTATGAATTACTTGCACGGAGACAGTAAGGCCAGGCCCTTCGCTCTGCAGCTGGGGGAATGTTTACTTAAGCTAGTAGGCAGGAATGCATTTTCGGAGAGCGGAACAGATAACTCGAAGGTTGAATTCAGTCTTGGCAGGCAGCAGGCTGAGCTAAACGCGGTGAGCCGCGCAGGGAGTAAGGCAGAGGTCACGGGTACAGAGACAGCCTGGGCTGAGGCTCTCAGAGTCAGAAAGCAGAAAAAGGCTCGATGGCAGATTTCAGGGCCTGCTTCGCCAGAGCTGAAAAACGTGTAAAGTACACCACAAAAAGACGTTGGCATGGCATACTTAGGAACGGACTTTTCAACCCATTTTGGGTGGGTCTGAAAGGGGACATGTTAACGTTGGACGCAAATGTATTTGCGTCTTCATAGCTGGCACAGGAGGGAAGTTACATGCACTTTAAGCTCGTACATGGAGACGGTGGGGTACACGATAGGGAACATAACTTGACCAAAAATTTATATTTCCTCATTCCCTCCTTGTTCCCTACGGACCCTTCATGATATCTCGATCCTCATGAATCGATCGGTCTGTTCTTGTAACATCATTTGCTCGTCTTTCTTCCTTTGTCGGTTTGAGAGAAAACTGGAATGTTCAATGCACGATGTGGCGCATAGTCCACAAATCGCTGGCCCACACTGTAGGCACAGGCAACAACTGAATACTATGACAAGGGCAATGCCTAGGAAGGATAGGATCTTCCATCCCCAAGCGGTTAACGTTGTCCAGAACCAACCGGACCAAGTCCAGGTGCCTGGATTCTGATGTATCGAACTTGCAATCTTATGAAGACGTGTAATAGCTTTGTAGACAGTTGGCGCGTTTTCTGGAATGAAAACACAGCAACTTGACCCGATGACCTTACAGGCTCCACCTCTATCTGCCAAGATGACGTCAATAACAAGACGATTCTGAAGAACAACAATCCGCATAGCAGACTGTTCCTCTGTTAAGTTACCTAGAGCGGAGGCAGTTTCATTTACTACTGCTTCGAGTGTTCTGGTTAATCTACGTATTAATTTACTGTTTTGGACGGGGCCTGTGAAGAAAAAGAATCCCTTGTTGAAATCTGTGTATTGCTCCCATGCCGTTTCGGTATAGTCGACAATCGGGAGATCTCTTCTGAGTCTACTCTTTACTAGATTTGTATTTCTGTGATAATCAGGAGGGGCTAGGAAAACGGGTGGCAGAAGGAAGGCAATGTAACAGGTACCATCCCAATCTGGTGGTAAGCGTATGTATGCGGTATGACCACAAACAAAGTAGGAATGACGAGTAGCTTTAAAGGAGGACTTGCCATGATCACTGAATTCGACCACGGTAGTACATTTACTATGACCTAAGTGTACTGAACCCTTCTTTCTGACACATAAGTCCCCTGTGACTGGTAGTACTGACATAGCAGGGAGAACTGGTGCGGCTTCGGATTCAACAGTAAGAATCATAAGGTTAATTGTATAATTACCTAATCCATATACTTCATTTTCTAGATCAGTTCCTACTCTAGTGGGGAGTCCCTTCTTGTCAGGGTAACAGGCATTAAGCAGAACTAAGTTCAAGTTTCCCCAAACCCAGCTCCCTTTAAAAACAGCGACATCAGGATCTAAGGAATTAATTATTCTAAACCATGCACCACAGGAGCCATTATGAGTGAACGGGTACGGAAAGAGGGGCAGAACTCCCTTGTATTTCTGGTAGGGAGGGAGTCGGCCACATATCCAACAGTTTGTAGCATTGTTAGTCTGATGGGAATGGTGTAACATACTAATGAATGTGTTGTTGCGCAGCGCGAGTCTGTAAGAAAGTTCGTGGGGAGGTAATTCACTAAAAGAATGTTCAGCAGAAACATTGAAAGCAGATTGTTCACGTTTGAAGATAGGGTAGTATATGGGAAGCAATATACTCGCAACAATAATCAGAAGACTTAAAAAGAACATAATCAATAAAGTCACTATACAGTGACTACGGAGTGATTTGCAATATGCACGTTTCTTGAATTGTCTCTCTCTCTCTCTATCTCGATCTAGGGGATACATGTCAGAAACTATTTAACCGATTCACCTAGGGGAGGACTTAAACAATTAAACTGTCTGACTTGCTAGATCGAAGTTTCAGTTTGTACTCCTCTTGGGGAGTTTTCTCTCGTTCGGAAACCTTAAAGTCACTAGGTTCGATACAGTCTTTGGAGGGGGTGGACGAGTCTGGGTCTGGTTTCAGTTCGTTGCACTTTTTAATATGACTCGTATGGATCCACCCCTTTCTGCCTTACACCTTGATCGCGGTCTTCATGGTAAGAAGGACGGTCTTCGGCTCTTTCCAGCGGGGCTCCAGCGGACTTTTCCTGTCGAAGTTCCTAATCAGGACAATGTCCCCTGGTCGGACATCGTGTGGCTTTACATCAGTGTTGTCAGGGAAGGCTGCAGCAACCTGTGAACGACATGATTGGAGTGCAGACATCAAGGAGGCAAGGTAATCTGTCAGCATATTACAATCAACATCAGTAATTTTCTTAGGCATGGGCGTCCCCCACATATTCGGTGGTCTACCAAAGACCACTTCGTACGGGGATAGTCCTGATCTCGAATGGGCAACCATTCTCATGTAGAATAATGCAACTGGCAGGGCGACTATCCAGTCGACCCCTTTCTCTTTACAAACTTTGGCAAGGCGGGTCTTTAGTGTCTGATTATGCCTTTCTACAAGGCCTGCGGCTTCGGGATGTCGGACACAATGGAATCTCCACTGATACCCTAGCAGAAGGGAAACATGCCTCATAAGTTCGGATGAGAACGGCTGTCCGTTATCTGAGTACGTGACACGAGGCAAGCCGTATCGTGGGAAGAATTCTCGAACCAGCTGCTTGGCAGTGGTCGGGGCAGTGTAATCTGGGACTGGATATGCTTCGGTCCAACGGGAAAGTGCACAAACAACTACGAGGACATATTTGAATCCTCGACAACGGTCCATCTGGATATAATCCATCTGGAGGACTTCAAAAGGGTGATCGGGAGGATGGAATCCACCTTGCTCTACAGGAACGCTTTTACCGGGATTGAACTGACAACAGATCATGCAAGTACGCACTTTCTGTTTTGCTGCTGCTCGTAAGTGTTTGTTGTACCAGAGATTCTGTAAACTGTCTAACATAGCTTTCTCTCCTAGATGTGCCGGACTATGTGCTGTATTTATCATGATTTGAACCATTGAGTCGGGGAGAAACCATGTAGATTTTCCCTTCGTGACCCATCCTTGATCTGTCTGGATCCCTCCTAGTTCAGTCCATTTCTTTATTTCATCTGAAGTAGCATGTGTCTGGATATCGATTACATCTAGGGTGGGATCCCTGACTGACATACACTGTGTTGGTACTATTGTCTTTGTCACATCGGTAGTCAGGGTGTGGGTTAATGCTGTATGTTTTGCTGTCTGGTCTGCCAGGTCATTACCCTGGGAAACAGAATCCGTAACTTTAGTATGTGCTTTACACTTCATGACGGATATGCCTGAGGGCAGATGTATTGCTTCTAACAGTGCTTGAATGAGGGGACCGTGTTGTATCTTGGCACCATGAGAGGTCAAAAAACCTCGTTCTTGCCATAACATTCCGAAGTCGTGTACGACTCCGAACGCATAACGGGAATCAGTGTATATGTTAACATTTCTGTTCTTGGCTAGTATACAAGCTCGGGTCAGAGCGATGAGCTCCGCCGCTTGAGCAGACAGTGTGTCAATACGATGTGTTTCTTTAACTTCAGTTTCAGTGGTCACTGCATATGCGGCCACTAATTCTCCTGTACTTGTTCTCATGCATGAACCATCCACGTAAAGTGTCAGGTCTGGATTTGTCAGTGGGACATCTGTTAAGTCTCGTTGAGGCTTTGTTACTGTATTAATGATCTCTATACAATCATGCGGGGCTGGATCTGTCATAATTGTAGGTAACAATGTTGCAGGATTCAGAATGCTGCAGCGTCTGATTTCTATGTGTGGCTGGAATAGTGTCAATTCATAACCTGTCAGTCGTGCTATAGTCAAGTGCTGAGTCTGAGTTCTGTTTAAAAGAACCTCTACAGAATGTGGAACTTGTACTGTTAATTGATGTCCTAAAACAATTGAGTCGCTCTGTCTGATTGCTAGTGCTGTTGCTGCTACTGACTTCAAGCACGCAGGGAGTGCCTGAGCTACTGAATCCAGTGTACTTGAAAAATAAGCGCAAGGCTTATGTGAACCTGCTTGGTCTTGAGTGAGGACAGACAACGCTGTACCATCACGTTCTGTAACAAAAAGTGTGAACGGTTTGCTGTAACATGGTGTCGCTAAAACTGGTGCTTGACATAAAGCTTTCTTTAATTCCTCAAAAGCCTGTGTATGTTCCTGAGTCCAAGGGAGGGCAGTCGAAGTCGCTGCCTCTTGTGTTGTTAACTGAATCAGTGGTTTAGCTAGAAATGCATACTGGGGAATCCATTGTCTGCAGTACGAGGTGAGGCCTATAAAGGCCCGCACTTCCTTTTGTGTCTGGGGTTGTGGCATATTTACAATTAACTGAATGCGATCGGGAGTGAGCTGTCTCCCCACTTTGGACAGCAAGTGACCCAAGTACACAACTTGCTGAACACAGAATTGTAGCTTCGAAGGAGACACCTTGTGTCCCTTGTCGGCCAGAAAATGTAAAACTGTCAGTGATGCTTGTTCACATTCGGGCTCACTTCGTGCGGTGATCAGCAGATCATCGACGTATTGCAGTAAGGCAGTGTTAACTGGCATTATGATACAATCAAGTTGTCTTTTCAGTGCTTGGCTATAGATGCTGGGGCTTTCTGTGAATCCTTGAGGTGCGCGTGAAAATTTGAAACTTCGTCCATTTAAACTGAATCCGAAGAGATATTGGCTCTCCGGGTCAATAGGTACACTGAAGAAGGCGTTCTTGAGGTCAATTACCTATTGAAGAAGGCGTTCTTGAGGTCAATTACAGTAAAGAACGTTGCTTCTGAATCAATAGCAGTCAATAAGGAAGAGATGTCGGGAACCACAGGGTACTGTGGAACAATACATTTATTCAGTTCTCTTAAATCAATCACCAGCCGATATACTGGCGGTGCATTGGGATCAGTACATTTAAGAATCGGAATGATAGGGGAATTACAGATATTGGAGTCGGTCTCTACGACCACTCCTTGGGCAATGAGCTCTTCAATGATTTCCAGTAAAGCCACTACAGCATCGGGTGGTAACTTGTATTGTCTGATTCTGGGTAGAACGACACCTGGTTTGAGTGTAACACGGTATGGTGTAATGTGCATGCAACCTACGTCAGTTGGGCCTTTTGCCCATAAGTGATCCGGTACATTTTTCAATCTGACATCAAACTCTCGTAATACATAATGACCCTTAAAGTCTCTCAAGAAGAGTCTAACTCCTTCCGGAGAACAACAGATCACAGCTCCTTGAGCTTTCAATGTTTTTATTCCTAACAGATTTTCTGGACAAGATTTCGTAAGTAACAAGTCTGTAACACGTGATAATGGACCCACAGCCAGGGGGACTGGTTTCGATACCTCATTTACAATAGGCTGTCCTGAAAAACCAAGGGAAACATTCTGTGAGCCTGAGAGGGGTGCCCCTGGGACTTCATCATGGCTGATTGTGGTGCGACTTGCCCCTGTGTCAATTAAAAACTTTCTGTCTTTTCCCAATACTTGACTGTGTACATAAGGACCCTCTTGATCTACAGGAATTTCAATAAGAGGCAAGCCACCCTCCCTCTCTAGGCTGTTTCATGTGTAACGTGGATAATCGGGGTAATCAGATTGGGCATACTGGTACATCTGCTGCGAGACTTGCTGAGTCGCGGCAATGGGCTGTGGCTGTGACTGTGACTGTCTCTGTGGTACCGCTACTGTCTGTGCTGCATGTGGTGAAACATGCATAGGCTGTGTATTCTGTGAAGTCTGTTGCTGACCCTGATTTTGTCTAGGTGGATGCAGTCTTTCTTTAGTTTTACCTGTCGATATATTATGTTTCAGGACTGGGCATTCATGTACGTAGTGACCTGGCTGCTTGCAATAATTGCATGTCCCTTTAACGGGAGCTGCGGCGTGACCTGTCTGGGTCGTACCCTTTCTCTGACCGTCGGCTGGAACCGACTGGGCCACTAACATTTTCATTTTCGTGTCTTTCATGCGCTTCTGTTCCTGATCCTGTTCTTCTCTAATTCTGTTCTGATGGTATTGTAACATTTGTAACATCTGGGATGGCGTATTTGCTTGCCAAGTACTTTCAACTTTGTACACGCGGTTCTTGACTAATGGCAGGGAATTCTCGACTAATTTTGATACAAAAAGATGCGGGTACGACTCGCTACTCGGCTTAAGGCCACTATTGATAATAAAACATTTCTCGAATCTTGAATAGAAGTCACTAGTATCTTCATCGTGTTTCTGTTTACAGGCCGAAATTGCGTCCCAGTCTTCCTTTCTAGTTGTCAGTAATCTGGGCAGAACCTGTACTATTAAACCTGGTAATGCTTTAGTTTTCTCCCCAAGGCCTAGCCCAGGGGTACGAAGTTTCTCCTCGTCCTCTATTTCTGTCCACACAATCTTTTTATCTCCCACCTCCCATTCTCTTTCCTTCAGCTTCTCGTAGATGCCAGTGGGCAGCAGTACCTTTAACATTTTCATAATATCTTCATATGTGTAATCTCCCATCAGTAACATGTCTTTAAGTTCTCTGTGAAAACCTGCAGGGTCTTTATCGTGACACGGTACTAGTTTCTTCATTTCCAATAGTTCTAACTTGGTCAGAGGTGTGTGTACATACACACGTTTCAGGGCGTTATCAGTACCCATGACTGGGTGTACTTCTCGTAAGGGGTTCTGACTTTCAATGCCATGCAGACGCTCCATGTGATAAATTTTTCTTTCTGGGGGCGGAGCGGGAACGTATTCGGAGCTTAAGAACGTGTTATATCTGTGCCGTTGTTCTAGAATTATTTGAATTAACTTGGTACTTAGGCCTCTCCATCTATCCATGAGTAGTGCTTCTAATGTATCGTGTAAGGGACCTGGGTCAGAATGTTGATGTCTGAATAACGTGAGAAGGTGCTGAATCATGTATACACCTGCTAATTTCTGCTCGTCTGGGGAAAGGTTCAGGAATGTCTGCGCTACTGTGTCATCATTGTATATGTTCGGATTGTCAGCCCATAATACAGCTGACCGGGCTAGTTCTTGTTCATCCATAGAATTTAGTACATGGTACCCCATTCGTTCTCGAAGCATTTTATCAGTCTCTTGAAACTGATGTTCAGGAGAATTCGGTTTTGTTATGCCAGAGAGGAAGACTCTCTTGCTTTCTGGACGAATGCCTTTCCTAAGATAAGTTCCTTTACCTACATACGCTATTGTGTCTGTAGTCTTTTCTGGTTCTTCAGATCCTTCCTCCTCTTCAGAGGAAGCTTCTTCTTTCTCATTCTCGTGTACTTCTATTACTGCTCTTCTTATTTTCCTGTACATGCTGGCTATACAATTCTGTTTATCATGCTTTCCTTCGGCTATATTTTGACCCCACTTTGTTAGGGCATCCATTTCATCCTGTTCTGTCTCAGGCCTGTCTCGTTCTCTTATTAAGCAATTTATGAAAAAACGTAGTATATATGCTTGAGTGTCGACTTTCTGATGTGCCATGGCCTCCTTAATACTTTCAGGGTTTTCCCCAGTCCGGACAAAATTATATATCCTATCTAGGTGCTGTTTCATTCCTGAGAATAACACTAGGTAATCTGTAGCTTGTCGTAAACGTAGCGATGCCATCAACATCCTATCGTCTTTACCGGGTACTGGATCGTATCTGCAAACTTGAAGCGGTTCTTTGAGTATGTCGAGACGGGGTGATTGGAATGAAAAGGGCCTCTGCATGTCCCTAAGGTTTAATCTGTGTGTTGCTGGCGGGGTCTGGTAACCCCTGGTCGCGCCTCCTGGGGCGGAGGATTGAGCATTATCTCTCTGTGGAGTCTGTATCTGTACTTGAATTTGTCTTTTAGTAGGATCAGGCGCAAGCGGATTCTGTATCTTAACCTTAGGTGAGGGAAGTGGTGGAGGTGGAGGAACGACAAAATAATGTGGTAAATATTTGATTTACCGTCCTAATTTCTATGCAGGTAAGTACTTAATCAATAATAACTCAATCGGAAAGAAAAAGGCAGAGTCCGTGGTGTTAGAGTTCTTAGGGGTTTTATTCCTTAAAAAGGAATGGTCATGACCGGATATCTTGTTACTGCCACCACTGGGGTGCAGGAAGGGATAGAGCAATATTTTCCTGGTGGAGAGTTCTGTTGCAGAGACCACAAGGAGGATGTATCGTCTGGCATGGTCAGAATTTGGTGCTTTCATGGGTTGGGGTCAGGAATCTGGTATGGGTGACAAGTCTGCGGTGGAACAGGGAGTGAAGAGTTTTGTGCTGTGTTGCAGTGACAAGGGTTTGACTGAGGCTACGATTTCCGGTAAATTGACAGGGATCTCCTTCTACTGTCCTTTGTTTCTGGGTTTTGATCCAACTAAAGATTTGATTGTGAGCAGAATGCTACGGGGCTGGGGTAGGGAATGTAGGATTGGGGGGTAGACTGCGGGAGGTGGTTACATTTGAGCTACTGGTCCGGCTGGTTGGGGTGTTGCCGGAATGCTGCTATGACCTTTTTGAGGCTGGCCTCTTTCGTTTGGGTATGGTGTGGATGTTTTTTGGGGCATTTAGGGTGTCTGAACTGTTGGGTACGAGGAGGATGGCTGACAGGTTGTTTGAGGAGATTCGGGTGGATGAACGTCGCCTGGGGATTTGGTTGCGGTGCTCAAAGACTGATCAGTTGGGCAGGGGTAAATGGGTGTGGCTGAATGAGACGGATGGTGGGGCGGTCTGCCCGGTGGCTGAGTGGAGGACTTTCCTGGGGATGGCACGTGTGTCGGAAGCTGAGATTTTCTGTCACGCATCGGGCGCGCGAATGACGGCTGGCCAATTGTTGGAGGTGTTGCGCAAGGCCTTGGGTCGACTGGGTTTGGATGCGTCTGGCTTCGGGACTCACTCCTTTAGGATTGGGGCTGCGACAGCTGCGGCCTGTTTGGGGTGGTCCTGGGACAGGATTAGGTGGATTGGGCGGTGGAAGTCACGATGTTGTGAGCGGTATGTGAGAAAATGAGATGGTCCTAGGTAGTCAGTTGATTGGGACGTGGAGTTTGTGTTTCTGTTCTAACATCTTTCTTTTCGTAGGTTGCGTGGGTGGACCGGGGACTAAGACGGTGACCTGGATTGTTGGGCACTCCTTCGTGCACTGGGCGTCTAAATATGCGAAACAACAGGTGTACTGCGGTAACCTGGGACTGAAAGGACACTTGCATGAGGTACAATGGTGGGAAAAAGGAGGCATGCGATGGGGGCACTACTGCCCTGGCTCGCGAAGATGATTCCGCAAAGAGGATGCCCGGATTGGTTGAATATCCATCTGGGAGAAAATGACTTGGTACAGCTGTCAGGTTTGGCGCTTTTGAAGCTGATGCAGAGGGATCTAGAGGTGTTGAAGTCTACGCTTGCAGGGACCTGCATTGCCTGGACGGAGTTGGTCCCCAGGAAAGTATGGAGATGGGCAATGAGGCATGGGGCAATTGAAAAGGCACGAAGGAAACTCAATAGGGCAATGAGACTTTTTTGTGGGGACAAGGACATCAAAGTGATCTCACACGGAGGAATTCGACTGGAGGAGCCTTTCGTTTTTAGAGACGACGGAGTGCACCTGTCACGTTTGGGAAACGCCTATTACGTGATGGAAATGAGAGATGTGGTGAGCAAGTTGTGGAATGAGGCGATCTGGTGTTGCAGGGAGTGAGTGCGGACGGTGTGCCTGGTGTGTGGAACTGCGTAACCGGGGGTGGGGGGGGGGGCAGGGAACTGCCCTACAGGGGGTTCCCTGGTTGGCGGTACTTTGAAGGGACAGGGGGGTCAAG
This sequence comes from Lissotriton vulgaris, assembly GCF_964263255.1. NCBI lineage: Eukaryota > Metazoa > Chordata > Amphibia > Caudata > Salamandridae > Lissotriton > Lissotriton vulgaris. The sequence goes on along the minus strand of NC_141691.1, from coordinate 232,662,916 downwards.
AGCGGGCACACCCATCCCTTGGGGGGGGGGGAGTTCGAATGGCGAATAGAGGCATGACTGGAAGAACACAAGGAGCGGGCTCGATGACAGGTGATTGCTGAGTATGAATAAGGTTCGGCATGGGGCATGTAGTGGTTTGTGATGAGGTGGCGAACGGGTGAAGCGGATGAGAAGGGAGTACGGGTGGGGGGTTTTGATGTTACTTACCTGTTGATGTTTATTGTTATGTAAAGATTATGCAGCCTGGTCTAATAAAATGGCCTTTTACGCTGACACACTGCGTGGTCTGTTTATTGCATGATGCCGGGCCCCGGGGGAAGCACAGTCGCAGACTAGTCTTCCCCCGGGGTCTTTCGCGCACTGATAGGACAGGCAGGGGATCGGGAGGAGTTTAGGGGGTGGGTATAAGGCGCAGGGGAGGAAGGAAACTTCCTCTTCCTGCACCTGGCACCATCGGGAGGGTTAGCGAAAGGCCTCCCACCCACCCTGCAGTTTGGGGTGTGGTTTTGGGTCGGTCTATGGTGTTGCCAGTGTTAAGCCAGAGCTGCTTTAGGCGGTACTTTGAAGGGACAGGTGGGTCGAGAGCGGGCACAACCATACCTTTGGGGGGGAGTTCGAATTGCGGATGGAGGCATGACTGGAAGGACACAAGTAGCGGGCTGGATGACAGGTGATTGCTGGGTATGAATAAGGCACAGTATGGGGCATGTAGTGGTTTGTGATGAGGTGGAAGGGGTGAAGCGGATGAGAAGGGAGTGCGAGTGGGGGGTTTTGATGTTACTTACCTGTTGATGTTTATTGTTATGTAAAGATTACGCAGCCTGGTCTAATAAAATGGCCTTTTACGCTGACACACTGCGTGGTCTGTTTATTGCGCGAATCACTGTGGCCAGAGCACTGCTGCAAATAATCACGGCCGGAGCGCTAAGGATTATTCATGGCACCCGGCTATGACGCTCGCAGCACTGCCTGCTTTACCTCGCATCGGCCCTAGCCGCCGTGTGCTCTCAGCTGCTGTTTATTTTACCCCACCCAGCAGTAAAGGGAGATGAAGACTGGATGGCCCTGCCCGGGACTCATGGGAGTCAGGACAGTACAGCGGCCTGGACTGCTTTCACTGGAGGTAAGTCTAGGGGCCAACTTGAATTGCCGAGGCCTACGGTGCCTCAGGCCTGAGCCTGCCTTTCAGCCTGCTGTAGACCAGAGACAGTGGCCATGGAGGCTTTCACTGGAGGCGGGCCTGGGGGGCCAACTTGATGATTGCCATGGTGGCTCAGGCCTGAGCCTGCCTTTCAGCCTGCTGTAGACTAGAGTCTAACTGCAATTATAGAGCGTGCAAGGCCAGAATTGGTTTAAGAAGTTATAGGAGCCCGTAACCAATATACTGCTTCTGGAGATGTCCAGGAGACTCTTGAGCAGGCATTTGACATGCATACCTGGTTGATGGAAAGATAATTTTTTCTTACATTGATATTGTGACGTGGGTAGTGAGATGGTCTAGCATCGAGCTTTGCTAGGGAAAGGTTGGTTTTTTTGCTGAATAAAGGTCCCCAGTACAGTGATCGTTTCTTAAATTAGTTTAAAGGAAGATCTGTATTATATTCTATTGACTCACCTGCTTTTGCATTCACAATCCTGAAGCACTGTAACGCTGACAATTGTAACCTGCATTAGAGTTGTTTAGCAATATAATTTGAAAGGTAATTCTTCCACAAGAAACTATTTAAAACAGTACACATTTTACTTTATCGCCCAGCATCAGTCCACAGACCTGCAAGTCCCTGAACTTACTGTCTCTCGAGTGCTGCTCTCCTTGATTCTCTCTCTCTTTCTTTCATTGTCGTTATGAATGACAGCTCTTACCTGTTTATGTGCTATAGTACATATATATGTTTCCCTCGTCTTCATTGCTTGATTTTGCTCACGAGAAAGTGTCACTCATAGCCGTTGAAAAGTCACTCATAATTCCACTGATATCTGAAAATGTCACACATGCGTGGCTCGTCCCTGAACTACACAGTGTGTGACCTGAGTCCAGACAGAATGAGACTCTTGTTGTCTCACTGTGTGTGACTGCAGAGAACCTCAGTGTATCACAGAAGGGCAGGCAGCTGATGCAGACTGTGCACTAAATTTATGAAGCAGTTGTAATAACAATCAGTGACATCATTAGTGCAGTCTCACACTTAGTCTCATTTACTTATATTTCCAGCAAGGTGAAGGGTGCGCCAGCCCGGATATTTCGGTTTTTCGTCCACCTACAGCCATGGCAGTGGAGTGGCCGCAACAAATCATCCCGCGGCAAACACGGTGCTTGGGCTTGCATGATCGAGGTAACTAATAGCGGCCATACTACGTGTCTCTCTGACCTCTTTCAAGTACTCGCCGTCCTTTTTCCCCAGCACCCCTAACCCCCACGGACGGCAATCTAAGGGATAGCCCCGGGCGCCACAAGCTCTAGCTATGCCATTGATGGTGTGGGTGGTTGGCAGAACAACAGATGTTTTGAAATTTGGATGCCGACCGGATGGCAATGGCAGTGGGTGGTATTATGGGTGTCAAGATACTGAGCATTCTTTGTTTTTAGGGGAGGGATGATAAGAGTGTATTGGGGGGTACCAGTGTAGAGGGCTGGGGCAGGCCAGGGGGTGTTGTGAAGGCTCCTCATGACTTCTTTACTCCTGCACAGCTGATGTCAGATAAAATGCAGGGGCATGCACGACATAAAATGTAAGGTGGGTACCGGTGAATAATGAGCATGCTTTTCATTTTTTCAGGGTTCTGCGTGACGTCATACACTACTCCTGCTTTGTTCCCATTGTCTATTTGATGACATTCAGATCCTCTCAGTGGAAAACATCCTCGTTATTCACTGCAACATCTACATTTCCATAGTTTATGGAATGTTCTCTTACAAATGTAGTCAATTGCTGTGGTGCTGTAAGTGAAATGGTAGATGGCACTTTACTTTAGTTTAAGCATATTGCACTTTAGGAAAAACCACCTTAAATTGTTTTCTTTCGATTTTTCATTACGTAATGCCCCTTTTGTGATATGTGATGTGGTGTTTAGGAGGAGCAGGTAACACATAAACCCAACCAGGACACAAAAATATGTTTTAGAATGACACTTGTTGAAATGTTTCATTTGATTTGTTAGACGCACTGTTCAAATATGTGTTCATTAGTGCAGGTGTGCATTGACATGATGTAGGGATAACCAGGTATTTCGGTTAAAATTCCATGTTTGGAGGAGGTGCTTGGTAATCCTCAGAAACTCCACCATCTTTCACATAATTAATGGACATACAGGTTTAAAAAAAGCTTTAAAATGTATTACAGGACAATGGAAGACCGCATGTGCAACTTTCTGCAGAGACAATGTACTAGTCTTACCTCTGTGATGTTGCTGAATGCAAAGGATCATTGAAAAAGGTCAATATTATATCTCAAATGTGAATGAGTAGACTGCCTTTGCTTCGCATTAGCGAAAATGAAGGCCGAATGACACATGCTACTTGACAGAAGTGATTCACTTACCATGGCTTGTTGAGTTAATGAATTAAGTCAAGCTCAAGGAGCAGTCTGATTGGAAATGATGTAAGCTGTCACCATTTTATGTCTACTTAGTTTCGCAAAGCATGCAAGAACCTCCTGCGAATCGACCTTCCTGCAACATGTGTTTCAGTACCCATGGGGTTTGACATTAATTGATAAAACCGGCAGAGAGTGAAAAAATACACTTCATTCAGCTTCAATGAGTCACTAAATTATGGTGGGCTGAAGCACGACCAAGACTATAGACAAAGCATAAAAAACGTACGGATTGTAAGAGAATAAATACATTTGTTTAAAAAGCCCATAGTATTAAAAATGAACAGGTCGTCTTGTAGTTATATATATTTTTTGTTTTTTAATTATATTTCACAGTAACCCGTTATGTATCATATATATATATAGATACATATCTATATATATATATATATGATACATAACGGGCTACTGAGAAATATACTTAAAAAACTAAAAATATATAACTAAAATATAATAGATTGCACAGTGCAGACAAACATCCAACACTGTGCAATCATCGCAAACAGCGTACTACGCAGCTTGCGCAGCTTGCGTATTGCGAAGTGCACTTTGTGTAGCTACGCGTAGCTCTACTTCATGAATTACGCCCAGGGTTAATCACAACTTACATCACTGATGACTTCATCTAGTTACTGTGAGTGTTTTAAAAAAAGATTATGAGTGTTAACTATATACAAAGGTATATTGGTGAATCAGTGGGTGTATGAGTTCCTGTATGGATGATTCAGTGAGTGATTTGGTGTTTCAGTGCATGTGTGGGTGAGTGAGTGTTCATATGGCTTTGTGGGTGAGTGAGTGGATTTGTCAGTGGTATATGGGTGAGTAACTAGGTATGGGAAAGGCAGTATAGGTGAATGATGGGGTATATGAGTAAATGTGATAGTGGCTGTATGGGTGAGTGAATATGCGTTAGTATCTGTATGAGTAAGTAAGTATGTGTGTAACTGTATGGGTGAGTACGTGTATATACGATTTACTGTATGAGTGAGTGAGTAGGTGTGTGAGTAGCTCTATGGATGACTGAGTCAGTGTCTAAGTGGCTGTATTGGTGTATGAGTGGATATATCAGTGTTGTTATTAGTAAGTGGGTGTATGAGTGACTGTATGGGTGAGTGAGTGGATGTGTGTGTAGAACTATGAATCAGTAAGTGGGTGTGTAAGTACTGGTATTGGTCTGTGACTGGATTTGTGAATGGTAACAGGAGGGGTATTTGGCCCCCTAAGATGTCCTTGGGGGCAACAACATCTCCTGTTACCTCCAGTAAGTCCCACACAGCTTGATTGCTTAGAGTTCTTCGAAGGCCATGCTCCATTTCTTCACCACTCTGCATACACACTTCCTGGCATACTACTGGTTGGAGAACGAAGTCCCCTTGGCTGCTGAGGGTACTTGGGGGCCACAACTTGCTGAGAGGTCTTCAGAGGCCGTGGAACCTTTTTCCACCACTCTGCAAACAGACCTCTTGGTGCACTACTGGTTGAGAAATGAAGTCCACTTTACTCCTGAAAGTCCTTGTGGGTCAACTACTAACCCCGGGCAGAGCAGGCGAAGTTGCTTTACGTGGATTTCTACGCTCCGCTTCACTCTGCGCCTCCCACCCCGCAATAAATATTGTTTAAATAAAACTTACCATTAAAGTAAAATAAAAGCACACTTACGGTACCGGGGTGTACCGGGCTGCCCTCCTTCTCCTCACCGTAGTCCTGTACGTCATGGTAGGACTGCGCATTCACACGCATGTGCAGTCCTACCATGACGTAGGTCTGACGTAGGGGATTACGGCGAGGAAGAGGAGGGTAGCCCAGAATGCCGTGATAAGGTAAGTGTGCTTTTATTGTATTGTTGGGGTGGGAGGCGGGAGGGTCTGGGGCTGAACTCTGATACGCTGCGGAGTCGGACGTTTTGCAGGAACTTCTCGTTCTCCGCGGAACACAGAGTATGCAAAATTCCGCGAATCCACCAGCGGAGTGGAGTTCGTGCCCAGGGTTACCTACTACCCCTCCTGGTTCCTCCAGAAGTCCCACACAGCTGGATTGCTAAGAGGTTGCTGGAGGCCACTCCCCTTTTCTCCAACACTCTGCAAACTCACCTTCTGGCACACCACTGGCTAGGGGAAGAAGTCAAGTTTAGTCCTGAGGCCCTCAAGCGTAAAGTGAAATTCATTCCCCAATCAGTAATGCACCAAGAGGTGCTTTGGCAGTGTGGTGCAGAAAGGGGGCGGGCCTCTGGAAACTTGCTGGTGCTTTCTTCATTTGTTAGGGAAGGGGGCCCTGTGACCCCCTATTCCCTGGACCAATTGTGGCCGCGGGCACCACATCCCCTGGGGCCAGGCTTTTTTTGTTTAGGGTAAAGGGGTGTGCGGCCACCATTCATGGACCATTTTCATCCCCTTGAAACCCATTCCCCAGAGTCCAGCCTTTTATTTTTTAAATGTTATCATTTTAACTAAAGGGAGGAGGACCAACAGGCCACCTCGCAATACGATGTTGGCCCCTAGGACCGGAATCCCAGAGGCCAGGCCTTTTTTTTTTTTATTAAAGGTAGACGGGACGAGTGCCCCCCTCCCTGGGCCAATTTAGACCCCAGGGACCTCCATCCCCTGGGGCCCAGTCTTTTGTATATGTGGCCTCCCTACCTAAACCGATTTCGGCCCTGGGAACCCCAACCTCCTGTTTCTGGCCTTTCAAAGATGGGGATTATGCATCTCCTCTCCTTGGCCCCAGGGACCCCATTACCCAGGGCCTGGCTGTATAAAGTGGGTGCCTCAAGGGCACCCACCCTCCACTGGGACCACAGGAGAATCTTTAGGCCCCCCGGTCCCTGCCAGCTTCCTGTGTCCTGCAGGAGTGGACCTTGCTTTTGGACAGAGGCAGTTGCAGCTTCCTTTGAGCTTTTTTTATGCAGAGTTTGCTATGCCTTTGCAGGAGCGGTAATAGCAAACTGCAATGTCCCGTGTGGGCACTCTGGGACATTGCTGGAGCCAGCCTGGGGTGTTGCAGTCCCAAGGGCCAATAATGGTTTCAGGCGGGGGGCCATGCAGCCGTTGTTTTTCAGAGATGCTGCTTGGAAAGTGCAGGACTTGTGTGCCTAGCGGAAGTGGGCTCTCCGTAACAACTTTTATACAAGGCATTGTTAGTGCATAATTAGGGGACTTGCCACTTGCATGTCATTGGTTCAAGCAGAGATACCGCCTACCCGTAAAGGTTCTGGTCAGGGCAAGGTGTGCACATAGCATAAGCCTAATAGGCTGTGAGTGTGTGGAGAAAGTGGGCTATCCATGAGGATTTCTGACTAGGCATAAGGTGTGTGTAGCAGGTACTTGGCTACCTAAGGGGCATTGATGTTTGGAGGGAGTAGGGTTTCAATGATGACTTCTGTATAAGGGATATGCAAGCAACATTATCCACAAGGAAAAACAAGGAGCCTCTATTTAGTTATAGTATGTGCTCTTGGCATCATTTATAGAAACAATTTAGGAGATTTGGTAAGGAAAACAAGGTGGATAATACAGTTATAACAGCACTGTAGTACATAAATGAAAATAATTGGATTAACCCAAGAGGCACAAGGTGCTCGTGGTTTGTGAGTGAAAACCAGGTTAGCAGCTCTGGTGACAGTGTGAGCAGCGTGAACGGCGCAACGTGACTGGTGTAAAGACATATACAGTGAGTAGTTATCACAGTGTGGTTCTGATAGATTCAGTAGGTCCGGTTATATCACAATTCTATTTCATTGTTCATGAACCACTTTGTGAAGAAGCGCCTATGATTGCGCTGGTGTGTCGACGGCGTTTTGATCCATAGAAATCAGGATCATCTTCAGGACAAGGATGGGTTGAAGACAGTGCGGTAGCAGGAGTGGACGCCAGCCGCAATCGAGCATTCTGCCGATTCTTCGCAGAGGAGAGATTTACTCCCCCGAGATCGATCACTTCGGGATCTACTTCTTTCTAGCGCCGGACAGCGATCATCCACCACCGGCCAGCCTCAACAGCAAGATCGGCGCTTGAGACACACACCGGCCTGCCTATCGCGAACCTCTGCTGCCACTGGATTTCAAAGCAGTCCACTCCTGCTACCGCACTGTCTTCAACCCATCCTTGTCCTGAAGATGTGTAATGTGTTTCAAATTGGGTGGGAGATAAGAACCTTACTGATACTGATCATTATTCTTCATTTGACCATCTACATATCTGTGTAATGTGTTTCAAATTGGGTGGGAGATAAGAACCTTACTCATACTGATTAGAGACAAAATGTAAATTTGTTATTGTGTGGTGCGCCCTATATTTGATTATACCTCGAGCTGTAGCTTAATATTATGCTTGGGTAGTAGGACTGCTTATCTGCAGTCTGTCCTACCACCTATAACCAAGAAAAGGGAAACCTCTGTATTTTGTAGTCTATATACCCGTTCCCTTTTCAGCATAAAGGGTGTCTCCCTATTTATTTTATACATTGTAGGGGTTTAACCACCCAATGGAGCTTAAATTCCTGAAGGGAATATGCATTCCCTGACCTATGCCCACATTTTATTATTGGTCCCTGCTACTCCAGTGGGAGACAACATGGATGCCCTTGTGCTCTTGTGGCAGTTCAGAAGGTCCACTTCAGATCGATTTTATCTTCATAATACCAGCCCAAAGTCACTCGATAGAGCTTTAGCATTGGTGAGGCTTCTAGGATTATACGGTTTAAGGAACCAATTTATGCATCAAGGTTATCTAAATTATGTGGCGCAATGTGCAAATTATGCAGCACATTCCCTGGCACTCCTATTTTTTTCATTTTATTTAGAAACAACATTTATATCTCTCCTCTAGGTAATGTTAGGATTGCCTTAAAACATCTTTTAAGTGTAATTTTCAATTGAGAAAAGATACAGACTTGGAGTTTGGTCTCTGGACTCACAATTTGAAATCACAACTTATGGTGAAGTCAGATTTAAATTGAAAGTCTGAAAATGCCACTTCTAGTAAGTTGTCATTTTCTTACTTTAACCATTCTGTACCTCTGCCTGTCTCTGACTACATGTCTGGGTTGGGTGGCAGCTGGGATTTATGTATTCTCTATAGAAAGTCGCACAAAGGGAGCCGAGTGTGGCATTTGCATCCTGATGTTCCATCACCAGGCTGATGAGCCTTCTTGAGGTAGAGTGAGAGGGATGAGCTGACACCTGTACCGGAATAGGTCTGTACCTATCCCCACACATAGAGCTGCACACCCCCTGTAGTGAGTCTGGAGGCAGGGAAGGCAGGGACCTTGTGACCTTCAAAGGCCTCTTTGAAGTCTCCCCCACCTCAAAGGCACCTTTGAGCACCCCTGACACCACCAATCAGAACTTGCTGGAACCAAGGATATTCTGCCTAGACGAAGAGCTGCTGTGCTGTAGGAGGGGCTGCCACTAGGGTAACTGATCTGCTGTGTTCTCTAAAGTGTCAGGGTCCCAAAAGCCTTCTTTCAACTCTGCTGGTGCCTCTGGACTCTGCCATGTGTGAGTCCTACCAGAGGGGGAGCACAGATTAATTTAGGTTCTGTATCTGACTTACCCTGACTAGGGAGTTGGTCCTTACTTGGACAGGGTGCAAACGTCTGACAACTAGAGACCCAAGTTCTAACACCCCTTATAGTGCATACAACTGTCTTTTTACAATTTCTGGGTCCTGGGGTACTCCCACAGGACCTGGACTGTAAGTGAAACTGACACAGAACGCCAATGGAAAATTTTTATATGTTCGCTTGTGTACAGCAGGACCATCTAAAGTGAACAATACAATGATAGAATGTATACTGTCAGGATAGGCTGTGCAGGTAGGGTACAGGGTGTTACTGTAGGCCATGTAAGTCATACTCTACAGCCACCGCTGCTTTATCTGTCTATAAGTGTATCTGCTAGAGTGTAGGCTGCCAACAACAGGTTTGTATGCAGGGCATGTAGGCAGTCCCTACTATACACAGCAATCGTCTGCATGCAGTGACAAGCCTTAATCAGAGGTTGAGCTCCAAAATAGAGGTCCATGGGGAATATGATTAAAACCCCTGAGACATGCAGTAAAGTGCACTGAAAAAGCATGTGTGGGGTTGACTCCTGCCCCCTCTCCAAGCAATAGGGTAAACAAAATCACTGGGGTAACCCTACCCATGTTTACAGTTGTTCTGGTGTGCCCTACCACAATCAATCACACATCATCGCTCTCTAACTACATCCAACATGGTAGAACCTTTCTTCCCCTGTGCTGAGCTGATGTGCCCACCCAAAAGGTTTGGCCAGGAAAATTAGCAACCCCTTTTCTATGGTCACTCAAAACCACTTCTAGTGGCAGCTTCTCCCCCACTGGGGTTGGTGCCTGGCTGACTAGACAAAGGATAATGCAGGGCCAGCTTTTAGCTACAACCACCTCTGACAGATTAGGGCTCTTTGAAGTTAATAACGTTCCTGTGCAATGCCCAAATTCTTATCCTGTTAGAGGAACACAACACCACGCCACACCCAAGGATTTTGTCTGAGCTCTTGGAGCAAGGTCCCACCTCTTCAATGAGCTATTCAGTTCCTGGGTGACAGCTGGAATCTCACACAAATAGGCTTCTATAGGCTTTTGACAGGCAAAAGGTGACTTTTTAAAAGGACATTTTGTAAAAAATGTAGTACCAATCCATTTTACCAATGAATTGAGTTTGTAATAATATTTTAAAAAGTGCAGAAATTGAGATTTGAGCCGATTCCCAGTATTAGATAGCTATTAACTTGAATAATGTATCCCATTTCTCTCCTATGGAACTGCTAACCCTCCCACAGTGAAAATAGTTTTAGGCCCTTGTCACTGTAAGGACATGTTTAACATTAAACTTCTAGATATCCTACTTTTAACGACCATGCACATTCCCTTATTAGGTATTAGCACTTAGTTAGGGATGAGTGATTAATATTTAAAAAGCATAGTTTAGCTCTGTCAAAATGATTATATGTGACAGGCCGGATTTACAGTTTTAACTGCATTCACAGGCTATAGTAGAATGGCTGCAGTCAGGTTTGGCACTGTCATTCTGGTGGGGGCACAGTGGGTGATACAGTCCAATAGTGTCATTTAACTTCCTGCCCCTGAAAACACTTTGTACTATACAATATGGACTTTTTGGAAAGTATAATTCGCTAATAAAGGGGTATATCTACTTTGACATATTTTAGGGGTCAGGGCATATTCACTGGGCACTAGAAAGTAATGTCATAGTTTGCAAAGTCCAAAAACAACTTGCAAAGGAACAGTAAAAAAGCTAATATACAGGTGTCCATTAGCCACAACAGTTCTAAAGCAAATAGTAAAAATAAAATAAAAACACAAATTCTCCTAAAAAAGAGCAACAAACCTAAAAAAACAGTCTTTGGGCGCTCTCTGCTCTGCTATTCCTTCGGCTTTCCTTTCACACCAGACTACCGCTGCTATCTCATTTTCGGTCACTGTACAGGCAAGCACTCTATCCTGTAGACTATGCTATCCTTTTTTAAACAAAGAGAATCCAACTTGGAGGAAGGGAGAAGTGTTCAACAGATGGTGTTGGAGCACTTAGTGTTTTGTAAAATACCCCTCACACACCAAAAGGCCCCTTGGTGTCATGTTTCATCATCGGGGTCTTCGCACCCCTCTAACGGGATGCGGCGTGCTGCGACCTACGACTACGTGGGAGCACTTATAGTTATTTACTATATGTGGTGCATGTGTATTGGGTGTATTTACAAGTGAGTGGTGGGACGTGGTGAAGGTTTAAAAAGTACCTGGCAGTTTACTTGAATTTTTTTTATTCCTAACTCCGGCTGGTACTATTAAAAAAAGCGCAATGTGAGGTTAAACCTGTCGTGTTAATGGACAGAACCTCAGGTGTGCGTCGACATGTTTCGGAGGCAAAGCTCCTTCTTCAGGATGGGGGCACAACTTCCCCACCGTACTCACGTTTCATTAATTATGTATCAAAATGTAATAAAGTTGATAAATATCAAAAGTGAAAATACTAAGAGGCTATAATGTGCCTACAGCGGTATGCTACAAGTACAATGACTTATGAAGTGTGCTTGCTTGCTTCATGAGCAATAGGAACGTCTGGGGTGTTGCTTTTAATGCAATAGGTACGGGACATACTATTCACCGTCTTACCCCACACGTCTTACCCCACATCAGTGGAGCAGCGTGTGGGGTAAGACGGTGAATAGTATGTCCCGTACCTATTGCAATAAAAGCAACACCCCAGACGTTCCTATTGCTCATGAAGCAACCAAGCAAGCTTCATAAGTCATTGTACTTGTAGCATACCGCTGTAGGCACATTATAGCCTCTTAGTATTTTCATTTTGATATTTATCAACTTTATTAAATTTTGATACATAATTAATGAAACGTGAGTAAGGTGGGGAAGTTGTGCCCCCGTCCTGAAGAAGGAGTTTTGCCTCCGAAACATGTCGAGGCACACCTGAGGTTCTGTCCATTAACACGACAGGTTTAACCACACATTGCACTTTTTTTTAATAGTACCAGCCAGAGTTAGGAATACATTTTTTTTGAGTAAACTCATGTGCCAGGTACTTTTTAAACCTTCACCACGTCCCACCACTCACTTGTAAATACACCCAATACACATGCACCACATATAGTAATTAACTATAAGTGCTCCCACGTAGTCGTAGGTCGCAGCACGCCGCATCCCGTTAGAGGGGTGTGAAGACCCCGATGATGAAGCATGACACCAAGGGGCCTTTTGGTGTGTGAGGGGTATTTTACAAAACACTAAGTGCTCCAACACCATCTGTTGAACACTTCTCTCTTCCTCTGAATTGGATTCTCTTTGTTTAAAAAAGTAGTTTGTGGAGCAAGAATCCTTCTCTATTTAGCTCTACCTCCCCATCCTGTTGTTTGTACGACTATGCTATCCTAGCAGGAGCAGGGCTTAGGAGATGATCAGTCAGCAGTCCAATACTCCTAACAGTGCTCCACTTGCAAGAGTGTCGTAGAGGATAAAACCGTATGCTTGACTTCTACTTTCATAAGTCTCCGAGGAACAAGTCAGAATCTGTCTCTCGAAGTCTGCCAGGCTGATTTCTCATAAAAACTACTCCAGTATTTAGGTAAAACTAAGAACCCACTTACTCTGTTTGCCTACCAGCATTCAGCTGTTGAATATTGGTCTGAGAGAAAGCATGGATCTTATTTCTGGAGATTATTTTCCAATCTCTGAGGCCCCCAGTATTGTTACCCAAGCTTTACCATTAGCTGTCTTGGAAGAGGAGCTCCACCCTGGTGCTGAAGAGGCAGATCAATGGTGCACCTGCTGCCATGAGTGTAAAATGGAAAGTAAACCATTGCAGAGCCATCCTGACAACAGAATGTGCTCAGAGTTCTAGAAATGTAGCAGGATCTTAAATAAAACTAGTCATCTCCTGCTGCAGAACTGTGCCTCTGTCACCTGAAGATTATAGAAGTTTACAATGAATGAGAAAACATATACTTGGCTATGAACACTTACTTCATTCTTGCCTCTCAATTTAAATTGTATCAGTTCTCCCTGCTAATAATGTGGTCAGAGGTACTTATTATTCTGATCTGGATTTCACTTATCATCTTGACAAAAAACATATTTTATTGCATATTCAACTCTTTTTAACACTGCAAATAGATTTCATAAAGGGAGAACCTCTTGTATGTTTCAGACTAAAATAAGCTTACTTTCCAAATTTCCTCATTGCAAACCATTAAAAAAAACTTGGAGTCAATTTTAGTATGCTCGGTTGCATCAGCAGATGTCATACTACCTACATCTTTCTCTATGGAGAACTAGACACATTTCTGTTAATGACAACTCGATGATTGCTAATATTTCAAGTAATTCAGCACCAAATGATTGTATATTAAATTTAAGATAAGAAGATGTGAACATGTTAAACATTCACAAACACAATTAGCGTACTATCAGCAATGTTACTAAAATAAATTGACCATTTTGCATTTTGACTACAATACTCACCAAACATGTTAAAGACAACCATGAACACATCTTATGTGGCCTTTAAGAACTAGGGAAGCTAGACATGCTTTACCAATGGTTGCAATAATACCCCCTAATGGATTAATGAGGCTTGTAAATCAGGTCCTTGCCAATTCTAGTTCATCTTCAATGCAAGTAGAATCAGTTATTCCAAATTTCCGATACTAATTGAGGGCATTAATCTAACATTAGTTACTCGTTTAAGAGATGGATGTAATAGGCCTACTTGAGACAAAAATCAGATGTCCTGTTTGCCCACCTCTATGATCTCTAGCACTGTATAGAGTGAATTGAAAGCTAGTGTTACCAATGGCTCAGCCATTGTTTGTTCTGCTGTAAAAAAAACATTTGGATGTTGGATAACACCCATTTGGATGCTGGATTGCTGACAGAAATTATTATGGGCTAATTAGCCAAATCATAATGGCTCATCCAACATCATTTCCACTGGAGTCCATAATTGGAGAAAATGTCCCTGATGCATTGACCGAACAGTGCCAGTGGGTCAGGGACATTTGCAACGTTGGTCCTTAAAGTTCACCTCCCAGTTTGGAAGTACTTTAATAGGGGCCATATTTGGACTAAAGGGACCGGGTGAGGACGTGGTGGCAAAAGGTAGGGAATTCTGGGGACTTGCCTGGTGGCAAGGGGTTGGAATCAGTGGTGGCCAGAACTTCAAGAGGGCAGTAGATTTAGGAGGCTGTGGGGGCAGCAGACGTAAGTGGCTAATGAAATGGAGCTGGTGCCTAACAACCAGATGGGGCATAGGTGAAGTCAGGGGGCTAGAAATGCAGAATGAGGAGATGGAACATTTGTTCCCTTTTAGGGACTGAAAAGCATATTGAAAATTACCAGTTTAAACACAGGAATAATGCACCGGTTGGTAAGGTTTTTACATTTAACAGCTTTGCAAGAACAGCTAAAGATAATTCAGCTGAAGTGTTGCCCAAAACATGAGCAAAGCATGTGCATAACCCTTCGCATTGCTTATAATAGAGGTCCAGTATATCTTCAAAAATTGCATACCGAGTACTACCCTAATCTTTATTTACAATCTCAGGGCCGTATGCTCTTTCAGGTGCCCAGAATCCAACGGGCACGGATGGGTGGTCGGTCATTCAGATACTTGGCCAGCAAACAGTGGAATGACCTCCCCATTGAGCTCCGGATGGAGCCACTGAAGGAAACTTTAGACGCAAACTGAAAACGTACCTTTTTCCAAAACTCTGAGGTCCTGCGCCCTTTCCTTCAGCGGCCTTTTCTCTGGGGTTTTGTGCTAGCAATTAGTTTTAAAGCGCGGGGACACACTGTTGCCTAGTGTAACCAGGCGCTATATGAATGGTGTTATTATTATTATACGCAGGTTCTACCTTGTTTGGCACTAAAAGTACTTAATGGGTGCAAAGGATCTAACAGACAATCTAATCTAAACCTAACCTAAAAACTGCAGATGTTCCTGATAAATAGTTGAAACCATTATGCCAGAAAGATTTAAAGCGAAGAAATTAAAGCTAGGTAATACTAACATATTTCTTACAGGCTTGGGTGTCCATAGAAATACAACCCTAACAACGTCAAATAACTGGTGTAAGTATCTTAATGATTGAAACTATTTTGGAACATGATCGATTTGCTGATTTGGTGGCTATTTGCTGTGCTGTATCCTCTCTTAAATACTACAAATATTTAATTCATTTCCCAACTAAGGAATATTGCCATGGATGGCCAATAGAACGTTTTGTTGTTCTTGTTAGTCTTAAGATTAGTTCCTGAGATGAATACAGCTATATTTCATGTTCTTAGCATTAAAACAGTGACCTTTGACCATGTGGACATTTTAAAAGCTAGTTGGTTGGATAATTTACCTATGTTGATTGATCCTCTAAGGTTCAACTACTAAATTGAAAACTGAAGCGGCTATGATAGCTAAACCACAGTCATCCAGCAATATTCAAAAGAGCCACACAAATGGGACAGTTAATAAAAGCCAGGGTACTGTATTTTGAGAAAGAAAACCCACCCTTTTTAGGAAATAGGGGGTTGACTTGCCAATTACCATCGTTGTTGTCAATAGACAAAACAATACTATCTATGAATATGACTCTGAACAATGAAAATACTTTGGATACTTGCATTTGCAACCAGAAGGAAATAACATCATCATGACATCCTGTAGCTTTAGGTAGTCTGTCATCCCTCTTTACTATTTGATGTGCATGTGATTGCTAGGTGTTATGTAGCATTGCATGCTCTGTTGATGTTTGTGCTGGGATCTATGTTCTGTGTTCCTTCTCCATGGTTGCCAACTCCTGCTGTGCCAGTTGGAGTTGGGGACTGATGGAGAGTAGATCCAGAGGACTGAGCTCCTTATTGCCAATAAAGATAACTTCGACTTTTGAATAATATACGCTGCTTCCATGCCTGCTTTATTTGATACTGCTCGCCTCTTCACAGCCCTAATGTTCTATAGAGTAAAATAGTTTAGGACACAAGTGTCTTGTTTCTATTATTCCTGATTTCACAAATGTAGCAGGTATTTGGGGGACACTGTTGCATGTTAAAGCCTTAGGAGACCTAAATAGTAGACAAGTGTTCTTTGGAAAGATAAAGAGCTATAACAATATAACTAGTTTAGTTTTATTGTCCACAGTTGGGAACCACTCATGATTGCCTGGCCTATAATTATGGAACTGCAACAAGGGTGGATCGTGAGGGAATAAACAAATAATTGGTGTTCACACCTTACCACATGTCAACAAATAGGCTTGTAACACCCATCCTGCTAATCTTTCCCAGCAGAGGTAGACTAAAAGGTCTAAACTTCATTGCCCTTGCTTCACACTGCCTCTAACTTTAGAATGAAGGCAAACAGCAAGAATGAGTGTCACCATCTAAGCATTCAGTTGCATGAGCCAGTTACAGCAATCTATACAGGATGCCAATGGCGTTATTTTCACTACAGCGTGGCTACCTATTGCTCTGATGCTGAAATCCGAGGTCAATAAATGCACACAATACAACTTTATTCTTCTGGACAGAGGTCTTCCCTCCAGGTAGGGAATGACAAATTCCATAATTTCCTTCTTGGCTGAAGTGTTGAAAAAAAGAACCTCGTCTAATTATTGAAGTAATTTGTGCACTTACACCGAAATTCCATGAATAAATCACTTTTTACAGGTGTAAGTTCAGGCCAACCAGAATGGAGCATGGGCCAGCTAAATGAACCGACTGGGCCCGTTGAACACAGTACCTTAAATCCTGGTGCGCGGTTTGTGCAGTGTTCGTTTGTGAGGCTTTCCATTGTCTAGCTTCTGCTCCGAGAAGCTATGCAGTGATGCTTTGCGGGGATTGGCATCGCTTTAAATTTGTCCCTGGAAGCTGTACAGCGAGGCTTTGTGGGGCTTGGCATCACTTTGCTTCAAACCCGGAGAATTGTGCGACATGACTTTGATGGCTTGGCATTTCTGTGCATTGGTTCCAAAGGACTGGCAGCTGTGCAGTGAGGCTTTGCTGGGATTAATGTCACACAGTGTTGGTTCCAGGAAGATTGGCAGCTGTTTGGAGAGGGCTTGTGGGCCTTTGTGATGCTTTCCCTTCGCTTCCGATGAGGACCATGGAAGGTAGAGCACCTTAGGCCCACATCTAAGGGTCCAGGAATAGCATGGCACCACTTTCCAGCACAGTCTCACAGCTTGAGAGTCCAGGTATAGATGCAGGTGGTTAAAGTCTTTGTTATACCTGAGACGTGGGAACAGGAAGCAAGACAGCACACACTTGGAGTCACTCTGGGTTCAAGTGATGCAGGTCTAATCCTTCTACCCAGGCAGGAGAACACCAGGCAGCAGGGCAGCTCAACAAGGCAAGGGCATAGCAAAGCAGCAGTTCAGTAGAGAAGCAGTCCTTTCAGCAGCACAGCAGCTCTTCTACCTGGCAGAGTAGTAAAAGGTTCAGAAGTGTACTGCCTTGGTACAGCCAGAGGCTCCATACTTATACTGAGTTGTGCTCTTGAAGTGAGGTTGACTTTAAAGCAGGCCCTTGAAATGTAAAGGTCCCCCTTTTATCCCATCCCTGGCTCAAGACTATCAGTAGGGGGTAATCTACCCTTTGTGTGGGAAACAGGACACTCCCTATTCAGGTGCAAGTGTCAGCTCCTACTCTCTCTTCCTGCCTAGGAAGATCTATCAGAAGGCAAATTAATGCAGACGAGTTCTCTGTCACACCTAACCCTGGGCGTAGTCCGCGTAGTAGCGCTACGCGTAGCTGCGCGAAGTGCACTTCGCACTATGCAAGCTATGCTTAGCTACGTGAACTGCGTATTGCACTGTGCAAAATGTTGTTCGCACTGATTGCATAGTGCCGGATGCTTGTCCGCACTGTGCAATCAGTGCAAACCGCATCTTGCACAGTGCAAGCAGTCGTTTTCTGCCGCTCAAGTAGATTTCTACTCGAGTGGCAGCTTTCTCAACGCCAACTGGTAGTTTCTCATCGCGAGCGGTCGCAAGCATACGCGACCACTTGCAATGAGAAATCTGACCTCCCCGCATTGAGAATCTCGCCAGGAGGTTTATTTTCCACGCTCGAGATCGGCAACTTGATGTTGCTGATCGCGAAAGAGGAAAAAGTCTCGCCATTGACGTTGAAGACCGCGAGCAAGCAAAAAATGACTGCCATGCTATGCTACGTGTGTTTGCACTGGGCTACGTACAATTCGCATAGTGTGAAGTAGCGCAAACTTCGCAAACTACGCAAGTGCAGCGTAGTACTTCACCCAGGGTTAGTCACACACACGCTTCCTTTGTTTGTGACTGTCTAGAAGGGATGTCCAAAGTGTATCTGTCACTCACCCCAGACATGTATTGGAGTGGGAGACAGGCACACAGAGCAGTAAGAGCAGAGAAATGGCTACTTGTTAAAAGTGGTCTTATTAAAATAGTGGTATTAACGCCAACTTTACTACTAAAGAGGATTTATCATTACCATTCAATTTGATATAAAACAAGACACAGCTACTCCTTTCTAATCAGGCATTACAGCGGAACAGTTATTAAGGAATATGTAATATTAACCTATGAGAGGAGTAGGCCGCACAGTAGTGAAAAACACATTTGGGTGTTTGTCACTACCAGGACACGCAAACATTTAAAGGTACATGTCCTACCTTTTTCCTCCACAGCCCCCTGCCCTATGGGCTGCCTAGGGCTTACCTTAGGGGTGACGTATGTGTAATAAAAGGGGAGTTTAAGGCTTGGCAAAGGGTTTGAAATGCCAAGTCAAAGTAGTAGTAAACTGCAATAACAGGCCCTGAAGTGGCAGGCCTGAGACAGGTTTGAAAGGCTACGTGTGTGGCTGGCACAATCAATGCTGCATGCCACCTAGTGGTCCTGGACCAATTATTCAACGAAGAGTCAGATTAACAGAATTATTATTTCAATTTATTTAAGCTTACATTAATCAGCTCGCAAACGTCTGCAAATCGTGAAAAAAATCAAAACAAACAGATGTGCAGAAAAACCACTAAGTATTATTACAATATACTTATTTAGTCATTTAAAGGAACAATCTTTAGAGGGTCAAGAAGGTAGGAGAATGTTCTAGGGAACGTGTAAGAAAGAGTGCTCAAGTGTATACATAGGAGTCAAGAGAGCTCAAAGTGTATAGAAAAGAAAAGGGCATATATTTACAAGACTGTACAAAACTGATATCCAATAAACAGTGAGACGCAACCTTGCCACATGCAAATTATTCATTTGAATGATATTTTCAAAAGTATAAGAAGAGTGTCCTTAAGGCTTTAAACAGGGGTAATGGGGAAGGGGAAATTGGTCCAGGTGCAGTAGGGGGTAGCGTTGACGTTTTGATACAGATTATCGGCAACCAAGGTACTTTGATACCTCAGCCTTGTGGCTGCTACCTGTGATGAAGTAAGGACGTCGATCCAATCGTCTCCAGTCGTATAAATTACGCTGTGCCCCGGATTGCCTGATTCATTTAGCATACTCTTGCCACACATACGGGCCTGAATATTACGTTCCTTGGATGGTTTGGGCACCACCATCTTGGTTTATATCTACTGAATAACAGGATTTGTCCTTAGTTGGCCCATGCCACTTTACGGGCATTGGTGTAACCAGGTTTTGGACTCCAATTGAGCATTGCAAGATTGATGAGGGTCCCATCACCTGTCCCCTTGTCCTGAGGAAGATCCGCATGGCTGAGGTATTAACACCTTGCGCGCTAGCGGTTTTCCCACTGTGCACTGGGTTTTTGAAAAACCCACGTTACATGACGAGCTTAGCTCTTCATGAGTGTACGAGAGGCGTAACTCATGACGAGCTGAGCTCGTCATGAGCATAGAAGGGGTTAAAGTCCCTCGGTTGCCGGGATCTTGGAGGATAGGTAGACACCTAGGAGTTGGGCACAGGGGGCCTTGGAGTGCCGGGTGCAGGGGTGTCGTTGGACGTCGGGAAATCTTACCCTCAGCTGGTCACGGTTGGAGGGGTCTCTGGTTGTGAGGCTGCAGGCATCGTCAGGATCATTGAGGAGAGTCTTTGGGCACTAGATTCTGGGTCACAGTCGCCGGGGTGACTTCCTTGTGGTCTTTGTCCTCTCAGGCACAGGTCGGGCTCGGCGGGTGCAGAGTGTGCTGGATTCGCGGTTCCTGGCTGGCACCAGGGTTTGTTGCTGTTTGAGCAGAACCACTGCTCGTGGGAGTCTCAGTCTTTAGATGAGTAAGGCAGGCAGGTCCTCCGGGGTTTTCGAGGTTGCTGTCCGCAGCAGACGCCGGGGTTAAGCAGGAGCAGGTTCAAAGATTAACAGGCCTGTAGGGTTCCGAGGCCAAGTCCGTTGGTGTCGTCCTCTTGTTAGCAGCTGTACGGCAGGTCTTCTTGTTTCTTGTTCTTCTTCTTGTTTTCAAACCGGGATCTGAGGAAGGAAGGGTCAGGGTGCCCCTAAATACAACATTAAGGGGTGTTACAGGTAGGGCAAGGGCAGGGACCAATGGGTCCCTGTCCTGGGGTGAATACACCCCCTATCCTGCTCCTCTCCTGCGGGAGGAGGCAGGGGAGTAGCTCTGATTGGGTAGGGCTCCCCATCCGCAAGATGGCGGTAGTCCAGAGTTGTGCTTCACCTTGCCTCTCCCACCTGAGGGGTGAAGTTGGCACAGGCTGGCACACCCCCTTTCCTCACTTAGGGTTTCCCGCCTATCTTCCAGCCAAAGTGGGGGTCAGAACTGGTGGGGACCAGTTGCTGAGTACAGTGATTGGCACGGGGAAGCTCACAAATGGCTTCCCCAGACCCCCATGAGCGGCGAGTTCTTGACTCAGGGGACCAGCAACATGTCTGGTGGTGGCAGCCTCGGTAGCCACGCAGTCAGGACACTGGGAGTTGGTTAGGTTTCAGGGGGCATCTCTAAGATGCCTTCTGTAGTGCATTTGCCATTAAATCCCACACTGGCATCAGTGTGGGTTTAATGTGCTGAGAAGTTTGAAATCAAACTTGTCAGTCTTCAGTGTACCCATTGTGGTGCTGTGGAGTTCGTAATGACAACCTCCCGGCACCATATACTCTTAATGGCATCACTGCACTTACAGTGCCCAGGAATGTCCCTGGGTACTGTAGGGGTGCAGGGCTCATGCACCTGTGCCCACACCACTGGCATAGTGCACCCAGCTAGAGGGGTGACTGATGTATGCCAGGGCAGTGTGTTTGTGGGCATGGTACACAGGGATGTGTGCCTTGTCGACTCTTTGTTTAGTTCTTCACCAAGACACTCAGCCTGCAAAGGCAGTGTGTGTGTGTGTGTCAGAGTACAGGGCCCCTAAGGGTGGCACAATAAGTGATGCAGCCCTTAGGGGTCTTCTCTGGTCACAATGCCCTGGGTACCTAGGGTACCATTTACCAGGGGCTGACAGGTGGCCAGAGATGCCAATTGGGTTTGTTTTGGGGGAAGGGACACAGGCCCTGGGAACCTGATTGGCAGGGACCCAGGGCACACCAAGGAAAAGTGCATCAGATATCAGGCAAAAAGTGGGGGAGTGGGGTGACTGCAACAGAGACCCACTTCCCTACAGGAACCAAGAAAAGATTTGACTTAGGGGAATCCAAAACAATGGACATTGGACATTGCCTCGGTGGCTCGTATCCTCCAAAAATATAACTTAGCGTTCCTGATCTCGTTCCAGGATAGTATTGAGGCGGTACTCCATTACAGAGACAAGTTGAGTTAGGCCATTCATGCGGTCAATCCAGTTATTTCTGTACGAATGGATTTGGTATCAGTAGTTAGGGTGGAAATGGCCGTCTCTATGCTCTCCAGCCTTCGACTTCTGGCTGAGATTTCTTGTAGTATCTGTTCCATGGTGGTGTCCAGTGAGGCAACCATTTTAGGATGAGTTGGTCTGGATTCAGAGGAGGTGGCATTCTGAGTGCTGGACGTGGAATGGCCCCGATTCAAAACTTCCATAAAAAGGAGCTGTCGTGTAGTCTTTCCTGTTGTCTTGCTAGGAGACATTGTGGTACCACACACAAGGGCCTTAGTATTGGTAGGCGCGCCTCAGTTTGCTCTGCCGCTAGACCAGCTCCAGTGTTCAGTGGGAGGGTACAGCATGCCCTAGGCTAGGGCAGGAATGTGGGCCAGTCAGGTTTGCATGTATCATAGGGTCCGGGTGCGCTCAATGCAGTTCAGGCTGTGAGAGGTAGGGGCGGAACCTATGTAGGCAGACAGTTACAGCGTAGGAGGTTTAGGTGTCTGGTCTTCTGTGCTGTTGGGTAGGTCTAAGGAGTACACTGCAGTTATATTAAGGCTAGCAAGGACCCTCCACCTGGGAACCTCAGTTGTCCAATGATCCATGTGAGGGTAGGACTACTGGAGCCCGTTGCTCCAATCGTACCACCGGTCCTTTTCCAGTGTATCTATGCAAGGTTGGGATGGAGGGCGATCCACGTAGCCCAATCTCTGATGTAGATTCAAAGCCCCCGATCCCCTGGGGCAACAGATGACCTGGCGAAGAGCTGCCTGCTGCGGAACGCCCTGTCCTCATGTAGTCCGGGCAGGCACCACCCCTCACTGTGGGCTGTGGTTCTCAATTCAGCTGTGGGCCCTCCTAGAGCCCTGTTGAACAAGGCTGAAATAGTGGAACTCTGCGCTATCGGGACATTGTCATTAGCCTCCACTGCCTTCCTGCTGCATGAGTGATTATTCACAGTACTAGTGAAGCCCTGCCGCCGTCCGGGGCACGCCATGACATGGAGCTCCGGAATTAAGTGGCCATCGTCGCTCATGGCCCCGATACATGTATTTTGGATTTCTGTCGTTTGGGTCTTGTTTAGTTTAGATAAAGATACTTTATTTTTCTAAAGTGGTGTGGTGTCCATTTGTGGTGTATTCACTGTGTTACTGTCAGTGTGGAGGACGAAAACTTTAGATATGGTCCGTGGGACAAATGTGTCTGCCTGCTACCAAGGAGGTGAGCAGAGGTTATCTGAAGAGTAGAGCTCCCTTACCCTGACTAGAAGCAGTGTTCCCTACTTGGACAAAGGTGCATACCTCACCAATTAGAGACCCCCATTTTTAACATGGCTGAATGGCCTCCTGGACTGCGGATTGATCAACGCATAACATGGATACATATTCACTTAAAAGGAATTGCCTGTAGTTCATTTCTCTTTGTGCCATATTCGCTGAATGCTTGGGTGAAGCCCTCATGCATCTACTAAGCTCTCTTTTAAGCAAATATTATTTCATTGCTATTCGTCAGGCTGAGGCTTGTTTTGTGCAGCAGACGTTGTTGGGGCTGCAGTTTAATTAAAGAATTTAGAAGACCATTAGTCTGAGCAGATTTCAATTAGAGTAGAGGACATATTTACATTTTTAGAGAAAATTAACAAGGAATTTTCTAGTTGGTGATTCTAAATTTAAATGCCACCTTATACGTTTAATTGGTTTTGGCCCTCCTTGCTCTCCCAACCGAGTTTCCTTGTGTAAAGTGGCAGTCATCAAGAGCAAAGAGCATGACAGTGTTGCATTATCATCTAATAGGTTGTGATTGATTTAAAAATCTGGTATTCGATGGAAGTCTTGGATCGTGACCCATAAGTAATCAAGTGTCGCCAGTC
Organism: Lissotriton vulgaris; assembly: GCF_964263255.1. Classification (NCBI taxonomy): domain Eukaryota; kingdom Metazoa; phylum Chordata; class Amphibia; order Caudata; family Salamandridae; genus Lissotriton; species Lissotriton vulgaris. The sequence goes on along the minus strand of NC_141691.1, from coordinate 232,639,182 downwards.
TTTCATGAGAGGCATACATATAAGCAGCATCACAGTCTGTGCTGCTCCTGTCATTCAGGGAGTGCAAGCCCATTGTATGTAGCCTTAAGCACAACTCAATCTAGATTTTGAGCTTCTCATGAGAGAGGAGGTATTGAGAGATGGAATTTTCCAAAGTTTGTCCTCAATATCTAGCCACTCATGGTTGTTAATCTATTTTAGCAGATTATCGTTGAAATCTGCAGCAACAAGCTTGGTACAGTTAGGTGATCCTGTCATAAGTCTTGCAATTTTTTGACGAGATATTGCATTGCAGTCCTTTTTTTCATGATTCCGATTAATATAGATATTTGCCAGTATTCATGAGTTTGAGTAGTTCCCTTGTGCTAGGGAAGATATGAGTTTGATGATCATGACTACTCCATTTAGTTCAGCCAGGATAGATATGGTAAAACCAAATTAATTATATACATAGATTGAGACATTCCCACATGGGTGGCCCCCATTAGTGAAGCTGAGTGTAGGCGCATGGCATTTAGTATAATCCAACAATGAGTTTGCAGATAATTACCATGTTTCTTGCAAGCAGATTAGATTAAAGGTGTGTAGATAATCCAAATGGTCATGAGAGGATATTAAAGGTGTTTCCAATAAGCAATCGTCAGTGGGGTTGACACCTTTCCCAAAGGTGTATTAGGGCAAATATGGGTGTCACATTAATTAATTTAGCTTCAACCGAGTTCAAAGTGCGCATTAGGCAACAAACTCTACTCCCTGACTCAGGATTTTTATACATGATTACATCAGTATCAAGGGAGATGGGGAGCTTTTCGTTTTGAGTACCTCGCAAGACTGTTGTCTTAGGATGGAAGGCAATGTTGCTCCTCTGAGGCTGAAGTTGCTTACAGGCAAATATAGGTGTATACTTTGCTGTAGCCTGTTTGACAATCTTTATGCCCCACTGAGACAGTCTCTCCATTTCAGCATGTGCCAGACTAAATCTGTTATTATCAAGGTAGCAGACTTCTTTTCTTAAATTACTTTCATCACCTGGCCACTTCACAAAGGCGGTGTAATCAATGTCTTTGGAAGTAATGTTACTCAAGCTCAGGTTAGCGACAAATAGCTTAATTTGTTTAATCCTATTCATGATATCTTCATTGCCCTGTGGTAATTTTCAGGGTACAACAGCATACTTTGTAAGTCAGATACCTCTGCCTTCCAGGGATGGACCCCAAGAGGAGTACTGGATGCTCCCTGTGGTCCCTTTGACCCCTTATCTGCGGGTACTATGTTCCCAAATAACGCTGATGACATCTGGAAGCTCTGGAGGACAAACAGAGTTATCTGTGGCTGTTGTTGGGATAATGAAGGCTCCGTAATGTCCCTTTGACCCCTTGTCTTAAAGTGCCTAGTATCCAACTTGCATGTGCCCCTTCTTAAGGTTTCCATGGGCCAGAGAGAGTTATCATGTGGCTGTTGTTCAAGCATAGTATATTCATTGGTTACGTGAAGTGTAGAGGAACAACTAAAATGTATTATAACACACTTGTTGGTGGGTGGAACACTAGAACTACATCCCCATTGGTTAGCTCCACCATCTACAGGGACCTGCTCCTCTGTATGGTTAGGCACATTCTACAGTTGGGTTATTTGATCAGTTTGAGTCCCATGTGTTGACTTGAGGTACACTCTATAGAAACACCATGTGCTGTCATAATAAGGTGATTTAAGCTTTTGTTAGGGAAAACAGACTCTGCCTTTCCCCCTTTAAGCAGCTGGCTATGCCATTGTTCCAAACTCTGGACCTTTTTGACTCCTGAGCAGCCATGGACATTGGGGTTGCACAGATCCATTGAGGTAACCCCAACATATCCACATGGTCCTTGAGCTTCACTTCCGTCCATGTTGTGTGCTCAAGGTCATATCAAGTAAACAGTCCACAGGCATGGCAGTGCTCACAGCAACCTTTAGAAGACCGTACCCCTACACTCAAATGGAACAAAGGCCACAGGATAGGGGCCCTCTCTGTTGTCAACCACTACAACCTGGTAGCATGGGTAATGACCTGCTCTGGGGACACCAGCTGACTCCTTATCATAGTCATCCTGGCACCTGTATCCCTCAGAGCTTCAACACCTTGCCCATTGATAGAGACCAATTGCCTATACTTTGTAGTATTAGAGGGCATATGGATCTTATGAACCATCTCACTGTCACCAAGGGAAACTAGGGTAATCCCACTACACGCCCCCACCATTAACTGGGACAAACTACTCCTCCAGCAGTACACCCACCATCCCTGGAACCTTTCCTCCAGTGGGAGGCTGTGCTCATTTTGGACACATGGGTTCTCCTCTGTAGTGTCCATATTCAAGGCACTTATGGCACTTGAGAGTTTTGGTCTGCTGACTTTTGTCAGGGTAGTTTTTTTTTCTGGTGGCCAGATTGGAAATGAGAATCAGACCCTTTCTCCTGTGAGTTGTTTTGCGGGCCTGAAAAGTACTCCTTTTTTTAAATCTCCCCATTCTTCTATTGGGAACTCTGACCACACTTTTGGGCATTCCCCCAGATACCTTCTTGGACACTCTGGTGCTGACCCAGATATCCGCCTCCTCAGCAAGCTTCCTTAGTTCAGAAAGCTTACTATCAACCAGGAGTTGACACGGCTCTGGAAAACAAATATCTAGCATGTGCTGCCCTCTGCAGCACACATAGAAAGAGGAGAAAGCCTCTCAGGATTTATTTTGTGTACGAAGAGGCGCTATCCTGCACACAAAAAAGCTAACCTACAACACAGGTGCCCTAGCACCATGGTGCAAAGGTGCCTGCATTGGTGTTATGCTGCCGAAATGGCATTAGCCCAAGGGAAAAGGACATAAGTGTGCCTCATTGGATAAATTCCTCCCCTTTCCCTGTGATGCATGGCAGTGCAGCACGCTGACATGCTGCACTGCACTGCTTCATAAAACTCAAAAATATGTCCCTTTGAACACTATCAACCATTTCTTGGAAACTCAGAATAGTGCACCTATTGAGTCTTCAGTAAATACCACACCGAAGCGTTCTGGTATCAGGTGAATACCTGACATTGCACGAGGGTAAAAACGAAGCTATTAGAGGAGGAGTTGTGAATGTTCCCAAAGGAATGTCAAGAGAGTCACCCTTATAAATGAGGTGGACCACTACAGAGATATAGCTTTATGGGAGTTAACAAACATTTGCAATCTCTTTCTACTTTTCAACTGCGGTTCCATAAGTGAAGGAAGCGTAAAGGCTGCAATAAGTACATCAATTCAAGCTCACCAGAATTCACAGGTGCAAATTGTGAAGCAATTTTCAGATTCACTATACACAGCCATTTCAGAATGGGAATAGGGAATTATATGCAAATTGGGAAGGATGGGCCCGATTCACAGAACTAACTTAAGACAAAATCCTAAACTTACTACTTTTGGTATTCAAAGAAGTTAGGATTTTGTCTTAAGTTTGTCTTATGACAGACTTAAGGCAGACTTAAGACAAAATCCTAACTTAAGTCTGTCTTAAGTCTGTGTTAAGACAAACTTAAGACAAAATCCTAACTTCTGTGAATACCAAAAGTAGAAAGTTTAGAATTTTGTCTTAAGTTAGTTCTGTGAATCGGCCCCATAATCATTTAATCTGGGTTGTGCAAACTGGAATATTGGGCAGTTTGCCCTCAAAACTTGTGTAGGGACAAAAATCCAACAGATTCAATTCACCATAAACATTTCTAATGTTTTTGGTGAAATAGCACCAAAAACGGGTTCTGTAGTTCCCACTAATCTGTAGGACCTGCGCATTTGTTGGACAATATAAACTTTAGGTAAGATGTCTAGACTGATTCTGGGAACCCCCGCAGGATATGTTGGCCTAGGGACCAGCTAGCTCATAGTGCCACCATAACCCCCCTAAGGTTACCAGGGAGAGAATAGTTTCTGGCAATCACTGAACATGACAAAGCTGACCCCTTAGGGATCGTGGAAACAGATCAGAATCTTTTGCTCAGTCACTTGTGCTTACTTCTGCTTAGAGAAATATAAAGAATACACAGTGGGACATTACTGAACTAACATTATTCTTGTATAGAATACATGTGCTGTGATAATCAGTTGACAGAAACAGATGTAAGTGATTACAAACACCAAAAGCGTAAATTTTAGATATAGCTCTACCATGGTGCTAAAATAGTGTATATATGCAGGCATATAAACAAGGCAGTAATCAGGCATACTCCTACTATGCAAACCCTACTCTTCATGTACATAGAGTGTGTGTAGGTGTGAAGTCAAGAATATCCCCAAGGGACAATCCAACCCCCACTACCTGGTGGGAAACAATGTAGGAGCCAGTCTTGGGT